>NC_136464.1:50515247-51182747 GCF_902686455.1 Sciurus vulgaris
ATAGGTGGTATATTTTAAAGATGCAAAGTGACACGAAAAACAATCCGTTTTCCAGAGAGATAATTTTGTGTACATTAAACAGACACATTAAGCCATTTAGAAGATAGCTGTTTGTTCTCAGGAGCCTGGAGGAAATCTGAATTTCTAATTCTGAGCTCTTTAATAATTTTCAAAAGAACGGAGGGTAATAATTAAATGTCTTTGAACTTCCCCAGGCTGCCTTCTATTCCATGATCTCAAAGTATTTGAAAAGGAATAGAATTCTCTACCTTGATGAAATCTGTAAGAGGGTACAATGGACGTCAGTCCCAAGAGGAGTTTGCAGAATGGGGACCCTGAGGTAAAGAGGCTCAAGAAGAAAAAAATGCAGAAAGTCACTTTCAAAGCTTTAGGCACAGAGTTGAGTGAAGAGCCTCTATAACAGCTTTTATCTCACAGCCTTGGCTGCTAAGTCTTGGAAAGAAGGCCAACGAGAAAACAGAGGTAGAACTTAGTGAAGGATGTCTGTAATGAGATTATACATCACATAACTCCATTTTCTAGTTCTAGTCTTTAAGGATTAGAGGAGATTTAGTCCAGGGAGGGTGAATAAGGTTTATGTCCTGGGTCCATCCTGATTGATGGGTGGTGCCTATAACAAAGAACCATCAAGACCCTGCTCTGAAGAGTGCTGTGATTGATTAGTGATGTCTGCCATGAGCAAAGGCTTGGGAGGTAGCAGAATCAATATTATGGCTTAGCTACATCATGTTCCTCACAGTGTAAGTGTGACTAGAGTGGGGCTTCTTCAAAGTCAGAAGGTCAGTCCCAGACAGCATATGGACTAGAACCCATGTCTCTTGATTGTCTAGGATTCCATATCCATAGTTTAGACCAAAGAGGAACAGTAGCGTGATTAGTGTCTGGCATGAGCTTTCTTTTCCTTTTTCTTTTATTTTCTTCTATTTCTCTCTTTTTTCATATTACAGCCTGACTTCAGATTTTTCCATCTGGAGTCTTTAGTGTTCGGAGAAGCAGAGGGGGTGGATTTCAGAGCCACAGTGATTCCACAGACAAATAGAAAGGCAAGCGTAATATTCCTGTTTGTATGTCCACTCTCAAAATTTTCTTAGCACACAGCACACACTGATCTCGGCCCTCCTACTGCAAAACGTTCCCCCAGCCCACTCCTGGGATTCCATTTTCTCCATCTCTGCAGATGCCTTCCCCCCTCCCCAGGCACCGTAAAAAGCTTCTGATGGGGGTTGATGTGTCATCGTCTCCTTCCTTCACCACCTCACCTCCTATTTCTTCCTGTGTTTCCCCTTAATGCTGTATCTCTTCAGCTGTTCCTGCTCACATCTTAATGGCTGTACTTACAAAGATAAATACATTTTGCCTCTGACCAAAAGCGGTTTCTGCCCTGACTTGAATTTAAAAGTCTGCCAGAGTTGCAGGGGGGAAAGCAGGGCCAGAGTCCTCAGTTTTGTCCTGGGAGTCATAAAAGTTTGCTAAGAGTTTATCATCTCCATCAAGATGAAAATGGGATCCCAAGGCTTCAAAGATGAAAGATAAATAACAAGGTGAACTCCAGCTTCTGTCAAAGCCAAATTCTCTTTTACAGTTTTATGAGTCTACCTGCTGTGCTTCACCCTGGCATTTATCTCATTGTGATGTCAGACAGAACCTTCTCCAGGAATTTATGCAAAGCCAGGACAGGATAGAGGATTTCAGGCAATTGGTAGAGCTTGGGAGAAGGCGGACAGATCGTGTTCTTGTGCCATAAGTCACTCTGCAAACCCTTGTCCGTCCCTCAATTCCTATCTCTCCCTTTCCGACATAATAGGATGGAATAGAAAGCCAGATAGCTAGAAAGCTTAGGCTGACCTTCCATTCTGGAGCTGTGATTTACACAGCACTATAACAAACAGGACTGGGGTTCCATGTCCCAGGCGATGCTTCATGTTTGAGGGAAACGGGATTCTTTGTCAGTATTGAATTTGCCCTACTGGCTTTTGTAACCAGCCACATGCTAGTGGGAAAGGCTTGGCATGTGTTTCCATGGCCTGTTGAAGAGAACCCCATGTTGCATCTTCTCTGGAAACCAGGGCTGCAGAGAGGCCAACCTGCCACTCTGGGTGGCCGAGAAAGGGAGTGCCAGTGAATGCTCCCTGGAACTTGTTTTTTTTTTTTTTGGTACCAGGGATTGAACCCAGGGACACTCAACCACTGAGCCACATCCCCAGCCCTATTTTGTATTTTATCTAGAGACAGGGTCTCACTCAGTTGCTTAGTGCTTTGCTTTTGCTGATTCTGGCTCTGAACTCACGGTCCTCCTGTCTCAACCTCCAGAACTGCTGGGATTACAGGAATGTAACACTGGCCCAGCTAGAACTTGTTTTGATCTGAATGATTGGTGGGAAGCTGATGCAGACATCTTCTGTCCTGACAGTAACCAAGTCCCAGGGGTTTGCCCGTTTCTCCTTCATTGTCCCAACTTAAGCCCTGGACCTCCTTTCCTCACTCTGACAGCTTCTCCCTGACTTTCACTTGTCCCATCTCCTCCATTGAGTTCATCTTGCCTGGCATTACCAGATGAATTTTTTTCCCCCAAGTCAGCTTTGCTTAGGTTTCTTCATGCTTTCTGGAAACTTCAGTGGTTCCCGTGGGCTAAAACTCAAATTCCTTATGCAGATGGTCAGGGCTCACTCTCCTTCAGTCCTTACTGTATGCACTCTGTGGGTTCGAATCCTGCCTCATCTTTAGGACCAGTGCAGTCTTGCGCTCCTTTGAAATCCTCCAGTCTTTTTTTTTTTTTTTTTTTTTTTTTTGCGGTGCTGGGGATCGAACCCAGGGCCTTGTGCATGCAAGGCAAGCACTCTACTGACTGAGCTATCTCCCCAGCCCAGTCTTGTATACCATTCCTATGCACTTGTTTTAGAGGCAGTGCAGCCCAGTGGTTGAGAGCACAGGCTATAGCACCCGATTGGCTGAGTTTGACCTTGGCTCTGCCATGTGCAAGTTGAGCCAGTCCCAGTACAACAACAGTACCTACCTCACTGGGTTATTATGAGGATTAACTGACCTAATATTTGTAAAGTGCTTAGAACAGTAGCTGGCACAGACCGAGTATTATATAATCTTGTTTGTTAATCAAACACAGTAAACTATAAGTTCCATGAGAATAGGGAAACATGTATTTTAGTTTTATAATCCTTTTTATCTTGTCCTGGGGGTGAAATAATCCTGAACCAGATTGCTGTGAAAGAGGGGGAGAGAGACAAAGAGAGAGATAGATGAGAATCCATGGGAAAGCATTCTGTCATCTCTTTATTCAACTGGTATTATTGAGCATCTGGAAGTACCAAGCTCTCTACTTAGCAGTTGTTGACCTCAGGGATTGAGACACGATCTTCACACTCAAGGGAAGTCAGTGTTTAAGCACGTTCACTTTAACTGTATGGAGGACAAGAAGTCCAGCACTCTTTTGTTCTTGTCCCTGTATTACAGATGAGGAAACCAAGGCACAGGGAGTTTTAATAACTTAAGTAAATCAGATGTCCCATAAACACCAGAGCTGAGATTTTTGTGACTCAGTGGCCTTGGGCTCTTTCTGCTGTCCCGTGTGCTTCCTATTCAAGAATAAGTAAAGGACTGAATGAGTGTGTGAATGATTTGGAAGAGACACCCGGCTCCTGAAGAGATCAAGCCAGAGACTTGCCATGGAGAATGAGTACAACTTCGGGCTGGGGAGGAGCCAAGACCCCGACACCATGGCCATTTGTCGGGTCAGACATTGACTGTGGTGGACAGATGGGTAGTTTCAGAGCTTCTCTTTTGAAAGGAAACCACCTGGACCTTTACTGTTCTACCCAGAAGCCTCTGCCTCACCCCTATTCTCCTTCCTGAATGTCGTTTCTCTCTGTGGCAAAGGTGGTTTGATTTCCTTTTCCTTTGGGTAATACCCAAGACAGAGGTGGAGGCTAATGTGGATGGAAAAGGTGTGTAACCATTCCTTCCTTGATCTGCTTTCATCATAATAGACCATTTGGGAAGTTTCCAGAGGGACAGAGACAATGCCCCTCTGCTGGGCTCCATGAGCCAGTGAATGATCCAGGTGTCAGGGAAGAGTCTGGAGTGAGGCTGTCTGGTTTCCATGGCAACCACTGCTTACCTCAATCCAGCAACGCACACCGCACACTTCCCTCTTCCCACGTAGGTGTGTTTATTTATTAATGGCTCAACCCATGAGCATCTGAGTGGCTACCCAGGTGCCGTTTCCACCTCCACCACTGAGATCACTCAGGAGAGGGACTCTCAGCTGGGTGGCAGAGGCACAAGATGTGCTCTTCTAGGAGAAGCTCTCCTTTAGGCCCAGCTCTGTGCTGTCTGTCGGCATGATGACGGTGATCTCTGTGGGGCCGGAGGTGCCCAGCTAGAGACCGGACTCAGAAACCATTCAGCCTCCCACGGTGAATCACAAGCTGTCCTGGAGAGCTCACAGTGATGCACAGACCTTCATAAACAGAGCCTCTTGCAGTCCCCTGGGGATGTCCACGATCTGGCTGAGCATCCATGGACCTGAAAAGCCCTCCACCTGGCTCATTCAACACAGGGGTTACTGAGCATCTGAGAGATGGCTGTTGGATTTCAGATGTGCTGTGCTTGGGAAATTTATTATGAAATAAACCTTAAATACCTTATTCATAATTTTTATATAGAGTACATCTTAACACGATAATATCTCAGTTAGATTAGTCCAATAAACTATTCTTAAAATGAATTTTGGGGGCTTGGGTTGTGGCTCAGTGGTAGGGCGCCTGTCTAGCACATGTGAGGCACTGGGTTCAATTCTCAGCACCACATAAATATGAATAAATAAAATAAAGATTAAATAAATAAGACCATGCATGGCTTTATGAATTTTGCCTTTTCCTTTTTATAAACGTGCCTCTTAGGTGGTTGGGCTGATGGTTCTACAACATGGTAAATGTTGAGGGAATGAGTGGGAAAGAAAAGATCTAAAAAAGAGGGAATCCTCTGCTGGGTGCCATCTCATCAGGACAAGAGGGAATTAGCTGAGGTCCAGCCTGCTGTAAGTAGTTGCATGGCTCCAGGGTAAATGGCATTAGATGCTGGGTTTTCCAGTGTCCTTGTCCCCAGAGTCCCACTTTATGACACCTTTTAGGGGTTAGGGCCCTTCTAGGGGGTGTTTTTTATGTTATTGAACCTTAGACTAAAATTACTGGATCACAGCAAACTTCTGGTGCCAATCCATATTGCTTCCTGTAGTTTAGAGAGAGAGAATTTCAGTTCTAGAAGGTTCCATAGAGAGAACTAGTTCTACCTTATCCTGTCGAGAAGTAACAGTCTCAGAGGAACAGGTGATGTGTCCATGTTTACTCAGAGAATTAGTTTCAAGTGTCATGTTTTTCAGAAGGAGTTTTCTTATATTTTCTGTGACTTTCAATTGTTTGGGTTAATTGCCCCCTCTTTCAAATTATTCTCCTATTACCCATATCTTACATTTTTCTTCATAGCACTCAAATTATCTGATGTACTAGACTTTTAAAATTTATTTTATTCCTCAGCTCTCTTCTTCTGTCTCCATGAAAATCCAAACTACCTCCATAAATTTAGGGATTTTTATCTGCTTGGGTCACTGCTGTGGGGCCAGTGCCCAGTTCCAGGGTGCATGCTGGGTGAATGGATCTGTTGGATGAATGGGTGTAACAGATTCATCTGGGTGGAAGTAAGTCCTCCTTTGGTCATTTAATTCAGAGATCCTTGGGGAGAAGAGGAAAAAGTCATTTCTACCCCGAATGGGACTCTGAGGTCAGAATGGCAGAGTTGCCCAGGGCTAAGCTATAAACACTGACTTTCTAAGATAGAAGTTGTAAGTTTGGGGACTTGGTGCTTTCTCATTTGAAGTGGAAGTTATTTCATTTAACCATGGGCCCTCCGCTGCTTAAAGTAAACAGCAGATGGGATGAATCCTTGGGGAATCGTTCCTGTGAAACTGAAGGCCTCATATCAAGAACCAGGAGGGCTTTACTAGTTAATGTTTCAGGGGAGGAACAGGTAGGCAGATGAAGGTGGAGGCTCCTCCCCTTGGCAGACATTCATCTGAGCCCTGCCATGTGCTGACTTTGAACTCAGCCTCCCTAGAAGTTGAGACCACAGGTACATAGCACTGTATATTTTTAATTGACACATAATAATTATATATATTTATGAGGTATATAAAAAGTGTGACATTTCAGTACATGTATATGTTGTGGGATGATCAAATCAGGCTAGTTAACATATCCGTCATCTCAAACATTTGTCAATTCTTTGTGGGGAGATCATTTAAAATGAGAGGGTTTTAAATGCCCTTATTGTGACTGACTTCTGGGTGCATTTGAGGAAGAAGGAGGATTAACATTTTCTGCCAGGTTCTTGAAATGGGTCTTAATTCCTTGGTAAGGAAGGCAAAGCTAGGAAGTACTGCAAGAAGAGAGTCTCTTCAAAGGACCCCTGCTGGGGGCTCAGTTAAAGGATTCCTTTGTGAGGGAAATGAAGGAAGGAATCTGATTTAGAGTGGGAACCTGGGGCTGAATGAAGAACTGGAATGAAGGAGATGTTTCCTGACATTAGAGTCCCTGCTGCAATTCCTAAAGAAGACTCCAGGGCAGCAGCCCACTGAACTGGACAGCTCAATGCGGAAACCCAGGCAGGAATGAGATGTCTTAGGTAGAAACTGATGCATTTCATGTGGACACCCAAAACATGGCGCCCAACACAGTGCCTTTCACCTAATATAGAAGAGCCTTCAGATTCACATTTCCAAAATACTTCTCTTTAATCTAGACACACATGTTTGCTAATTTATTTATTTATTTTTTTGTTGAGAGTGACTGTGTGCAACCCCCAGCTAATAAAAGATGCTGGTATCTACTGAGGATGTACTAAGTACCATGTTCAATGCCTCATGATTTCCCTGTGCTGACTGTTTAATCCTCTCAACCCCACTATGGGGACAGGTGCCATGTTGCTCCCCATTCAATGGCACCTGCAGTTGAGGGGACCTACATAGGGAGACCAGCTAACTTGCCTTGGGAAGTGGAAATGCTTACCCAAGAAGGCAGCAGATGTTTTATATTGAAAAATGACACTGTGTGACATTATCTAAGGGACAGGGATGGAGATATGCTGGCCAAGAGCTGGGTGTAGCTTGTTGTGATTTTATCTCAAAGGAAGCGGTTATGGAATCACACTCTTCACTCTTGTAGTTGTAAATCTGTAATATAACTTTAAAATCTCACTGATAAGCTTTCAACATAGAGGTTTGTTTGGTGAAATTTATCTGTTTCTCATTTTATCTTTGTTATTTAAATGTTTTCTTTCCTCCTCCCCATACCTGATTTTCTCTTTACAACTGAATCCTGGGTGGCTTTGTTCATCTCTTTTGTTTCTTTGTTTTCTTCCCCTATTTATTTAACTCTTTTCTTTACTCTTTCTCTCTGTACCTGTTAGTGTCCCTTCAGTGTCTGTGCAAGAGAATTTGAGTTCTTATTGCTTATTGGGTAGAAGAGAGTTTAGTGGCCGTTGATTTTATAATACTCTGTCTTTAAAATATAATAACATAAATTTGCTTCTTTTTTTTTTTTTACTTTATTAATATTAAGAGAGCCTGATGCACATTTGCTGGTAAATGGATGAGCTGAAGAATATCATGCTAAGGGAGAGAAGCCAATTTCAAAAAATCTAAAGCTGAATGTTTTCTCTGATATGCGCATGCTAATTCACAATGGGGGTGGGGGGAGTGACTAGGGAAGAATAGAATTACTTTAGGGGTTGAAAGGGGAGGGGGCATGGGGATAAGAATGATCGTAGAATGAATCTGACATTATTACCCTGTGTATGTATATAACTATATGACCGATGGAATTCTACATCATGTATAACCAGGATGAGAAATTATACTCCATTATATATGATGTATCGAAGTGCGTTCTACTGTCATGTATAACTAATTAGAACAAATAAAAAATTTAAGGGAGGGAGGGAGAGAGAGAGAGAGCGAGGAGAGAGGAGTACCAGGCAGTTGCAGAGGTACACACCTGCAACCCCAGCTACTTGGGAGGCTAAGACAGGAGGATTGCAAGTTGAAGTCCAGTCTGGACCACTTAACAAGACCCTGTCACAAAATTGAAAAACAAAAAGGGCTGGGGATGTAGCCCAGTATAGAGTGCCCCTGGTTCAATTCCCAGCACACCCCAACAAATAATTAAAAGAATATTCTGATTCCAAATTGGGTAGCGGTTTTGATGGAGATAGTGGAAAGACTTGGAATTCTGTTAGCTAATTGTGCCCACCAGTTCCTATTTGGTGTGTTCCCTTTCTTGGTTATTTATTACTCAATTTAACAGAGATGTCATAAAACATGCACTGTTTTCTGTAGTGTCAGGGGAAGGCCTTGTTATCCCCAAACATAAGGAAACATGAGCTTCTGCTTGTGAACCAAGAACTTCTGATTAGAAAGCAGACAATTATATGAGTGTCAGAACATTTCATCTTGGTGTTGGTAATTGAACAATAAAAACGAACAGGTAGGGGCCTTGGAATGAGACTTTTCATTTGAACCCGAGGAAGGGTTGAAGAGCTGGCATCTACAACTTTACACAGAGAGTCTGTGTAGCTCTCTACCTCTGTCCTGAAATCACATCCTTCCTGCCAAGGGATCACCTTAGATTGGTTGGCTTATGATGAGGACCATCGTCTTCATCTTTGCATAAATTGTCTCACACCGTCCCCGTGCTTGTCTGAAGCTATCTCATTTGGCATCTGAATGCCCCAGATACTTGTGAGATACGGATGGGACAACGAGGAGGAGGCACAAACACTTGGTGACAGGAAAGCTGCACCCTCTCCCATTACCTGAGTCCCTAGCAAACAGTTCCACCTGGAAGAGGGAGCTGGCGAATTTTCTATTCTGGGTTTGCTGGCTCGGTGGCACCTGGGGGCTTCCATGACCAGGGTAGCTGCAGGTGGATGAGTTCACAGAACATTGTCGGAACCATGACTGATTTTCTCAAGTGGTAAGCTCTTTAAACACTGGGGACTTCTTTGAACTTAGTCAAAGAAATAAACGCCTCCGTGTTTGCATCCCCTAGTTGGAAGCTCATCTTTTGCCCCTGGTGCTGGAAGGGGCATATAGTCCTTTGAAGAAAATGCCTCACATTTATGGTAGACGATAAGCGGGCAGGGAGTGAGGGCCTTCCCTTGCTTGACCTTCCCAGTGGGCTAGGAGCGAGGCACTGCTGTGACTGCCATCTAACACAAGAGGGAACACAAGATCAGAATGGTTGAGTGACTTGTAGAGGGCTGCACAGCAGGTAGATGGTCTGACCCCATGGCCTCCTCAGGATCTCCAGCAAGAGAAATCTTCTGAAACAATGACTTTCACACTCGTAAAGGCCTGGAGCTCTCTGTTAACTGACAAAACCCTAGCAGCTTCGGCTAAAGGATTGGGGTTAGGGGCGCACTGCCCCACAGGCCTTACAGGAGCTCTGTGAAACCCCAGGAGTTTGCATAGTGCAGCGTGCCCACCATGCTGGTGCCAGCCTTCTCTGAAGAAGAGGCATTTCTGGGTTGGGGATATAGCTCAGTTGGTAGAGTGCTTGCCTAGCAAGCACAAGGCCCTGGGTTCAAATCCCCAGCACCACACACACACACACACACACACAAAAGAAGAGACATTTCCAGCACCCAGGCAGGACCCCTCTAGACCATGTCTGCCTAAGAGGCAGCCGATTTCCTACTGCAACCTGACACGTTCCCGTTTTCTAGGTGAGGAAGGACCCAGCAGCCCTTTCTCCTTGGCCCACCCCTTCCTGACATGAGCCAGCCACAAGGGACCCTGGGGGTCCTGTTGGCCCTGGATGTGGAAAAGGGAGCCACCTGTGTGCAAGAGGATTGGATGTGTGTGCTATTGAGAGGACTGGAAACCAGAGAAGGTACAGTGGGGAGGGCAAGATAGGAGATGCAGCTCCTGCTGTGGCTGGAGCCTAGGGAGAGGTGAGCAGAGACCTGCGGGGTGGAGGCAGCCACTGTGAACTGTGCGTAGCATGGAGTGGGCATAGCTGCTTTGGCACACACAGCGCCCCTTCTTCCCAGCTGTCACCCATCAGTGAAATGCCTCTGTCTCTTGTGGTGTTGGTAGGAGCCTCCTCCTCTCCCAAGGTGACTTCCCTCATGATCTCCCAAGTAACTGCCCTTCATCATTGATTTCCATCTGAGCCACTCAGGGCTGCCCATTTATTCTATCCTGGGATAGAATAAATGGAGGTGCACCCTGTCCCATTGCAGGGCTCTCTTGGTACAACCCATGGCTTCATTATCTCCCTGTCCAGGAATTATTCAGCTATGTGGGGCAATTACCAATGTGGGGGCTTCTGTGGTAGAGAACCAACCTTTGCTTGAAATTCCCCAGTCCCTGTTGGAAGATGACTTGGTGCCTAGTTGTTCTGGGTAGGATGGCCTCTGGCCGTGGTACTGATACACACCATTTTGTTTACTGTGGTCCCTTGGCTTTGCCAATAGCAAGACCACCGTGGAGCTGACTGGACTAGCAGGCAGCTGTCTTGTTTTAGACATGTATCCAACCAACAGACACTGACCAGGTGTGTCGTAGCACTCTTGGGAATCAGCCTGAGAGTGAAGGATGTCCCTTAGGTCCCCAGGTCCACTGCTCATGATGGAGCCAAGAGGCAAAGCTGCTCAGCCTCAGACAAGCTCATGGAGAGATCTGGGCTAAGAGGACCAACGGATGGGCCAGCATAGCCTACATTCCCTCACCCCCTTCAGCCATAGGAGATGACCCTGTCCAGGCAGCTCTTTGCCACTGAGAAAGCCCTGAAGAGGCTGCCAACAGCCCTTGCAGCAGCAGGGAACCAAGTCCTTTCCTGGAAGAGGCCTCTTCATTAGAAGCTTCCCTCAATGACCAGACTGGAGGGGGGCTGAGAAGGTGTGGTCTCTGTGCGGTGCCTGCAGAGCTGTGACTGAGTCTCCAGCATGCTGGATGCTGTCACGGAGGGCCCCACGTAGTGGCTGCCCAGTGACCCAGGCAGGCTTCAGCTCCTTCACTATGAAAGCACGAGTCCCCTGAGGGTCATGCCAGTATTCCCATTTTACTGAAGAAGAGAGGGAGGTTCCCAGGGATCACACAGCCAGTTGCAGAAGATCCCAGGATTCACACGCAGGTCCCATGCTGAAGGCAGTGTCCTTTCTTCATTCCTAATCACCTTTGCTGTTGGAAGACTAACCAGCAGGGAGGAAGCGATTCTTGGAGTCCAGCAGCCTCCCCTCTGCCAGCCCTCGTGTCCCCAGCCTTCCCTCTGTGCCTTGGCTCAGCGGTCCCTGCCTGTGATGCCATATCTCCACACCTCCTCCACGGAGCCTCTGCCACGTCCCCAGCCCATGTGTCTCCCTCCTCTTCTTCACTTTCCCAGCACTTCTGTGTGGGCCAAATTGTGTCCCGATTGCTGTGTTGCATAAGTCTCACCAGCCCTTGGAGACAGCACACTCCCAAAGGGCAGGGGTGTTAGGCACACTGATTTAGGCTTGGGTGAGATTCCTGTGCTCCTAGCCCAGGAATTCGCGTGTGGGCAGCTTCTTTCCCCTAATAGAGACACTGCTGTCAGCCTCCTCCTTGAGACATGCTGGCACCCACCCAGCCCAGAGGGGTCATGGGGAAACCCACCAGCTTTCCCACTAAGTGCAACTAGTAACAGGACCACATGTCTGGGCTTTTTTAGGGTCTGTATTCTGCCTACCTCAGTCCTGTAAGAGGAAGTAGGGCGTGGACCAAATCCCAATAATCTAGTGATCCTTGTAGTTACCAAGCGGGGAGGCTGGCATTGGACCCTGTAAAGTCAGGTTAGGAAAACACCCCCAAAGGTGGCTTCAGACGCCTCCTGGCTTTCCACTCCTGTGACCTCCCACTTAATCAAATGGTCAGGGATGTGCTAAGAGGGAGAAATACGTAAATGTTTAGAGAGCAGTGAGTTGTGAGTTGTAAATGACTGGCATGTTTATAAGAAATGAAACCCCCAAAGCTTGCTTTCTTTTTCTTTCTTTCTTTCTTTTTTTTTTTTTTGGTGGCTAGAATTACCAAACTGATGGATGGAGGGAGTGTTCTTGTTGTTAAATATTTGGGCCTTGGGAGTCTTTTGATGTAGCGCCTTGTGACAACTGCCTGCAAAGTGAGCTCAGACAAGCTTAAATTAGCTCAGGGCCACATGTTCGGAAAGGGAGGCTAGAGGCTGGAGCAGGCTTCCTCCATGGTTGTTAGCAACCCTACCTCGTAAGAGTTCAGGACTCCAGTAGCTCAGGACAGCTGGGGAATGGTTTGTCTCTGCTTTGTACTAACGATGAAAGGTTCTCAAGGTCTGCTGACTGTGGGGTGGAGAAGGCTTTAGATCAAGGAAGTTTATGATTCTCGGTTAGCTACTGACATACACTGAGACCAATCTCTCTGCATTTCCCTTTCCTGTTGCCCCATGGAACTTCCCACAGCCTTCTCAATGGAGGGCGGCGCAGCCGACCAGCCACTCTCTGTGTCTCCTCCTCCTCCTGCAGGCCTTTCTGGTCGATTCATCTCTAAATGGTCCTGCTTGAACCTTCAAGGGCAGGCTCCAGATGGCATCTCTCCCACAAAGTCCTCCAGGGCCCACCAGCTGGATGCAGTCACTTCCTCTTCTACATGTCATGTGGGTCCATTAGATAGAAATGGGAGCCATCTTTGTTTTGTGCTAGCTGACTGGAAACCTGGGTGAGTAGAAGGTGAAAAGAGGTGTGGAAGGAAACACAGGTGGACAGACACATGGGTGTCTCTGGTTCAAAAGCATCATGTTTCAGCGTTCTTAACTCATCAGTAAATGTTTTAAATGTCTTTTATTTTTTATTTTTTCAGTACTAGGGAGAAAACCTAGGGTCTCCTTTCCACTGAGCTACATCCTCAGTTCTTCTTATTTTTTATTTTGAGGCAAGGTCTCACTAAGTTGCTGAGGCTGGCCTCAAACTTGTAATCCTCCTGCCTCAGACTTCTAGTTACAGGCACACGCCACTGCATCAGGTTGAAGATCCTGTCTTAAAGTCAAAGACTTCTGATTCCTAGAGCTTATATTTTCCCATCTAACCCCATTTTCCTCATGTTACCCATGAGGAAACTTTAAAATGGGAGAGAGGGACTTTCTCCTGTTCTCAGAGTTGGTGGCAGGATGGGTATCCAACTATAATTTTCAAAGACTTGGAATGTGACTTAAACAAATACAGAATGTGAACATGTCAAATACTGCCTGAGTCCATTAATGAGGAAACCAGCAGGAAGGCAATGTGGGGTTATATAGGCACTGGAGAAGAAATGTTGGGGTGAGATTTCTAGAGTGGAGACAAAACTGGCTAATGTCTTACAGAGCCATTAAATTATAATCTTTGAGATATTACTTTCTATCAAACATAAATCTTTTGCCTTTCTGCTTAGGCAAAACCTCACACATTAACATGTAACTTCACAGAATCTGGGCATTTTAATTGATAATAAATAAGAAGTCAAAGGTACTTTCCCCTGGGTAATGGAATATTCCAGATGCATTGTTAATCAGGGCTCCAGATAGGACATTGCAAGGACATGCTGCCCTTCTGTTGCCTTAATTCTGCTAACAGAGTCAAGTCTTCCCATGTTAGTTCTATTAACAGGGAACCTGCTCCTCTTCTTTCTGCTTTCCCCTCTCCCCTTTTGTGCAGGGACCCTGCCACCTTGCTTCCCTCCCTCACTGGAAAAATGGGGATTGTCATATCTCCCCCTCCACCAGACCTGTCATGCTCATTTATGACTCGGAACTGGGCAGGCCCTTGGAAGAAGGTCACACAGTCCTGGACGTGGAAGAGTTTGACTTCCAAGACAGAGACAGACCTGAGCAAATAATTGCACTGCCATTTGGCAATGAGTTTAAGGCCAGAACAAAGTGCTGCAGGGGCATAGTGAGAGGGGTGACCTGGATGAATAAGGGGAGAGAAAAGAACCAAGGGAGGAACCTTAAAACTGGGTGCAGACTCCAAACACAAATGTGTTTGGTGGAAAGGAAGGGAGTGTTCAACCAGGTAAGCTGCCTATGTAAGGTGGAGAGAGTGAAGAGTCAGGTGCTTTTCACTCAGCGAGCATCTGTTGAGCAGCTGTCCCATGCCAGGTTCTGTGTTTGACCCCCGTGGTGTGTATAGGCAGTCATGGGGCTGGGGACCCATAAAGCAAGTCCTAGTCCTTCTGGAGTGGTTCCAGGGGACGCGGGCCTTGGGTGCTTTGGGAGCAGGGGAGGAAGGGAGATGGAGTGGAGAGGCAGGGAGAGCCCAGGGAGAGGCAGGGAGATGATATAGATGGTAACCCTGCCTCTTTTTAATTTTTTTTTAATATACCTGACAGTAAAGTGTACTTTGCCATTGTACACACATGGAGTATAACATATCAATTAGGATCCTGTTCTTGTGCTTGTACATGATGTGGAGTCATCATGGTCATGTATTCAAATACAAGGCTAGGAAAGTCATTCTACTGTCTTTCCTATTCCCATCCCCCTCACTCCCCTAATCCAGTGAACTTCTATTCTTCCCCTCCCCACCCTCCCTTGTTGTGGGATAGCATCCACATATCAGAGAGAATATTTGGGCTTTGGTTTTTTGGGAATGGCCTATTTCACTTAGCGTAAAATTCTCCAGTGGCATTTATTTACTGGCAAAAGCCATGATTTCATTCTTCTTTGAGGCTGAGTAATATTACATTGTGTATATATACTGTATTTTCTTTATCCATTCATCGTTGAAAGATACCTAGGTTGGTTCCATAGCTTGGTATTGTAAATTGAGCTGCTATAAGTATTGATGTGACTGTGTCACTGTAGTGTGCTGATTTTAGGTCCTCTGAGTAGAGACCAAGGAGTGGGATAACTGGGTCAAATGGTGGTTCCATCCCAAGTTTTCTGAGGAGTCTCCATGCTGCTTTCCAGAGTGGTTGCACTAATTTGCAGTCCCACAACAACGTATGAGTGTACTTTTTTCCCCACATCCTTGCGGTCTTCATAATTACCACTCTGTCTGGAGTAAGATGGAATCTCAGTGTAGTTTTAATTTGCATTTCTCTAATTGCTAAAGATGTTGGAATTTTTTCATATGTTTGTTGACCATTTGTATTTCTCTGTGGAGTACCTGTTCAGTTCCATTGCACATTTATTGATTGGGTTATTTGTTTTTATTTTTATTTTTGTATTATGTTATCTGATTTCTTTATATATTCTGGAGATTATGTTCTCTCTGAGGTGTATGTGGTAAAGATTTTCTCTCATTCTGTAGGCTCTGTCTTCACATTCTTGATTGTTTACTTACTGAGAAGTTTTTTAGTTTGATACCATCCCATTTATTGATTCTTGATTTAACTTCTTGTGCTTTAGGAGTCTTGTTGAGGAAGTCAGTTCCTAAACTGGTATGATGGAGACTTGGTCCTACTCTTTTCTTCTAGTAGGCGCAGGGTCTCTGGGATGGTAACTCTTGACTGAACCATTCATTCTTGCTCATAATCTTCTCTTTTAAAGCCTATGGTGGCCCCCTGGGGAAGGCAAACACATGTCAGGAGCTGGTAAAGTCCTTAAGAGGTTGATGATTTAGTTGAGGAAGCAGGGCACGCTCACAGGAAGGGCGGCTGTGTGTGATGGTGGCTGGGATAACTGCTTGCTCCAGGCATAGAGGGAATGAGAGCTCTTCATGACTTGGGTGTCAGCAAGAATTTCTTGAGAGGAGGCTTTCTTAATTGAGTTGGGTAGACAAAAGATCAGGGAGAGGCACTGCTCTAACGAGAGTCTGAAAGTGGAGAGGTTTCCCATGATTCTCGTGAGAAGAATTTGAATGGGTGCAGTAGCCACGTGGTGAGTGTCAAGGAAATGGGAGTCCATCTGGTATGGGAGTGGGGGTGGTTCTCAGATCCTGATAGAGGGTAGGAAGGTGATGCATTTGGGGGACTGCTGGAGGCTTGACCTGTAGAGTGGGAGTCTCCCCAGATGAAGGGAGCAGCTCTGGTAGAGAGCTGTCCAATAGTGACCATTTGGCCACTTTGTGATTTTTTTTTCCAAGGGAAATCAGAATTCTGCATTTCTGTGGAACCTCTTGACTTGTTTATATGTTGTCCACTAAGTAAAAAAAAAAAAAAAAATTAAAAGCACTGTATGCATCAAGATACAGATCTTTGACCTGTGGATTTCCAGCCTGTGACTTCTCTGTGACCAATACTGTCACTGAAGTTCAGTACAGATGGTGCTACAGCAGCAGGTGGTAGAGGGACAGTGTGGATCTGGAGAACTGAGCAAAGAGCTGGCAGCAACTGGGGCAGGGCCATGTGCAGTCATGGCTAGGGGTCCATATCACACCAAGCAGAGCTTACCCTGGCTCAAAACCGTGAACCCAGAACAAACAGAAGGGAAAATAAAAGATAAGGAGCTGAGGTGTCTGGTTAAGGTTTGGGAGAACAGTACAACACAGTTTCTTTTCCTCACTGTTTTTAAGGAAGCCTGGGCAGCACTGTCCCAAATTTGTGGGGAGGGAAGGGGTATTTAATCCTTTTCCCAGGTGTGCTTATCTGAATGACTCCAGGTTTTCTTAGTGGAACTGTGACAAGAGCACTGGACTGGGAGTAAGGAGATCTGGGCTGTAGGAGTTACTGGTGTTGCTTAAGTATCCCCTGGGTGTCAGGCACTTTGTGCACATTTTCAGTAATTCTCCAAATTCCCCTGTGAAGTAGAGAGCACTGTGACTCTGCTCTTTCAAGGTCAAGGTCACAGAGCTGGTCAATGGCCATTCTGGGATTAGAACCAGATTATGAAGGTCACATGATTTCCTGTACACCCCACTGTTACACTGGCTGAGTCTTCCTGATGCTCTATGTCTAACTTATCATGTGACCTTGGAAAAGTCATCTCCTCTTTCCTATAGAAGAGAAAAGGAGAAAACTCAAGGGTTTCCCTGGTCCAACCTTAGTGTTCTGTGCTTCTGCAATTGAGGAGTTTATATGTTGGGATTTTATGACTCTAAAGGTCTTTGAATGTTTAGCTTCCAAACAAAAAGCTAGGAAGAAAAGATGTGTCAGCCCCTGATGGGCAGCAGTGTTGAGAATGAACTTGGCAGTCCTGTAGGAATTCTCATCATATGTGGAAAGGGCTTTTTGTAGGAAATAGGTACATGGCTGTTAAAAACATGCCCATCAAAAAACAAGCATCCCAGCATGGCTGTCATTGATGTCCTATTCCAGAGGCCTAGAGTGAAGTTTTTACTGTTCTTATCTTTCTTTCCTTCTATTCTCTCTGAATGCTCCCCCCCAGCCTCCAAGGACCTGCAGCTTCAAAGAGAAATATTATTGATGCAGTTAAGTCTATTTTTAGCTTGCTGGGGTTGGTGCACATCCAGAGCAGAAGCATTAAATTTTATATCTATTTTATCTACATCAGCTCCTCTTTCCCTAAAATCCATTAAAAGATAACAAAAACAGAGCTATCTTCAGACAGCATTCAACTGGTTTATATTTTGGGGGCAAATATGTCATGTCCCACATTATTGGAGCTGAGACATTCATTTAAATTTCCAAGGAGCTACAAGAAAGACAAGAAAACTTTGATTGCCCATAGAGAACGGAGGAGGGCTTTTCTCTTACATATGCAGCTGTTCCTTTGACTTAGCAGATGAGGGAGGTCTAAATGAAAGTAAAAGATGTTCTCATGCCATGAAGCAAGTGTTTTGTACTGCAAATATTATTGATCAGACTAATGCAACTGGATATTTTTCACATATGAGTACATGTTCTATCTTTCCTCCATCTCTAGCTACCTCGTTGACTTCCAGAGAGACTTCTTCCAAATAAATAGGAGGCAACCAGGCAACCAGTGAATGGAATTCTGGAATGTTATCCCAATTCTGATGTTGGGCAGGGAAAGGCAATCCTCAAGAATAGGAGATATGTTGGACCATAAAGGGAGTTTGGTTAATCTATCAACCAGAATCACTACTTAAAACTTCTCAGTGAGACTACCCCTATCCTCAGGGGATCCTACAGTATCCAGAATTGAGAAACTATGAACTGATGTCCTTAATTTGATGAGCATAGGGCCAGAGCCATAGGAGCCCAGATTCTCACAAATCATCATCTGGCTCTTGAGTAGAGGTTTCCTGGTTAACCAGTTAGAATAACTTAGAGAACTTAGAAAAAATCCAGTATCTAGTCCACCTTCAGAGATTCTTATTCAGGTTGTCTGGGAGGGACTTACGCAAATCTTCTCTGGTGACTTTACTGTTATTTCCACTCTAGAAAAGTGCTTCTCAAATTCTACTATACAAAGGAGTTATCTAGGGGTCTTATTAAGGTGTAGATTCTGATTTAGATAGAAAGGCATACCATGTTCATGGACTAAAAGACTTATCATAATTAAATACATCAGTTCTCTGAAAAATTTTCTGTAGATTTAACACAATCTCAATGAAAACCTAAAGCAGCCTTTTTGTAGATATAAACAAATTGACCTCTGAAAAGTGTTTTTGGAGGTCAAAGAAACTAGTATAGCTAAAATTATCTTGAAATAGAAGAATATATTTGGAAGAATCACACTATCTGATTTTAAGAATCATTGTAACCCTATTGTAATCAAGACAGTGTGGGATTGGCAAAGGAATAAGACACATGGATCAGTGGAATAGACTGAAGAGTTCAGAAATAGCCCCACAATAAATATGGCCAATTGCTTTGGCAGAGATGTAAGGGCATTTCACTGGAGAAGAACAGTTTCTTCCTCAAAGGGTGTTGAAACAATTGGACATCCAAATGAGAGGGGGAAGAAACCCAATCTAAATTTCACACCTTATACAAAAATTTACTCACAATGACTCACAGATATAAATGTAAAACTATAAAAGCTTTTTTTAAGACAACGTAGGAGAAAATATCTGTGATCTGAAATTAGTAAAGTTGGTTTTTAGACATGACACCAAAAAGATGATCCATAAAAGAAAAAAGTGAATTAATTAGACATCATCAGAGTTAGTGTTATAAACTATTATTGTGTGAAAGATACTAGTATGAGAATGAAGAGACAAACTACATACTATGAGAAAATACTTGAAAGTCACATATATCACAGACCACCTCATATAGTCAGGATATAGAAAGAATTCCCAAAATTTGATAGAAAAAAAACCCAAACAACCCAATTAAAAAATGGGCAAAAGATTGAACAGATACATCATTAAACAGGATGTATGTATAGGCATAGGAGAAGATCATTAGCATCTTTAGCCACTGGGGAAATCAAAACCAGGATGAAATACCACCACACCTATTAAAAAGACTGAAATAAAAAATACTAATACTACCAAGTAGTGGTGGAGATGAAGAACAACTGGGCTTTTGTTGTGCTGGAATGAATTTAGAATGGTATCGCCATTCAGGAAAATATCTTGGAAGTTTTCTTTATAAAGTTAAACATACCCCTTCCATACAATCAGGAATCCCATTCCTGAGGTCTTAACCCTAGGGAAATGAAAAGTTAGATTTACACAAAAACATTCATACACGTTTATAGAAGCTGTCGTCATAATTACCCCAAACTGGAAACAACCCCAACATCCCTTGGTGGGCATACCAACTGTGATACAGATTCATGCTGAATACTACTAGGAACTATTGATAGTGCATTGAGTTGGATGAATGTGAGACATTTTGCTAAGTTAAAGAAGCTGGTGTCCAAAGATTATATGTTGTACAATTTCATTTGCAACTTTCTTGGAGAGATAAAATTGCAGTGATAGAGAACAGTTGAGTGGTTTCAGGGACTAGGAATTGGAGGAGAGTGTAACTCTAAGGGTAGTACGGGATGGTTTTGGGTGATGAAACTGTTGTGTATCCTGACTGTGTTGGTGGTCACACAAATCAATACATGCATTAAAATTTGTAGAATGGTACACTAAAAGTAAAAAGCTAATTTTACCATACAATGATTTTTAAAATGGAAATTTTAAAAATGCAGATTCTGATTCAAGAAGTCTGGCAACAGGGCCTGGGATTCTGCATTCTTAACAAGTTCCTGGGTGCTGCTGGGGCTATTGGTACAGGTGGAATGGCCAGGCTCTATAGAATGAAGCTTATACATCCAACTTCAGCCCATTTTGTTGCTCTGCTGAGAACTTCAGTGGCTCCCTAGTTCTTCCAGGACGAAGCTCTCACATTTTAATACTGCACAAACTAAAGAAAAGCTTTCCCCCCAAAAGTCCTACCCCACAGTAACCTGTACGCTCTGCTTTTCTTATAGCCTGGAGTGCTCTTTCTCTCCATCCCTTCTGGAATGCATTACCTCTTAGTCACTAGCCGGACTGAAAAGCCCCTTCCCAGTGAAGGCATTCTTGCCCCTAGGCCTGTTGACGCCCACGCAGGATCAGTCATCAGTGCCTCCTCCACTTGGAAGCCCTCCCAGTGCAGGCTGCCTTACGCTCCACTCTTGTGTTGGTTTTGTTTCTCAACTCTTTCTCTCCTGAGAACACAAGCCGCTCGGGGGTAGGGGCCAGTGTCCTATAGGCCCAGGGCCCAGCATCATGGTTGGCACACACTGAGGGTCACTGGGGCTCAGAGGATACAGACAAAACTGACTCTGTAGAAATGGTGGGTGTTTCAGGAGCCAGAGAATATCCGGGTGGGATTCATGGGAAATGAATTCAGGATATTCATCAGTTTCCCAATGTCAGGGAAGGAAAAGAGCCCTCTCTCGCAGCATACCCCTTAACGCTAGACCCTGAGTGAAACAAACGCTGTAGCTGTGGTTCTTTGGGGAGCTGGAGGTGCGTTTCTTCCTCACCCGCTAACCTCCCATCAACTCCAGACCCAGCTGCTGGGCTACTCATAACCACTCCACTTCCCCACAGGTGGTGGTGCTGATTGGAATTCCGGACGAGTAACTGACTCCTTTGTAGCTACCTGCTCTTGTTGGCCTGCCCATCAGCTACTGTGACTCGGTGGTTCTTAAAGTGGTTCTCAGACCTTGCCCAAGTCTCACCCAATGAGAATGGGCTCCTGGGAATGTGTTCGCTAACTCCCACATGATTCTGAGGCTTGCTAAAGTGAAGAACCACTAGTGTAGAGACAAGAGGCCTCAGAAGGATAGCATTTCCTTCTAACACCATCTCTGACAACTGAGAACTTGGACAAGTCACCTCCTCTCTGGACCTCTTCATTTCCTCACTTTTAGAGATTAAATGTGCTTTTAAACTGTGGCGGACTGTGCAGAGGTACGGGATGACATCTGCTGACTGCTCTGTCTGGGTCAGGAGCATCATGGCTCAGTTGCATGCTGGGCTCCAGAGGCAGGCTCTGCAAATATTGGCTGAGGGCCACATGTGGCAGCTATAGCCCCTTCCTTTGTGGCTACTGTGCTCTTTTGTCCCGGATGTTGGTTTCCAGTTCTTACAAGTAAGGCTGGTACTTGTGTGTGCTTACTCAGTGTGCATTGAAACTTTCATATGATTTAGCTTATTTAATCTCCACACAACCATATCAGGTAGGCACCATTATAATCCCCCATTTATAGATTGGATAACTGAGACAGAGAAGAGGTAAATAACTTGGTCAAAGTCACCCAAACATTCTGGCATATGGCCTTTCTGTGGGCCCGCCAGCTCAGCACCAGGGACTCTGGGCTCAGTCTAGTAGGTGTGTTCCACTCAGTGTAGCAGATTGGGTCCCCCTGTATAGGTAAGGATGTGTATGTGTAGAGGACCCCTGTGTTGGTGTCATCTCTGTCACCAACCCCGTCATTAGGGTCACCTCTGTCTTCACCACCATCATTTCCATCAGCTGCACTACTGCCACCATCTTCATAGTCATTGCCACTATACCACCCGGATCAGACAGCATTGAGCAGTCTGTTAGAGTTACTGCAGTTTGTGTGATATACCACAGATAGCGAACAAGGACTCTAATAATGCAATACTAATAATTTTAAAACACACAGACACAGTGCCTGACAATTTGCAAAGTGCTTCCTGGGCACTAACTCCAGCTGCATAAGGAAGATGCCCTGAATTATTCATCTCACCGTGGTCTGAGTTTTATTTCTTCTCTAAACTTATTTATTATTCTCTTGGAAAAACTCTACATTTGTGTGGGAGCTTGGGCAGGGAGTATTACCCCCATTTTGCAAGTAATGTAACAAAGACCTTGGAGAGTTAAGGTTAGAGAGCTTATTAGTAAAAGAGCAAGGAAGAGACTGGTTTCCTGTTGGTGCCTTCAGGAACCCATGAGAGGTGGTGGCCTGTCATCATGCAGCACAAGACACGGGGAACAGGTGCTCAGGGCTTGTCTGGGAAACCAGCTGCAAGTTCTCATGCCAGACCCAGGGTCCAGTATTTTAGATAGACGAACTGAGGCACAGTAAGAGCTAGGGGAAGAGAAGGAAGAGAGGAAACAAAACGTGGCTGTAAAATGTGGTTTTTCTACATAGTGGCAGATTGGAACCTGCATCTGTGTCCAATGGCTGATCCACAGGGAGCCAGCCTGTCCTTCCTCCAGCTTACCTGTCTTCCACCTCCAGGCAAAGAAGGTTGTGCAGGGAAGTCCTGCTATGGAATCAGAGGCTCTTTCGGTTGAGTGCTGCTTCAGCCAGCAGCTACCTTTTTGAATGACCTTGAGTCAATGAAAGCCTTGTCTCTAAGGTTCCTGGGAAGGACCTCCAGGCTGCTCAAGGTTTGGGAACGGCAGATGCCTATAAATTACCACTGGAGTAGGTTGGGGTGCCTTTGAGGGAGGCAGTGACAGGGTACCCTGTCTCCCAGGTTGGGATGCTGCGGTGCAGGGTTGTAGGGCCTCTGTCACGAGGTCCAATTACCACTGCCTTCGGTCCTGCTTCAGTGAGTGACCTTAGCTGATCCTTCTGTGCAGACTCAGCAGTTACTTCCTGACAACACCCTCCTTGCTGCATGAAACCTCAATTAATCCTTCATTAAAATGCCACAGAATCAAAAAGCCTTTCCCTCCCCATTCCCCCTTTTCCCCCTGAGGAGATAGGATTTGCTGCGGTTCCATTGGAAGAGGAGTCAGTTGGAAAGCAGGTTCAGATTCTAACCAGACTCCTGTTTACTCAGAGTCCAAGTGATTTCAGAAACAGCTGTCAACTAAAAACTCTTGTTTAATCAGAGGCAGGTGAAATGCTGCCCTCTCTGCTGGGCTAGAGAAAGATGCCACTCTGGGGACCAACACAGCAAAGGTGCACCCTTTCAGGCTGGGCACTCAGGTTAGAATTGCTCATGTCATCAGCAAGAAGCAAGAAGTTATGAGCCCAAGGTGCTGATTCTCATTTTGCTGCACGCTGACTCCATGACCTAGGCAGGTCACTTAGCTTCTGAGGGTCAGGATTGACTTTTTTTATGATGGCCACACTGCTAACTACAAACATCAGTGAACTCACTATGCTCAGTAGACAGGGTTCTTCATTCTTAGTTCTAGGAAACCATAAAAATTGACATTTTAATTTTCAGTGACTGAATGAAGTCTGACATTGGAGAATTGAAAGATTAAAGGAATGCTTTTATTCAACCAAGATTGTTGAGAATCAGCAAGATATCAGGCATCGTTGCAAAATCATAGAGAAAACTGATAGTATCCCTGGCTTCATAGAACTTCTCTGGTGGCAAGGAGGAGGACAATAATATCAAGAATATACATTCGGGCATGTAGATAAGTCTATTTTTAAAAAGATTAGGAAACTTTTTGTTGTTTTTGTTATAAATGACAGTCAAGTGTCATTTGACATTATATATACATGGAGTATAACTTGTTCTAATTAGGATCCCATTCTTGTGGTTGTACATGATGTGGTTTCACTGGTCACGTATTCATATGAACATAGGAAAGTCGTCTGATACATTCTGTAGTCTTTCCTATTCCCGTTGCTCCTCCCTTCCCTTCATTCCCCTTTGGCTAATCAAGTGAACTTCTATTCCCACTCCCCTTGTTGTATGTTAGCATTGGCATTTCAGAGAGAACATTTGACCTTTGACTTTTTGGGATTGGCTTATTTCACTTAGCATGATAGTCCCCAGTTCCATCCCTTGACCGGCAGATGCCATCAATTTCGCTCTTCTTTGTGGCTGAGTAATATTCCATTGTGTATTTGTACCACATATCCTTTATCTATTCAAGATCAGGAAACTTTAAGCAATAAAGAGTTGGGAAGGACCTGCACTGGGGCATGTTTGGGGGAATTGTCCTTAAGAGACAACACTTGAGAATGAAAGGGAAATTGGACAGAGAAGGAAAAGTGGGTGTCTAGCTCTGGGGCAAGAAGAGCTAGGGAGAGTCCGAAATGAACTGTCCTGCAAGGCCGGAGGGTGCTGCACTGGGTACCAGGCCAGCTCCTGGCAGGAAGGAGACTGGAGAGGAAGATGGGGTTGGGGGGCATCTGTTGGCTTTGTGGGCCAGAGGAAGTATTTTGCATTTTAGCATAGGCACCATGGAGAACCTTGGAAGGACTGTAAGCAAGGAAGTAATATAGCAATTCTGTTGATTTAGTAATGCTGTTTATTAGGACCAGATGAAGTTGAATTGAATAAAAGGTTTCTAAGAGTACAGATGCTGCTTTTATGGGAAGAGCTCACGCTCTCACCCTGAGGGCTGGAGGAAGGCAAGGGTGGCCAAGGTGTCTTTGGCTCTTCTTGGCTCTGGTCCTCGCCGCAGAGCTGGAGACTTGCTCTTAGATGCTCCGGCCTCTCAGGTTGGGCAGTGTGGAGGGGGTCTGCCTGCCTGAAGCCGTACACTTCCCCATGTCCAGGGACAGTTATGCCTTTGGGTCTGAGAATCCCCAGGGGTTGGAATACAGATGATGTCAGCTGTCAGGCCTGACCTGGAATTCCAACTGCATGCTTTGATTCCACTATCGACTGGAAGAGGAGCAGTGAAACTGGGGGGTCAGCAGGAATCAAGTGGGGTGTGGAAGCTCACTATGTCATTCTCAGAAAAACAGTTCTGTAGAGCTAAACTGCTTTCTGTGTGATCGGTGAGTCAACTTGATGGCACCGGATTCAATTGCTTGCCTTGAGGCCTCATGATCTTGGTGCTTTGGGGTACCGGTTCTCACTGGGAGGCTGTTCAAGCCGTCCTTGCATCTCTCCTGTAACAGGAGAACCATAAACACGGTGCCCCCCTCACCGCTTCAGTGTGATGGGTGGCATGGCGTGGCCCACAGGGCAGTGGGGGGTCCCTCTCTTCATAGTGCTCCCTCTGAGCTCAACACGTGGTCCAGAGAGACTTGTCAGAGGCCTGTTTGAATGACGCCTGTCTTTCCATGAGCTGAGCATCTGGGGAGAGCCCCTGGATGAAGAGGGGCAATGCAGAGAAAATGAACCCTGTGGCTCCTCTTGTGAGCTGGGGCCAGAGGGGGCAGGGCATCAGGCAAGGCCCCTCTTTGGAGCATCCCACGTTTATCAAGAGTCCGCTCCTCCCAGGCACTGTGTTTTCTTCCTGCCATCCCATTTAAACTTCCTGGTAATGCTCCATTACATAGATGGAGCAGCTGAGGCCCAAAGTGATCACGCAGAGTACGCAAAGGCCCTTGGGCAGGAAGGGATGGAACCTGGATGTAAGTGCTTTGTTTTGTAGCCCATCTGCCTCCTGTGTGCCTGTGGGAATGTGTTGGGGTGCTGGCGGTGATGCCGTCCTCCCAAGTGTATGTCCTGGTGCTAAGTCTTTGTCCTTGGGAGATGAGGTCTTGTCCCCACAGGGAGCAATGAGGAGGCTCTAGGTTGGGAGGGTCCCGATTGCTTCTGGCCTGTCAGCAAGCAGGTCATCCTTCTCTCCTCTGCCATTCAGGGTCATCCTGGCCTGTCCTCTGCCAGCCTGCCAGAGCTTGTGTGAGATAATGGATCTGAATGGTCTTTAGGGAGGAGAGCACACAGGAGAGGCAGCCAGGGTGCTAATGGGCAGCCTGATGGCCAGCAGCCTGCAGAGGGAGACCCTGGGCCTGGCTCAGCGACAGATGGGCTGGGCTCCAAGGCAATGGAGAGTCTGGCCGTGGTTTGCCTGGGCTGGGTCACTGTTCCGTGAGCCCATGTCATGTCACCAGCTTCTGTTTTCCTGGTTGAGGTGTCTAGGAGAGCTGTTGCCTGCCTGGTTCTGGCTGTGCCCATGGGCCCTCTCAGGTCCAGCATCAGTTAGGGGCTGCTCTTGGGCCTCTGAATGGACCACAGGGAGCTAGCTATGGGTGTGGCTACCCTGTGCTGCCTGGTCACAGAAAGTCCTATGGGCCATTCCTACCTGAAGCCAGTGCTCCTGCTCCTGCTCCTCCCCCTCCCCCTGGCCTGGCCTCAGCCTTGCCATCGCTCTGGAGAGTGGAGCAATTAGGGGAAACTCCCTTTGCATGGCCTCTCATCTCTGAGCTCTGGGAATCTCAGTTCCCATGCTCCCTACTCTGCCTTCCTGTTCTTTGCTAGCACCAAATCCAGGGACAGTCCTGTTCCTGGGAGGACAGTATTCCAGGCAAGTGGCACAGTGGCCTCCCTGGGAGGAAAACCTTGCATTTGGGAGCACAACACTGAGAAATCCTCTAGTTCTGTTCTGTAGAAGAGCCCATCTTCTCACCCTGGCCTGCCAGAGCAGAAAGCTTAGAATTCAGAAGCCTGGGGCCTGGCCTGAGAGGTGTCTGATGATGATGTGGTGATGATGATAATAGCTCTCAGTTACCAATTGTTTATGTTGCAATTTAGACCTCATCCTATTTAATTTTAGTAACATCCCTGCAGGCCAAGCTTGATAGTCATGTTAGAAATGAGAACATAAATGGTCAGAGAGGTTAAGTGACTTTCCCAGGGTTAAACAGCTGTAAAGCTACTGAGCTAAGGTTTGCACCCATATCCTAGTAATTCCAAAACCCAGTTCTGTCCACCAAGGCATCTTAACATGTGACTTCTGAGAGTCCCAACATCCCTCAGTCAGAGGCTCCCAGAGCTGATGGGGCCCCCAATCATTTCAGCTCCCTCACTGTGATGGTGATGAAGCTCAGGGTCCTGATGGTGCCAGTGCCAGGGCTTCTTTGTTTTCTTTTCCGTCTCCCTCCCTCGCTCCGTGTGACCTGCAGAGGTTCCATCTGCTGCTTTGCTTCTCAGCGTGTCTCAGTGGGTCTGGGTGCCTTGGAAAGTGTCAGGCCATAATGTAGACTGAAGCGCCTGACTCGGCGTGTCCCTTTTGGAGACCCTATACATGGACACAGCTGGGAAGTGAATGGGAAGCTGAGAGGTCAGCAGAGTTGGACTGAAGACCTTGATGAGCAGAGGCTGCCTGTCCCCAGGTGCTCTGGGGAGTGTTCATCTTCACCTCATGGAGTGTCCTTCCATGGTGCTGCGGAGGCCGAGGCGGAGAGAGGTCCTGCTAGACTCTCTTTACTTCTCCGAGAGATCTGAGACTGAAACAAGGACTGCTTTACCAGGATGGCCACCGTCTGGGAGGACTGAAAGCCCAGCAGCCCTCTGGCCCTTGGGCCCACAGAAAGAGCAGTTCTCTGCAGTCACCCTGTGAGCAACGGTGCCCTGTGGCTTTCCAGGCCCAGCCCTTCCTAAAGACCCACTCATCTGCTAAGCACAGTGGCACATGCCTGTAATCCCAGTGAATCTGGAGGCTGAGGCAAGAGGATCACAAGTTCAAGGCCAGCCTCAGCAATTTAGCAAGACCCTGAGCAATTTAGCAATACCCTGTCTCAAAATAATAATTAAAAAAAAAAGGGCTGAAGATATAGCTCAGTTGCAAAGTGCCCCTGGGTAATATCTCCAGTACCAAGGGGGAAAAATAACACAAAACCCTGCTCATCTTCAGTTCCTGGGAAGTCCCTAGAATTACAGCCCCAGGCTTTTGTCCTAGAACATCTATTGCATTGTATTGTACCTAGTGGTTTAATGTCATTTTTCTTGTTTTTCTCCAGAACAGGACCATGCTTTCCTTTAGGCCCAGGGTGGCCTCTTTTTCTGTATATAGTCAGTTCTAAGAAACTCTTAACATCACTGGCAGAACTCAGCATTCATAATCAGTTTATGCTCTTGTGTATTTAGATCAGATTATTTTCCCTGTCTTTGTAGTTGATGTCATTAATTATTCTCCTTATCAGGTTGTTCTGCTTAGTTGTTTCTCTTTCACATCTTTGCTTTCCACCCCAATTCACTTTCTTGGCATTCATTTGTTCAGGCGACAAAAGTCCATTTTGCACCTATTATGTGCCAGATGTGGTTTTAGGTGGTGGGGATACAGAGTGAACCTCCCCTCCCCAATGAACTGGTTCATCTAATCAAGCAGAACAGAATTGGGAGTGGCTTGGGACAAAGTTTGATCCATTGGCTCCACAACTGAAATCCCCCTGGGATCACTATAGTTAACTGAGTATCTGGGAGACCTCTTCCTGGACCCGTCTCAAGTCTTTCTTGAATGAGCAGATCATCTGGTGCTGAATGAGGCCACCCAGGCTTACAGACACTTGTTCCTGAAGTTGGAGCCACCTTCTCTGGTTTCATAATGAGAACATGCTTTTTTTAGGGGAGCAGGTGTGTGGTAGACTCTGGACTCCTACGCTGCTCTCTTCTGATTATTCCCGGAGATCTGCACCTCGCTGCTCTGGTTTGGCTGCGGCTGTTTTTGTCACCCCCACGGGGCTGTGTTGTTTGTTCCTGGAGCAGAGAGACATCTGTCATCCTCACTGAGCCTTGACAGCTGCCACATTCAAAGAACCAGCACCAGTTTGAACACACGCAGCAACGGCGCTGTCATTGCCACGCTCGCTCAGACACGGGCACCCACATTGCCTCCTCCTGGGGGAGCAGAGCTTCCTGCACCCACCCACCAGTCCATGCTCTTGTGTGGCAGCTGTGGAACCAATGGTTCCTGTGTGTGCAGTGATGTCCAGCAGATTTGAGCAAAAGGGTGTAAGGAACCAATGGTTCCTGTGTGTGCAGTGATGTCCAGCAGATTTGAGCAAAAGGGTGTAAGCCCGTATAATGCAAAGGAGGGTCTAACAGGAGACGCAGGCTCTAGCGGCCTGGACGGTGAGCACAACACCACCTCTCTGAGCTGGACACAGTCAGAGGGTGGATCCCCAGCACAGTGGGAAGAGCATGCAGGAGATCACCTTCTTGCAGATAGGAATATGTCTTCTTTGTTTTGCTTCAGAAAGTACCTTACCTTGCCCCTGCTATCCTCAGAAGCCAGGTCTTGGGGAAACGGTGTGGGTAGACACAGACCATTGGGCTTACATTTAGTTCTAAGTGCTCAGCCCATTCTATAAGAGAGAGCAGGCCTGACTGAGTATGCTTTCTAAGGCACGATTAGAGAGATGAAGATAAGGATGGATGCAGCAGGACGATAAGGAAGAACCAGACACAAATTCACTTATGCTTGTAGGAAGTCCTTGGGAATGTGTTATATGACATTGATTGTTTTCCTTATTTTGTGAAATCATCTTGATTTTTGATGTTTTATCCTTCCTTCCCTATGGTCCCAGCTGGAAAAATCCTGAATGGGGTTTATGAACTTGCTTCAGAGGAGGATGGCTTGAAGGTAGAGTGGTAGGACTCGCCATCTTGTTCAGGCTCCTGCAGATGAACGTGACCTAGAAAAGATGCTGGAAGGCCAGGTCCTTGGAGCCTAGAAAGGGAAAAGGAAGAGCAGAATTCACTGGTGTCCTGGGAAAGAGAATGGGCCTTTCTTTTGTTAGGTCCTGGGCAGTATCCTGGTGTCATGTTCCTTCAGATCTCACTCTGCTGATGTTTGGGAAATGGGATGGTGGGAAAGGAGACTGTGACGTATATTTAACTGAATCTCTACTGACAAGCTAAGAAGATAAGTCTTGCTTTTCACCATTGTGTTTATAAAACACACTGGTAGAAAAGACTGGTGTGATCATGAAAGCTTCCTTGGAGGACTTCCATGTGGTGCAGGCCACCTAAACAGGAGATGTCCATCCTAGGATGCTAGGAACACCATGGAGGAATATCAGTGATGGCTGTCAGCTGGACTGCTGGCAGTCCTGGGGGTCCTCAGGGGATCCTCACTGTTCTTCCTTAGCATCTTCTCCTCTAAAGAGCCGTTCCATTTTTATCTTTCCCCTATATGGTGCTTATGCTTAAATATTTTATTTAGAGAATGGCTTCGGGAGCTGAAATGTTTCCTTATATCCGGAATCAGATCATCTGCAAACTCCCACCCACCCTATGATGGCTTTGTGACTCGGTGTCCCTGAGACCCACCCCCCCCCCGAGTCTACTTCACCTCATCTTGCTTTTTATTTTTAAGTTCTTCTTTTCTTTCTGAAGCTGACATTTGCATTCCTGGGTTGTTCTTTCTCATTTCCCCAGATTGTGTCTGTGACTCATCCTCCTCATGTTGTTTTAAGTCATGGAGAGAATCTGAATCCAGCAGTAAAACTGAGAGCCATCCTCAGAACAGTGAAAGTTTCTGGAATCTACAAAACATCAATTCGAATACAGGAAACTTAAGTTTAAGGAAGACAAGCTTTCCCTTTAATTTAAATTACTGCATCTCATGGGAAAGTTAATTTTTTTAAATAAATCACATATTCCAATAAAGCAGACAGCTCTGCTAGATAAACAATGAAGATGTTTGCTTAAAAAATAATTCTTTATTCAGCTAGTGAAGAACCAGGGGAATAGAGACAGACAAAAAGTGCTGAATGGAATACGCAAGACTGGATTTTGACATGAAGATTAAACTCATCATCTCCGACCCTCCATGCTTCTGTCATCCTCCACCAGAGGATGCCACCAGAATGACTCCCAAAATCCATGGGTGTCAGGGTGTGAAGCCAGGACCTACTGACGGGTGGAAAGCCTCACCAGAATGAGTGCAAAAGCACCATCTGGAATTTTTGCAAGTGAGAAAACTATGGTTCAAGTTGCTTCAGGAAAACAAAAAGGGAATTTATGGCTCTGGTAATGGATGTAGGGACATTTTTAATTTGTTCCTTTCCTCTTGAAAATGTAATAATTTTAGTCTTTGAACTAAACTGACAATAGGCAGATAACAGAGAAAGGAGCATACAAATTTGATGATGTGCCTAAGGGAAGGGAGTGTGAGACTCAAAGCAAGACACCCGGCTAAACCTTCAGTAGAGCTTAAGGGGATGGGGTGGGCTTCCTGTGGGGGGACAGGTGGTGCAGGCTCTGGAAGGTCTCAGGGACGTTGTGCACAAGCAAGAGTTGACTCAGTTGATGTTCTGGAGTCTCTTACTGTCTTTGATTCCCTCCGTTCTCATTGCCTCTCACACCTCTGCTTTCTTCCACGTTGGTTTTATACTCAGGCAGGCTGCCTCCACGTGGGGTCCCACAATAGAATCAGTTGCGTGTCATAGTTACTTTGTCTCTCAGTGGAAAATCCCTCAGTGGAAAGACAGCTTCTTTTTTACATACAGTGATTTCAGTAAAAGACTCAGAACTGACTCTCATTGGAGAAGGCTGACATGCTCATTCCTGAACCAATCACTGTGATTGGGAAGATTGCTAGCTGGTGGGTCTTACTGGGCTGGCAAACCTGGATGGATACCCACTCCTAGAGCTTGACGGTGGAAGTGGGGTCATTCCTGAAGCAGAGGGATTGAGAGCAAGGGATAGGGTTGTTTTGTTTCCAGACGTGGCGATGGATGCAGTTGAAGGTGAGCTCTCCATGGTGATTTGATTTGGTCAGGTGCATTTGAAGGGCCAGCCCTGGGATGACCCATGTTTGCCACCTGATCCTTCCTGCTTGGTTCCTTGTAATATACCTCAGTTACTGGCAGAATCCTCCAGCCATCTTGCTTCTAGATGTTGGAAGGGCATCCAGAACCTAATTTACCAATATGGACTTGATCTTCTAAAAGGCAAAGACAAGCTCTAAACCAGCACTCTTTCCCATCCACAGAGTTAAGAGATCACTTCCACCCTCTAGGGTTAATAGTAATTTTTGGCCACCAATATTGAACTGTTAGCTGTTGATTTTAAAAATTACTTACCTGTCAATTTAGTTTTAGTATTATTTCATCCTATTTTAATGAAGTTCTTAGAGCTGCCTTTTATGTGAAGTTGTTTCTTAATAATAATCCTCTGAGATATGTAATTGTCCCTATTTGATTGAAAAGGAAAGGGTCAAAATTCATGCCCTGTGGTGTCTCCAGCATCCATGTGCTTATGCTGGGTTCCATTCATGTATGGAATGAATAAAACAAGTTGTCTGCTCTTGAGCTAATTGTAATTACTTTGTGTTTATATTTGCATCAAAGAATAGTGTATTTCTTTGAGAATAAAACAGAAGGAAATAATACATTTTGCCTGAGTGTAGTCTAGGAAATAGAAGTGAGCTGGGTCTTAAGGAGTGAATAGTAGTTTTCTGTGCAAAAGGGAGCTGTTCTATTTAATGCACATGTTTTGTATTGAGATGGAGCTTCCAGGTTCAGGGAACAGAATATCACCCTTGACTCTGCCTTTTCCCTTCATTAGTGGTATGACCAAAGATATGTATATCTGTATTAGTTTAGGTACTTTCATTTGCAAAGAACTGAAATTGTAAGTGATTTAAATAATAAGGATTTAATGTCTCATATAATTGAAAAGCACAGGATTAGGACTCACTTGAGGTAAAGTTTGATCCATTGGTTCAGCAATATCGTAAAGACTGGTTTCTTCCCATTCCTGTTCCTTCTTATGCTATGGTGGCTTCAACAAAGGCTGCCTTCTTTTTGAGCCCCCAAATGACTGACAGAGCTCTTGGGTTTTTTTTTGTTTTTGTTTTTGTTTTTTTTATATACCTCCTTTATTATGCTCAACAGGAAGGAAATAGTGTCTTGGTCCCAGCAAAAACCTGAGAGTCGCTCTGATTGGACTGCCTTAGGTCACATGCCCATTCCTGAACCAACATTGTTGTTGCGGGAGAACAGGGGTGGAGTCCATTTCCCTGGAATCACATGGATCCCAGTAGAAATGTGGGGACTGATGGAAGGAGCAAGTGAACAGTGGATACTGGGAAGGCATTCCCTGATAGGAAGGCATCAAAGACATGTTTACCCAGCATTTAAGTTTACATAGTCTCTCATGTTGGGACAGTGAAGGTGGTTTGTATCTCTGGTCCATAACCTTTGATCCTCAGTCCATGGCACTTCAAACTCTAGGCTCTACCTTGGGTATAGCCATTGAACTATTGCTTTATCTCTCTGTATTCTCTACAAACATGCTTTGACCAAGACTACCCATTCATGGTTAGTTCGAGTCCTGGCTCTACCATTACTAGACATGGGTCAGGATACAGCCATAGCTACCATGTTCTAATCTTCCATTTAAGGGATTCGTTTTTGGTGTATTCTCTTATTCTTTGACCTTCTAACTTAGTTGGAAGGATAGTGGCTGTCATTTTTTTTTGCCTCAGGTGTTTCATCTGTAAAATATGAAAACAATTCATATCTACATCTTTGTTGTGGAGATTAAATGAGTGAATTCTTATGTAATTAATTTACAAGTGTTACAGATGCATAATTATAATTATTTAATCACTAAAAGGGATTAATGCACATACACATATATAATCATATGCATAATTATTTAGTTTGTAAATATATATTTCAATACATATATAATGTATGGAAAAGCATTTGGAACAGCATCTAATAGGCACTATAGGGGTAGACAAACAGATACATCTTGTAGGAATGCTGTTAGCTTTAAAGACATTGCATATATTTTGTCTGGTGTATTGCAGACACTTGATAAATGTTAGCATTATTAATAATAATTAAGTTGATTGAACTGCTTAATAATAATAGGTTTCATCTGAAAAGAACTTTATGGTTCTGGAGTGCTTGTTGCCAATACTGTCCCTGTTGAACCTCACAGTTACTCAATGATGGGGCTCCTACTCTGTCCAGTGGATCTCAGGAAGGACTGTAGCCTTCCCAGGGTCTTATGACCAGGTGGTGGTTCTTAGGACCAAGCGGGAACCAGGGGAGGAGCTCCGAGGCCAGGGCTTGACGCACACCCCTCTGCCCTCACTCCATTTGTCACTCCTCCCCTGAAATGCGTGTGGTTCTCATCTGTAATATCCTGATTGTCCCATTAATCTCCTTTAAGCTTCATGAAAAATACAAAGGGCTGGATCACGAATAGTCACCGCTTTCGAGTTTTGCATTCAGGAGATTGTTTTCCATGGACATGAACAGACTGGTGTTTCCTATTTGACAACCGGCTTTCTAACTATGACTGGGAGAGCTGTCGCCTTTTTAATTACCAACTGCTTTACAAAATCTTGTCTATATTTTGCCTCTGATGTGTCTGTACCTTTCGTTGTTTCTGTATCATCATGTGCTTTTCCTAATAGATGTTCTACAATAGTTCCCAGAGCGGGCGGTAAGGAAATTTTGTTTTTACTAAGACTTTAGAGCAGAAAGAACCCTAGAACTTCCAGCCACTCCATATTTCACAGAAGGAACAGTGATAGTTTAGTCAACAGGAATACATGTGCGCGCGCGCGCGCGCACACACACGTCGTCCTCCAAGTTCCTGAATTTCAGACTGAGTCCACTATTTACTATGGTAGCTACTAGCCACACGTTGTTTAAATTTAAATGAAATTACAAGTTCAGTTCCTTGCTTGGCATTAGCCACATTTCAAATGCCCAAAACCACATATGGTTGGTGGCTACCATTTTGGACAGTGCAGATATAGAATATTTCCATGAACACAGAAAACTGCGCTGGACAGCATTAATGTGAAGAAGCAGAAGGAGAACTGGCACGTGAGTGTGGAGCATCCAGCTGTGCAGTACCCCAGGCCAACAGCTGTGAACATTCCTCTTTCTTAACTCTGCATGTGTTTCCCCTGCCATTTTCAATGATCCCTTATACAAGGAGAAATGAGAGATTATAGTTTCCTGATCCAGCGTCTGAATTCAGTGAAAACAGGATTTGTTCCCATCTTCTAGAGGAATGTTGATGCATATATATTTTTTGAACCCCACTTTTGTTTCCATCCATTGATAACTGGCGTGGATGTGGCCAGAAAGTCAGTGTAGAATTTGTGTTGGAGAACGTTCGGAACTAGTCAGGCACCTTGCCTGACAAGGTAGCCCTGGTTCAACACATTTAAATATTCCTACTCAATCCAGACCTTAAAATATTTGGTCATGGACCACTCTGGTGGGCCAGTCTACCTTGGTGAACGCAGTCTACTAATTCATCTCCAAAAAGCATGCACCAGAAATGACTGGAAGAACAGGCTTGCTTTGGATATCAGGTTGCAGGTTGTTTTGTTGTTAAATATCAACAGATTACTCGATGGTAATGGATTCAAAGAGATGAACATCATTGCATGAATATTGCAAGAAGCCCATGGATCTCTTGGGGCCCCTCCAGACTTAGTTTTGAGAGTGACTCATTAAGTCAGTTTTCAGAGTTAAATCACATACTCAGACAAAGATTATGAATTCTTTTGTCCTTGGGAGAAAGGAAAAGCACAGGACGGCATTGGCAACCTGGGCTAACGAAACAAGGGAAGCAGCAGCACATGTACCCCGAGATCAAAGATCTGAGTGACAGAGTCTGGTTCAGGCAAGGACTAGTATGTCTTCCTCCAGTGGGCTTGTCCAGCAGTGCTCAGAGCCTCTGGTGAGTATCAGGGTCACTGTGTTCCAAGTCATCTGTGGCTGGCTTACCAAACAGGTTGGAGTCTGGCAGAGAATATCTGTGGATTTTTCCAGAGACCAGAATCTCAGAACAAGAATATAATCTTCCCCAAATATCCTGGTAGTTTTGAGCTTATGGTGACATCTGGGAATTTCAAGCCGTGTCAAGGTGTCATACTTTTTTTGATGTCGTTTGACCTTTACTCCTCTTGGAGTTGACTGGTATCACAAAGATGGGAATTTCTTCACTATTATCTCTGAGAAAACTCTTCAAAAATTTACAAAACTTTTAACATACCTCAGAAATAGATGTAATATCTCTTTACATTTTTGTGACCTTTTGAATAAAGTCTTTCAGAAGCACTGTCCCAGGGGTTTTCCAGCTCTTTTCTTTGGTCCTTCAGAATCTTTATTCCAATGAAATCTTGGCTAGACTCAAGCAAATAGCATAGATAAAAGTGGAGCTGTGACTATGGAGGGAGAAAGGGGGAGCTCAGCCCACTGGACCTCTGTCCCCTCCCTCACATGCCTCCCGGCAGCTGAGTCAGTCCCTGAGTCACCAATGAGCAATCCCTGCGTGGCCCAGAGCAGCATCCCACTAAGTCCTTACAATCACCAGGTATGACTGTGAGGTCACCATAGTGCCCTGAGGGGATGGGACACAGCTGAAGGGGGGTGGTAGCCCTACACTGCTGAAGCCCATTCAAGGAGGGTCTGCAGTGACAGAAATGCAGGGAAAAGTTCTCGTCCAGGGTCACCGCTGGGACAGGGATTGGAATCCTAGAAAACAGCATATTTCTTAACAGAACTTGACTCTATTAAAGTTTCCTGGGAAAAAATTAGAATCACTGAGCACCACCCTAGGTAACCTGTCTTCAATGTGGCCACTCAGGGATTCTGCTACCAAGACCCCCAGGAGATTGTTCAGCCCACCCCAAACTCCAGACTTCTGTAGTTAGTTCCTCTTGCTTTGTCAACTTAGGCACAAGTACCCAGAAGCCCCTCTTCCAGTTTGCACCCATGGCTTGAGATCTATCCTGTTCACTTAGCCTCTTACACCGTGGCCAGGAGTAGAGCCACAGCCATAGAGTGGGCAGGTGCACTTGGTTCTTGAACAAGGTTGAGCAGTTGCCCTTTGAAGACTTATTCATTCTTATCCCTGTGTGTGTCATGTGCCAGATGCTTCAATATTCAGGCCTCTGAAATGTGTATATGCATCACCTATGTAAGACTCATTGGAAGATAAAAATCTCTTTAAAAAAATTGGGCAACAAAAAGGTTTCCTAAATATATGTTGGTCTTAAACCCAGAGAGTTGGAATGGCTGGCCTCCCACCTCAGAGACAGTACCACCATGCTCCATGAAATGCCATTGCTGCTCCTATTCTGAACCCAAAATGACCTTGACTAATGATTTTCAGATTGACTGTGGATGCAACAGGGCTTCGGGATGTTTTCTTATGAAGTCGGGGGATGAGAAGCAAAGAAACTGAGTTCATTTTCTAACCTTGATTTCCCTGATGACTCACCCAGTGGGTTGGGGGCAACTTGCTGAGTTCCAGAGTCTCCACATCTGTCATAGAGGTGGGTGATAGTACTCTTGCCCAATCAATGGGAGGATGGGGGAGTGTCTTAGTCCTTAAGATCTGCTATAATAAAATATCATAGACTTGGTGGTCTATGAACAGAAATTCATTTCTCATAGTTCTGGAGACTGAAAGTTCAAGATCAGGGCTCTGGAAGCCTCAGGGTCTAATGAAGGCTCACTTTCCAGTTCACAAATGTGAATCAGAACTTTCTGGTTCTTGCCGGGCTAGCTAGTCCTTTAGGGCCTCTTTTATATGGGCACTCATGCCACATGGAGTCTCTGTGCCTGTGACCTGATCACTTCCCAAAGGTCCACATCGCCTAACATCAACACACTGGTGATTAAGTTTCACCATATGAATTTTGGTAGTGAAGACACAGATATTGAGAGCACAGCAGGGAGAATTCCAAGAACCACATTAAGGAAGTGACTGCACAGGAAAGGAACTCATCCTCCAAGGCCAAGGCAATATTTTTTTAAATAGATTTTTGAGTTTTATTGAAATCTTACATGAATAAGAAATTGCAATCTTAATAACCTTTTGAAAAGGTTTCCTGGTTTTAGAATTAACTCCAAGAAATTTAAATTCACTCAGAGAGACAATAAGAGGAAAAGGGATGTTGCCTTTGTCTGGAATTTCAGTACTTTCTTTGCAAGACCAGTAATCAAAGATATGGCCCCAAAGAACAGTGGCAGCCTATCCTTGGAATGGAAACATTTAAATTTCGTCTAACTGTGGCAATTTCTAGGAGTCATTGGAAATGCAGCAGCTAATGAACATGGCCCTGTTCTGTCAGACCCCTATTGGAATATTCAGTATTCTCTTAAGTGTACTTATCAGCTGAAGAAGTTACAGAAATATGTTTCAGGACCCTGTTGGTGATAAGAGTAGAGATATAAAAAATTTCTTTTTCTGCTGGATGAGTCCCATCAGTCCAAATGTGTGCCATCCCTGGGTTAAAAGGGCTACTGATTCCCAGCAGGGCCTCACCTGGGACTCAGCTCTGCAGGACTGTGCAAGGCTTTCTTTCCCAAGGCCCACCCCTCCTGGGACCTCTGTGGCCTCTATTCAGCGTGTGGTTTACAGGTGTTCAGGTCTGCAGGCAGACACACATCTACTGATCTGAACCAGAGGACCAAAGACATAGGGTAAAGGGCAGTGGCTGCTCACCCCTCTCTTCTCTTTCCTTTTATACTTAGTGTTTCTCAGAAGTGATGAGGGGTTGTTCCAGCTGGAGTAAAGGGCTCAGGTATGCTACTTCTCAAACCATATTTTGGGGCATTCTGTTCCATTCTCCTGATGATTTCCATTTATGTTGACATATCCAAGACCCTGAATGTTCCCAAGTAAAGAGCCTGCTTGTCTGTTTATCCCAGTGGTTTCCAGAGAAACTAGAGTGCTAGTATTCTGAAGGGCACAGTGTACAATATTGCCCACCTGGATCAACCTGGATGTTTTGAGTAAAGTTAGCACGCAGCCAGGTAAGGAACTTGGTGCAAGTTTTCAACTTCTAGTTTTGTGACCTTGAGCAAGTTACCTAACCATTATATGCCTCTGTTTCCTCACCTGGAAAAGGGGATAATAGAAAGAATCTACTTCATAGGGTTGTCATGAAGACAAACTGCTTTAATTACACTCTTAGCACAGTTCCTGAAACACAATACACTCTATATGTGTTAGCTATTATTAGTGGAAGCATCAATTATTTGTTGAAAGCTTTTACCAGCATGCTAAATGTTCCTGTTCTCTTCTTCTTGTGTTATAGAGCTTGTGATAGGATAAGAATCCTACCTTGGGTGAAAGATCACAAAAGCAGCTTTGTTTTATTTAATCCTCGCAATAGTCTTACAAAGGTGTGATTGTCCCTGATTTATGGAGGAGGAAGATGAAGCCTACCTGGGTGGTAAAGAGACCCACCTGAGTCACACAACAAGTACAATAGTCAGACCCAGGCCTGCTGCTTCAAGCCCACTGTCCCTGGGTGTCTTTGTAGAGCTACCTGTGAACCAGACCCTGATGGGGACCCAAAGACATAAGCCTGGTAGGGGCACTTTGCAAATGGATCCTTCTTACGTGGTCAAGGAAATCTACCAGGTTCTAATTCCACCCTTCCCTGGGTTCTTTTTGCAGGTTACTTCTCTGGCCTTTAGTTTTCTCTGTTGTTAAGTAAAGATAGTTATATGCATTTCTTATGAGGAGAGTGAGGCTTAATGACGTAAACATGCAATGTTCAAGTGTAAGGCCTGGCATAGATTAATGATCCATAAATCATTGCTCACAGGGACATTGTGCATCAGGCTTTGTGCTAGGGTGCTTTCCAGGGGTGACATCCTGTAATCTTCATATCATCACTGGGTGGGTACTCTTCATTTTTAAGATGAGGAAACGAGACTCTGTGGGATTAAGTGACTTGCCCCAGGTCATATAATTATAGATTATGGGACACTGAGATTCAAATGCTGGCAGCTTTACCCCATGGAAACACCTTGTGCCTTGCTCTTCTGTAGAGCCACATGGTCAGATACATGCAGAATTTGTATGTGGCCACTTTCTGTGGTCAGCAGGGCCCTCCAGCATTGGACATGTTAGTCATATCTACGTTGGGCAGTGCTGTCATTTGGCTTGTCGACAGTGTTTCTGACCCAGGAGAATATAGCAGAAATTGAGTTCTGTTTTGCCAGGAAGGATGCACCACTGCACTGTTGGGTCTAGTGACTCCAAACACATGCTGGTCCATTACTGTGTGCATGCTTGGCTGGGGTAGGGTCTGCCCACACACAGGACCCACCTCCCTCAATGAGTCTGTTTATCAAAGTGATCAGAAGAGACACTTTCCTGCAAGATGAACTGAAAAAGCTCCCCACCAGTCTTCTAGCTGACTGGAGGAAGAAACCCAATGCATTATGGACAAAGTGAGAGTACATCTGAATGCATTCTTAATCTGAATTTTCTGAGGAAACTCTATTTAACAGTTGTGAAACTCTGCCTGCCCTTCAATATGAGGGACAAGAACAAAGCAAATGACCCAAAAATACCAGTTGCAAGACACTGGAACAAGAAGGAGGAGAGGAAAAGGAGAGTCCAAGATGATTACTAACATGCTTTGCCTACTAAATTGGCCTTCAGAATCAAGGGCAAGAACTAAGGTGGCTTAATAAGGGTATATTGATTTGGATGTGCTGAGAAGTTGGAATGTGTTTTCCCTGTCATGAAAGTGCACTTGCCTAGGCTTGATTGGGTTTGAACTTGCTCAGTGGTGCATCACTTGGTGCTGGCCTGTGTCTGTGAAGTCCCTCAGTTCAGAAACAAGGGTTGAGGCAGCCCTCTTCATTTGAAGGATCTTCCTGGGGGAATAGCAGGTTTCACTGTTCAATTAAAGCACTTTTCCCCATGATTTCCCTGTTTTACCTTCCTTGGCTCAGAATCCGGGGCAGCATCCCTGTGGGGGAGGGGTTTGTAGCTAAGGTCGCCAGCATAAGAATGTGTCCAAAATTTGGGTGGCCTACTGGGATGGACAGGTGCCACCTGGAAGCCAGAGGGGTAGGGTTGAAGGCAGAGCCATGGTAAGTAGGAGAATGGGGATCCCTCATTCCTTCCTCCACTCAGCATTTTGAGCACTGACTATATGCCAGGAGATTCAAGGAGATTCAAGAGATCAACAAGGTCAACTAGAAACACAGTCACGTCACAGACACTGAGGTGTGGGAGCAGCAGGTGCACTGAGATGATTGGGAGCCGAAGACCCACATTGACGACAATGTTCCTATGATTGCTCACTCTGCCAAGTTAGTAGGAAAAGCCCTTTCTTTTCCTCCTCCCCACAACCTAGCATCTATCAATTGAGACTCCAGGAAATTTATTTTACCTTTGTCCCTTGGGTGCAGGGTGAACACAGGAAACCTATTACTTCATTTTTCTTCAGTTTCTGTACAGAAGGAGGGAGACCAGGTCTTCTGGACTCATTCAACCTGAAACCGCTCTTTCTACATCTTTGGTTGGCTTTTTCCTTCAAAGGTGCAAAGCCCATGATTTCAGGGCTGATGCCACCTGGCAAAGGTTTATATGGATAGTGAGGTGCTCGACAGGACAATTCCCACAGAGAGCAGGGTAGGCTGAAGGGTTCAGATGTGTAAAGAGCCCTCCCAGGTACATCATGTTTCAATAAAAAGGAAAAAAAAATGACCCTGAGCAGCAAGGCAGGAAATCCAAGGCAGCCATTCATTCATTATTCACTCAGTCTCCAAATACTTCTTACATACCTCAATCCAGAAACCATGGATTCTGGAGCCAGATTGTCTGATTTCAAGTCCTGGCTATTTTATTTACTATCTATGTAACCTTGAGCAAGTTACTGAATTATACTCAGTGTCTTAGCTTCTTAATTTATAAAATGGGGATAATTAGTTGTAATAAAAAGAGGTTGTCATGAAGACTTAAAGAGACCAAGTTACTAGTATCTCCTTACTAGTATCTTTTTGTTCATTTACTCCTTTTTGTCCTTAGTCTTTGGGGTGGCATGGGCTGGTGTTGGGCTGGTGTACAGTCAGAGAAGGCTAGGCAAAGGCCCTGAGGTTACCGAAATAATGTTCCAGCAGAAGAGCCAGGTTATAAAAAAAAAGTATGTGAGTAGGTTATATACTTTAAGGTAGCAATAAGCGCTGTGTAGGTATCAAAAGGAAGCAAGGTATTGTGCTGAAGACCCATACCTAGAGAGGACAAGGGAGGAGGGACAACCAGTAATCCACATGAAGATTGTTCTGTCTCGAAACAATCTGTCAAGTCTTTGGAATTCACAAAAATAAAAGGAAAATGGAGAAAATACTCCTTGAGTTTTTAAGAGAGGCCAACAGAATGAGCAGCCCCAAAATAAATATAGTTAAATCAAGATGGATTCTGGGGCCAAATAAGCTTCAAGATAATTACTTCTCCTGGTAGTGAATCATTATGGCTCACAAATGAATTCATCTTTTCATGTTTTCAGTCGCAGATGTCCTTGCTAGATGGATGAATCCTCCTCTGCATCTCACTTCTTTTACCTGATCCCCACACCTCTCCTTGAATTGAAATTAAGGGCCATTCATTTGGAAAAACCTATTAACTCCCTGCTTGTAGTTGGCTTACTTTCCACTCAGCCTGGATGGGTTTCCCCTCTTCCTGAGTCTCTGCTGTCTCCATTAGTGTCCTTTTGGGCCCATGGTGGAGGCAGGAAGGCTCAGGGGATATTCCATTGGCCTCCTGTACTCTTCCCAGTTCCTGTGGTTAGGCAGGACATGGGTACCTGAGAGACATGCATCCCTGCTGGGCTGAAGCAGAGGATCCCCGCGTGTGTTGGTTCAGTCTTCTGAGGGTGCAGTACAAGATGGCGGAGCTTCTGTCCACCTGGGCCATGGAGTGGGCGGTGGAGTGGAGGTCTCCCTTTTCCTTCATGGGTCCCTACCTTCCTGATTCCTTAGTGGCCTCATGACTGGCTCTTCCTGTATTCTCTTCCTGTAAAACCTCTTAACAAATAAATTATTCAGTCTTGGATAGGTCTGTTCACAAACAGTTTTCTCTGTTTTTTGTAAAGTTAATATTTTTCCCCTTTCCAAAAGAACTTCTGTAACCTCTCACTGCCTTGGTCACTCTTTTGGTTTTTTTCAATGTATTTGCCATTCCCTGAAATTGTCATACTCATGTATTTATAATTTGTGTCTCCTTTACACACCACTGAATCCTCTTGCCTAGAACAGTTTCTGGCCAAAAAAATAAGGTGCCTGATAAAGTGTACAATGAATGAGCGAATGGCTACAAGTCACCAGGGAGGACCTCTCGGCCACCATTACTTCTCCTTTCCCTTCCCAGTGTTTGGGGCTGGGTTGTGTCAATGCATTGAGGCAATGGAGTGTGTCATTAAGATGATGGACTTCAGAGCCAGACTCCCCAGGCTCACATACCACTTACTACCTGAGTGACCTTGAATACACAAATCTGTGTGTCTCAGTTTCCTCATCTGTCAAATCATGACAGCTGCAGAATTTATTGCCTGGGCAGGTTAAATTCTCAGAAAAGGGGGCTGGGTTTGTGGCTCAATGGTAGTGCTCACCTAGTATGTGTGAGACCCTGGGTTCCATCCTCAGCACCCCATAAAAATAAAATAAAGGTATCAAGATAGTGTGTCCATCTACAACTAAAATGTATATATTTTTAAAAAATTCTCAGAAAAGTGTTTCATTGATAGTAAGAGCCAAACCATTTCTACCAAGTGTTGGGAAAGGACACTGTTCTGTCCCCTCTCTGGACCTTCAGTGACCTGGGTGCCTGAGCTCACTGCTCACCTGAGGTTCACTGGGGTCCACTCAGCAGGAGGGCATGACCACACTGTCTCCAGCCCTTAAGCCCAGTGGGCATGAACCCCCAAGCCTACAGGAGGGGTCCCAAGAGAGTGGCCAGCCAGGCTTGGGACAGAAGGTCTTTCCTCAAGGTCATGTTCTCTGGGGAGGCTTGACCCCTCAAGCTTCTGTCTTCACCATAACCCTTCAGCAATAATATTTCCATATTTTTATTAAACACCAATCTGTGCTGGCCAGATGAGTGGCACTTCCAGTGATGGGGCTTTGCTCTGCTTCCCGGGCATAGAGAACTTGTTCAATTATGTGTCACCCTTGTGATGGGCCCAATCACAGACACACACATTAGCTTCTGATTATAGCCTTGTTGTTCTTCCCTTGACAGGAAGGAAATGAATTTACCTCATGTCACCCCTGTAGTTTGCAAGCAGCCTTGGCTTTGGATAATAGCACCTTTCATGTTTCCGCATTTTTCTAAGGAGGAAGCGTTCCTGTGGTGGCCAGTCCTGGGCATCTGCACATCTGAGCCTGGAGGTGAACTCCAGCTGATTCCTTATGATGTGGCTTGTGGGGAACTGACTGGGGCTGTGGAACTCATCCTGTAAGGATGGGAGGCCTTGACTGCTGCAGAGAGCGGAGCCCTAGATCCACAGTCTATGGGTCTTGCCTCATGAAGATCCTGCGCAAATCCTGAACCTGTTCAGCCTCCCCTTCTGTGTGTGGAATGGGTGTTATAAGGCAGTTATTGCACAGGCAGGTTGGGGCGTTGAGATTAAAAGAGTTCATGTGCAAAGCTCTCAGCACAGTGCCTGGAATATACTGAGTACTACCTATGGGCTTTCTAATTATCAAAATAATTTTAAAAATAGTTTTTCTATTGTTATGAAAGGGGCAGAGCCTGGAGTTCAAATGTGTCTTTGTCATCTAGTAGCCATGTGATCTTGGACATATCACTTCAGCCCTGTAGGTCATTTGTAAGATGAGAGAAGAGCAGACTGTCCCTCAGGGTGGCTGTGAGGGTCTCAGTGAGTCAGCCCTGGAAAAGCTTCTAGACCGCTGGGCAGGGAGGGAGATTGTTGCTGGTGAGGTTCCCTCCCACACCCAAGAGGGAGGTGGGTTGTTGGGAGCCCTGAGAGGCTGAGGTAGAGTGAGTGGAGTGTCCATGGTGGTTGATATGAAGTCTTGCTTTCCATTTGGGACATGAGCTTCTTTAGTGGAGTTACCTCTGACCTTACCAAATTCCATGGAATCCTGGGACTGGCTAGGAAGGGAGGTGGTAATGATACTAGTGGGGTCCTGGACAACTTTCAAACTCTCAGACTGGGCTGATAAATCCAGGCAGCAGGAAGGGACGAGATTCCTGAGGTGGGCAGCATCCTCTCTGGTGGACTCATCCTCTCTGCCAGGACCCCCCATGCTCTGCATCTTCTCCCACAGGAAGCCACCCTGCCCCTCCCCCTGTCAGTCCCAATCACTCCTTCAAGCCAAGGAGTCTTGGCGGACCCTGTCCAAAAAACTGTGACCCCAAGTCCAGGTAGGGCTTTTCTCTTGACCTGGAAAGGACAAGATTCCATAGACCTTTTCTGAAAAATAAACAAACCAGCCTCTCCAACCTTTCTTCAATCAATTCCTTGAAGTTATTTCTTGTTTTTTCTTTTTGTATGATTAAGTGTTCTTTTTAAAAATTTTTTCGATTTGTTCCAATTAGTTGTACATGACAGTAGAATGCATTTATACATTTTGATAGATACGACATAAATGGAGTGTAATTTCTCATTTTCCCGATTGTACATATTGTAGGATCATGTTGGTCATACCTGCCAATAAGGTAATAATGTCTGTTTCACTCTACTGTCTACTGTTTGATTTTTGAAGTCAACACAATTTCTTTCTGTACCCACTTATTTCCTAGTGGCAATGTCAGTTCACTTGGGAAAGCCCCTGGACAGAGGGTGCAGGGAGATTCTGGAAAGCTCTGGACTCTTGATCTGAGTGGGATGCCACCTCTGGCCCTGCAGGGATGTGAGACGTATATGGGAAACTTCTCTCCAAGGAGCCCTCCAGGCCTCTTTGAGGTTTGGGCGCTCGAGGTTGATGGACCACTCTTGGCCCTCTGAGATGATAGCCTCAGCCCAACCCAGTGACTACAGTAAGGGCCCTTTTTTCCAAGCCTGCTGTGTTTGGGGGACCTGGTGCTTGCCCTGTGAAGGGCGTGCCCTTCAGAAATTTGGACAGACTAGGCAAATGACTAAGTCTCTCCACTGTGAAAGAAAGTGGGAGTGGGGTGGTGAGGGAGAGCCAGATAGGGACAGAGGCACAGGCAGACAGATGGAGAAACAGAGAGAGGAAGAAGAGTCTGGAAATGAGACAGACAGATTCACAGAAGGGAAAGTAGGAAACCATCATGACATATCTCAGTCAATCCTTGTGACAACCTGTGAAGTAAGTTCAACTCTGAACTTCATTTTATAGTTAAAAAAAAAAAAAAAAAAAAAGACCTGGGCATTTGGAAAGGTATAGTATCTTATCTAAGGTTACATAGCAGCTGGGTGTGGTGTCACACACCTGTGATCCCAGCAACTGGAGTGACTAAAACAGGAGGTTCACAAAATTGAGTCCAGCCTCAGCAATTTAGTGAGGATCTAAGCAACTTAGTGAGACCCTGTCTCAAAATTTAAAAGATAAAATTAAAAGTAAAAAGTGCTGGGGATGTAGCTCAGTGGTAAAGCATCCCTGGGTTCAACCCTCAGTTCAAAAAATAAGGTCACACAGCTTTTGCTGGGGAGTCAGGTTGAAACCCACTCAACCTGACCTGCAAAGCTTATGCTTTGCATATCCTTAGACACCACAACCCTGAGTCCCCGAGCATAGTCGAGCATCTCTGAGTCCCCTGCATGCTGATGTTAGAGGCACAAGGTGCATTTGTGGGGAGACCTCAGGGAAGGCAGGCGGGTGAGTGTCAGGCCTTTTTCTCTTGACTTCTGTTAGGATGCTCTAAACTGCGGGTTACACAAGATTTTTCCACACAACAAGAAGCTCAGGAGCTGCTGGTGCAAGTGTAGCTGCTGTGTCACATCAGAGCTGACATCTCTAGTCTAGACTGTCTCAACTCTTTGACAGATGGGCAGCTTTAGACTTTGGGTGCACTTCAAGGCAGGAAAAAATGGGGAAGGACCGCATCAGGGTAAGCTCTTTCCTCCCCCTTCTTACTAGACTTCTCTCCCTGCAGAGTGTGTGGCCCGGCCATGCAGATTCACAGCTGCAGGGGGAGCTGGAAGGTGACCTTTGAGCTTTCCAGCCTCTAGGACAGGCAGACAGGGGGTTCCCCAAGGACTAGCCAGATAGCTGTGTCTGCCACATTCCAACAAACCAGCTGAAGCCCAAATCCAGAAATAACCCTGGTGGAGGAGCATCCCATTCTCTTGGATGTTGTAGGCATGCCCTTGATTTTAGACCTGGGTCCAGGGAGGTGGGGGAAGGCGGAGCACTCAGCTCTGTCCCCTCCTCGCATTGCTGGATGGGGAATGAATGCAGTCCCATCTGTCATGTCTAGAAACCAAGGCTGGCGTCTCCCGGCTCACTTCCCGCTTTCCCTGCCACTGACTGCTCTGCTCCTCTCCCAGGGGAGGCAGCAGATCAGATCAGCAAAGGAGCAGAGAGGTTGGGAAGCGGGTGGAGGAGGAATGAATGCAGATTTGACAGAATAAAAAAAAAATATCATTTTATTGATTTGGAAGAGACATGAGGGATTAAATGGAAGAGAGGGGTTTTGATAAGAGACTCAGCTGAGATGGGCATCGAGTCTGCCTCTGCTTTGATTGGGAGCATCTACGGATCAGAGTTTCCTCAGCTGGTTTTCATTATTGCCCACATACCGGGTCTTTGTAAACTTCATTTCCTAATCATCCCCCAATGAGGTTTTACTGTTCTATGTTTACATATGTCACGTGTATTTGTTCTTCAACATAAAAACAGAAAGATTTTTTTTTTCATTCCCCAAATACCAGTTGTTGCCTGTGTCGAGGAGAATGTGTGCATTAGACACAGCCCTGGGGTCATGTCTGGTCTTCCTGGGGGAGGATGAGAGCTCTTTGCATCCTCTCAGCTCAACCTTCCATGGAGAAGCAGGGCTGGGAGGTGTCTGGCACTTCTTGAGCACCTACTATGTGCCAGACACCAAGCCTGGATCTGTAGACTTATGTGCTCACCTGCTGTTCATGGCCAATGAGACATCAGAGCTGGGGTCCCATTTCATAAATAAGGTCATGGAGATTCAGAGATTTGTCCTCCCCTGAAGAGCCCCACCTCATCCAGATGAATGAGCTAACACTCTTCCTAGGATGGGGTGGCCAAGTGTCAGAGCTGGTGACCTGAGGAGAAGCAGATAGGCTGGGGTCCACGGGGACACTTCCTGGAGGAGGTGGGATGTGAACTGGGTCTTAAGGGAGAGTCAGGCACAGAAGTGAGAAAGGTTACTCCGAGCAAAGGACACAGCGGGAGCAAAAACATAGGGCCTATAGGGGTCTTTGGCTGCAGATGAGGACCCTCATTTCAGAGCTGAGAGAGGCTAAGGCAGAGCCAACTCAAGGTGGAGCAGAGACCTCCATTGGCTTGTTCATACTCCTGGCCATGTTGACCTGGGGATCCAACTGAGTATACTTAGCATCATTTCCATGAGAAACAAAAGGAGGGAATCTGGGGCTCCTAACTTAGCAGCTCCTAGAAGCTGAAAGAGCTTTTCAGAGTATCCTGGTAGAGGAAATCTTTAAAAGAAAGCAGAGTTTATCACCAAAAAGAGACAAGAATCATTCCCAAGACCCTTCTGGCTCACTCACCCTTACCTTCTAGATCCTTTGCAACCACTCTTAACTGATGTGATTGTACCAGTAAGGACAGGCTTCAGTAACACAAGGCCCCCAGGTATCAGAGGTTACCACCATACACCTATATTCCCACTCATGCTTCACACTCTGCTCAACTGGTACTGAATCCCGGCTTCTGAAGTCTACTTTTCCCACTTGGAACCCTTCATTTCCACACGTTCTTCCATGCTCACTCTCAAAAGGAAAGAAAACACAGGGAGTCTGCATAGCCCTTGAAATTTCTGCTGAGGTGTGGCACTTGCCCCTTCTGTTGACATTTCATTAGCCGACATTGATCACATGTCTCAGTGTGGCTTCAGGGGAAGCAGGGAAATGTCATCCTCCTGTGGGCCCAGAATGTGAAAAGCAGGAAATACTTGTCAATACCACTAAGAATGGCCATAATGATGATAATAAACAAAGACAATATTAAATTGATTTCTCAAAATCAAGTTGAAATGACTTGTTCCTCTGTTTCTTTCTGAAGCACTTCGATGATCTCTCTACTGTAGCACCTAATGTTATGCCACTTGGTAAATATGTATTGGTTAACCCAACTGAAGTCAAAACTCCTAAGGGCAAGGCAAGGACTCTGTTGAGGGAGAGAACTACAAATATTTATTGAGGATCTACTTTCTTTACCAGGTATGATGGTAGGTAGACAGTAAAATTCCAGTGTCCCAAGGTGGTTGGTGGGTCTAGTTTAAGATGCTGGATGACTTGCATCTGAATTCTGGAATATCCTGAGCAACCTTCCACTGAGTCATTCCACTGCTTGTCAGTGGACTCTCTAAGTTAGAAGACGGTGTGGGAGAAGCTTCCAGAAAGAGATTGGCTGTGGACCAGTGGCCTAGCTCAGGCCCCACAAATAGCAGGTGCACAAAGCATTCTTGACCTTCCTGGTGCTTTGTTTTTTGACAATGGTTCATTCATCCTCTATCCCATGTGCTCCTTTAAGTAGGGCAGATATTGTTAGCTCAGTTCGACAGATGGGACAAGAGTCTCAGAGCTGGCCCACCAGCCTGGTCTCCTTAGTTCTTGGAGGATGAGCTCTTAGCTTCTCTCCGAACGCGTCAGCTGCACTGGACCTGCCACGTTCAGCCTCCCCATCACTCAGCTCCCAACGCCATCAATCAAGTGTTCTCGAATTGGTGGAGCTTAAAAATGACAGCCGTTTGAAATGGAGTAGAATTCGGTATTATTAAAATAGCATTCTAAATTTTAATCTTGCGCGTTGACTTTTTAATAGCTTTTACTTTCACTAAAAATTATGGGCCATGCTCACAGACATTCAATTTAAATCCTGTCGGGCAAGACTGATTTATCTTCCAGCATTGCCAGATTTTCTTTTTTCCTTTCTTTGCTTGCTTCTTCCTTTCCCGAAGAAAGTTTTTTTTTTTTTTTTTTTTTTTTTTGAAGATCCAAGTTCTATCTTTTTAAAGAATTAAGTTCATTGGGGATTTTATAGGGTATGAAATTTAAGAAAGAGAGCATATCTTTGTTTATGGTCCTTTTATTCTTTGTCTTCAACTCTCTAGTCCCCTTCCCCACCACCCAACCTATTCATTGGTGGGTAGAGCAGGCACCTCTCTGGGAGCTAGGTAATATATTTGTCCCCCAGTAGCATCTTTTATCATTACTACATCATTGTCAGGAAACCAGACGGTTTAGTGGTCAGTATTGGTACCCCTCTCCCCATATTCTCTTTTAACACCCGATCACTCCAGGCCTTGCAGAAGTCTCCCAGGAGCTGTCTGTGAGGAATGCCCATCCCCTGCTGCTGTCCCCATGACAATTTGTTTTCCCAACTCCCTTCTGTACCCTGGCTATCTTCATCCTCTCATTTCCATTCCAGTTCCTTACCTTGATCTAAGATGGAGAGAGCAGGGATGGAGCGCAGGATTGATAATATGGACCCTGAAAGTGGGTGATGAGGGGGTTGAGTCTGGGTCTCGTAGTCAGACTTGACCTGGCTCAGATTTCTTATTTTGCCAATTGTAATTGGAAAAGGTGCTGAATCTATCAGAATCTTGGTTTTCTCATGTATAAAATGGGCTGGGTAGATGTCAAATGTGATGGCACGTGCCTGTAATCCTAGCAACTTGGGAGACTGAGGCAGGAGGATTGCAAGTTTAAGGCCAGCTTCACCAAAGTAGAGAGGCCCTCAGCAACTTAGTGAGAACCTGTCTCAAAATAACAAAATAAAGAAATGAAAAAGGACTGGGGATGTAGCTCAGTGGTAAAGTGCCTGTGGGTTAAATCTCCAGCACCAAAACAGAAAAGCCTGAGTGAACCTATCTCACAGGGTTATATAGTGTGAATCCAATGAATATGTGTACTTGAAGTTCATTGTTTAACATGACAGCTAAGAGCATCTGTTGCTACCTGGCCACTTTCCTTTACACCCCAGCCCAGCAGTTCTCAGTCCTAGATACACGTTAGAATCACCTAAGTGCCTTCAAAAGGAGCCCAGGTCCCCAGGCCTCACTCTGGACCAATTAAACCAAATCTGGGGGCATACCCTTGCAGCATCTTTACTTTCAAAATTCTCTCCAGACAAATCTGCTGCATGCAAGTGTGAAGAGCAACACTAAGTCCCTAAGGTTGCCTAAAGCCTGAATATGCTTTTCTTTTGAGATCAGAGAAATCTTATTTTAGTGCTTATGGGCAAAGACCCAGATCTCTCATTAGTGCTGGATGGGATTTTACCTTTCCTGACTGGCTAAGAGAATCAAGAGAGAGATGAGTTGGGACAGAGGCTCCCAGCGGGTGGGACCTGGCATTATCTTTGTTTTCTTCTTGGGACACCCTTGTATCCCAGCAGTCACCACCCTTGCTTCAGTAGGGGCAGGGTTGATGGGAGGGGGAAGATGGGAAAGGAGAGAGGAGAAAGAAAGGAAGGAGGAGGAGAGCTTTCCTCCTGGGATCTTCTGCCTATTGAGATACTTCCCTTTTCTGTTCTCTGCAAACAGTTTGACCCAACCTGGAGCCTACGAGCATGGTCCAATATGTGGCCCCAATCCATGTTTGATTACACTTTAAATATGACTGGTCTGAGTTGAGATGTACTTTCATATGCATATTCTGAAACTAAGTGCAAAATATGAATACCTTATTAGTTTTATAAAATGTTGGGTATATTTAGTAATGGTAATATGTAGATATGTTGGGTTAGGTAATATTAAAATTAATTTCACCCATTTATTTTTACTTTTTAATGTAATACTAGAAAAAATTTAAATTACTTATATAACTCTCATTATTGTATTTCTTTTGGACAGTGCTGATTGAACCTCACATTTAATACTTAGCACATGATTCATTTGTGTGTCTTAATGCTGCCATTAGATGAGCAGTTGAGGACAGGGACCTCAGCATCCTGTTCATTTTATGTCCCCCAAACACCTATCATCCAAGTGCATTTTACCTATTGTGTAGCGGGTCAGTGATTTCTCTAGCTACAGATGGTGATGGTGGTGGTGGTAAAGAGGGTGATGATGTAATAAAGCTCATGATGTATTGGGATATATGTATTAAGATTTTTAAAAAGCCATGCAAGATGAAATGATTACCTTTTTTAGAATAAACATCCTCAAATACATGTTCTTATTTTGATTAATTTACATATAGAAAGATCCTTGGTACATAGAATAGAAATATCTTCAAAAAATTTCTATTTAGAGGTGGAGAAGTTTTTGAAGAAAACTGAATATTTTCCTTAAGTGGAAATTCTCCTACAATGTTCAGTAACTCTTGCTGAGGGCCTGCACTTAGCGAGCAGTGAATGAAGGAAACAAAAATTACGAACTTTGGACCTTACATGGTATGTGACAATTAGCCTATTTTCAAGTAAAATATTTACATGTCACATGGAAAAGTAAGCATCCTAGAGAAAAATAAAGCAAAACAAGGCGAAGGAAAGAGGGGGGTGGGGGAAATAACTGGGTGTCTTGTGAATCTTGCACAGGGAAGTCATGGAGTAAATGACTGTGGACTGAGTGTCTGCAGAAGGTAAGCAAATCTCTTGGGGGCTCACTTGAACTTATTGTTTCAGTAATTCACCTAGTGTTACTCTCCTTTATTCATTCAACAAACACATACATTGAAATCCTACTATGAGCTTCAGGCAGTGGTGAGAGGAGGATGTCCAACCCCTAAGGGGTCACAGCTTAGTCTCAGAAGCGTGGACGTGTGCCAGGAAGAAATCACACTCACAGCCTCTTTAAAGTACATCCTCAATTAGGCAACACTTGGCAGCTATAACATCATTCTGTCCTATTCTAGGGTAGCGTAAGTGCATCTCGTCTGAACTATTCTGGAATACAGAATGTCCTGGAGCTGTTGCCTGGGGAGACACTTCTCAAGGAGCCTGGGTCCTCAAGAAAAGGCTGTGAGGCTCTGGTTATCACAGTGAGCTCAGAGTGAGTCAAGGCCTGGGAATGCTGCATTGTCATTACAGTGTGGCAGTCTGCATTTAGGCACCGAGGTTACTTTTTAATTATAAGTGTGGGGCTGGTTTGTAATGATGTCATTTGAGAGAATGGTGGGCTGTTTGCCAGGCCATTCTTGATATGAGTTGTCTCACCCACTGAGTCCCTCAGAAGGGGCTCCAGGGGTCCTCTGTGCAGCGCTGCACAAGGCAACAGGACTCCTGCTCTCTACCATGTCTACTATTGCTGCTTCACCTCTGGGAAGTGATTGGCAGAATCAAGATCCTCTGTGATCAGATGAGGCTGTCCCCGGCCGGGTTCCAGGCAGGAAGCAGAGTGAAAATGTGTGCTTGTTTTACATATGGCTGATGAGGGCGTTTCCTTTGTACAGCACATCTCCCCACAACTTGGTTAAAGAGGGCCTGTTCTTTTTTTATTTCATCTTTGAAACTAGGAAAGTCACCTTTAACTAGATTAACACACAGGCCTGTTGCGTTAGACTGAATTTTGGAAGCCAGGATCAGGCTGATGAAACGTCTTTCTTCTGGGAGCTCTGTGCCTCTATGGTTTCCATTTCCCTTCTTTAATCCCCCTGAGGGTTTCCTTGCTGCCATCCCATGGATGTGTGCAAGCATGCTGCTGGTCCCCCGTGACTCCAGAACTCTCCCAGCTCTGCCTGGTGATCCCCACACATCCCCTGTGTCCTGTGCCTGATGCTCTGGGGGAAGGAGGCAGAAGGCAGAGCTTCCCATTCTGCCACCCAGGGAGGCAGGTGGAAGCAGCCAGAGTAGTAGCAACAGGTGAGGGTGGGGTGTCTGGGCTGAGCCTACAAGAGACACTAAATTGTTAGCAACTCCTAGGCACAACAACCCACCTGGAAACAGCACTGCTGGCAGGAGGCGGCAGCAGCTGGGGCTGCCTCAGCTGTTGACCTAGCTAAGAATGATGTTGGGTGCCTGGGTGGTGCTGTGTTGATGGCTTATCACTCAGCGGTATACTGAGGTGCCCACCTGCTACGTGTGAATTTTTGCCCAAGTGTTTCTTTGACCCAGAGCAACTTCTTTTTATCCCCCCTCCCTTGTTTTACACAGCTTTGCATCACAGTGACTAAAATATCTGACAAGAACGACTTAGAGGAGGCAAAGTTTATCTGGGGTTTATAGTTTCAGAGATCTCAGTTTATTGCTCTGGGCCCTTGGTGAGACAGGACATCATGGCCAACAGGCAGAGCAGAGGCAAGCAGCTCACCTCATAGTGATAACAAAGCAGAAAATGAAGGGGGCAGGGGCCCAGCAGGGAAGAACCACCCTTCCAGTGCTTGCCCCCAGTGACCCACCTCCCCCAGGCAAACCCTAGCTGCCGACAGTTACCACCCAGTCAGTCCCTTCAAATAGGATGCACTGATTAGGTTATGGCTCTTACAATCCAATCGTTTTACCTCCAAACTTTTCTGCATTAACACAGGAGCTTTGCAGGGGACACTTCATACCCAAACCCTAACACCCTTCTCCTCTTCTAGAACTCCTGTGCATCCTTTAGGTCCCAGTTCTGAGTTCCAGATTCAGGAACAGTTGTACGTCTGTGTTCCCCCAGCCCCAGGGACCCGGCCCATCACACTGTTTTAGACCTGCCTCTGTAAACTGTCTCCCACACTGGGCTCTGCTTTCCTTGAGAGCAGGGATCGTGTCTTGTTCCTCATTATTTTCCCAGGGACCAGAAAAGTGCGTTGATGCTGTGGATATGTATAGACTTGAATGGATCTTATCTATGTGCACAGCATCATTTAATTAATTGTCAACACCTCTTGATTATCCACTAAATGAAGGGAAGTGGCCGCTTTGATAAGTCAAGTGAGCAGATAATCTGAAATTTATTTCTTTAAGACTTTGCAGCCCTCCCCAGGGCACTTTAGGAGAGGGGACAGATTATCTGTCTTCTTGATCACTGCCATATTTATTAAATAAGAATGAAGGCTTGAGTAGGATTTGAATATCGATAATTATAAAATGCCTTTCGCTGCTCCCTCTTTAGCATCATTCACGTGCTACATGTGGATTTTTGCCCAACCAAGTGTTTCTTTGATCACCCATACACTTCTTACCAGTTCCACCTAATCGTTACTTAATGGAGATGAATGTTCCATTGACCCCTATCACGATGCCCCACGTCATGAAGCAGTGTTACATGAAACACGAGGCAGGCAAGTTCTGCTCACCGTTAGCTACTGTAGTCCTTGTGCTCAGACCTGCTGCCAGTCAGCATCAGAGGACTGGGAGAATGCCAAGGGTGTACAGGCCAGCACGGGATTTAAAAGTGTTCCAGATAAACCACACTCTGTAACAGCTCTCTGGCTCAAGTGGAGACTGGCAGGTCTGCAAGGGGAGTTGGAGTGTGGTTGAAGCCAGTGTATGTTGCTGTGTCCTTTAGTTTGGGTTCCACGTGGCTTTGTGCATTAGAGAGAATGGGGTTGACCTGACAGCAACCTCCTTAGATTATCAGTATTATCCATCTGTGTGCTGAACAGTCGGCTCCTTCTCTTTCTCTGTTATTGTTCATCCTCCAGCATCCTGAATAGAAGGTACTGTGTCTATTTGACAGATGAGAAAACTGAGTCCTCCTAGGATAAGTTACTTTCTTGAAGTCCTAGAGGTAATCAGTGGTGGAACTGGGATCCAATAAAGTTCTCCCTGACTGCTTTTCCTGCTAAGCCAAAATGCCTGAACATCCAGCTTGGTCCATCCTGTATTTGTCATTCACTGGGGGCGGTGTGATTTTATCAAGTCCCAGCAGCCTTTGCCATGCACTACCTTCTCTGAACAATGAGAATGCTACTAACTGCCCACTTCTGAGGAGTCCTAAGAACACCCAAGGAACTGAGGTGCCTACCAGTGTTTAGGAGTCCGTGGGTGAGTTCGGGATAAGGCCGTTATCATTGGTTGTCTTCCATGCCATCTCCTGGAGTTTCTAGGTCCTGGCTGGGAATGATGAGTTGACATTGGACATTCTTAAAAGGAGTGAATAATGGAGAATGGAAGCTTTAGCTTTGGTGATCTTCACAGCTTGTGTGTGTCCCGGGTCTGCAGAGGTCCTCTGGAGGTTGCAGAGGGATGGGGAAGCAGGTGGAGGTGGCCCCAAGCCTGGCTAGGCAGCTGGAGAGCTGCTCTGCTATGGTGTGGGTGGAGAGTGTGTCAGCATGTCACAGCTTCTAGGGGGCTTGTGCCTCCATGGTTTTTACCCTTTCCTGTTTTAAGAAATTCCTCAATTCTTCTTACATTGGATGAGCGGGTGGATGACGAAGCAAACTTCTCTCTGCCCTTACATGATCTGTCTGCAATTTACTGAAACAAGGGATAGAGGGGTAGATGTTAGGAGTAGAGAGAGGGGGGCATCCTTGAAAAACAGGGTCTGGGAGGGGAGAGAAGATTTCTTCTTTAAGTCTAATTTGGGGCAATAACAACAACAAAAACAAACACAGTCATTTCTTGGTTTCCAAGGGGGATTTGTTCCAAGACCCCCTGAAGGTATTGCAGTTGCTCAAATTCCTTATATAAAATAGTATATTTGTATATAACCTATGATATCCTCCCATACACTTTAAATCATTTCTGGATCATTGATACTACCTAATACAATGTAAATGCTATGCAAATAGTTGCGAAAGTATATTGCTTGGGAATAATGACCCCAAAAAGTCTGTACATGTTCAGTACAGACACATTTCTTTTGAGTATTTTGATCTGTGGTTGTTGAATCTGTGGATGAAGAACATTTGAATTTTGGGGACAAATTGTATAATAATACATATCCTTCCTGGGTTCTTATTATGTGCGGGCACTTTCTAAACTCTTTTGGTTCATTATCTTATTTAAGATTTTAAATAATCTTATGAACTAAGTCTATTTTTATGATTATTTTTATAGATGAATACATCAAGACACAAAGAGGCAAAGAAACTCTCCCATGGTCACTCTGATTAGTGATGAAGTTAGGAATAGTTGCAATGAAGTCTCAATAGTGATTTTTTTCGCAGTGCTGGGCATTGAATTCAGAACTTCATGCATGGTGGGCAAGCACTCTAACACTGAACTACCCTCCCCCAGTCCTATGATGGAGTTAGAATCCAGGAGTTAGGATTGAAATTCTAAAACCATACTTTTAATATTCTGTTACCTCTTTGCAGCACATGAGAGAAGAGAAGAATTAACTCCTTTGGGATAGGAGATCCGTAATGTTCAATTTATTATCCAAACCAACAGAGGGGAGCTGTCTTAGTCCATTTAGCTGCTATAACAAAACTAGAATAGTCTGGGAAGCTTAAGCAACAAACATTTATTTCACATAGTTCTGGTAACTGGGAAGTCCAAGAACAAGGTATTAGTAGATTCTGTGTCTGGTAAGGGTCTGCTTCCTGGCTCACAGACAGACATCTTCTTGGCTATGTCCTCTCATGGCAGAAGAGTGAGCAAGCACTTTGGCATCCCATGTTAGTGAATTCAACCCACTTACAAGGGCTCCTGCTCATGACCTAATTGTCTTCCAGAAGCTCCATCTCCTAATATCATCGAATTGGGAGTTAGGATTTCTGGTTCTGAGTTTTGGGGTGACACAAACATTCCATCCATAGCAGGAGCCAATAATTTTCTAAGTGATTCACATTAGCTCTGGTATGGATTATGAAGCAATTTTTTGAATAAGTTTAGAACCAGGGTCAAAAAGGGATGGAGAAACCGGATTCCTGAGCCAAAATGATACCAAAGAATCATTTTCCTCAGAAAGCTTGAACTTTCCTCAAGATATGTACTTTCCTCTATTACCTTTTTCCTGATAGATTTCATCAATAAAAATCTTTATCTAATTGCAAAAGAAAAAAAAATGTTATGATCTTCCAACCGGCTTTGTCCACTAGTCTGTTTCAGGACCATGGACAGGGTAAGCATTTATACATTTTTTAGTTTCAGTTTGTCTTTCTTAGGACATTTTTTCTAAGCCTTGTAGGAAGTCACAGTAGCATTGTCAGAGTGCACACCTGCTAATATTAGAATGAATGATGCTTTAACATTTTCTAAGAATAATTTCCAGAGGGGGTAACTGGCCATTTATTTATTTATTTATTTATTTATTTATTTTTGCTTTCTGTGTCTTTATTGGTACTGATCGTAACAACCTTATATGTGACCTACCTGTCTGAGATTTTGATCCATCAGTGTAGTTGATATCAAAAATTAAAGCAAGTAATAAGCATGCATATGTTCTTTAAATCATTTAAAGGTGGTAGTGGTAATGATGGCACAGGTGGTATGTATTTATTGAGTGCTTACAGTAAACCAGGCACTACTCTGAGTGATTTGCATGCATTTTTATTTTTTAATCTCCATAACATTAGATAAAGAAATTAAAACCCAGAGAGACTAAATAAACTGTAGAAGATGACCCAGTTAAATCATAAACAGTGGAGCAGCATCCCCACACTAAACCTCAAGGTCATCCCATATGTACTCCTATGGGGCCCTTGGGGTGGAAAGCAGGGGGCTAACCTCTAAACTTTCTTTCATTGTCTCATACATGAGCTTTTAGGGGACACCTCACATCCAAACTATAGCACCTGCCTGCATGTGTGCTTCATGAATGTCATTGTGCTGGGTACTTATCCTGTGGGGCTGTGTTGAGACTAGAACTCCCACTGTACAGAGAGGAAACTGAGAGAGTAGTTGAGTGACTTACCCGATCTCACAGATTATAGAGAAGCCAGGGTTGTGTGTCTTGGAACCCTTTACAGTAGGCTGTGCTTTTCTCCACACTGTTCTTTACTCAGTTATAGACAATCCTAACTTACCATGAAGTCTTGTTCTCCTTCTATAAGAAGATGTGGCAGATGTAGTCAGAACATGATAGGATTTGATATTCAGCCCTCTATTCAGCTTAGGATATGGTCTTGTCCAGATAAGAAGGTGGTGGTGATCCTCTAGAAGCCAAGGATAACAGGGGAAGTTGTCTTAGGAGTTGTACAGTGTGAGCCCAGAAGCAAAAATGGGCGTACCATGAAGAAGGGTTAGTAAGCATCTTCAGTCCCGATCGCTTCACTGAACCTTCTGTTGCTCACCTGCTGTAGGGGAGGGAATGTCAACCACCATGCTACCTGGAGGAACTTTAAAACAAAAACAAATTTGCCTCTTGCATCAAGGACTGGAGCTCCGCTCATTGGATGGCATGAATCCCAATTTCTCCCGGGTGCTTGCATTTGTGCATCCAGGTTTGACCTGTACGCATGGAGGGCAGTCTCACTTTGCTGTGGACTAGTGTTAGTGACAACCACAGAATGATATCATCACTAGATGAGTCCTCAGATCACTCTAGAGAACTCGCATATTTATGACAGAGGAAGCTGAGGCCCAGACTGGGAAAGCAGGATTAAAAAGTCATTGATTGACCTCTAAGCTAATGATCTTGTTTTTTGAATTTTTTAATTTGTTTTAATTAGTTATACATGACAGTAGAATGCACTTTGATACATTATATATAATGGAGTATAATTTATCATTCTTCTGGTTATGCATGATGTAGGATCCCACCGGTTGTGTAGTTAAATATATACACAGGGTAGTAATGTCTGATTCATCCTATCCTTCTTATCCTTATACTCCCTCCCCTCCTTTTTAACTCTGTTCTTCCCTAACCACCCCCATTGTTAATTAGCATCCACATGTCACAGAAAATGTTTGTAAGCTAATTATCTTTTGACACCAACATGACAATATGAAACTATTGTCAAGACTACTAATATTATCAATAAAGCTTGCCCCACAGATCAGACATTGGGCTGTGTGCTTTGAAGTTTGTCAGGACAAAGTAAGCAATATTTTCCCTCAAAGAAAATACAATATCAAGAGATATCACCAGCACTGATTCCACTGCTGGCACCATCATCGAACATAACCCATTGTGAGCACTTACTCTGCACCAGACTCTGTACTACCTACTTCATTTATATTGCGCCTTCATTTAAACCTTATGGCAAGTTCATTGTCAACCATGTTAAGTAACTATTACAAAGCCCCCATTGTGAAAACACATGGGAGATGAGTTAATCCAGTAAAATAGAAGCTTAGCAAAGGCAGGACGGTGTAGATGCTTCCAAGCTGCAAAGAGTGATGAAGACGTTGAAAGCAGATGGATGAAGAAGAGATCCCAGACAGTAGGGAGCTCCCTGAAGGAAGAACGTGGGACAAGTCCCCTTCAGATGGCAACTGAGCACATTTCTGTCCCGGCCCTGGGCAGGGCTCCGAGTGTGCAAATGAGACAGTCCTTGCACTCTGGAATGGGGGGGAATACTCCAAAAGCAGACATTCACCATCTTGGATAGTAAGGGCTGGACAAGGGGCACCTCAAGGGAGATGTGAGTTCAGATGAACAAGGTCAAACTCAATCTTCAGTGCTTGCCAAAGGTCTGGCTTTATATTAAAAACCAGAGGATGCCATGGAAGGATTTTGAGGTAGCGACCTGGCTAGATTCTCGAGAGACTCTGGTACTATGGAGTACCATCTGAGGGCAAGGAGACCTGATGAGGCAGTGCAGGCAAGCATATGAAGGCCTCCAGCAAAGGCAGCATTGGGATCAATGTAGAGACAAGGCAGAAAGCAGCAATGGTGAGCATCAGTGGCTAGGGCTTGATGGTGAAGGCTTGGAGATAGGCACTCACAGGCCTTCAGAGCAGATGAATTTGGACTCAGCTGGTGCCTGGCCTTGTGGGTCATTCTTTCTCCTTGCCTGCTTATTTTCAACCTGTGAGCAGGTATAAGGGAACTTGCTGGTGCCGCTCCTTGACTGGGTCAGCTGCCCAAACTGCAGCCCAAAGCCCAGAGCTCTACAAAACCAGAGCTGGGGACTGTCAAGGGAAGTCACTCCATTCACAGGCTGTTTCTCCTCTGCCGTTGGACTGGCTCTGTTTGCATTGACCGTGCCAGCCACGCCTGCTCCCTCAATCCCCAGTGCTGAGCTGTGTGGTTGCTGAAGGACAGGCTTCCGGGAGCCTGGGCTCCCTGTGGCAGGGAAGGAGGGAAGAGACGCAGCTGGAGCCAAGAGAAATATTAACTTGACATTTAGCAAAAGGGTGAATCCACTTATTGTGCTGCAACAATGAGGCGTTTGCATCCTGAGTTGGCTTCTGTTTTCCTATTCTCTTTCCTCCTCAGTGGTCTGGTCAGGATGCAATCTTGATGGTATAAATCAGTATGGTAATGAAGGGAGGGCTCCTAGTTGCTTCAGAGTCAATCTCTCCCTCCCCCTCCTCGTCCTCCTCCTTCTCTCTCTCTCTCTCTCTCTCTCTCTCTCTCTCTCTCTCTCTCTCTCTCTCTCTCTCTCTCTCTCACACACACACACACACACACACACACACACACACATACACACACACGTACACCACAGTCCCCAGAGCTGTACTAATTAATCAGAAATACTTTTCTCCCCATCTGCATCTTGGTGTTCCTGAAGTTGCAGCCCCAAATAATGCAGACACTTGGGCATGTGTATTTTAATGGGATTTCTTGTATTCCACCCTGACCTGGCTTTCTGGCTACCAACAAAACCTACTGCAGGCTGGAATGGACGTGGATTGAACTCCTAATGTGTATATCAGTAATGCTGAGAACGTGACAAAAATCTTCTCCATAGCTGCACAAGGACTTTTTAGCATTTAGGGGGTTTCTGCTCCTTTATTATCTCACAGTGGTTCAGGGAGATGGACAAGAGAGAGGTTGCCTTTTAGGGAGGAAGCAAAGCCCTAGGCTTTGGGATATTTATAATGTGTTAGGCTTGATACTAGGTACTTCAATGCATGACACCATTCAGTTCTCATCAGGATGAAACGGGGTGGGTCTGGTTATTCCATTTATAGATGAAGAAACTGGACAAATGTAAGAATTTTCTCAGCAGGGAAGTGGCAGGTGCACTGCCACAGGTGGAGTGGACGAGTCTGGAGAGTGGGCACAGTGTCTGGTAGGAACCGTGCTGTCTGATTCTCATTCAGTCCCATAGCCAGTAGGGACTCATGATGGAGCAGGGTGTTCTAGAGAAGTAAGAAACACTCCTTTTTGCCTCAGTGTCCACCTTCACCCCACAAGCCCCAGGCAAGACATTGCTCCCTATCCTCCGGTCTTGCCCAAACTGGACCTGGCAACTGAATACTCCTGTACCGACATCAGAGCCATTCAAAAAGAAATTCATGGGCTCTTCTTTCTAGAAATTGCCTTCAGGAAGGCCCCAACCACGACAGCCTGGCCATGGCTGACTCTACTGCTTCGATCTGAGTTCAACACTAACACCTCTATCCCTGAGCCCCTTACCCCAGCCCCCTCCCTCCACCATGGGAGGGAGATCCAACAGGTGTGACATGGTACTGGACCTCTAGGGCTCACAGAAATAGATGAGGCAGGAGAGAGAGGTAGAAAACACATACTAATACATTTACTATATGTTATATAACTTTTTCAATTTCTAAATGAGCACTCTTAGCTCTCCCAAGCTGTCTACACATTGCTATCACCCAGCCCACAGTTTAGTAGGAACATGTGAATCCCTATCATAAAATTACCTTTTCATAGGGTGATGGGCCTGTGAGATTCAGAAGTACAGTTCTGGGATTTAGACAGATCCACAACTAAGTTCTATTCTATACTCCATCCTTGAGCCTCTTTGTTTCCCTACTGGACTTGCAAGCTGTCATGGAAAGAAAGGGCCATTGGCAAAGTCATTGCTCATTAGAATTTGTCTCCTTCCTCAAACCTATTCTTCCATGCCTGTGAACATCCTTCCAGACAGTTCAATTTGTCACTGACAGGAAAACTCAACTCCTGGGAATCTTGGTTTCCAAATGAGGGGACCAGTTGCTTCTTTGACAAACCACTCTGTTCTCAGTATGAAGACCAGCTTCAGCCCCTCGGGCCTGCATTAGGTATTGATGGGAGCCCAGTGTCTGCTGAGCTAAAGGAAGCAATCTGGAGTTGATGAGCAAGTGTGCATCAAGTGGTCTATGGAAATGCCAAGGCCACATTCCCATTCTTAAAGTGGACAGCTGTGTGTTGGAGTCAAGTTGATCTGAGGATCAGCTCTGGGGTTGTGAATTCTGATCTTGGTTTTATTCAAATTATTTTAATGCTATGGCAATCCTCAGGGGTATTCTCTTTTGAAGTGCCTGGGTTATGAAACCTTAGCACAGTTGATGACCTTGGGTGTTCCTCTAGTACAAAGGCTATAAAATATGGTTGTGCATCAGGATTACCTGGGCCTGCTCCTGCCTAGACTGACTGAATTAGAATTTATAGAGATGGTATTTTATTTTTTAACAGTCATTCCTCCTTCCAGCATTTGGGAACAATGACCTGCTTTATCTACCAGCTCTCAGGCAAAGGAAAATTTACAATGAAATTCTCCCAGTGTGAGTACTCTTGGCCAGTCCTCACTTCCTTTCTCACATTGACATCTTTCATGCTGCTTCTGAGGAGCAAGGCTCTTATGAGAAGCTCAAGGTGACCCTCCCCTGGTCTGCTATTCTCTTCCCAAAACACAAGGAGTAGTTCCCTATGGTGCTCTTGGGATACCCACAGGACAGACAGAAGAGAGGAAACTTTCAGTTTCTTATAAGAAAATCTGTAGCACACATCTGGAGAGATGTTCAGTGTTCATTATTCCCCTGTCAGCTGTGGAGATTATTTGATGATAAGCTTGGAACCCAGACTGCAAAGGCTGGAATGTAATAGTTGCACTTAGCAGAATAACAGTATCATAAAGTCTCTTGGCACTGCAAAGTGATAACCAGTGTGGAGAGACACTTAGTAACCATCAAACAGTCATGGACTCTCCCATGCTTCCAAGCCCCTGGAAGTTGGGTGTTTTGTAAGAGAAATGATGTGTATCATTTCCCTGTCCATTTTTCTGTACTCTCATTTGACCTCTCATGGCTATTGTAGAGGTCCTGGGTTGAATTAGTAGTGCCAGAAGATAAAACCAGCCTGGATTACTGAGTAAACTCTTTAAAGAAGCTACTGTGGAACTCTACCAGACTCAAAGTGACTTTGAATGAATAAGAAATAATAGTTAAGTGTTTTGCCTTTTTAAATTTCAGGGTCATTTGTTACTGCAGCATAACCTTGCCTATCCTGATTATATGGTTGGTACCATCCTGTGGATGATCCTTGTGGATGAAACATCTAGTTCTTGGTATTTGCAGGTTCCTAAAAACTGAATGGAATTAGAACTTTCTAGGAACCCTCTGAAGCTGCAGTAATGATTTACTGAAGCAGAAAGAACATGGTTATTTTGAGACACAGAAGAAGAAAACCCAAAACAAACTTAGGATTGTTGTCTTCCCCCTAAAAGGAATTAAAAATAGAAGCATATGGACAGGGTGGAAAACCCAACAATACTGCCTGATCTGATTGGACATGTTCTTTGAAAGTATTAATTACATGCTCATGCCATTTAAAAATATTAATTTAAATGCACACAGCTTGCAATTCTCTTCCTGTTCTGTCTGCTGGATGGCTCAGGACAAAGCTAGCTGGGAATTAATTGATTAAGAACAAGCTGTGGCTGTGTATGTTTTTGCTGACAATGTCCTCAAAACCTGCTTCATGGAGCCGTGCTTCCGTCTCTGGGAGACGTGGCTCCCTCTTCAGGGAAATTTAACCACTCAGCCAAATTATCTCATTGGATGCTCCCTCCTCTGACAATGGCAAGGGCCACTTATTGGAGGTGGTTACATATGTGTTACTCTGGGAATGGTGCTTAGGAGGTTTATCTGGCACATGTGACTTCTAGTATGACAAGTGGGGTGAGCTGCTGCTGTCCACAGTGATCTGTCACATGCTAAAACATTCCAGCACGACTGACACATGTCTTTACATTAAAAAATAGGTCATTCCCAGAAGTGATTTCATTAAATATAAGTACCTTGCCTGAGGAGGAGAAAATATTTGAGCATTACAGGCAGAAGTTCAAAATTTTCTCAGAATGTTTCTTAGAGAGTGTGACATGGTCAGATACATGGGGTCATGTATGGGGAGATGAGCCACTTAAGGCAGAGTCTTACTGAGCGAGCAGGAGCCAAATGGAATAGCTGCTCCCCCCCCCCCCCAACAACACTGATTCCTGACAATGCCATGGGTTCCAGTGATGGAAGTCTTAGGTTTGCTCAGGGTAAGTTGCGAGTGTCTGCCCTGGTGTGCTGTAAAGGTCCTGTGGCGTTCATTACTTTTATAAGAAACACAGGGTTCCTGAATACATCAGAGCGGTGTTCAGGTTTCCCTGTAACCCTCGGCTGAGGTTATGTCATATCATATGAAGGTCAAGTGCTTTGCCAGCCTGAAGTGTGCTGGGGCTGGCAGGTGAGCAGGAGTGAGAAGGGAAGCAGGGTCCAGATCAGGAGATTCATACCTGTGTGTATCCCAGCTCAGGGTGTGGGGAGGTTGGAGGGCAGGAATGGGTAGGCCAGCCCAGCCTCTGATGCTTGTACGGTGAGAAGGGTTTGGACCAGAGATGCAGAGCAGAATGCATCCAGGGCTCCTCTTTCCCTTTTCAAGTTTGCCTGAAGTCTCTGCCTCAGCTTTAGCATCTAGAGTCACATTCAGATTGGATTCTTCAGGAATGATAGCCTTCCTTCCTCACAGAGATGCCTGCATGGAAGGTTGAATGGGGCATCGCGAGCATCTTATGTCCGGGTTAACCCTACCATCTCCTGGGTCCTTGCTTTGCCGATACCCACCTTTTCTCATGACTCTTAACAGAGCAGGTTTCTTCTGTGCCATTAGAAACTCCTTCTCTAGGATTCCTTGGGAGGCCTTGACCATTTTTAGAAACAACATATTGATGAGTTTCTTGGGGTGAAGGGTGAAACCAGGAGGAGAATGCGCAACTGTCAAATTATGACATGAATTGCCTTTAACAAAGTATAGATTCTCTTGCCTGGAGGACCTTTTGTTTGGTGAGTGCCCAAATCAGTAGAGTGTGAAGGTCTGCCTGTAGATAGAGGCAGAGCTGAATTGTTCTGTATGACAGACTGCTGCATCAGTCAGGTTAGGCCCTGCTCTGCTATGATAACAAGCAACCCCAAGAGTGGCATAGGAAAGGTTTATTTCTTGTTTGATACAGGCATATATCAGTCTTGAATTTGGTGGGTGGTGAGAAGAGTGGAGTCTCTTCCTTACAGTCACTGAGCTCACCAGACAGATGGAAGCTCTCTCTTGGCATTTACTTCCAACATCATCCTGGCAAGAGATGGTGGCAGACCACTCTGGCTAAGAACTGCCATGCAGAGGTGACATGCACCACGTTACTTTCATGACATTGGCCAGGAAAACCACTTGGTCATACTTAACTTCAATGGAGACCGAAGAGCTCAGAGAGGGAAAAGAATAGGAATATTTGTGAATATCTCTAATGATTTCCTGAGGAGGAAAGGTGAGGGGGGCCAGCAGGCTTTTGTGGAGGGAGAGTGAGGGACTTCCTGGGGTCATGTTTCTACCTGGTGGGGCTATGTGGAGAAGGATCAGAGAAGGGAATCTTTGGTTGTGCCTCAGCCCAGAAAGAACAGAACTCCAAATCTATGGGAGCCACTTGCCATGAGCTGTGTGGTTCACATCCCTTCACCTGTCCTGTGAAATCTTCAATAGCCTGTGCTCTTCCCATGTCTGGGAATATATAGTGACAGTTTGGGGCCAGGAAACAGGAGGGAGCATCTCAAAGAGGTGCCATGTTCAGGGCACAAGTCATTAGAGCAAATCAAGAAGCTGTACAGTTGGGCCCAGACACTGGATTCACCAGAGACAGCTGACATCTGGGTTAATATGCCTGTAGTTTTCCTCCTAGATCAAGGTGAAGGATTTTTTTTTTTTCTTATTTATATATCGGTCTCCTGCAGTGCCCAAAACTGCTTTGGAGGAAGTAGATGCTTAATTGCTTGAGGCACTTTGTGGGTATGGGAGGACCACTGGAGCTCAGAAGTCAAGGTTGGCTGCAGAGGGGGAGAGCTGCTTCTGAACAGAGAGCTCCTGCCCCCTCCCCACACCCTGCCCACAGCCTGGCTGTGGACTGGCAGCCAGCAGAGGATTGGAGTGGGCCAGAGCTCTCTGTTCAGAAGCAGCTGTCCACCTCTGCAGACAAGCTTGACTTCTGAGCTCCAGTGGTCCTTAGAGAGGACCTTCCTGGACCCTCATCACCTGTGCTGATGAGCATTTTTTTCTTAGAGGGAAGCCCCACCCATGTGCCAAGGGGCAGTGGAAGTGTAGAAAACCTGGATCAGGAGCTTGTGGGAGCACTGAGGGCTGCCGAATGAGTGCGGAGTGGGTGAGTGGGTGGTGGTCAGAGCTCTGCTGGGGATCTCTGCCTTCCCTGCCCACTGGTTCCCTCGATCATTCTGCACTCATTGGAACACTACTTCATTCCTTCCTTCTCCCACCCACACTGATAAAGGAGGCCCATAATGAGGATCATGGAAATGCGTTTTCTTGGTCTTTCATTTGCAACATTTTCGGCATGCTTGTTTCCTGCCAGGCTCTCCACCAGACTCCAAGGATGGAGCTAAGAGTAAGCACCAGAAACAGCCTCTGTTCTCTTGAAGCCAACCTGCAGGGAGCAGCTGGAGTTAATGTTGTGACTCTGAGGTGAAGTCATCCCCCCTTATCCATGGCTTCACTTCCTAGAAATATTTTCAACTGCAGCCCAAAAATATTAAATGGAAAATTTCAGAAATAAACAATTCATGTTTTAAATAACGTTTATGGAAGTCCATTGTTATCCTTGTTCTACTTGATTATTAGTCATCATTGTCAGTCTCTTACTGTGCCTAGTTTATAATCAAACTTTATTGTAGTATGTTTGTAGAGGGGCAAGCACAGTGTGCTCTGTAGAGTTTGGTACTCCCCAGGGCTTCAGGCATCCTGGGGTGTTGGAACGCATCTGCTATGGACCAGGGGACAAATGCATTTGTGATGTTCTGGGGATTATAGAAATTGACCATAGGATGTGGTTCAGTAGGGAGACTAAATACAAGTGGGAGACTGAACAGTTACACTTGGAATATGAAAAACAAGGTAGCCTATGGCAGGTCCCAAGGGTCCTGGGGTTGTGGCTGTCAGACACCAGCGAGTGAGCTGTCACAGAGGGCTTCAGAGTCTGGCCGCAAGGGAGGCAGGGAAGTTCTCTCAGTTGGGGAGGGATGTCACTCAGGCTTCTGCGCCCTGCTAGCTTTGCAGCTGTAGGCAAGTCATCCCAGCCCCTGTGCCCCTCCTCCATCCCTGCAAAACCTCATCAGGCTGGTGTGAATTAATGTTTTGTGCAATTCCCAGAGCAACGCTGGGTACAAATGACCATGCCATACATCAACACATGAACAGTAGAAGTGGGTAAAGGATCTGCATGGGAAGGAACAACGGCCAGGTGACAGGACCATTCTCATAAAAAAAAAAAAAAAAAAGACTGCGGACAAGTGAGAGTTTGCTGGCCTGCGCATCTCCATGGAGACATTCACGTTCCTCCATTCGTTTCCCCCCTTTTCACTTTCTCCTCAGCTCTGTGCAGTATCTGGTTCACCTTTGCATCCCTGGTGCCCAACACAGTGCCAGGAGAGACAGAGGGCGTGCAAATATTGTGAAATGGACACATGAATATTTTTTCATCCTATCTTGCTGGATTTGTGCACCGTATTCACATTGTTTTGTGCAAGCACTGGCTTTGGACTTCCAAGTCTCCAGACTCTTACACAGAATCTTGAGATTGCAGCCTAGAAATCCTTATATCCCTCCCTCAGGTCCCCGACCTATGGAATGCCATCCCACCACTGGTCATCAACTGCTGGCCTGTCTTCTGGGCTTCCCCAGGACAGAGAAGGGAGGCAGGTTTGTCCTTGACAGGTCTTCCCCTTAGCATTACAGGCTGTGAGTTGGAAGTGGGGCTGAGCTCCTAGGATTAAGTTGGCTTTCCAACAGATATTGTCTTCCATATCCTTAGGATAGTTCCAGTTTTCCTTTTTGCCCTTCTGAGACCAGGAATTGTAATAGTAATCAACATCACCACCACCATCATCATCATCATCATATCTGACAGCAAATAGCACTTAGGGTGTGTGTTCCCTGGTTACTAGGCACTTTACCTGCATTGAAACCCAAGTGCCAGAGAGTTACCCCCAACCCCTGCATTAATCTTTGTTATGGTTTGGATGTGAGGTGTCCCCCAAAAGCCCACATGTGAGACAATGCAGAAAGGTTCAGAAGAGAAATGATTGGGTTGTAAGAGTCTTAACCCAATCAGCGAATTAATCCCTGATGGGAGTAATTGAAGTGGTGGGGTGTGACTGGAGGAGGTGGGAATTGGGGCGTGGCTATGGGGTGTATATCTGGAGAGTAGCATCTCTCTCTGTTTCCTGATCACCATGATGTGAACTTCTTCCTTCTGCCACTTTCTCCCACCATGATGTTCAGCCTCTCCTTGAGCCCCAAGAAATGGAACTGGCCTTCTATGGACTGTGAAATTGTGAGCCCTCAAATAAACCCTTCCCCCTCTGCAGTTGTGCTGCTTGGGTCCTTTTAGTCACAGTAGTGAAAAAGCTGACTTAAGCAACCTTCCTTCCTCGTGGGTAGAGCAGTAGACAGATAACATCCTCACCCTCCCTGGGACACCATCAGGCTCCCCCACCACTTCTTGGAAGGCATTCAGCAGAATGGAGCCCCAGTGGCCTGTGCCACTGGGGGTTGCAGGAACAACCTTCACGTCAGTGCATGCTCCCAGCTTCCTGCTCACCAGGTCTTGCTTCCTGACCCCTGAGAGGGGTAACATACATGACTTGGAGGCAACTCCTTGCCTTTGGATCTGCCTTTACAGGGATCTGAACAAAAGATTAATATTATCCCCATTTTATAGATGTAGTAAGGTAAGTCTCTTGTTGAAGGGACATACCTGGGAGGTGGTGCATCCAGGACTGAGCTCACCAGAGGTCCCGAGCACCCACTCTAGGACGCCTGTGCCCCCCTCCCATTGTGATCTTTGTCTCGTGCACTGCAGGCCCTTTGCTTGAAGGCTTGAGGCTCTTATAGCTGGCCCAAATCACCCACATTCTTGGTATCCTTGGGGACTGTCCAGGCAGTAACCCTCTGCTTGGTCCAGGCAGAAGCTCTGTTCCCTTATTTTCTGCCGAGTAGCTGCCAACCCATTCCCCCCTTAGTATTTGTTGGCAAGACAGTAAAAGCGTTCCTGAATTAAAGACACAGTGAAATGACACTTGAATTCTCTGGGGAACAATTCTGCTATGATGGATAAACATGTTAATTACTCAGAATTTAACCTCCAGCTGCTGCCTTTGCACAGCTCGCTCCTTGCAGCCTGAGCTTGAGGCCTGGCATGGCGGATTCTCAGGGAGCTCTCGTGGCCTGGGAGAGCCTCCCCATCCCTGGATTCTAGAGTACATGCTCATGGGGTTCCCGGGAGGACACACCCAGCTAACACCCCAGAGGCTGCGAGTGGATGGGCAGAGCGCGTGGGTTCTCTTGCTCTGTTGCGTGAGTTATGTGTGTCACTCACCATGCCTCCGTTTTTCTGTCTGTTAAATGGAACCTGAAGATTACATGTTAATAGCTGTAAAGGACTCAAGAACTTAGAGTATACTTGCTGTATAAGAAAGCATTTACTGTTACTGGAATTACATCCCCCACGCAGATGGCCACTTGGGAGCCCTGATCTCCCCTCTGCAGGGTTTACTAGTTTCTTTGTTTTATCTAGTATCCCCATCACCTTGCTTCTACTCTCCTAGATAACTTTATAACTCACATTTTTCTCTGAGTCTAATTTCAATTCTCCCAAAGGAGAGGAGTGAAGCATTTTCGAATGACCTTCTGGGGTGTGGGTTATAGACTGCTTATCAGTCACTTCTTCATCAAGCATTGAAAGAGTGCCTATAAGGTGCTAGGTCCCATGCCATGAGCTAGGCTACAACCCCTAACAAGTTGTGACCTGTGACTGCAAGCAGCTTTCCCAGGGGAAGTCACAATGATAGGTGAGCTGTGTTGTACACTGTGGAGCAGTGAACCAAGACAGGGCCAGAGGGTGGTCCACGACAGGGCCGGATGGTCCTCTCTGATCAGTCTTCATAGCACCTTTGTAACAAGAGCAGCTCATGGGGCACGAGCTGCAGAATCCAGCAGACATGGGTTCCCATACCAGCTGTGCATCTTGTGTGACCTTGAATGACATATTCAATCTGAGTCTAAATTTTCAGCTCTGTAAAATGGGGATAATAAATGCTTAACTATTAAAGGCTTGTTGTGAATGTCCAAAGTGAAAATGTGGGTAAAATCCTAAATTTAGTCACATAGAAAGCACTTAGTGTCAGCCCATAAGGTGACATCCAAATTGCTAATGATAACCTTCCCTGTGGCCCTCTCTGAACTTGTGATAATTGAAGGGGATCCTCACTGTAAGGCACTTAGCAGTCTCTGGGTATGAAACAATAATGGCTAATGTACCCAAAACTTTTCTGTCACTGCCCCCTTCCCATCAGCTTCTGGTTCACCTGGGGCACTTGCAGAAGCCTACATTGGAGGTGTCAGCTCAAGATTCCCCAAGAATCTGATCCAGGAGTTTCCAGCCTCCAGGTTGCATTCCACAGAAGTGTGAACTTCCAGGAATGGCTCATGGCTGATGGCATAGTTAAGATTACCAGCCAGATCCAATCGGTGTGTTCAGAGGTTTATTAATATCACCTCAGATTTATCTCCTCTGATGCCAGCATCTGATAAAAGTGAAATATACAATGGTCTTGTGCCAGCAGGCACCCTTTGTCTGTCATCGGCTGTTAGAAAGCTAGTGCAGCCAACGGCGACGAGGGGAATGTAAATACAAAGAGGAAAATGGGGTTTGCATCTTTGTTAGAGAATTTGGGCATCAGACTTCCTTCTAAACTGCCCCCCCCCCACTGCCCCAAACTGGGCTGTGAAAATAAATCTGAGAGACTCTTCTCCCTCTGAGCACGTGGATTCTCTCCCCTACTCATCTGCCAGGACCTATCTGACCTCAGCACTCCCAAGATACCACACTTGGAGGAGTCCTGCTTGTCTCCCAGTCTATGTTGTAGGCACAAAAGAATATCAAGGAGAGCATGAGAGAAAACCCTGGTAGAGTGCCCTAAGGCTTAGGCTGAATGGCGTCAGAATGGGAAGACTGAGGTGGAAGGGACACTGCAGGAGGGCACACTGATACGTGGTTTTGTGTAATTGAGTCAGGAATAGGGAGCTGTGGAAGCTTCTAGTTCGAAGGCACCCTGAGTTCGTTCTTAAATGCCCAGTGTCTTCATCTTACTAATGAGGACATGAACCTGGAGAGGGAAAGTTGCTTGCCCAGGATCACATAGCAAGTCGGTGCTGGCAGGGCTAGAATTAGAATGATGGTCTAATCTTTCTAGCAGACCACGCTCCTGCCTTTCTTCCCTAGGTTAACTTCATGCAAGTTTCTTCTACCTGCTGAGTGTCCTCCCAAGCAATGGATGTACTTCTTTGACCCTCACAACAACCTTGTGGGAAAGATGTCCCCTGTAATATGGTTTGACACTTGGTGTCATGGGGTTGGAAGAGTTGAAATGATTATACACTTTGGTGGAGTCAGGGTTCCAACCTAGATTGCTGGCTCTGGGGTCTTGCTTGTAATTGGCAGTCTTAACCAGTGCTTCTCAAAGTGGGGTGCCTGGAGGAGCAGCTTCACCTGGAACTTGTTAGAGATGCAGATTCATGAATCTTAAACTCTAGGTAGGTTCAGCCATCTGTGTTTGATTAAGCCCTCCAGGTGATTCTGATCACTGTTCAAGTTTGTGTTGTTCTAAATTTTGCAAGCTGGTATACCATCCAGTTTTACAGTAAACCTTCCTTTCTATGCTTTGTATACCAAATTACTGGGTTCTGATACCTGAAGACATTTCTAAGGTCACTGTTACCTCTCAGGAGCCTGATTTCTAGTGGCCTCTTTTAACCATGGGACTCTTCAGGAAGCCTGAGATGGTATAGATTCTCTGCTACCCAGTAGGGTCTCTGAGCTTGCAGATGGCAAAATTGGTGTTGAACCTTCTGTTGGCCAGAGCAGGTTTTGAGAGTCCTGTCTGCTTTCATGCCGACTTCGGCAATTTGATCCAGTCAAGTGGAAAATTAACAAACCAGAAAGGAAAGAGGCGCGATTGGAGACACCAAATGTTCATTGCAACCAGAACACTTCCAGACTTGTAAGCATTGCATCTGTGACTGCATGAGGAATCCTGCACTGAGGGTGTTTTCCTCTTGGTTCAATAGATATTTGTCCCATACTCACCAGATGTCAGGCACTTTCCTCAGCACAGGGGATATAAAGCTGAAGGGATGTGAGCCCTACCCACAGGGAACACACAGTCCAGCGTGATTATCTGGTGATGAGATTCTCCATCAGAGAAAATGCAGTGGCTTTTAATTGATGCAGTCCATGATGTCTGCTTAATAGAGTGTCACATAAAAATAAATCCCCCGAATATCCCCTTGGCAATGGGTGGCCTGGCATACTAATGAAGGCAGCACATCCTTCGTGGTTTGGGGAAGAAGAGTTACAGCCCAGCAAAGGGAAAGTCTGATGAAGACTTTATTATTTAATGAACCATGTCGTTGTGAACAGCTGTGGGGTAACCCAGCCAGGACAATTATGCACGTTGGATTATGTCTCGAGTAAATTGATTCTACTTCATTTGATTAGGTTGGTTCTCTAAAGACAAATTCTTCCAAGTTGGGTTGGGAATAAAAATAAATAAATAAACAAACAAACAAACAACATTCCAACTTTGCTTCTAACTTTTAATACTTGAATGCTTTTTGTTTTCAAGTCTTTAGAGGAAGCACAGGATGGCTGCTATGTTGTTATCAGCCAGAGGACCAAGAATAATCATGTATCCGTAATAGCTAGTAGTGTGCTGTGTGTAAGACTCACACTGTCTTTGCTGGATGAGCTTGCCTGGGGGGCCAATGAGAGACAGGCGGGAGACGGTGACCATTCCTTTGTGAACCCTCAAAACGGCAGAGCTCTGGTTCACCAAGCTGTTATCTTCCCTTACATGCCACCAAATGCAGGCACACAGCTGAACATCATGAAAAGAAGTGGGCTCAGTGTGACATTTTCCCTAGATCCCCATCCTTGCCATTTTCAAACTAGTAGACACCACCGTAGTCCAGTCCCATTGTGGGGTCCATGCTGCATCAGGAGCTTGTGAAATCTCTTGGGTCATCACAAATGCTGTAAAAATGAATTAGAATAGAATAAAATACTGTAGTACATCTCCTTGTACCTAGCAAGGAAAATACTGATTCCAGAAGCTATTTTCATTTGTGTGTGTGCTTACATGTATGTGTGTGTCTGTATGATGTTGGCAGGCTCTGAACTATGTTGTAAAATGAGCTTCTTTCTGAAGGTTGTACTCCAAAAGCATTTGAAAAATACTACTAGCTCAAGCTTATTGTTCACAGACAAGGAGGCAGGACTACCATGTTTAGCTGTGTTGTGGATGCAGGCTTTTCGACAAATGCGTTAAGGACATTTTAGGAAGAGTTGGAACCAGATTGGAATCACTGAGATTACTTTCCAGACCAGTTGTGGACTAGAGTCAGACTGATGCTTCCAGGGTTCTTCATGCTGAACTCCAAGGTCTGTTGACAAGCTTGAACTTGGGTCAACACAACCAACCTGGGTAATGAGCAGTAAACTCTTAATGAGGGATTCTTGAAAACTGGCTGGGACTGTTCCTGCTCTTCTCCAAGCCATTCACTAAGGTACTACTGACATTTTAAATCTTTGAATGTCTGTCATGTTCGAAAAGCACCTGATTTTATCTCTGTGGCTTCTGCATATGGGTATTTATTACAATCTAGGAAACTTGTTTATTTCTTTCTGTAGCATCTCATATTGCCCCTAATTCCATAGGCCTGTAATCTGTAAGTGAAACAGGCTGTTTCCTGTAACAGGATGGGCCCCCAAAGTCTGGGGAACTCACTTTTCTGAGATGTGGGTGCTGAGGGCAGTGAAGTCACTGGATGAAGGTTGGGTTCATCTGTGGCTTTCAGTCTTGTTGTGATACTGTACCCCCAGTAAATACAGACCCTTCTTGTTATCCACTAGTACAAGTCTGGCCTACCTATTCTCATCCTTACTACATGTGATAGTTTCTCTTTTAGAATATTCTATTCTGTTCTATTCCACCCCACTATGCTCCCGTCCCATTTCATTTATAAACTGATGGTCATGGCTCACCAAATCAATTTCATGATCCATTATGGGATTGCAACTTGTGATTTAAAAAAAAAAAAAAAAAACCGTTTAAGTTACATTAAAATTCTCTTTCATTTCCCAAAACCTGTGAACCCAATGTAAATCAACACTATAATATTTAGGGTATAAAGTTCTATATGCAGCAGCCTCCCAGATAAAGTGGTTGACTGGTGGAAAATCATGTGCTATTAATTTACTCACCCACAGACTTAGTCCCTCTTTCTTTTTATTCATTACTTACTATGTGCCAGCTGCTGGACAAGGTCACAGTGATATCGAGTAAATAAAACAGCCCCTGCCCTCAAAGAGCTCTAGTTAAAGGTCAGCTTTCCTGGGATTGCAGCAGTTTGCCCTGGGTTTTCCTTGGTGGGAGGACCTTTCAACATCATGTTCATCACATCTTCCCTGTTCTTTGGTGAAATATTTAACCCCAAGTTCTGGTCCAGTAGCAGAGAACTTCACATCCTGTAGCTAATAAAAATCAAACTGAAAATGAACATAAGCTAGAGAACAAAGACTGGCAGTGCTGTGAAGGTGCTGTCCCTCTTTGGATCCTGTTCCAAGTGGCTTAAGGGGAAGAGAAGTGCTCCTCCGGCAGGTATCAGGAGCCCTAATTACTCGTTGTGTATCGATTCATCTCCTCCACAGACCACTAATCCTGCAGACCAACTTGCAGGGCCTAATAAATGAGATTGCTCAGTGTTGGGAGCTAATCAGATTTCTCATGTTTAGACCAGTTTTATGCTAGGGTTTGAGGAAGCTCCTGACTCAAGCCCTGAAAAAGCCCTGTTTAACCATTTCCCACCCACGGGCCAGCCACCGAAGACAGACCTAGAGTCAGATGGATTAAATGGGATTTGGGCTGGTGTGTTAGTCAGCTTTGTGTTGCTGTGACCAAAATACCTGAGAAGAAGAATGTGGAAGAGGAAAAGTTTATTTTGGCTCATGGTTTCGGAGGCTCAGTCCATGGTCAACTGATCCCATTGCTTTGGGCCCAAGTGAAGCAGAACATCATGAGGAAGAGTGTGGCAGAGGGGAGCTGTCAGGATATGGCGGCTGGGAAAGAAAGAGAGGGGAAGTGTCTTCTGGGAAGACGAACCCTTCCAGGACACACCCCCAGTGACCCTCCTCTTCCAGCCACACCCCACCTTCCTGTAGTTACCATCCAGTCAGTACATTCAAAGTAGGATGGACTGATTAGGTCACAGCTTTTATAATCTAATCATGTGATCATTTCTGAATTAACATAGTAGCTTCCCAAACCATACCAGTTGGGAAGATCGGACCTTCCTCAAGGCTCACCAGCCACAAGAAGCCCTGCCAAAGACACCACTTTCTCCTCTTCCTCCAGCCCTGGGGGCACCTCCATAGCATTGCACCTCTTGGCATTCTCTGTCATCTTCTGTCCTTTCTCTCTACCCTCATCTTATGCTGTACCCCTCTTTCACTTTTTGTCAATCAGCCAGAATTTCAAGTACTTGCCCAACCCTGTGGTCTGTAGTATCTGTAGTATCTGACTCTGCACACAGCTTCTCCTTTGCTTGGGAAGCATCCCTCCATTCCCTGCCCTCACCTCATCCTAGCACTCTGCACATCAGACCCAGTGACCTCTTAGGTACTCTTCTCCCCTGAGTCCCTCTCTTTGAGCTGTCATAACCAATTGTTACCTGGTGGACTATGCTTGTCTGAATTGGGGATTGAATCCAATGATGTCAGCAAGCAGGGAGGCAAGGGGCTCGGTTGGTACTATGACATTCTGTTTCACCTGTGGTACCATGTGAGCCCCAGGAAACATGTGTGCCCTCAGGTATGTGTTTGATGGGTCTGGTCTGTTGAGATGATCTCACTGAAATGAGAGCCAGCCATTGTCAGGGAGGAGGATGACCAGGGTCTTCAGCAGGACTCAGTTGTCTGAGTGAGGCAGTCAGGCTCCAGTCTTACAGAGGGCCATGCTTATTTATGCCTTATGGTGAGATGAGCCTTTGGCTCCCGGGATGTAGGAGCTGGCTGGTCTTGCTGGATCATCTCTATCCAGCCCTCTTCTTTTTCAGTTGAACAGCTGAGGTCCCTGCTGGGGCATGACTTGTCCAAGGTCACTGAGAGTTGTAACCACCGACATGGTAGAGGTTGGTAGCTGCCTAGGCTTCAAGGAAAGGGGGCCTGTTATCACTTCTCCTTGCTCTCATTTCTGCCATCTTCTCTTGGGTGTCTTGTCCTTCTTTGGAACTGAGAAACAGGGAGGAAGGAGCATTACCATGGAAACCAGCATTACAGCACTGGCAGCTGGCTGCTCTCTCCATGGTTGGGGTTCGTCTGATGCTGTTTGGGGCCTTGATGGGGATTCTGGGACCAGTCGCCATGTCCACTGGGTGACAAGACTTTAGGGACAGTAGACATCTAACACAAATCATCCAGGTTCAGCAAAGTGTGGCTGGGTGTGCACTGTGTGACTCTTCTTGCTTTCCCAAGTCAGTTTTCTCTCTGCCAGAGACTCCTAACAGAGTTTAAGAATCTTTGTAGAAGGAGATTAGCCTTGAGCAGACTCTGGTCTTTAGACACCAGACCAAACATTTGAATGGACAGTAGCTGTGGTTGAAAAGGTTCTGTTTGTCATCCCTGCCAGAAGAAAATCTAAAATGAAGGGTTGGAGCTAGGGGAAAGAGGAAAAGGATAAAACTTATTTTGCTTTCAGACATATATCTCCTAAATCCTCCAGGAGTTAAGTTGGGGCTTTAAAAATAAATAACCTTTCCTGTTCACACAGGGCTGAGGATGGAGAGTTCAAGGGTTGGGAAGGACCTTATTAGGTCATCTCATCCATCCCTTGGCCTCCGGGCCTATCTTAATCCCTCTTGTTTATACAGCTCTCTGGAGAAGGTGATTTCATAAGCTCCCACAATAATTTCTTCCATAGTCTAACAATGCTTGATCTTAAGGCCATTTTATTCAAAGTGAAGCCAGATTTTTCCTGCCGCTTCCATCACTTGTCTGTCTCTATGCCCATGCTGCTCAGAGGCAGCTGGGATTTATGCAGTGAGCACTGAACTTGGACTTAACCATCTGCATTCAAATCTTGCCATGTCTATTCCCAGACCTGGTGACATTGGACACATTTCTTACTGCTCTATGCCTCAAGTTCTTAAGCTGAAGAGGTTAGTGTGAAGGTTATATAGGGGGTGATATATGTAGAGGTGCCCAGTGTGATACCTGACATCTAGAGAGGTTCAATAATATGTGGTGCTGCTCTGGGTTGGCCTGGGGTACCATGGTAGGGGTACTTTTTTTCTCTGGTAGTGGGGATGGAACCGAGGCCTTGCACATGCTAGGTAAGTGCTCTACCATCGAGCTACATCCGCCCCCCCCCCTTTTTTTTTTGAGAGGAATTACATTAAATTGCCCTGGTAGGACTCAAACTTCCTTGTATTACAGGTGTCAGTTTCCATGCCCATCATGGTATGAAGGTCTGAGTACCTTTCGAATCAAAACCTCAGGGGGACCAGGGTTGTGGTTCAGTGGTAGAGCACTTGCCTAGCATGTGTGAGGCACTGGGTATGATTCTCATCACCATATAAAAATAAAAAAGAATAAAAATAAAAGTCTATTGGCAGCTAAAAAATATTGAAAAATAAAAAAAAACCTCAGGCATTAACCCTTTGGTTGTTAAGTCAAGGGATCAGGGTGTGGGCCAAGGTCTGCAGCAGCAGGGACAACTGAGAGACACTCATGGGACTTGGTCATTGGACTTTTATTAACTAGTCCAAAAGGTTTCTCAGTATTTTGCCTTTTTTTTTTTTTTTTTTTTTTCCGGGTACTGGAGAATCAAACCCAGGACCTCACACATGCCAGGCAAGCACTTTACCACTGAGCCGCATCCCCAGCCAGTTTCAATATTTTAGAGCCCAATTTGGCTAAGATACCAAGAAGATTCCTGTCTCCTAGTCTTTGTGCCATTTACATGCCCCTGCCTTTCCTTCCTTGGAATCCCACCTCCGGCAGAGACCGGATTTAGATTCAGCCTCATAGGGGAATGTGATTCAGCGCCAAACTCCTGAACCTCATTCCCTACATGCTTTCTCCAGGAAGGAAAGAAGAAGAGGAAAGGTTGTTCCTGGGTGGCTGAGCAGTTGGCTTACTCAGGTCATCACAGAGCCTCAGACCCAATCCAGCCTGCAGATGGTAGATAAGGAACTGAGGCCAGAGAGGGTGAGGACTGCCCCCCACAACCTGGTTATCAACAGCAGGTGCAGAACCTCAGTCTTCTGGCTTCTTCTCCATGACTGTCCCAGGACTGAGGCTGCTCCTGGAGCCTGGAATTAGAACAGAGTCAGTCCCCACCCTGCCAGCACCCTCCTACCCTGCACATGCTTGCTGAGTCACACGGAGGAGAGGCTGGTGGGGGAAATGTATATTTGCCTGGAGAAATGAAGGCAGGCAGAGTCAGTGTAGGTGGAGTCTCCCGTCCAGGTCCCCACCCCAGCACTAAAACCAGGTTTGGGGTGCTGAGGGAAATGGAAAGCACTAGTGTCTTTCCTACTTACCTGCAGGGGAGGGTGGCTAAATTTAGGCCACATGTTGGGAAAGTAACACTTTTACTGAATCTAATGACTCTAAGTGACAATTTTACTGAATCTTATAGGATTGGGTTCCTAAGTGGAAATTCCTTGTACAGACTTGTTCTTCTCTTGTGGAGGTGCAAGCCAGCCTTAAAGCACCTGGGTTATAGAAACATCTGGAGGGGGTTATTCAGGCTCAGAGGCTAGGAGATAGATTCGTGTGGGTTTGTGTGTGCCTATGTGGCTATGAATCCCCTTTGCTGGCTGCAAATTCTGTCATCGCATCATGGAAAAATCCTTCCTAAAACAAGTAGCAGGTGCAAAGATGCTGATGTTGGATCCACTGAGGAAATACAGTTTTGACCACAAAAAAAAAAAAAAAAAAAAAAAAAAAAAAAATGGTATTTATGCACTCAGTTAGCACGTGTTTGGCCCAGATGGGGAAAATACTGTTGATGGCCAGGCTGCTTTGGGTTAGGGAGAGGAAGTGGCTTTCAGAGAAGTAGGGAAGCATGATGCTTTGGGAGCCCACAAGACCAGAGTTCAAATCTTGGTCTTGCTGCCTCTTCCCTGTATGGCCTTGGCCTTGGGCAGCCCTCCAACAGCTTAAGCCCACCTCGTGGGTGGCACTCAGTGTTTATTAAGTGCTTCTTAAGGGCCTTTCGGGGATAAGGTAACTGGATATCTTGGGGGATTAGGCCCACTGCTTTGAGTCTTCCAGCCTTAGACATCAGAGTGGACTTAAGGTAGGTAAAGGCATAAATGACTGCAGAGGTGCCCCCGAAAGTGATCCCTTGGGCTCCTCTTTTGGCCACATCTTGGTGTTAGGAAACTGCCAGCTGGCTGGCTTCATTTCCTGAGTTTCGACAAGGCAGCAGCCGGAGTCAGCGTCTTTGCTGCTATCTGGAACAGCTGCTGGGATTTAATAGTGCACTTAGAGGAATTACCTGGAATCACAGCAGGCATTACAAAATGGGAATGCATTTCCGTAAGCCAAGCTAATGTTGCAGGGTAAGAGAGCAGGGGCTTTCCTTTCCTAGTGGGTGAGACATAAAAAGGACAGAGCTGTCTCTGATGGTGCCCTAAATAGGTGCAATAACTTCATCCTGGTTGTGCTTAGCGTAGGACTCAGGTTGGGGAGTGTGGGAAAAGGATGACTGGATCTGGCTGGCAACCTATTTTCAGATAAAAAGCTCAAAGAAGCTGCCACCTCTCGGCATCTGGTGTGTGACAGCTGTCTTGGCCAGGACTTGAGGTCAACTCTGGACAGTACATGCTGAGCCAGCTTCCCTCCTGCTCCTCCCTGTTAATCTGCGTCACAGTAATTCTGTTCCTCTCTCTTCCAAGCCCAGGGGACCCCATTCTCTGATGTCTTGTAGGTCCTCACCTGTGGTGCCACATGGGTGGGCACTCTGAGTTTGTCTTCTGGGGGCTCAATCTCCTTGGGGAAAATATGAATAGTGAACAATTATTAGACAACAATAAAGATCATAGAATTGTGGTTATAAGTTGAATCTAAGAAAGATAGATCTGTAGAGGGCTGAGGTGAGTGCCCTTGGAGTTTCCAAGGAGAAGTGTCTGAAGGCAGTAAGAAATTGGCTTTGGAGGAGCCCTGGGGACCATGATTTCCACACATGCGTAACATTCTAGATCCAAACTACATCAGATGGATAGTAAACATATCTGGTAACGGTGATGCTGGGAAGGGCACCTGACTGGAGTCCATGCCCCATGACTGACCCTGAAGTAGAAGTTGGAGCCTGAGGCTGAAGTGGAGCCTGGCTTCAAAGGAAGAAACAGGTTTTGCCTCCTTTGTCGTTTCACAAGCCCAGAGTGCCATTAGGCCTGGGGGCCAGTTGGGGCTGTGTGTGCTGTGTTGACTTGGCTAGGCAGTCACTTGACTTAGTACCTTCTCAGTGGCTTCCAGTGTGGTCTCAGCTTATGAGACTGGATTCAAAATACTTTGCAGTGCTAATCAGTCCTCTGCCCACCACTGTCTGTTCGCCTCCTAAGTGCACTGCCCTCTTCGAATAAACTGAGGCCAACTTCCCGGATGTCACTGCAGCCCGCCGCTTTCTTACCTGGTTGAGGCCACCATCGCTCCTTACGTGGACAACTGCAGCATGTCCAAAACCTACCAATGTTCCCTCTTTGACCTCTCCTCCCCACCCAGATCATTCTTCCCACAGTAGCTGGCAGAACCGTTTAAAAATGATTTTCTGACATGTTAATTCCCTTCTTAAAGCTCTAGTTGTCCCTATGGTACTTAGAAGAAAATCCTTATCACGTGAATCCTTAGAAAGGAAAATCCTTAGAAGAAAAATCTTATAATGTCGGACACGGGTTGTCTGATCCTGAATTTCTTCATTGTTTATGAGTCATATTGTGACTCAAAACAATGAAAATAACAATAACAACAGTGGGCTCTTCCCACGTGGTCGCTCCACTTGGAGTGTCCCTCTTCCCCCCATTTCCCCCACCTTTCACATATCTCCCTCCTATCCATCTTTCGTGGGCATTGCACTTACCAGACCAGGTTGACAGCTGCTATTCCCTGACTCAGAACTTCCTGGACTTTTCCTTTGTGGTACTTAATGAATCGTCATGTGTTATTCGTGTACAAGTTTTTTGTTGGATGTTTCTTATCTATCTGGTGTAGTTTAGATCTGGAATGTTCCCCATGGTATTTTTGGGAGGTGGTGGACCCTTTAAGATGTGGGCCCTGGTGGGAGGTCTTAGATCCTGGGGGGCCTGCTCTAGAAAGAAATTGTGGGATCCTTGTCTCTTGTTCTTTTTCACTTCCTGGTCACCATAAGATGAACAGTTTGCTTCACCCTGCCTCACAACAGGTCCAAAAGCAACAGAACCACTACTATGTATTATCTCTAAAACTATGAGCCAAAATAAGCCTTTTCTTTTGATAAGTTGATTCACTCAGGTCTTTTGTTAGAAGGCTGAGTAACAGACTCTCTCCTCCTTCTGTCTGCTTATAAGGTCCTCAAGGGCAGGACCTACCCCCATCCTTGGCTGCTATTCAAGACCCAGCACAAAATCCTACAACCCAACACGATCAAAGCAAGTCCTTAGAGGTAGTGGACTCTGAGTTTCCAGAACTTGCATGACTGGTTTCCACTGTGTGTCCCACTGACCTGAAAGCCACAAGGATATGGTGATCACCAGACAACTCAGCCAGATGTTTCCATCTTTAGACGAGCTTTATGCCTAGGCACGTAGTGGCAGAAATGATTTCTGCTCATAAACCCAGCAAATTTATAGTGGGAATCAGTGGGAGGGAAAAAATATGAATCCCCATGATGTCATTTTATGGGCCGCTTTATAGATTGTAATCACCCATTTAGAGTTTGCAGGCTATTAATTTTGTTTGTGGAGTCTCAGGACTCTTGGGGACAGAATTTACAGGCCTGTAGTGTCAGACTGGTGGATCTAGGCTTGAAACCTCTGAGAGGTTTGGAAAGAGATTGACAAGTGGCCTCTGGGGGAGTTGGGACTTAGAGCCCTTCCTCGGGTTTCCTCCTGGACATGGTTTTAAAAATATTTGCTCACTACTTTGTGGTCTTAATTTTACCCTGGTCTTCTGGCTCTTCCTTCCTGTGAGCTAAGTGGCCTTGGAGTTCTGCTTTCAGCACTTGTTAGAGAGAGAGAGACCCCTCAGAGAACCTGACGAGACCTACGGTGGGGTCAGATGGAGCTGGATTGATGCCTGGCCTTGTGATCTCAAGCCAATTTTCTTCTTGTTGTTCATTAATTGAACCTCCCTTTCTTCCTCTATAAATTGAGACCCACACCCCCAACCTCTAAGGGTGATTGTAAAGATAAAGGAGATGAAATAAGAAAAGCACTTGGTACTCCAAAAGAATTATAGTTCATAAAATGATGGTGATGATTGCTGTTTTCAAGTAAGCCCTGTACAGTGGGAACAAAGTGAAAAAGAAGAGTGAGAGAGAACACCTGGTCCCAGCTGTCACTGATGTGCTGGGTGACCATGGACATAAAAATTAGCCTTGCTGGTCCCACATTGTGCAATAGTGAAATGAAAGGTTTGGCTCAGATAACTTCTCAGGCAGTTTACTCAAAGTGGGGCCTGTGAAGCAGCATCACCTGGGGACTTGTGAGGAATGCAGATTCCCAGGCTCTGCCCCACCCTCTGCCTCAGAAATGCTGGAAGTGGAGCTCAGCTCTCCGCATTTTACAAGTCCTCTGGGTGATTGGAGAACACATAAAAGTCTGGCAGCAAGACTCTGTGATAATTGGGGCTCTAATGTCCCTGTCTGAATTTAGTTTCCAAGCAGCAGTCATCTCTGGGCCCTTTTCCTTGGGATCTTGGACCACAGAGTTGAGGAGAATGAGCACAGAATTCTCACAGTTCAGCTGAGTTCGACCTCAGGCAGCCTGATGCAGGGTCTGTGTATGCAGCGCCTACTTTGAGGCCTCTCAGTGATGTGGTCTCTGTCTCTTCTTTGCCTACTGACCTTGCCCAAGTTATTCAAACACACTGAGCCCCATTTTCCTGCTCTGTAATACGGAGCAGATACTAGCACTTGTATTATAGGGTTGTCTTGAGGATTACATAAGTTACATGAGCAAAGTACGTATGGAGCCTGCACATCACCTGCACAGTGTGTGCTGACTGATGGTCTTGCCATTAGTGTCCTTGACCTCCTTATGGCTCCAGGCATGCATCTACACGAGGCTGGAAGAAGAAGAGGAATGAAATCTTAGGTGTTATAACTTGCTCTGTGACCTTGGGCGACTCACTTGAGCTTAGAGAGTCTGTGACCTTGCCTTGTTTCTAATATATAGGTGTATTTTTTTTCTGCTGTATTTATTGAATGCCTTTTGGGTGCTAACCCTAGGCCAGGCCCTGAGAAGGCAGCATGAGGAAGAAAGATCCTTCCTTCCTTCTGCCTGCTTTCTCTGGGACCTGGGTTTGCTATGGGCTTTGATAAGATAATAGATAATTAAAACCACTGTGCTTGTTAATAATCAACATTTAATAAATACAGACTCTAAGCATGTTGAGGAACTAAACAGTATTGTCCATTCATGTGCTGAGTGTTTTGGGGACTGAGTCTGAGGAGTCAGAACCTGTAGGCCTGTTGGAGTCAGGAGGACAGCACCAGGCATCTGTGGGTAGCTATGCCTTCTAGATACACCTACTTCTAGATACAGCTTGACCCACAACTGTACCATCCAGCTGGAGGGGCCCCTGTCTGTGCTTTGGAGGTATCCCTCAAAAACCTGATGCAAAAATATAGCTGGCTTGATGGTGAGGGCCCTACTTGTGGTTCACTCAGTTGGAGTTCGTGGAAGAGGTGGGTGTTTGAGACTACCTCTGGGACAACCTGTAAAGGAAAAGAGTAGCTCTTAGGGAGCCACCGTCCATCCTGCCTTTTGGGCAAGGTTAGCTAGTTTCTTGGGGCTGTCCTGGGTCCAAGTATCGAATCACTCAGGGGCCATATCCAACCAGGATCAGGCAACTTTCAACTAGAGATCTGTTTCCAGGTGGACTTTAAGCAAAAGCACATGTTTTTTGTTTGTTCACACCCAAATGCTGTCCCCATCAGTTCCTCATCAGAGCACGTGTTGGCCCTTCCCGGAAGCTGCATTCTCCAGAGCCAAGCAAACAGGCAAGAGAGTCCTTTTCTTGTCTGGGCTGTCCTTTAGAGTTCCCTGCTCTGTGACCTCAGGCCCTGGTTGCTGCTGAGATCTGAGGGCCCAGGTTTGAGGAGGTGTGAAGACAGTGATGCTGGGGGTCCCTCTGCCACGAAGGTGAACCAGCGTCTGTGTGACTCAGAGTAGACTGGGGGACCTCTGTGGGGGCATCCTCAGAAACCTCGGAGCCTCTAAGACACCTGTATTGGCTCTCCCTAAGCAAGAGAAGATGGCATGACAAGATTTTAAAAATCCCTGTGCTAAAAAAAATAAATAAATAAGTCATTTTTTCAAAGAGCTCCCTAGTTAAGGAAGATGCCTGCAGGTTGAAGAGTGTCCTCATTCCCCCTCAGTCCCCTTTCCCTCCTACCATTTCCCCTTTCACTTATTTCCATCTTTATGTACAGGAAAACAGGGTCATTGAGGTGTGACTTAAGGGCACCATCATGGCCCTGTGGCCCATTGACATGCCCGTTGACTCCTTAGGATTGCCCCTCGGTGTCCATGTTTGTTCCTCTTTTGTGTCACATAGACACTGGCGAACATGCCAGTCCTGTCCCTCATGTCAAACATAGCATCCAAGAATGGTGATGAACTTAGTTCAGTGTGAAAACTGATAATATTTTAACATCATGAAAGGGTTGGAGCTGATGATGGGTATATTGCAATGAGTCTCACTTTATTGCAGATAGGGACAGAACTGTATAGTGTGGATCCTGGAATAAGATTTCAGGGGCTCAGATTCTGAGTTTATGAGTCTGAGGACCAATAATTTGTGTGTATAACTGCTGACCTTCAGGCCACACTCAGGGGACAAGGTCAGAGTACAGGGCAAGAGGGGTGTGCTGCCTGCCTGTGGTCCACAGCACAGGCCCAGGGATGGTTAGGGGTTTAGATTGACTGGTGTCAAATATCACCTATGGGTTTTTCTAGAATGGATGGGTTAAGTTGAAGTCTGTCTGAGGCTTCCTCCATTTAGGAGGAGCCTTCAGTGTCCTCTAGACAATGTTCTCAAGAGGCTTCAGCATCCACCTAAACAATGCTCATTAAGGGCATGGGCCCTGGAGGGAATTAGAGAGAAACAGAACCCACCCTGAAGGCAGACACTGCAGCCCCTGAGAGAGACAGGTCTGTTAGAATCCATGCTAATAATAGGAGAAAGAACAGCCATTTCTGTTCATGCTTCTAAACATCCCAGAAGTGGACTTATTTAATGTTCATAGTAGAGTAAGTATTATTATTTCCATCTCAAAGATGGGAAATGGAGGCCAGAGGGGTTAGGCAACTTATCTAACACTACATAGCTGGTCAATGGCAGAATGTGTTTGACCTCAGGACTGGTCTCAAGAGAGCATTGGTCCAGTGCTTAAGGGACAGATTAGAGGGAAGTAGGGAGAAGAAGAGAGAGGGAGAGATAGATAGAATTTGCAACCAAGAGCTTCTAGAATTCAGAGAATTCATAGACTGGGAGGAAGTTGCCCCACCTTTTAGTATAAGGTGCTTGGAAGTCAGAGGACCTAGGGCTGTGTTGTTTATTGTCCTTGTAGCCCTTGAAGGAGCCAGAATAAAATCCCTACCTCCCTGCTTACTGTGATAAGACAGTTAAATGAGATTGCACACATAAAGGACGGATTCGACACCTGGGCACACCATGTGATACCTCTTCTCCCCCTGACCCACTGCAACTCTGCTCCCAAGCCTGGGAGTCAAAACAGCAGTTCACCCTACTTGGATTTAATTGGCTTTGTTTTGCCACCATGCCTCCACCATCAGGCTTTCCCAGACTCTGCTTTCTGATGGGCCAGAGCCATTAAGCTGTTGTAAGATGCTCCATTACTGAGATTTAAAAGCATCTCGGTGTCTAGTGTAGCTTTCTCCCTGGTTTGCCAATTTCTCAGAGAATTAAACATTTAGTGCCCAATCAGATATCTCCCTATGCAGAATTCACGTGAAAAATATATGCTCACCCCTCTAGGGGGTCAATTAAAGTGCTGTTGGAGCCAACTCACACTAATTCTCCAAGGCAGGGTACTGTCTTTGTGGTTGGTGAAATGAGCTATGTTTATGATTTGCTGGAGTAGATCTTCAAAAGTGGAAGATAGAGGGAAATCAGGGTCTGCCATAAAGAGAAAAACCTGGTGTGCATGCAAGAGAAAAAAGAAGGGGCAGAATAATCCCTCCAAAGTGGATCTCCTATGCCTGGAACATATTTACCCAAAATGTTGGAAAAAATTTTTTTCTTCTTCTGATGATCCTCAGCGTTTACCATTTCTTATGAAATCAAACCTGCATAAAAGTTATCTCACATTCTCAGCAGGGTTGGTTTAGAGAACTGTACTATTTGTAAGTCAAATATTTCAACAGAACTCAAAATAGGTACATTTCCTGGAGTCTGGGCTTTAGCTGTTTAGGAAGAAGTTTTCAGTTTAAGGCAAGTTTCTTCATTTTCCAGCTTAGAGTTGCCTTCAAGATCTTATCCCTATCTCACAACAACAAAGGCGCTGCCTGAGGAAGAACTCAATTTTTTTTTTTTTTTTTTTTAATGAGTTAGAGCAATTTTGAATCTCCTGGAATTCAAAATGGTGGCTGGCCAGCTGTGCTAGCTGTGGGGCTGTGGGGAATTCAGGTCTTGAAGGGATATGGGACTGACTAGAGTCAGAGTTCTTGACCCTGGCTATAGAAACAATCATGTGAGGACCTTTGCAATATTCCATTGCCCAAGTCCTACCAATTATATCTGAACCTCTGGAATGACCAAGCTCCCAGGGAGCCCAGACAAGAGCCAAGTCAGAGAAACACTGGAGTGAGGCTCCCTAAGGTCTTCCAGCAAAGAGCTCGGGGAGTCGCTATCTGAGAGGGACTGAGGCAGAAAGGACATGCTGACTGGGCTGGCACCTGTACCCCCGGGGTTGTTAATAGAGACAAGGGCTGCAAAATCTTCAAGAGGAAGGATATCATTAATGTTGTGTTTGTTACTGTACATGGAATAGTAATTTAAAAAACCTTATTTCCTTGATTCCAAAATGCATGGATTAGTAATATGCACCAGTGACTTAATACCAGTGGTTTTTTTTTTTTTTTTTTTTTTTTTCAGATTTGGGGTGGAAGAAAACTCTATTAAATATGTATTAAAATATGTACTGATTGTGAGCTAGACATCAACTTCACAATCATCGTATGGTAGAAAATGTAACCCTTGGAATTAATCTAATAATATAATGATATGGTGCTTTACATAAATTAGCTCATTTAATCCTCACAACTCCACCGCCTGTGAATCAGGTGCTACCGCCATCACAGGAAAAGAGATGTCTCTGAAGAAGGGTCGCAGGAGCTCCCAGCGGGAAAGGGCATCTTAAACATGGACCAGTGGGGTTCTTAGCATGCATGGTGAAAAAGAATGTTAGCACATGCCAGTCAAAGGCACAGACAGAGATTTATTTAGGAATGTAGGTACATATTTAAGGAGAATTGGGACACCTCAAGAAGAGACTTTCAAGATATTCTCTCTTGAATATGCTTTCAAGAGAGAATTCAGGCTGTCTCCAGCAACCTGTTGGTGGGGGTTTAATAATTATAGCAGGCTGGTTGGTGCTGGGGTTGGCCTAGAAGTGGAACCAGGGTAGAGTGGCATAATTTTGTGCCAGTTTTCCCAGTGCATGAGCATTTTCCTCATTTTACAAGGGTGTGGGCCAAGGGTATGTTGTTCAGGAGTCCCAATTATCCCTGAGTGCTTTGGGCATCCCAGTCTCTCACAGGCATTTCCTGTGAGACTTAGTATTCCTCTCTTTATTCCCAAATTCCTGTCTCACCAGCATCCCCTTTTTACAGGCGAGGGAGCTGAGGTACACATAGTCCAGAGCAGTTAGCAATGGGACTGGGACTGCACATCGTGTTTTCAGATGTAGCCCAGAAACAGATATGTGAGCCAAAGCCATGCTTTCTCAGGCACCTTCCCTTCCTCAGGGAGGTGGTGGTCCCTTAATCAGGGCCCTGGATCCCCAAATGCAAAGACATTCTTTGCAGTTGCTTCTGTCATGCACTGCATCAAGGTTCTTGGCTTAGGGAATGGGTGGGAATGAAATCTAGCTTGAGGTCCCTCATGGGACCTAAGCCAAAAGACTGTTTCTGATTCCACAAAGACTGAGCATGAGCTGGTGGAGCCCGTCTCAAGGAAGAGAAGACATTGGGCTGAGTAGAGAGCATCCTGCAGGGAGTAGCATCCTCTCCACCACTTCCTGCTGGCTCTTTTGCCTTTCCGGGTAGAGCTTCTTGAAAGAATGACCCAAGTGAATCTGTTTCATGTGTGGAACTGAGGGGAAGGCATTTGGGGGTCTTAGCTCTGGGGCTCTTGAAGTTATGTCACCAGGACAAGAGACCCCACTTTCCATGCCAGTTTGCTCCAGGAAACCTGGTGATAATGAACAGGAGAGAAAAAGCTGAACAGAACTCAAGAAATCCAATAGCTTCTGGGGTCCTGGAACCCAGTCCTTCTTCTTTGCACAGATTTTTCTTTTTCTTTTTCCCTTGTTGCAAACTTCTTGATGGGAAGGCAAGCTGAACCTCTTAGGAACTGCATTCCAGAACAACCTGGGTAATGGAAAGTACAAAACCAACTTAAACTTGTTTCCAAAGCTTGATGGGTTACAATGACTTCTCAGAAAGCATTCATTTGGACCCAGAAAATAAAATAACATTTTGAGGCTTGCTGGAGAGAGGCCAGAGGGTTACACAGCAGCAGGCGTGGGCCAGATGGGAAATCCAGATGCTGGGCTGGAGAGAGAGGTTCTTTCTGCTATGGACTTGAGCCTTCAAAGCAGCAGGTACTTCAGGACCTGCCCCAAAGTTTAATATGTTGTTCCCTGGAGAGACTTTCACATGGGAGGAAAGTCTAATGAATACATACAGCATTTAGCTGGCATCAGAATGATGGTTTATTTATTTATTTTAAAGAGGGAGATGAGGGATGGCAGGAAGGCAGGGAGGGGTGTCACTCGGTGGGATCTATAGCTCTCCTATCTGTATCACATTCCAGGAGTCCATGCAGTCTGAATTAAAATAGCCAGCTTCCTCCAAGTTGTTCTTGTCAGGTATTTTGATCACAGCACACAAAAGCTGACTAAAACAAGGGGTTTTTGTGGCCATCACATCCTCTCTGGTGAGCTCTCCCTGGTTTAGCAGAGCACAGCAAGTTACAGTTATTTTTCATTCTTATGACACAGTTCAGGATTCTGGTTTGGATGAATAGCAAGCATAGGTTTCTAGTTCCTGGACAACTTCTAGGGCCCTCCTTAGGAGGAGGGGCAAGGTAAAGGCCTTTGGGGTGGTGCCAGTTGCTGTCCTCAAGTGTGCCATTCGAGGTTGCTGCTGGAACTGCTGTGGGTCGGTGCCGGGATCTCTTCACTGGGTCTCCCTCATGGGATGTGGGAGAGGTGAACCAGGGAGGGAAGTGCCTCTTCCTTCCTCCACCCTGTCACGTTCAGACCTTGGTAACCAAGAGGCTGAGCTGGGGGAGAACAGACAACCCTGCTGAAGAAGGAGGTGTGTTTTATTTTAATTTCCCCACCTTGGTCTCACAGGTAGAGGCTGTCTCCTTTCCACCATCTATCTGCCTTCGAGAGCAGCCAAATTAATACTGAGTATATTTAGAGCTTTGTCAGCCTGGCCTCTAGACGCGGGTAGCACCTTGCAGTTTACAAACTAGGTTCACTTACTAATCTCTTTTGACTTAATGAGATGATGATTTAACTGGTTATAAATCACCAAAGCAGCAACATGCTCCATGCATGACAACCACGGAACTGGGACGAAGCTGTCACTTCAATGAAAGAAAATGATAAAGACTTGTGTTCCCCAAGCAGCAAAAGAAAATTGCTGTAAAGTTTCCATTGAGGTTCCTGCTATTGTGTCTTCAGGTCTTTAATAATCTCATTGTTGAAGATGTCTAAAAAGGTTGGCTGTAGTGTCCTGCAGGTGAGATGTGCATAGAGACAATAAAGTAGGGCTCCAAGTTGTGTCATGCTGGGTAAGATAGGGCCACCTGGTTTGATTCTATTCTTGAGACAAGAGGCAGAGGGAATGTGTTCTGGCTTTAACTCTTCAGAAGCCAGAGGACAGGATATGATCCTACACTTTGCCCCTCAGTCTCCTCTGAATCTCCCCAAGGAACTTGAGCCTCGGTCCCCTCTACTGGGGGTGGTCTTAACTTCTGGAGCAATGACATGAGTGTGCACTTTGTTGAATGTCCCAGGCACAACTAGGTGTGTGATTCAGAGGCAGTGGGTCACTCACAAAGAGCTTTATTCCTCCCCACATGAGGCCCCAAAACATTTCTGTCACATTTTCTAGCCCCATTTGCCAGATTGACAGGTAGGTCTTCTCATCTGTTTCCTTCATAGGGCCACTTCACCAGCTTGACAAGTGGGACTGACAGGTGCTGGGCCAGAGATGCCATTCTGTTAAGAGAGTAGAGATTAGGCCACATGGATGCTAGTTCATCCCCGTGGGCAGGACTGGAAACTGAGAGTCTGCTGCCATCAGACTGACTCAGGGAAATGTTTGTCATTTATCCAGACTCATTTTGTAACTGATAGTGTTATTGAAAACCTGTCATATCTCCAGCAAGCTGATGGAGCAGGACTAAGAAACTGCCACTTGGGGCAGGGCTGACTGACTGACTGCCTCCTGACACATGAGTTACACTTTTTTCAAAGGGGACACTTTTGTATTAGATTCCTATTGCTGCTATAACAAATTTCCATAAACTTATTGGTCTGAAAGAACCTAAACTTGTCTTACAGTTTTTGGGGACCAGAAGTCCAAAATAAGTCCCTTTGGGTTAGATGTGAGGTGTCAGCAGGCCTCAAACACTGGAGAAATCTATTTCCTTGTCTTTTCTATCTTCTAGAAGCTGCATGCATTTCTGTTCATGATTAACCCTCTTTTCATGTACCCTCAATTCTGTCATCACATCTCCTTCTCTGATTTTTGACCTTCCTGCCTCCCTCTGAAAAAGACCCCTCTGGTTACCTGGGCCCCCTGGAAATCCAGAGTGGTCTCACGATCTTAGAAACTTTAACTTAATCATACCAGCAAAACCCCTTTGCCAGATAGGGTGATAGAGTCACAGGTGTTCAGGATTAAGATGTGGACAACTTTTATTATACTTTTGTAGAGGAACAATGTTTCTACACATTTAAGATTGAGCTGGCTTTTATTAGCAATTCATGAACTGGGCAGCTTCCCATCTATGAATTAGAAAGGGCCTCTGATGAGCTGAGCAGAAGAGGTGGGCTTCATAGACAGAAAAGGACTGAAAGAGCAAAACTGGATCACAAACCAAATCAGTCTTCCAAATTCTACTTTCCTTCAAGGGCTGAAACAGACGAGAATTTCTTATCTTACTGGCTCAAGTTGACCAGGTCGCTTCTGATTGACTACTTTGAATCTCCTGGGTTTTGTTGTTGTTGTTTTAAAACTGGCCCATGTTGAAGTTCAGTTTGATTTTATGGCACCTGGAAGGAGTGACTCCATTCTGGTTGCATCTGGTCTGTTGGGGTCTAGTGGAGGAGCTCAATTAAAAAAAAAAAATGACCTCTTATACATTTGATTTAACACTGACTTTCTGTCAGTGATTTCAGTAGGGATTCAGCAGCATTGAATTTGCTGTTTATGAAAAAAAAATAAACTTTTTAAATTTTCAAAATTTTTTTATTTTTTCATTTTATTTCTTCTAATTAGTTGTACGTGACAGTAGAATGCATTTATATATTTTTAAAAATTATTTATTTTTAAACTTTTTAGACTGCATTTTGATTCATTGTACACAAATGGGTTACATCATTTCATTTCTGTGGTTGTGCACGATATAGATTCATACCATTCATGTGATCATACATGTACATAGGGTAATGAGATCTGTCTCATTCTACCATTTTTCATACCCACCTCCCTCTCATTTCCTTCTACATAAGCTAAAGTTCCTCCATTCTTTTCTCACTCCCCACACCCCCACCCTCATTATATATCATTCTCCACTTATCAGGGAAAACATTCGGCCTTTGTTTTTTTGGGTTTGGCTTCTTAGATCATAAAAAATGGAGTGTAATCTCTCGTTTTTCTGATCACACATATTGTAGGATCACATCAGTCATGCAGTCATACGTGACATGAGGTAATAATGTCTATTGCTCTCTACTGTCATTCCTTCCTCCGTACCTCTTGCCCTTCTATTTTTAAGAGATAAAATTCATGCTTGCAAAAGAAGAAGAAACAATAAAAAAGCTTATACTTAAAAATCTCTCTTCATCTCTGATTTCTAGTGCTCCAGGTTCTCCTTCCTAGAAACTGTGTTCATTAACAATTTTTAGTGTATCCTTACAGTGAGCATGCATGCATCATATACAAGCCTATGTGCATGCCTGTGTGTCTATGTGTGACTTGCCTATTTAAAAAAACAAAACAAATTTCAGCTCATTTCTGTGCTGCTATATTTCTCAGTGATCTGTTCATATCACCATCAATTTACTTGTCCTTTCTAACAGCTGCATAGTGTTATATTGCATCCAGGTCTCATAAAATAGATGCTCCTCTACTGCAGCATCCAGATAAACTCATCATTAATTGAAAATATGTAAGTCGAAAATCTTACATACACCTGCCTGGCAACACTCCTACCTAGCCTCACAGCACACTGTGGAGTGTTGGTGGTTTCTCCTCACGGTAACAGGGTGGACTGGGGGCTGCAGCTCAGGGCTGCTGCCCAGCATTGCAAGAGAATGTGGTACTGCATGTCAAGTCCCGGACAAGATCCAAATGCAAAATGCAGTGTGTGTGTGTGTGTGTGTGTGTGTGTGTGTGTGTGTGTGTGTTTACTGAATGGAAGGCATGCCACTTTGCACCCTTTGAAGGGGAACCAGAGTCATCCTAACTTGGGAACATCTTTTATATATAATCAGCCCCTTTTGGAGAGATCTATTTCTCATTTTTCGTAGCTGGAACAAGCAGCATAGCAGCAAATGCCTTCTTACCCTTGTCTTTGCACACATGTGCTAATGTATCTTTGGGGCAAATTCCTATGAATGACATTGTTGTTTCCCAGGCTAGGTGCACCTTAAAGTTTTGATAATAATGGTCACATTCCTTCCAAGACATGTATGTGAACACACACTGGGCACTGTGCCACTTGGGCCTGGCCAAAGGTGCATGCTCAGCAGGGCTTTGCCGTGGTGCTCACTGATAGCCTCTGGGGCATCTTGTCATAGCCCTGTGTCTGACATGTCCACTCTCTAGAAAGTAGTTCGCAGCTTGGGGATTGAGTCAGGGATCGTGAGTCCTTCCTGCAACCCAGATGAGCCACTGCACTCCTGAACCCAGAGTTACAACCCACTATAGATGTGTTCACACAAAGAGATATTCATCAAGCACAGTATGTTAAGATGTGGCTACACAGGCTAATGATAGCACTCTGTGTCTCCTTGGGATCCTCTGATTTCTTTTGTCCCTCCAGCTCGTGGGACCTAGACAGTGTGGAGACTTTGATCTGTGTACTGCAATGACAGGCTATTCTGGGAGGAACAGACCTGACAGAGGCATCGCATTTGCTGGAGACTGCAGTCGCCCTGGCTGGGGCCAGACTGCTTGGATGTGACACAGCTATTGTTTGTGAAAGAGATTTGATGCTTCATTAGAGAAAAACTGTGTACAGAAACCCGGCAGAGATTTCTTAACGGTCTTCTGATTAAAGGAGCAAACAACCTAAATGCCAGATTAGTAGCATTTCGGGGAAGAATGTGCGATGGGGACCGCATTTCTATTTTCTCCTTTCCCTCAGCCTTGCTTGGCAGCATGCATTTGTCACTTGGAGAAAAGGAGAAAGGGGCTGGCTGATGGAGCGGAGAAGGAGCTGGGAAGCCAAGCAAAGCCTGGGAACCTGCTGCTCTCTGGCAGCCCAAGGGGACAGGCTGGAGCTCCTGATAGAGTGTGTCCTGCTTCCAGTCCCAAGATAAAGTCCTGAAGCTCAGTACATTGCATCAGACTTTGCCCATATGCCTGGGTCTTTCTACCAGAAACCTTCAAGAATGGTTGAGGAGGGGGCCTCTGGGGTCCCAGAGAGGTAGGCTGGTCATACACATGAATGGTTTTCCTTCTTTGACCTCAGAACATGGTAGAATGATATGGAGGGAACCAAGGTGTCTCCCCAAAACCATGCTTTGACCTCTGGATAGAGGGTCTGCAACCACAGGCCTGTAGTTATCCACTCTGTCCCTCTTTGTACAAGCTCATGAGGGATGTTGGTTAGTTTCCTTAGATCTTCAAGACAGTCAAGGAAGCAGTTTGGCTGAGTAGGATTAAGAATCTCTATGGATGATGAGAAAAATTCCCAAATCATTGGCCAAAGGGATTTTTACAATGCAAATCAAATCAATTGCAAATGCCAAACTCCTTGGCACGGCCTTCCCCCACCCCGATGATGGCTCCACGCTTTCATTACATGTCTCTCCAGCCTCTTGCTCATATGCACTGCTACACCGGACTTCTTTTGGCCTTTAAACTCACTAAGCTAGTTCTTGCCTCAGGACCTTGGTTCTGCCCTTTCATCTGCCTGAAATGCTCTTTTGATCTCTCTTTGGTGGACTCCATTGCGTTCCTTGTTATTTAACATTATACACACCTATAATTTGTCTGTTCAGTTGATTGCTTCCTGGCCTATCATGTTTCTCCTCACTAGAATGTGAGTTCTCAGAGGGCTGGTGTCTGGTTAATTCACATCCAATACTGCTCAAGGTCTGAGTCCAGTCAGGGAAACAGGATGGTTCCAGAGAGGCAATGTCACGTGGGGAACTAGAGAGCCTGCTTTAGGATGAATGGAAAGGCCAAGTAGGCCACCTAGCATTATCGTGAGAGGGAACTTGGGTCTTACAGGGCAGGGGGGAGAAATTATCATGGAGGAGACCAAGTCACTGCTGAAGAAAAGGGAGAGGGAGCAGGAGGGAGCCGGAGAGAGGTAGGGGGACTCCAGGTCCTCGCTCTCTCCTACCTGGCAGGCTCTCTCCAGTGGGAAGCCACTGGCAATGGTACCTGGGAAACCCAGTTCATGGGGTCAGCCCCTGTGAACGAGAACCAAGCAGGGCAAGGCAGGGTATCCATGTGAGTGCACTTCAGTGACTGGGTCTTGCTTTGTCCCCAGCATCTCTCTAGTCCTTGGCACATAAGAGGTTCTCGATAAGCAATTGTTGAATAGATGAACAAATGGAGCACTCGTGTGCACAGGAGTCCCTTCCAAAGGCAATTCTAATGGCCCATGTGTCCTGAAATGAAAACGGCAGAGCCCCAGAGGCAGCGCTTCCTGTCACACCTCAGGCACTGAACTTGGGGTGGGGAGGCCTCTCTCTCTCTGCTGCCCTAGACTGGAGGATGGAGAAGGATTTTTATTTCTGGAAAGAACTCTCTTTCATGAGACTTTGACTCTGAGCCTGCTGACTTTTATACGTGTGGTGTTGTGTTACTTGAGGAATTCCTTTGAAGGCAATTTTAAACTTTCATTCCTCGGTTCAATTTAAAAATCTGTAACATTTGGGACACTTCCCAGAGCCCCAGATTTATTCCTGGCATTGGGGTGTTAGTGGAAGGGAGGAACCATGTCCAAATTCCACATCTCTGGTGATTGATAGTTATCTGGGGTTTGGGGGAAAGGATTTTACATACTGCAATCTCGATTTGTCTGCAAGGTGGAACTAAGACCACCTTAACAGAAATGTGAAATAATGGCATAAAAGACTCAGCTGAAGCACCAGCACATTTGAGGCACTTAAAAATGTTCATTCCTTTTCCCCAGACCTTGGGAAATAGCTCAGATGTCCCCAACCCCACATCCCACCCCTGGCTCATCCCAGTCTCTACATTGACCTACAGACTTCTTTCCACTGATCTTTCTCCATGGAAGGATTTGATTTGAGCAGAGGAGGTGGTTGGCCATTTGCTAATACATCTCTTTCTCCTTGTGACACTTTGCTTCTCTAAAGAAGTAATTGTGGGTTTCCCACAAATTTTCCTTTAAAGGTTTTTCTACATTAGAAACAAATTCATAATCTGCCTCAACTGATTTATGTGGGTCATTTACGAAATGCTCATTTGTCTTTTTTCTCTTTTCCTCTTCCTTTTTGCTGAGGTGGTTGACTGCCTCTCTGGAATTTTACGTGAGGGTTGAATTTTGAGTAGCAATAATTTTTCCTATTTAAATGTTAGGGTTGATTGGTGCTTTCTCAAAGCTGTGTAAGTACTTTTTATTATAGTAAGTCTCAGCAGATTAGAACCCAGGGACTTTTATTTAAACCTCTAATGGAACAGTGACACCAGCCTGTATGTAATTAAGGCATTTCTGGGAAGTTACTTCACTGGAGTTTCAAAAAGGAACGTACCAACCCAGGGAGCTGGTGCTAAATTATGCAAAAGAGAGACCTGGGAAGCTGTGTTCCATTCTTGTGTGGTGTGGGGCATACATGTCTGTGAACTTTCTTGTATTTGCCTCTGAATGACTAATTAGACCGAAAGCATAGGTCATCTTTTAAAGAGTGCCTTGCATCTTCAAGATATCCTGTATGTTGGATCTCCAGAACTTTCCACTGCCCCTTCCTGGTCAGCCTCATGAGACATGGATGAGAAACATGCTGTAGCTTCCCAAACACTTCACCTCTTCCCTGTCTATCTATAGTACCAGGCTTAGAATTAAGCTCAGGATGATATTGAATTTCTCTGGCTTCTAAAAGAATAGGTTAAACCGGGTGCATGCCCGTAATCTCAGCAACTTGGGAGGCTGAGGCAGGAAGATTGCAAATTCAAGACCAGCCTCAGCAATTTAGGGAGACTTGTCTAAAAAGAAAAAGAAAAAAAAAAAATCAAAAAGGGCTGAGGATGTAGCTCAGTAGTAAATCACCCCCGGGTTCCATCTCCAGTACTAAAAACAACAAATAAAAAATAAAAACAAAGCTGGTTAAACCTTTTTGTCCCCAGCTCTTCTAAAGCAGAGTCATTGTGTTTTCCTTTATTGGAGGCAACATCAGAGCTGTCCACACAGTGGAATTTCCCACAAGTCCGGAATTTCATCAGCCTTCATTCATGACCTTAGTAGTTTCCATTTTGAAGGACAAATTTGCCCTATTTTGAGTGTCAAAGGAAAATAGCAAACTCCCAATTATGAGTCTGTGCACTTAAGGAATTGTGTAATGGGATTAAAGGGCAGGAAGACACAACCCTTTCTCACACGTCCCCTTTCCAGAGGAGGACAGCGAGGTCCAAGGGCAACAGCTCCTGGGCAGGAGGGATGGGGAACCCAGGCCTTTGAATGATCATTTAGTGGGAAGTAGTAAAGAGACTGATTGAACTTCTTTTTTCAAGCCCTGCCCATTCTTATGACCTCTTCCTTATCCTTTTTAACTTTAAAAGCACTTTAGTATGTTATTTCTTTAAACCTCCACTGCAACTGTATTCAATTAACATTCTCATTAGGGAATCAATCGTGTTCTCAATATGATCCAATTTGGTATAAGAAATGAAGAACCACCTATTTATGGGTCTTTTAAACATCTTTTTTTTAAAAAAATTATCATACAGTTGAGATGAACTTTTCCTTGTGTTGCACTGGACTGGGGCTGTAGGCATCTGTGTGGATGCTCATGACCCCCCTGCCGTTGATCAGGCTGCAGAATATTCCTTCACCCATCACACCCGCTCCCTGCACCAAACCCCTGGCAGCAACCAGTCTGTTTCCCATCACTATGGTTTTGTCATCTCAGGAATATCAAGTAAGTAGAATTCACAGTATGTGACTTTTTGAGACTGGCTTCTCTGGTGGGCCTTCTTTCGTTTTCTTTTTCTTTCTTTCTTTTCTTTTCTTTTTTTTTTTTTTTTTTTGACTTAGAACTTTTATTGAACGTAAGCAATCAGTTGAACTCACTTGGCTGCCAATCGATGTTCACAGTTAGGAATTTGCAAAGGTGACTTTGAACGAGCATGTGGGGTCCTCTATTTCATCACCAAGGCTACTTTTTATGTAATATTTGTTTTGAAGGTTCTATTTAAAGCTCCTCATGGGTATGCATTCAAACTATATCTAGTAACTTAGTGCCATGTTGAAATAACATCCATTAAAACATGACAAAAATGAAATGAAATCTTTTATGTTAGGGGCCAGGCACCTGTTAACTACTCTATTATTCATGCACATATCAATCCTTTGGGATCTTTTGTTTCATGTCCTTGTTTATACCTTTTGTTCAAGCTTGGAGGAGTTGGGAGGACTCCTTAAAAGAGAACTTTCTCAGAAACTTGGTGGCCTGGACTACTGGGTGGTTTTAAGACCTTTGTCTCTGTCCCAGACGCTGACACCTAGTGGACCTTGGTGACTTCCTGCTGCCCTCCATTTCCTTTGCATAAGTACAGGTGGCAGTTGTGTGCTTGGAGGGAGGCCAGCTGGAATTCCAGATGCCTACTGATGATCAGAATATTACTGACTTAGTGAAGTGTACTGGAGCCCTGGTGTCTTCTCACATGCTGGGTGCATGCTGCAGAAGCCATATCTTGGAGGCTGGCCCCTGCCAGCAGGATGGGGCTGTCTGCACTGGTGGCAGGAGATAGCCTGGGTAAAGGTAGAAACAGAATGATTTCCGGGTGGTTTGCCTGCCATGGAGGTAATTGGGAGAATGGACTTGGGGATCTCGATCTGACAGCCACCAGGAGACTTCCCAGTCTGCCAGAGGAGATAAACCTGTCAAGAGGCTGTCTGCAGTTTTAGGCCCAGGATTGTCACTGCTGCCAGGCAGGGCTTTGGTCCTCCCAAAAGAAGAGTGAGCACCTTCTAGCATTCTTTCTCAAAGTGCTGAGGAATCATAGACTCTGAGGCTATACTGGTAACACCCACTGTGTCATCTGATCTGTGGATGCCAGTCAGCCTTCCTTTTAGCCTGGCAGGTAGCTGGCACTCACTTTTGAGATGCAAGCTCTGGGTGGGTCAGGAAACTGTTTCTTCATCTGTCAATGAGAGTAAGTTTAGTCTTATATTTTAAGTCTCAGATCTCCTTTAATTGATCCATCTGTCAATTGAAAGGCTGTGACTGATAGCTGTAATTAGCTGTTGATAAGAAAAGGCACTAGATTATTGAGAGCTGAATAGTTAGGAGCAGTGGTCTGGAGTCAAACCACCTGGTTTCCCACCTCGGCATGTGGCAGGATGATTCTTGGGCAAATTGCTTACTTTTCTGAGCCTTGACATTCCCATCTGTAAAATGGGGATGGCAGTAGTACATCTGTGCTTCATTACATTGCTGTCAAAGCTGAAGTAGTCAACACATGTTGGGCAACTAACAAAGACCACCCCCCTATTATATGCTAACTTTGAGCACTCAGTATTTGGCCACCTCTACCAGTGTGTTATCATGTGCAGGCTAAGAACTACCTGCACATAAGATCAGTCTGATGTACTCAATTCATAGGAAAAAAGCTGACGTCTGTCTGCAAAAGCAGTGATGTCCCCAGAGCAGACCAGAACTAAAGGTGTCCGTTGACTCTCAATCCTTTGTTCACACTGCAAAACAGAAAGCTGATTCTTGTTACAAATGGTTAAACTGTTGTGTTGGGCATTTGTTGACTAGAAATCTCTGTTAACTTGGGCTCTTGTGCCTTATCAAGACAATAGTAATTACATTTCAGATCAACAATTGCAAGTCACTGGAGAGGGATGTCACTTCAGCAGACTTTTAGTGTCAAGCATATTTTTGCTGTGCTCATTTACCTAGTGACCATCCACATATGAAGAAGGGGCAGGTCATAGTTAAGTGGAACGTGTGCTTAGGAAGAGCTTCTCAAACGCCAACCAGAAGTGATAACGGAATTTATTGTCACTTGATCACCTCGGTCAGCCCGTCTGTGTCAACTTGTTTCTTTCTGGTGTTCCTCCTTTCCATCCAATTGTTCCAGCGACTAGCAACCTGGCTTAGTGATGACAAGTTTGTTAATGGGGAAGCTCAAGATAAGGCAGTGGCAACTCCCTTTGCCCTGAGAGATTTCCCGTCATCCTGTTGAGTGATCCTGGGATTTGTCAGCCCTTTGAGTTGACATGTGCGAGGCTCAGGGAGTGGGGAGGAACACTTGTGTGTCCAGCTTGCACATGTCTGTACTCATGTCTTCAACCCCTGCCAGAAAACCTCCCTCTCTCTCCTTGCAGACAGTCCTCATGCCAACTCCCATCTGAAAAAGAAATGCTTACAATTTGAAAATGCATTTTCTTATATGCACAGAAGGTGTTTTGAGTTTGGGCTTTTGCCCAGTCCACAAATGAGCTAACTCCCAGTTGTCCATATGAGTGATTTGTAGTCAAGTTGAGGATCTCAAATTGGCTCCTCCTGTCACCCATCAAGTTTCTGGGATAGGCAGCGCCATCTAACATTGCTAAAGCGAATGTGACAGGTAGGAGAGGTGGAATGAACACAGATCCCGCGCCTGCCTCTCTCTGCAGGTGTGGTTTGTGCTGTCTTGGTGCAGGCTCTGTTCCCTGGGGAACTGTTTGCAGGGCAGGTATGTGCTGCGTCTGATTTACCCTTGCAAGGTCCCCACGTCTTTGTGGAGAAGCAGCAGTTGTTTGCACGTGCGGGGAAGGTCTACACACACTCGTCTGCATTTCCATTCATCTTATTAGAGCAGGGCAAACCTTGAAGCGTGAATGAGCTGGGAGTGTGGCTGAATGAGTTCAGACTTGCTGAGCAGGCTGATTCAGGAAGCCGTCCTCAATTCCCCTGCTGCTCACCATGTGCAGACACCCTTCCTAAGTGAATGTGGCATTTGCGTTGGATGACGGCCATAGCTCGGTATGAAATGTGACTATATGTCTACTCTAATCCTCAGCGGGCACCCCTCTCCACTTAGGGTGTTTTAAAGGACATGGGTACTGTGGGACTCACACAATATTTGGGACAAAGGCATTTCAGACAGAGATGGAAGGTATGGTTAGCTTAGAAGCCTTACCCCAAGAGAGAAAGGTCAGAGTGAGGATTTGTGAAGTTTTAGTAAATGTCCTGCAACACACACACACCTCATTCCTAGTCAAGGTGCAAAAATAAGCTAGTAACATCGCCACATATAGGGGTATTCATGGATCTGTAACTTCCCTGATTTCTAATGGCTTACACTGTAGTTTTAAGAATGAATGATCTAAATTTAATTGAGAACCTTCCTTCCAAGGAAGTTCTGGAAGTATCCTTGGACACCGTGGAATACCATCTGTTTATTCATTGATCCCCATGAATTGCAGCAGAAGTCACTCCAGTGGCATTGTAAAAGACAGGGATTATTAGGGGCTTGTGGTAGGCCCCTTGACCCAACACTGTATGACACAGACTCAGTGGCAAGACGGTTGTGGGAACACGCCCACTCTCTTGAGCACAGGGAGAAAGTGCCCCCCGCCCCACTGATTCTCCCCATCTTGCACATCTCTCTAGATTTTGGCAATCAGCCTCCAGCCTCAGACTGTGCTTTGGCTGAGGTGAGGCAACAGCATTAAGGTAAAATTTAACTGCTGTTTTTTCTTTCTTTTTTTGCTGAATATTTAGGGTTATTTTCTAGCTATCACAAGCAAGAGGGGCTGTGCATTTCTGATAGTAATGTAAATTTCCATTTAAAAACTAATTTGGGAGAATGTTATTTAAAGAAAGAAAAATTATGCAACTAACTGTTTCTGTGGATTTCGTTACAAGCATGCTGTCAGGACAGGTAAGAGGGGATGCTGGCTCTTGGATTCAGTCAGGGCAGGTTCCTTCCGTATCCTCTGTACCACTGCTGGCCCGGGCATGTGGACCGCCACTCTCTGCAGGAGCACATGCTAAGGGAGTGTTCCTTCATCCTGTGTCCTCATCCAAACCACCCCAGGAAATGCATATTATAACAACTTGCTGTTTTAAAGATGAGAATACTGGAGATGGTAATTGACTTTTCCAAAGATGCATGGCTGGTAAGAGGCATGGGCCAGTGTGTGGACACAGGCTATTTGAGTCCAGGCCCTAGTGCTTGCCCTTACCTCACCTTGAGTTTAGCACCAGTCATGGCCCCAGGGAATTAGTCACTCCAGTTCACTGCCATTGATGAGCTGAGTTTATAGTGGGGGAAAAGAAAAATACATTATTAAAGCAGAGGAGAAAAAGAGTGCCCGAACTTGAGACCCATACACAATCCCCCAGTGACTTCCTTATTCTTCATCTCCGTTTCAGTGTCCCTTCTGTCTCCCTTCTGCCACTGCCTACTGAAAATCGGTCCATGTTCTTGAAATCTGTAGCTTGCTCTTTCAGATGGGGTTTTATATTCTTTCTCTTGCTGTCTGGTCTAGAGCCTTTTGATTTGAGATGAATTGGGCTTAGACATCAGGCAATATTTATACCTTGATATGAAGTTTTTTTTTTTTTTTTTTTTTTTTTAACAGAGGCATTCCTTTACAGCTCAGTTTGACTTGAGTTCGTCAGCAATATTCTTGCATATTAATCATGAGTCTTGGAGGATAACGTGCTTTCTATAAATATACATGTTATTCAGTTCCACTGAATACGTTCATTCCTTTTTTAAAGTTTTCTGGGTAAATTTCATAGCATCAGTATATTACTTAAGTTGGTGGATCTTAGTAAACCTCCAAGAACATAACGAACTCATTTTACAAACTGTTAATGCTTACAGAAACTCCTGATAAATGAGAGCACTTAAGACTGTTTCATGGTTTCATGAGAAAAGAAAAGACAGCCTGTTAGTGCTAGTCCCATTCTCTGATATTGTGGGAAATAAATGAATGTTTATCACTAGCTTTGATGACTTTAATTTGAGAATTCTGTAAAAGCAGTTATGGATATTTATAGAGGTGTAATGCTGACATTTTGTTCCATGTTTTCAGCTAATAGCCTCCCCTAAAAGAGGATCACAAGACTGTGCTGAGCCTGTTGAAGAAAAGTTTAAGTTGACTGCTGTAATTTTAGTATTTTAATATGCCTGTTTCACAGCCTAGTCCATTTTAAGAAATTTTTTAAAATTATCAATGGGCAGTCTCAACCTCCCATCATTCACATTTTACCTCACTCCCCAAGGGACTTGGAAGGGATTTTAGGTTTTACAATGTTCCTCCTTTCTTCTGATCATGCCTGTACCTCAGTCATTGCCCCTGAACTGTTAGTTACCACTCTACTCCTGCCCAGTCCTGGCTGTCATCCCCTTTCATTGTCTGGATTCTGGTCACGTTGGCTTTTGCCCCATTTTCCAATGAACCAAGTCCTCCTCAGCACTGAGTTTTGCTCGTGTGGTTCTCTCTGCACACGCTGTTCTTTCTCCTATCTTCCCCCTCCTCTGGCCCCACCCCACAGTGCATACCTTTTGCCTGAATGGTACCTACTGCTCAGAGGCCAACTCAAGGATGACTTTCAATTGCTTTCTCTTCCCCTTGTTCCTTTGTTAGCAACCCTCCTAGAGTTGCGTTCCTTTCTTTCATGCTCTTGTCTTAGTTTGGGCAATCCATTATGGAGATTTTTGGGTGATCACCTACCTCCCTTGCTTCATTAAGTTCCCTGAAGGCAGCTACTGTCTGCTTTTTGCTATCATTCTGTCCCTAGCACCTAATATAGCACCTAGCACATAATCACTCAATTAAGTGTTTGTGGAATATTGAGTGGATAGAAGCATTTGTCCACATCCGTGTGTATGTTCTGCCAATCTTCTTCCCTCAATGCCAGGGAATCCAGCTCTTGACTCTATTTCTTGAATTCTCACAGAAATGGCCTCTGATTTTGAGCCGTGCATGTCAATATGACAAATATATGAAAGGCCCAGAGAATTCCTGACATGTACTTTTTCCAGAATCTGACGGGGAATGTGCTGTCCCTATCAATCTGTCTTGACAGACAGGTGCCATCTTGGTTAGTGGTGAGGCCACTGGGTTTCTTCCAGGCATCAGTTTGTCCAGGCTTACCAGGGGCTTACTGATTTGGAAATGAAATCTTGCCTCCTTCACTTTTCTCTTCCAGCCAGAGGGAGATGAAGTTCAACCGTGATAGCCCTGACATTGACAGAAGAGAAACTATAAAGATCTTATTGAAATTATTGAAGCAGAAAGAAGAAGTTACAGATGAAAAAGAAAATGGTCATTTCCTGACTGTATTGCAGGCCCTGTGTTAGTGTGCATACCATCATCTCTAATTTGTCCATGAAACAGGAGAAAAAAAAAAAATAGGTGAAGGGCCAGTGTACCTCCAAAGCCTATGTGTTTTTCATTACAACCTCTTCCAAATAGGAACTGTGGCCCTAGTTGGTCTGACTTGGATGTAGGGAGAGCTCATCCTGCAGATGTAGAAATGTATTTGGCCTCAGTGGCCAGGGGGTAAAGCCAGCTGTGTTCTTTTCAGGCCTTTTAGTTTTTTGCTGTTGCAGACTGGAGCCTGAGAGTCAGGGGTGAACCTTAGGACTCCTAGAAGGGTGAGTGGTTGCATAGTTGTTCCACAGAAGAAACCTGTCCTCTGTTTCCCTGGCCTTCACCTAACCTGCATGTCCCATGGTCTGTGAGATTAACCTACAGCATTTCACACACACCTGAGAATATGAGAGATAAGGGGTTACAGACAGCACAGGCCTGTGAGAACATTGCTTGGCTTGAGCTCTGAAGGATGAGTGAGAATCATCTGATGAGGACTTTCTGGAGGAAGGGAGACAGAATGTTCTAGAAAGAGGGCCAGGATTTGCCAAGGCCTAGCGGGCACACAGAGGAAGGTATACCTGAGTTCCCCAAGAAAGTCCAGTGTGGGTGGAGCTGCAGAGGGAAGAGAACCTAAGCCCAAACATCAGGGTTGCAGCAGGAACGAAACATGCCTCTGGATTTTGTTCCCCTGCCATCCTGTTGGGTAAAGAATAAAGGAGTGAGGGGTAAGGTGAAAGGGATGGGAAGGAAGTTGGGGAGAAATCTCAGTGATGGTAATCAAAAATAAGCATTGCCCAGGCTGTATTTTAAGGCGGTTTAAAGGACCCAGCCAGTTCTATGGGCTGGGAATATAAAGCATAGTGATGAAGTTGACCTTCCTGTTAAACTACACTGGGGTCTCTCTGCCCTTTACTTTCAGAAGCAGGGACATCCAGGGACACCATTTGGGGCAGCTTGGGGAAAGCTCTTCAGACCTCCCTGAGCCATCCCAACTCCAGGCAACCCCTGTCTATTAATCCATTTATTTTGTATTCTCTAGATTTGCTTATTCTAGACATTTAATATAAATTGAACCATACATTGCCACTTAGGTCTTTCAGGACCCACTGAAAAGTGCATACAGTTATGGGGCAATCGCCAATTCTCAGGTGCAGCCACAGCTGAGTACCAGAGTTAGTGATCGTCTTCAGCACTGTTGGCCTCAGTGCTAGAGATGCACGCACCCTGGATGCGGGCCTCTTAGTTTCTCTTTTGCTCTGCATACCTGCTGTGGTTCTGCATTCCGGATCAGGAGTGTTCCTTCTGTCCAGGGCCACTGTGTACTGCATAGGTGGGTAGATTGAGCATTGTGCACAAGGGCACAGCTAAAGTCATAAGAGGGAGTTCAAACACAGTTGTTACTGTTGGGATGTCCAGTTGGATTCCAGATCCTTGGTGTCCCAAACAAAGAATTGAGCAAAACACAGAAGTAACGGATAAAGTACAGATTTATTGGAAGTGAAGATAACTCTGCTAGGTAGAGCAAAGTGGGCCAAGAGAGAAAGTCTCAAGGTCCTAATGTCTGGAAATTAGGGTCTTGTATCCTGAATCTGTGGCATATTCTCTTCCTTTACATGGACCTGATTGAAGACCTTACCCCATTTGCTCCCATTGGTTATCTTATGATCCCTGATTTTCCAATTCTGCCCCACCTTCACCATTGGTTGCTTTAGAAAACCAAACTAGCCTATTGCCCACTTTACCCCATTGGTTCTTTTAAAATTTGAACCTGTGACAGGCGTTTCATGGTGATTAAGTCCTTCATGGCAGGAGTTGTCAGTGGTAATGGGATTTACTGTAAAAAGGGATAGGACTCATCTCCTTGTCATGTTCTCCAGCAACTTCTTTCTAATACCCTGTCTCTACCATCTTGGTGTCCCTGCACTCCTGTTGAACATAATCTGTAATCATTTTTTTCAGTCGTGGACCCCAGAATGGAACTATGCCTGTCCAGAGGGAGAGGGGTCCTACTTTTAATTTTTCTCGAATAAGCTTTCAACAGGGCCTTTGACATTCTCAGGGCTGAGGTCTTGGTCACAGTTCACCTGGCTTTTATTTGAGTTAAGTTTGAGGTGGCAACAACATAGGAAATGCAATTACAGGTATTTTTGACTTTATGGATTTGTTCCCAAAGGAAAAACTTGCCTGCTTTGTTTTTGGAGATGTACAGCTCTACCACAAGCAAGAGGAGTTTTCAACCTAATTTCTCCCCCAGTTCCCTTCTGAGTTCTAACATCTCTTGCTGTTCCCATCTGTGTTTCTAACTTTGGTGTAGAGCATTTCTGGGGTTGAATTGGTGTTAAGAAATAATTTTCACAAAAGGGTAAAATCATGACTTCCAGATATCTAAATGAATACATGTTGAAGATTTGATTTTCCTCCTTGCTCAATGCAGGAACCAGGCAGTTGTTATAATCTGTAGAAAAGAACCGACACATTGCTTGATCAGGAATATTAAAATGGATGTGGAGATGTAGACAAGACACTGTGAGAGGGGAGAAGGCAGTAGAACCCTTCCTGTGCAGGACAGAACTTGCGAATGTGTAGATAAGAATTACTTGCACTGCTATTGTTTGTCTACAGTTTACCGAATTGTACAATAACTTCTATAAAGCCAGAATCAGATAATGCATAGAGATGTTCCCTCAGGTGCCTCCTTTTCTATGGATATTTTTCCCTGCATGAGTGATCTGTGGTATTTTCAGCACATTGGTGAACCTAGATACATTTTCGTCCCAGGTGAGATTTCAAGATAAGAACACGATTTCTTTTGAGCTCCAAAGAGTTATTGGTATGTGGTTTTCTCTCTGGAAGGAAGAAGAATCTGGAAGTTTTCAAAGGCACTGTGATTAGTTTAAAGAACAAGAGTCAGGGGGATGCACGATGGGGTTCCTAGGGAGACATCTGTTACACCGGAGACCAGGAAACAAGGTCTGGATATTATTCCCAAGATCTTCACATACTTCCTCTGTGACCTTTGGTCTGACCATTCATCAGCTGCCTCTTTTAGACAGGGAAATAAGTATTTTTTGTTAAATACGTTGAGGTTCCCTGAAGAAAAGTACCAGTTAACTGTAAAGCCTTATTATTAATCCCCTCCGCCTTGCCCTTTGTCTTCCAGTGGGGATTTTGACACCCTGGGTAGATTTGTCTCCCAAATCTTCTGTCTTCCCACCATTAATTTCCACAGGAGCAGGTGGGGAGATTAAGTGTTTTCAAAGGCTGCCTTCGGATTTTTCTGTTTGTCCTTGAAAAATCTGTATAAGAAACCTTAAACACCTTCCCAGCCGGTTTCTTTCCTTCCAACTGAAATATTTAAGTTAATAGTTGATGGAATGATTCTAAATGTTGTTGAGTTCACATTGTCTTGAAAGACTTGCTGAAAATTCAAAACTAGCCTTGTCAAACTTAATGGAATTCTTTAGGTCTGCTGGCCCCGCAAGACAAAAAAAAAAAAAAAAAAAAAAAAAAAGAACCATAAAAAAAATGAAATGAAAGATGTGGGAACACTTCTGAGATCTCCTTGTCGAGAATTGCATGTTCCTATTAATCACAAGGGGCTCTTCAGGTGCATTTCACTCTATGAGAAAAAGCCATTTTTATAAGGAATGTCTATAAAGGATTTGCAATGTAATACGCTGTGTCTACTCAATTTGTTTCACTTCACAAAATCAGCTAGCAGAGGATGGATAATAGTAGCCGGAAGACTTATTTTTCCCCTTAGCTGTGACGCATTAATGACTTTGCTATCCCTCAGTGTCCCTCCTGGGCTGAGGTAATATTCTTTAGCAAATGAAGTCATGTGATTCCTAACTTTTATCACACCAAATCCTATATAACTCACTTTAATTGTCAAGTTTTCTTTGGGTGACTCAATATGGCAGAGGAAATGATATTTGGTCTTCACTGTCATTACGAATTTCCATAATACTGAGGCTAGATTTTGGAGAATACTTTGTTCTTTCCCCAAATGCAGGAACCGCAGCCACAGTTCAATTCAGCACACTAAATATTTGCTGCCTTTTGGGACTCGGTGCCAGCATTCATTTACACTTCACACATTCATCACTTTAGTTGCTATCGATAGATTATTTCCCCAGCCATCCCAGTCACACTCATGATCTGCTTCTCAATTCCTGGGGTGTTTATTATCTCTGGTCGACTGGTGTTTCTCTTTAACCATTCACAGTCTGATAAGGTTGCCTGTGTATTTGTTGATAATTCATTCTGTCTCCCCATGGGAAACATATGTGCTTTAAAGGAAAACACATGTATTTTATATTTCTCTTTGGTCCTCTGTAGTACCTAGCAGGTACTACAGAGACACAGTAGGTACCAGGCAAATTCTTTTCCAATTACCTAAATGGAAATGACATTGGGCAGACTCATGCTAAGTGACACAGATTGTCATAAAGGTCTGCAGCAGAGTGTGCTGATTCTAAACATATCAGCAGCAAGACAGACTTGAAACATTCTCCATGCTCATTTGTGAATGGGGATGGGTGTGCTGTGATTTAGCTGGAGGAACAGCTCTTACCGAGTCATGAAAGGATACACCTGTAATTGTTTGGAGGGAAAGGACACATCCCAGTGCCCTTTTCCTCCATGGAATCTTAGAAATGGAAAGGTGTGAATATCTGTGCCCATGAGAATAACTCGTGACTTTAGGTGACTTTGAGAATTGGCATCTTCCCATTGTGGTGCTTGGGATCAAGAACAGAAGCAGGGAGACCAGTTAGGAGACTATTGTAATAACATGGTGAAAGTTGATGACCCCTCAGACCTGCTTGGGGACACTTGGAGTGGTGAGAAGGTCTAAAGGATGTGTGTTGATGATAGTGCCAGTCACATGGATAGTTGATCAGGGTCCTTTTAGTGACTCCAGAAGTCCAGAGAATGAGTCCCAGGAGGAATGCCACTCTCCATTCCCTGGTGGCCAGTTGTTTGGGGCAGAGCTTGAGTGCTGGTGCTGTGATCAGTCCCAGCTTCTCTGACAGGTTGGCATGCAGACCCAGAGTTGGAGAAACAGTTGAGGTCCTCCCAGCAATTCCTCTCCCTGGGGGGGAGGCGTTAATCATTCAGAATTTTAAAAATGCATCAGCTTGCAGGACAGTTTCTCCCAGCCTGGCCTAGTTGCATCATGGAAGAGCTCTCCTGGTGCAGCCTCTGCATTTCGCATTAGTTGGCCTTTTTACTCATGAGGGACCTAAATCTGAGCCCCATGGATTGCTCCTTCCTGTTAGAGTTTGACTTGGAGCACAGTCCTGCAAACATTGTGGGGACACTGTTGGTGAGCCATCACCTCCTCTTCTCCTATCCTGGAGGAAGGAGAGCTGCATCCCAGGGAGGACAAAACTCCCCATAAGGAGAGGGCAGGTGGCTGAGAGCATTTCAGCAGACTCAGGGCAGAGACAACAAAAAGAAGGGATGAACCCTGCAGCTGGCTGACATCTTGGGAATGACCGGTGGTCTGAAGAATCCCTGCTGCATGCTTTTCCTGGCTGTGGAATGTTGGCAAAATTACCTAGTAGTACTGGGCCTCAGTTTCCCCGGCTATACAGTGGGGATAATGATAATAGGTCCTACTTCCTAATATTTTTAAGAGGATTAAAGGAGTTAATATAAGTAAAATATTTACAATAGTGTCTGGTATAAAATATGTACCAAAGTTTGCTTGTTATTAGTATTTTATTTTATTATTAATTGATATTATGACTTATTTATAGTTACTATATTTAGTTATTATGTGTGTATTATGTTATTAGTATATTATCCATCCAGGCCCAGTTACTAGCTTTTTGATACCTACCCACTATGGATTTAACTCAAGGTATTTACTGATTCAATCTGTGTGAATCCTGACCTTATTCATAGTACAGGACACCTCAAATTGAGTGCATTAGTCCTCTTTGCCCAGGGATTTTTCCTTTATGCAGTTTAAGTTACCTATGGTCAACCATATTCTGGAAATATTACATGAAAAAAATTGTAGAAATCAACAGTTCATACCTTTTACATAGACACCATTCTAGGTAGCATGAAGAACTCTGTGCCTGCTGTATCCCATTCACAATGTGAATCATTCTTTTGTCCAGAGTATCTGCAGTGTATATGCTACCCACCTGTTACTCACTTAGTAACCATCTTGATTATCAGATAGACTGTTGCTGTATCATAGTGCTTGTGTTTAGATAACCTGTATTTTACTTAATAATGGCTCCAGAGTATAAAAGTAGTGATACAAGGAGATACCAGGGTATAAAACACAGAAGGATGGATTGACTCTGGTTCCATGTGGAAATGCTGTAGGGAATGTAGAAAAAAAAACTTAGTATATAGAGAGTTTGATACTATTCAAGGTTTCAGGCATTCCTAGGGGTCTTAAAAGGTATCTCTCTTGAATGAGGTGGGGGGATTTATTTACTGAACTTGAATTTGCATTGGAAACACCACATCTGTGATCCACAAAGCAGAGGTGTCTGCTTCAGAGGTGAAGAAACTGAAGACCAGAGGATTAAGTAAGTTCTGGAGGGCCACTCAGTGGTGGTCCCCTGACTTCAAGTCCAGTTCTTTCTCCATGACCAGTGTTTACTGCATAAAGTCAGCAAGTGGTCCTGATGTCTGCTATCTACCTATTGCTGTGTGAGGTACTCCAGGACAGTTATTCTCAACCTGGATCCAGATCTGAGTGTGCGAGCCTGGGGTTAGGCCAAGACATCTGCAAGTCATTTGGCACCTGTGGGGACTTCTAAAGGAAGTGCCCTCAGAGTCATTCTCAAAGCAAGATGGTGGCCTCAGCTCCTGAGGGGTCTTGGTAGAGAGGCATTCATTAACTTAAGTGAAAATGGATAGCAGACACTGATTCTGTGCACTTCTGCGATGCTCATTCTAAGAAGCAGCCCAGTGGGTGCTGAAGATTGGTGGTGTTCACGCTGTCCTTGCTCAGAGAAGAAAGATGTGCTGGAGGACAGGAGTGGCCAGGAAAAGTTTCCTGAATAGAGCTCCTCAGCCTGTAGGAATCAGGAATGTGGAGAAGAGCCTGAAGGCAGGGGAGTAGGGACATCCCCTAGAGACAAAAAGAACCTGTGTGGGTGAGGGGTGGTAAGAACCCCTGCTGGACATTTCCGAGTCTTCCTAGTAGACCCGTTCTGCAAAACCAGTGGCTTTCCTCATGAGGACAGGTGGAAGGTGATGTAATTTGCCCCTGCCTAATTGCTTAAATGGTTTTGGCCTTGGCGAGGCCTGAACCTCTGTTGCCTCCATTTTCCCTGATGACAGAGTCCCATGCTTCACTCCTTTGCTCTCCTCCCTCTGCTGAGGGATGATGGTGGACCCCTGCAGCCTGCTGAGAAGTTCCTAGAGAAGGGGTGATGTCCATGTGCTTTGTGAGGTTTGTGTGACTCTGTCTTTTGAGAGTGAGTGGCTAGGCTAGGCATGGCCGCTCTAGGGGAGCAACCGTCAGCAGGTGGAAGGCAGGCCCCTGAGCTTTGGAGTTCCCTCCTCCCTCATCTGCCTCTCTCTCTGACCCACAGTCAACCCTTGACTTTGGAAAACCAATTTCTCACTGGGTTCCAATTTTCTCCTCTCATGTGCAAGCCCAGGATGACGTAATCTTGATTCCTTCTCAGAGTACCAGTCAGTGACTTGCTAATCCATTCCATGGACCCCTCCTTGGTGGTCAGTTCCCTTGGCTCTGAGGAGACTTCTTCTGTCCCCATTATATCAGTACTGGATTAAGAGCCCAGATTTCCTGGGTTCATTTCTCCTTTGATCCTCCCACTTGTGTGAAACTGATGTTGCAATCACAAGGGAATCCGGAAGCCATTCTTCCAACCTTAGCTCATGAGATTTCAATTGGCACAGGCTTTCAGAGACCTCAGCCTTCCAAACAGAAAGGGATCTGACTTCTGTGCAGTCAACGCAGTGGTCATTTGTGAGACCCTCGGATGAAAAGCCCTTGCACACCCAAGGGTATCACTGAAGGGTGATGTATGGAAGCAGGAATCTGCACGGAGACTTTAGGACTGATTGCTGTGTGTTCGCTACAGAGGATGCAACAGGATACAGCTTTCATCCCTCTCCTTCTCAGCTTCTCTCCCTGCAAAGTTCACCACGAGATGGCTTCTGCAGCAGCGAGGTTTACCATCCACTAGAAAGGAAACCTGTTGGCAGTTGGCTAACGGGCTAAACTGAATCCATTTCCTCTTGCAGTAGATAATTATTAATTATCTCCATTCTCCCAAGGTCTGTAAACCTGCCTCCCTTTTGTGTCCCTGGGACAGCAAATGAAGTCGGGGCTGGCCAGCCAGGCTCTGCAGCATCCAACTCACTCGTGTTCGTCTTTGGCTTGTCGGTTGCCTTCGCGAGGGTGAAATAGCGGTTTCCAGCAGGCATGGCTCAGCAACCCTGCTAGTGTCTGTGTTTTACTGGGCAATAAATTATTACTGAGCAATGCCAAGGTAACAGATAAATGGACAGGCAGCAAACACATTTTTAACAAGGAAATGGCTTTGTTTCTCAGTATAGCACCATTTAAATGATAAACTCAGTTATTGTGTAGGCTCTTTGGGGAGAGGGGAGGATGCTGATTCAAGGCATCTCTGGGAAGAACAGTGTAGGGCATCCTCACTGCCTCTGGGACTTCGGGGAGAAGGGATCTGTTCAGCGTCCCGGTTCCTGGGAGAGGTTTGCGTTTTAGTCACTTGTGATATAAATTCTGCCTGGATTTTGAGTCTATAAATAGCATGTGGTTCAAGGCTGGCCACACCTGCAGGCTATAATCAGGATAGTCACACTGGAAAGGAGCTGGAAGAAATCTTTTATGATCTGTAAAGGTCGTTAACTGCCTCCCCGGGGTTGATAATGGGAAGAGGGAAGGAGACTCTGAGAGGTAGCTCCTTGTTTGCAAGCAAAGCTCATAGAGCCAGGAGAAATTTCTAGCCCTATCATAAAGGAAAACCCTCAAGACAAAAAAGAAGACGAGATGAATCCCTGCCATTCCTGGATGTGCGTGGAGACATGGAACTGTGCATGTCTTTTTATAACCCAGTGCTAGTGGGGTCCTTTCCCACCAGAACATCAGCTGCAGGTCGTTTGTTCTCTGCAGTCTCCCTCGTGCTGGGAATGGTGCCCAGCATATGACAAAAGACTAGTAAATACGTTTGGGAAAAATGAAATTATAAGTGGTTTGTTTTCTACCTCCTATCGCACCCATGTTCCTTTATAGCTTCACCAGCCTTTGCCAGCTCCTTCCCAGACCCTCCAGCCTGAACCATGAGTCTCTGCCACTCCTGATTAACTCCTTTTTTTTTTTTTTTATTGGAAATCGAGGCCTTGCTTTGGACCATATTTTCTATTGTCTCAATTTGACATGAAAATCTTACAGTATTGATCTTTTTTTATATCTATTCCACAAACCTTTTCAGGTTGCTATAAAAATTTTATCTGTTTCTCTAGGAATAGATGAGTTGTGTGAAAGTGAATTCAATTCATCTTGCAAGTATAATAGCTTATCATAATAGACTCTTCATGTAATGTGATAAGTACTTCAGAAAATAATTTAGCCTTTACTGGACTTGGTGGTTTTTTTTCCACTTCACTTCAAATGATTGGTCTGTATGCTGAATCGCTCAGGAGCTCAGCTTTCTGATAGAAATTGAATTTACACTTGCATGTGACCAATCTACTGATTTCTCTTTTCGAAAGAGAGAAACAAAGGGAGAATGAGCAAGAGACTGGAAGAGAGAGAATAAAAGGGAGAGAAAGAACATATGAATGTATATCCATGTTTGTATCTTAATTTACAGTCAATTTTGAGAACTTACTGACAACTCTCTTAGAGAAGATATTTATTTGTGCTCTAGGATCTGAAATCAAAGAAAAGGGTAGAGGGTAAATGCTTCTTTTGCTTTAGAGAATGTGCCCTGGTTACTTCTGATAAAGGGAACTTTTCAAGCTTTCTCATCTTTTTTATAATATTTCCATTTTTTTTTTTGTGGTGGTAGGGGGTTTAGAAGAAATGGTAGCTCTTTGCCAAGGGATGCTTTATTGGGAAAAATCATTTGCAATAGAAATGTGTTTAATAAGATAAGTGCCATTTTAAATGTGGAGTGCTGTACCCCTGGCAAGGAATCTTAAAGATGACTCAAAGCTTTTTTGAAACACTGCCATATAATTAAAGAAAACCAACTTAACGATCTCACATTTAGCATTATTCTTTACAGTTCTCCTCTTGGACTGGAAAGCAGTTGCAAAAATAGCTTCATTTAATTAGAAGGAGAAGCATAACAAGCACATATAGATGCATGTGTATATATATTTACTTCATTTTAAAAATTATTATTTGTAGAAATAGTCCACTGTGTGTGACCAAGAAAAGTAATTTAGTGTCTGTGCCTTTTTTTCTTTTATCACCCTTCCCATTCATTCATCAAGTATTCATTGATGCTAGGAATTAACAGGACTGTAGGAAGAATGTAACATTCAAGACATAACATCGAGGGAATTAGAGTCTACTTGAGGAATCAAGACACACAGAAAAATTGTTCAGTGTAGATGTCAGGTGTATGAGATCAAGTGCTCTCGAAGTGAAAACTGAAAATTGCTTTAGAATATCAAGCAAGGGGAGAGAAATCTGTATGTCAAGGAAGGCAATCATTCATTCACTCATTCCTTCCTTCATTTATTTAATAACTGTATATGAAGCCCCAAATACTATGCTCCAGGTGCTGAGCTGGGTACAGGAGATACAGCAAGGACTAAACAGATCAGGCCCCTGTCCTTATAGAGTTCATGTGCTCTTGATGACAGAAGCAGTAAACAAGAAAAGAAGTAAATAATAAAGCCATGCCAAGGGATTACATGCTGGTGATGGAAATGCAAATGAGGCGAAGGATCAGGGCCATGTGCAAGTTCACGCTCACAACTCATGCACAGCCTTGGGAAGGGCAGTCAGGGAGCTTTCAGGAGGAGCTGGTTTGGGTTCAGGCCCCACCTGGGAGAGGTGGCATGCTCTCATCTTGGAGGACCAGGAAGATATGGCTTGAAGTACGGGAAAGGGCAAACGTTCTAGGACATCTTAGATGATCTGAGCTCTTCCTCCAAGGTGTGCATCAGATTTGCATCAGATTAGAAGTCCAGTGAACCAGGGAATGATAGCAGCGGCCAGAAGGTGGGCAGCTGTTTATGGGTGAGAGAGCTTTATTTTGCATTTTCTCGTAAGATCATCTGGAAAAACCCAGTTGGGTTCTTACTGAATGCCCGAGTCATTGGGAGCGTTTCACAAATATATTAACTTATTTCATCCTTATAACTCTTTGAGGTAGATGCTGTTCTTCCTCCCCTCCTAGTGATGTGGGAACTGAAGCATGGAGAGCTGTCAACTCTTCCCTTTCTGGGAAGTGATCTGGTTACACGGCCCTAGCCCTTCACCACAGTACTTTCTTTCCATGAGAGGAGGGAACGCCCACATCACTCTGGATGCTTCTGAGCATCCCCGTCCTGAACTGGAAGAAAGAGAATAGAAACTTTTATTTACTTATGGGGTCCAAGAGCATCTGCCATGGAAAACTTCTTGATTTGACTTGTCCATAGAGTAGCCCTTGGCAGCATAGACCCGCTGAGCACTTGGAATGTAGTAGGGCAACCAAGGAGCTGCATTTCTCCTTTGATTTAACTTTAATTCAAATACAAATCTAAAAACAGAAGCAATGTAAAATATTTTTCCATTAAAAGCAGCTGCGTTGTTTTAGTAAGACTAATTTTCATAAGACATCTGTCACAACCCATCTGACATGTTGCCCTGGGGTGTCAGGTGCACAGGTTATTTCTAATATCTCTAACGATCTTTCATATTAATTATATTGTGAATTATATTAGATGTATTGGGTTAAATCTAAAATACTTTAAACAAGAATATCATCTCTCTTTTCTTTAATGTGGCTAACTAGGACATTTAAAATGACAAACATGGCTTGAAAAAAAAATTTTTTTTTCTGTTGGAGGGCTCTGATCTACAGCACTCCTGACCTCTCTGCAAGTGAGTTTGAATAAAGGGAAAATCCTCCTCAAGTTTTGGGGGACATTGAGCCATCATCCCAAGGACTTCTGGCCTTCACTATGTTCACTCCCGTTCCAGTTCCCAGAGAAGAGCATGTGCTATTGTTCCTTAGGTTTTGCAGATGGAGTGCCACAGAGAGGGACTTTGTATATTGTACCTGACCCCCATTTTGCTCAAAAAGATGGATTCAGAGTTGCAAAGTTCCCTAGCTAGATTATGCTCATACCTTTTCCCCTTGCCAGTTTCTTGGCAATAATTGGCATCTGCATTGCCACCAACAGGAAGCAGCTGTTCACCCACCCTAGTGCTGAGGGCCAAACTATGCACAAGGCCCCAGAGGCCCCTAGTAGCAGGAGTAAGAGGGCTCTGCTTGCTCTAGGCATCCTGCAGAGCTTGGGAACAGCCTGACAAAACAACTCAGGTCACTGGAATCCAGGTGGCAGCAAATGACCCAGTGATTGCAGAGCTCTGTCTTAGCTAGCCTTCTATTTGGTCTGTGTCCTCCCAGATCCAGCTTGAAGCAGCCTTCCTATCACTGTGGTTGCAGGGAGGGGGATGGTGTGTATATGGGGTGACCTGGCTCCTTAATGATTGGGTTAGCTTCTGTTTGGACCACTGCTCCACGGTCATGCGAGTGGGGACCTTAGAGGCCAGGGTGTTCCCCACGGTAGGTCCCTGATTCTCCTGCACAGCTAGACTACTGACTGCCCTTGCAAATTCCAATCCACCCTACCTTGTTCTTGTTAAGATCCCTCCCAGGACTGCCCAAATAATCATGGCTTTCAAGCCAATGTAATCAGTGGTTCTCAGCTGACTGCACATTGGAATTACATAGGGAGTTTTCTTTTTCTAATACATCAGGAAAATAACTGATGCCTGGTCCTGCCCCAGAGAAGCTGATGTAATCGTTCTGGAGTATAACTTGAGTTTTACAGACTATCACATTCTTCCCTGAGAGCATCTGATACATTAAAATGATTTTTCTCAAAATATGTCAGAATTGCAGGGCAAGAGAGTGCAAGGTATTTACCATGAAAATGTAGATTTCCGAATTATCGAACTTTGGAAGAAAACTCTTTGGAAAAGTACTTTTAACTGTTAATCTAAGTGGATATTTAGTGTGCTACAATTTCAACATCACTGTGTTAAATCATTAACATCTTAGTGTGGATCTACTTATTACTCCTTCTGCTTTTTAAGAAGGCCAAGAAAGAATTAATATAAAATTCAAAGGAAATAGTCCCTAATGGTGAAATGTCAAAATCTTCGATGGGGAGATCTTTTGGGAACAGAGGGTTCTTCCAGAAGTCCCTGAAATGCTCATATGGAAGTGACCATCCATCCTCAAACCAGAGCTGGAACAGTGTTTTAGTTAGTCATTTGAGGGTGGGGGCACTGGAAAGCCATTTATATCTTGGGTTGGCCAAGCCTCTTGGGGTCATTCTCTTCCTCCTCGTCTGTGGGTTGCTGGGAACTTCTGCATGAGATGTGAGCATTGCATTTCTTTGCACTGGCATAGTGTCTGCTGGTGATGGCTTTTGTTCAGTCATTGCTGGGGCCTGTGATTAATGAATCACTGTACTTGCTCAGATAGCAGTGCAGAGACGCACTTTCTGCCATAATCTCACCATCCCATCCTGCATGGTCGAACAGCATGGCTGAACACTTTCCTTAGAAATATGGGCCACGAGCCATTCATTCCCACCGCTTCCCACTTTGTTTTTAAGTACAAAGAACATAGGAACAGACCCGAACTCCACCAAAACTGGGGCTCAGTGTGGGATCCAGGCTGGATGGCTCCCTCCCTAAGGAATGAATTTGAAAACATGCTGTACCAGATTTCTCCTTCACATCTGCAGATGTCACTTCCCATGGTGACCTTAGGAGCTGGGCTTAATGGGTTGATTTTGATCCAAAGTCTTGAGATCCACATTTTCTTCCTTGTCAGCATCCAGGAACAAGTCTGATATCATCATCTCCACCAATTCATCCATTCTGTCAATGCCAGACAAGACCTTAAAAAAAAAAAAAAAGCCCATTTATCAAGGGACCTTTATTGTCATAGAAAGGCCACCAGCTTCTCAGAGAATCTCCTGTGCCATGCCTGTGTGGGAAGGGGTTCACACTTGGGAGTGCATGTGGAGTGTGTGTTTGTAAGGAACCTGGGGGTGTTAGTCATCAGCATCCACCTGCTGGTATGTAAGGTACATCAGATTATGAAGCAAGAACCAGAAATTCTCCTGGCGTGGCTAGAAGAGCACTACAGATTTTAAAGAGAGATCTGGATTTAGCAGCCAGGTGTCGGGATGTATTAGGTCTCTTCTAGGGCCCAAGTGCAACCTAAATTGGATGTCCATATTCTTTACATCCACACAAGAGAAGTGAAGAGGAGATGCTCTTAATTATTATCCCAGGACATTAGGCAAACATGGAACTCGAACCACTTATGCACACAGACTTGGCACTGTTTGCTGTCAGGAAGCTTCGGTAGAAGAAGCAAAAAGGAAAGAAAAGAAACAATAAAACAAACCAAAAAGAAAAGAAAAAAAGAAAAAACCCAGCCCAACCACCATATGCATTTGAAATATCAATTAAAACAAAATCTGGACTGGCAAATTAAAATGACAGATGTGAATGCTGCTCCAGAGGACCTGTCAAGCACACCAGTGTCCTGATGAAGCTGGTCACACAGAGCATGCAAGAGAAGCCAGATTACCTCCTGTACATTCTTGAAGGGGGTGGAACCCCTTCTCCCCATGTCGTAGGAACATCTGGGAAAGATGGACAGCGTCGTGACCTTTGGTTCCCTTGTTTTTGGAAGCTGGGTGAACACCATTCTTCCTCGACATTGTTTCTTTCCAACACTAAAATAAATAATATACAGGTGCTCCTTGATTTATGGTTGGTCAGGTTCCAATAAATCCATTATAAATTGAATATCTCAGGTTGAAAATGCATTTAATACATCCTAACTGAACACCCGAGCTTAGTCACATGGCGTGCTGTGAATTGGTTGTTCCACTCTTGATGGTGTGACTGACTGGAAACTGAGGCTCACTACCACTGCCCAGCATCATGAGAGAAGGTCCTAGCAAATATCACTACCAGCCCAGGAAATGATCCAGATACAAAATTCAAATTCCTACTGAATTCATGTTGCTTTCACACCCTTATAAAGTTGAAATACCCTAGCTGGAGACTGTCAGGACTGATGTATTTTAATTTTCTATTTGTGGCACTTTGTTTACTTGCTTTGGAAGCCAAAGCCTCCTCAGATCCACCTTTACAAATCTTGTAATCCTGGATGGAAGTGTCTTCCAAGTCCAAGCCCATGGATTTGAAGGGAGGGTTTCAGTGCTTTTATTAATATCAGTGCCCTATCATTTCTAAATCCATGTAGTACCTTTCTATGGACAAGATGTGTCAAATGAAAAAGCAAAACACCTTACTGACATTATCCAGTTCGTCCACCGTCAAATCTGTGAAAATGAGTTTCAATGATATTTCAAAATAAAGGCTTCTGACCAATTTTCTCTCTTTTGGAATGCCATTTAATACATTTTCTCTTCCACCATTAGGCTGGACTTTCAGTGGGAACCACTGGTAGGTGGTGCTAGAGGATGTGATGTCCCCCAATAGGGGACTCATCCTTTAATAGATATTTTAAGGAAATTTTGTCCAAATAGTGCATACTCAAAACTAACCAATTTAAAATGTTTTCATGCCCATATTTAAAGTAAGCAGAACATTTCCAGAGGATAGGCTTTTCTTTTATGATGGTTTAAGGCAGTGATCTGCAAAATATAGCCCTCGAATCAGCAGCACCAGTATCACCTGTGACTTGTTGGAAATGCAGATTCCTGGGTCTCCCCAGACCTCCTGAATCTGAGACTCTAGGATGGGCCTCAGCAATTGTGTCTTGACAGGTCCCTCCCTCTAGATCATTCTGTTGTACACTTAATGTTTGAGAACCACTGATCTGGGTCATGAATGTCTCAAAGGCATTTGATGGTAGAAACCTCATCATGGCATCCATCATCCTGCTCTGCACAGTATGGATGGAATTTGAGTTCAGGTTCATGAAGCAGGGGCATTCTTCTTCCATTCCATATCCCCTGCCAGCTCAGCTCTATGGTGGGCAGACACTCAGCAACTTTGTGCAATGAGTGAATAAGGAAGAACTGCAGAGTGGTGGGAAAGTTCATAGGAATGAATTCTCGTGCCTGGCAATCTTTTAATGGAGCAGATGAGAAGCTGGATTCGGTGATCATGCTGAAATGCACAGACAGATTTGTGACAATAAGAGCCTATAAGCCCTGCAAAGGTGTCAGTTCTTCCCACATATCCATTTGAGACCTGGAAAAGCTATGTGGTAAGCTTAAAGAAGCCCATCTCAGTGCTGATTCCTCCCAGACAACAGTGTCAAACTCTTAAAAATGTGAAATAAAAAGTCCTTTACACATTTTCTCCTTAACCGGGCACCTGGTCCACCTGTTGAAGACGCTAAGACATGAAGCAGAGGTGGACATCCCACACATGCTCTCCCTTTGGTAAATGACCTTGAAAAAACAATGAGTGACATTCTCTAGTCTCCTTTTCTCTTTTTTCACATATAAAAGAAACCCAGAGAGGGCCGGAAGCTTGTGTCATGGCACAGGTGGTTTCCTGACTCTCCACTAAGCCAGAACTCTAGTTACCTTGGGCCAAGTTATTATCATCTGATCCTCAGTGACTGACAGGGATATTTGTGAGATGGTTGCAGGAAGCAAGGTAGCAGCCGACGCTGCAGTTCATCCTTTCTCAACTAGCAGCAGTGCAGCATTTGGGGTACCCACCCTGCTCAGGGTGTCCGTCATTGTATGTGTCCAGATTTGTGCCGCTGACCCTGCCTTCTGATTCTCCCGGCTGTGAGAGGAGGAATTTGTGCGCATGAAGGATGCTATCTTGTAAAACCTCCTACCTCTTTCAGGAAGGGTAGCTTATCAGTCAGAGTTTAATAGTAAATTCAAAAAATCATTTTGAAGGCAGGAGAGGTGTCAGAAGTAGATAAGGTAGGGGAGGTCTTCTCTTTTAGAATTTTATTCCTTGATAAACTTTAACAAAAATAGCTTGCGAGTTTCCTTGGCTTCCCTGACAGCACTTACCAAGGCAAACCCACCGGTTTTAGCCAGCAGGCAGGTCTACCCAGCAGAAAATAGTGTGGCCCCTGAGGTGCAGAGTGTGTGGGCCGCACATTCGTGGTCAAACTCTGCAAGGGCAGCAAAGGATTTTAAAGCCTGTCCAATGTTGGAGTCAGTGTTGTCTTGTCAATGGAATAGCTGCTCATCATTTTTGGCCAGGACCTTTGGTGTCAAAATCATTGCCACCAAGATGTGGATTTGAGGTCATTTCTAAAGGTTTCTTCAATGTTGTGCTGACCCACTGAGACGCTGTGACCACATCATTACTACAAATTGGTCTTGAGGCTGAGACTTGGAGACCACCTGCCCTGTGTCTGTTGTGTTATATTCTTGAGGGAATTGTTATGTGTTTGTAAAGTGGTTAGAGGATCAAGGGCACGGTCTTTTGAAACTTTCAATCATATCTGGTGTTTTAGCTTCAGTTACCAGAAGACAAAATAGATTCTGGCTCCAGTCAGAGCCCTGATCACTAAGAAATTCAAGGCCAGCTTTGAGCCCTGGTGATAGACCAGGAGGGAGGAGGAGTGTGGAGATGGGGAAGTGGAAACCCGCATAGGGTCTCCCTGGCTAGGTGGGGGATAGATTCTGGACACTAAAGAGGCGCCAGCTTTAGTATGATCAAACATCTAGAGAGGCTAGAGTCACTTGTACGTAATAACAAGTTTCTGGGTGCTAGCCATTGCTACTGGAGGGAGGGATATAAGTAAACTCGTGGGGGAATGAGTCTGTTGGGGTCCTAAATGTAAAGAGACTTCTGGATTCCACTTAGAGGTGCTCAGAATATCCTGTCCATTTAAAAAAAAAAAAAAAAAGTGTGCTATAGTGTATGTGTGTGTGTGTGTGTGTGTGTGTAAAAGTCTTGGCATTTCAGCCATTTGTCAATCTGTGTTCAGCTCAGTGGTACTAAGTACATTCTTATTATCATATATTCTTATTATCATTCTTATTATCACCATCTATCCAAATGATTCTTCCTCTTGTAAAACTGAAATTGAAATGCGGGTTCCCCTTCTCCCCTCCCCACACCCCCTAGTGACCACCATGTTTCTGTCCCTGTGAATCTGACTCCTGCAGGGAGCTCACGTGAGTGGAATCATTCAATATTGGCCTTTGTCACTGATTTCTTTCACTCAGCATACTATCCTCAGGGTTCATCAATGATGTGGCATGTGTCAGGATTTCCTTTTTTTTTTTTCCCCTTTAGAAGCCAAAAAGCACCTGTGGTATGTACCTATCATTTTGTTTATTTGCACATCAGTAGACACCAGGTTGCTAGCATCTTTTGTCTGTTGTGGATGGTGCTGCTTTGAATATGGCTGTTCAAGTATATGTTTGAATCCCTGCTTGACTCTAGTTTTGCCTTTATATAAGAACTGGCAAGATTTGAGAAGTAGGGCAGAGATGGCTATAAATTTAGTCCTCAGTGACAGTGAGTAGCAACTGGTGACCTGACAGTGCTATAGATTTCTCTTCTCATAAACCTAATTAAATTAAAAATCCAGTTGGCCAAGGCACGCACACTTAAGCCAGACGAGGCAGCTCCTCTAAAAGCTCATTAACTGCAAACTTGGGAGCTCCACCAGCAGATGGAACTCCCCCCTTCCCAGATTTTTCAATAGTAAGACGGGAAAGGTCTTTCGAACTTGAGACATCCAACGGAAGATTTTATCTTGCTTGTCAGTGCATCAGTTCTGATGTCGTTGTAAAATTATGCAAAATGCAACCTTTTATGAGTTTTATGAGGCGATGACGTAAGATTTCAATGTTGTTAAAAAGACATAAGTTTTAGGGAAATTTTTCTGACTTACAGTTACAATGGTTTTTCTTCATTTCCTTGTTTCCCTTAATTATACTAAATTGGAACCTCAGAAGAGAATGTTTGACTTTTTTTTAGTTTGGGCCAAATGAGATGAGAATTTTCTTTAGTGCATTTGGCAACAAAATCCAGGATGTACAGCCCTGTAACAATTGGGGAGCACCACCCTGCAGAAGCTCACACATCTGACCCTAGAGTGAGGGCAAGATGAACACTTGGAAAGAAAGGGAGCAGGCAATGAGCTTGTAATTTATATCCTGGATTCTTCTTTGGGGAACATTAAAAACCAGAAGGAAAGCAGACCCTCCATCTCTTTCTATATTAGGGAAATTCATCTCTGCCCTCCCACCAAAAGCTCATTATTGAGCTTAATTGTGTCTCCATACCAGCAGCCACGTGATTTATAAGACACTTATTTTTTGTAGCTTACACTAAGAGGGAGCCTGATTGTTTTCCAGGGCTTCACGACTATAGATAGAGTCATTTGGAAATGACCTGATTTAAAGAGACCACATGCTGGGCATAGAGGTGGTTAATAACCACTGATAGGATTGAGCATTAGTGGTAATTGATCAGTTTTATCTCCATGTCCCTTGCAGTGTGCGTGTGTGTAAACGAATTGGTACCTTCATTCGTTTCTTGTCTGGAGGTTGGTATTTGCGTTGTTTTGTCTCCACGCCTCACCTCCTCGTGACGGGGCTTCGGTTTGCTTTTGCAGATTCTGAGTTCAAATCCGACTTCTCCACTTCTCACTTAGCGCTGCCCGTGTCTGCGCCATGGGTGAATCTATTTTCCTTGGTTTTCCCTAGTGCCTCCCTGTGGAAGTTCCTTGTTTCTTCATAACCCAGGGACCACTGAGCTCTCTGCCACCCCCATGCTCCTCCTTGTTCAAGAGCTTTTCTCCAGAGGCCCCTGCCATCCAAATCCTCCTCTTGTGCCCCCTTTGATGCCTCCCCACCATTCAGCAGTGGTTCCATCCTGGACTCTCTGCTCTCGACACCAGCTCCCATCATCCCTCCTGGTGGATCCTGGACTCCTCCACTACCGAGTTCTTCATCCCCACTCAGCTTCAGCCAGGTGTCTCCTCAGTCCTGCCATAGCCTGGGACTTCATCTCACCTCTGTGAGAGGTTTCAGACTCATATAGTAAAGGCAGTCATGTCCTCCTACTTCTCCTTTGCTTTCATGTTAATCTGCAAACTCACTTTCCAACCTTTGCTTCCAATATTTGGTTATTTAACAAATACTGATGGAAGCACTTTGCAGTTTAGCATTGACTAAAAGCAGACATGCATTCTGCTGTCATAGAATTTGTAACCCAGCAGAGGAGACAGCAAATGATCAAACAATAGCACAGACACATGGTAAATTGCTGTTGTGCTAATTGCAACAAAGAACAGACTGTGTTTATGGGTAACTTCTCACATCAAATGAGCAAGAAATGACAGTAGTGCTGACTTTTGAAGGATAGGTAGCCTAGGAGAAGAGGTAAATCTTCTAGAAAGAAGGTAACGTTTGTACAAAGGTCCTGTGGTAGGTAGGGGTGTAGGAAGCAAATGATGAATGAGAAGAACTAAATGATCTGTGTAACTGGAGTCTAGATATGGAAGGAGTGTGAGATAAAGCCAGAGAGGGGAAAAGGACAAGGGTTATCAAGGACTTGTCAACTCTGTCAGTGTGTTTTTTTTTTCCTTCATGCCAAGAGCAATGGAGATCATTTGAAGCTATTTAGGGAGGGGAACCTCTAATTTTTGTGTACTACCTAAGAATTCAGTCCATTCTATACTGAATGTGACTTCGTAGTATTGAATTTGGGGAAACACTGGACCTAACTCACTGTAAAATCATAGACATTTTTGCTAGGCTTCCTTCTGTATGCATGAATGATGGACCGAGGGTATTGCTCAGCAGTGGAGCACATCCCTAGCATGTACAAGGCTCAGCATTCAGTCCCCAGCACCGAAAACAAACAAGAAAACAACACACACACAACAATAACAAAACCCAAAATCTTACATGTGAATAAACCACAGCTCTCCTCTTTCCTGGGAGCCCCATGCATGTTATTTTACTGCCATGATTCCAATATCAACTACTGAAGGCAGCTCTTTCCTTCCCTCTCTTTCACCTGGAATACATTTCTCCTTACACGGTTGTTTGGTGTCTTGTTTCCAGTGAATGAATTTACAGGGTTTTTGTTTATGCACGTCCATAAGTCAAATGTAATATGCCAGAATGTTAGGTGGGGATCTTAGGGGACATTTGAATGTTTAAATGGTGCTGTCAAAATGTTTTATACTTTACAAGTCTTTTAAAATTTATGATAACTGAAGTTCCTTTCTTGGTAGCAACATTACATCTTCTACTAAGAACCATTGATGATTAAGAATGAAAAAAACATATTTCTATACTTGTCATATTATGAAAAAATTCTTCCCTTTTTCCTCTAAGAAAACACCCAGACTCAGAAGTAAGGGTTTCTGGGGGTAAAACCTGCAGAATCATGAGCTGTTCAGACTCCCAGAGGCAGGAGGAGAGGGGACTGGGGCAGACCACCACACAGTTAATCCCTTGTCCTTATAACACAGCTAAGACCCAGACCCAGGAGCCACCTGACCAGTGGCCTCTCTAAGTCCATTCGTACTGTGTCTCATGTCAGTTTTGTGGACTGACATATGACATGAGCAATTGATTGTACTGTTGAAAACAAAAACTAGGAATTGAAGTATCTGTGGGGAGTGTGCTTTTGATTTTACATAGCAATCCTCTTGGACACAGATTCAGTGACAGACATTATTATCATCATGCTGAATTTTAATTATGCACAAAGGGTATGCAATTGGAAGGAAAGAGTGCTACCTTTTCAAGCTAAGATTCTCAGTTCTTTTCCTGTGTGCAGTTACCTACTAAGGTCCCCACATGTTATGATTTGGATCTTTAATGTCCCCTGAGAAGTTTATGTTTTAGGCAATGCAGGAATGTTCAAGTATGAAATTATTAGATTACATGAACTGTAACGTCATCAGTGTGGGTTAGTCTGTTTGATTGATTAATAGTTTGAATGGGTTCCTGGGTGGCAGGAGGGGGATACCTGGAGGAAGCAGGTCAATGGGAGCATGGCCTTGGACTATATCTAGTCCCTGGCTCCTCACTCTCTCTTTCCTGGCTACCACGAGCCAAGCACATGGTACCTCTACCACACCCTTTCGCCATGATGTTCTGCCTCACCTCAGGCCCAGAGCAACGGGCCTGACCATGGACTGAGATCTCTGAAACTGTGAGCTAAAATAAACTTGTTCTCCTCTAAGTTGTTCTCATTAGATTTTTTGCTCGTGGTGAAAAAGTTAACTGACATATCATCTAATTCTCTTCTGTTCTAATCCCATCTTTTCACAGATTGGGAAACTGAGTCCCAGAGAGATTAAGTGTTACACTTAAAGAGAGAATGCTGTTTACTGGGGCCCTGTGCTTTCCTCCCAAGTCCATCATACTCTGTGCTTGGTGTCTGTCCTTCCTTAGAACAGGTCCCTTCAGGTGGTCCTAGAGTGTCAGGAATTCTTTCCCTTTCCTGAATTTTCCACCCTTGCATTTCTCTTCCCCTTCTGCTTTCATAGTTTGCAGTGAAGGTGATTTTACTTCTACACCTGATCCTTCCTTTGACCATATGAAGCATTTGTGTGTCTCGTTTCTTAAATCTACAAGGTGCTCCTGAGTGATTTAAACTTCTAGATCCCATGCTTCTGAGCCTGATTCAGGAGTATCAGCTTTGTATTCCTCTGGCTCTCACTCTGAGCCTTGTGCATAGGAGTTCAATAAATGTTTGTTGGAGTTGTTAAACTCACTAGACCAAACATGATAACTTAGATGATAGAATGATGTTATCTCTCAGAAACGAAATGTCCCTGGATTGTTTTATCTTGGTAGTTCTCATATCTGTTTTTTCTGTATATAGTAAATTTTGCCATCTAGAAATTATAGCTTAATACTTTGGGGATCACATAGAGAAAATTGTCCATTTTCTGAGAAGGGTCTCTGCTGCCAGTAGCTGGATTCTGCATCAAACATGGAGAATCATTAATTAGGGTCATTTGTTCTACTGTGAACTGAGGAGACTGTGCATAGCCTGCTCAAGAGAGAATTAATTCATTCTCCTCTCTACTTTCTCAAGTACTCCTAACAGATCCTCCAAGCCTGCAGGCCTCACGCATATGTTCTAATGGGCTAATTGTTAAGGCGACATTTGTAAATTAATCTCTGACTTGAGCTAAGTGGTTTCCCCTAATGGCTTTCATTCAGCAACTCCCACTTTTGGCCACATGTCAGATTCTCTGGAAGAGCCTATTAAAAACAGAGGTGCCCAGCCTCTCCTCCTCCGCTGGCGACTCCGTGGTCCAGGGTGGGAAAAGGGCATCTCTGCTTTTTAAGGAGAGTTCTACCAGGTGGTAGGATTCTGGTGCCAGCCGCCTCTGTGTAGGTCTTGAATTCATCTCTGAAGGCCACATTGTCGCTTCACCTGCTGATTGAAAGCATTTGGGCCTCAGCCTGGCAACTGGAATCCAGGTTCCAGAATGGGCGAAGTCTCCGAAGAGCCACCTTTCCTGACTCAGTCCCCTTTGTAGTCACATCACTGAATCTGCCTGTTCCTGGGAGCTCCAGGAACTGAGGGGGACTATTCTCTACTTGGGCACACTAGTTTTCATTTCTATGAAATTTCCCAGGCTTTTGGAAGAACTTCATGGTCTGCCAGAGTTTCCATCTTGGAAGATGGATGTGAAGCTCCCCGTATGCTCTATAATCGTCAGATTCCCTCATGAAAGTGGGACTGATCTTGTGTTGTTGTTATTGTTTTAATACACTGTGCGTGTTCATGGGGTTCTTTTTTAAATACTTATTTATTTTTGCAGACTGCATTGTGATTCTTTGTACACAAAGGGGATACAACTTTTAGTTTCTGTGGTTGTACACTATGTAAAGTCATAGCATTCGTGTGATCATACATGTACATAGGGTAATGATGTGTGTCTTGTTCCACCATCTTTCCTTCTCATGCCCCCTTTCCTCTCATTTCCCTCCACACACTCCAACCCTTCTTCTCTACCACCCCACCCTCCAACCCTTCTTCTCTACCACCCCACCCCATTATGTATCATTATCCTCTTATCAGAGAAAACATTTGCCCTTTGCTTTTTGGGGATTGACTTATCTCACTTAGCATGATATTCTCCAACTCCATCTATTTACCTGCAAATGCCATAATTTTATTCTTCCTTATGGCTGAATAATATTCCATTGTGTTTGTATATCATAGTTTTTTAATCCGTTCATCTATTGAAGGGCATCTAGGTTGGTTCCACAATCTAGCTGTTGTGAATTGAGCTGCTATAAACATTGATTTGGATGCATTACTGTAGTAGGCTAATTTTAAGTCCTTTGGGTATAGGCCAAGGAGTGGGATAGCTGGGTCAAATGATGGGTCCATTCCAAGTGTTCTGAGGAATTTCCACACTGCTTTCCAGAGCGGCCGCACCAATGTACAACTCCACCAGCAATGAATGAGCGTACCTTTACCCCACATTCATGCCATTGTAATAGCCATTCTAGTTGGGGTAAGATGAAATCTTAGGGTGATTTTATGGGGTTCTTCTCTGCATGTCATGTTTCATCGTAGAGTTAAGAAAACCAATGACTCACTTTATGTGCTACTATCCGATTAGCAGTAAATTGTACAGTACAGGTATGCTCAGTGTATACTAATATTGTCAATGTTTCAATGACATTTATCAAGTGGCTTTTGTTTCTTGGCATCTCATACTCTGGAAATATCACCCAGGAATTCGTCATCACCTAGTAGCAGTATGGCAGTTAGTACCAACTAAGAAAGTCAAGGTGATTTGGAGCCTCCAGTCTACAAGAAGTGGGAAAAGCCAGATAGGCCCTGGTGAAAGTAGACGTTGTATTGTGGGCACTATCGTTAGGTGATCTTCTGTGTGAGGCTCCTGCCTACAGATCTCAATCTGGGACTTGTTTCACAAAGTGCTTGGTCTTCGTGAGGATTATTCTGACTCTCAGCAGTTGGAGGCCATGTGTGTTTTGCTGTCTTGGCTACTCTGCTTTCATTGGCCTCATTTTACCATGTCCCTTGGGTTTCAATCCTTCCTATCCCTGGGACTATAGGAACACACAGAGGGATCTCCAGTGGCCCTACCCTTATTGAAGGCATGTTAGAGTAACCATAACTTGTTCAATAAAAGGATACTTTACGAATGAAGAGCTATTAGTCTCTTGTGGTGGCACAGGTCTGTGTTGCGGCCCTCAGCAACAATCCCGAGGATACTTGTTACCGCCTGCAGCAACGATCTCGCGAGTATTTATCGGAGGTGGACTGGAAATAAACTACTTCTATTCCTGTGCTGCTTCCTTGCTTACTTGCTTGTTCTCTAGCTTATAGAGGAAGAAAGGCTTTGCTTACTTTTAGTTTTAGAGGAAGAGAAACTTTGAGAGGAAGAAAGACTTTGCTTAGAGGAAGAGAGACTTTGCTTAGAGGAAAAGAGACTTTGCTTAGAGGAAAAGAGACTTTGCTTAATTTTAAAGAATGCTACTCTTTCAGAGAGGCTACGCTTATCAAAGGCCAACTGCTTCTTAAAGGTGGGTTGCTTCTTGGAGGTGCGGCATGCGGCCTATGTCCTACAACCTGCGACCCAGAGGTGTGTTCTTAGTTCTCCATCCTGTGATCTAGAGGTGTGGCTTAGTCCCGAGTTCTATGATCTGCAACCTGCGTTCTGCAATCTATCAGAGGCGCTGCTTATTCGAGGTGCTTCCTATAAGTGCATGTCTTATATACCTAAGGCAGCCAATCAGTTTAGGATTAGCACAATTGAGGCACGCCCCTCGGTACCAATCAAGAAAGAATGAGGAATATCTGTTGACTACTAGCGCAGAGGAGACATTAACTAATCAGGCAAAAGTAGATCACGCCGTGTTAACACTAACTATGCGCCACTTCTTGGCTCAATGCCAGCCACCATCTTAGGGTTACCCAAACGTGTCTTCTGCAGGTCTGTGATCCCTGTGACTCAGGAAGCTGAGGCAGGAGGATTGCAAGTTTAAGTTCAGCCAGGGCAACTTACAGAAAACTTGTCTCAAAATAAAAAGAAAAGAAGGAAGTAGTTGAGTCTTAAAGTGGCCCTGGGTACAATCCCCAGTACCTAATAAAGAAAAAGAAAGAGAGCTGGGGAGATAGCTCAGTCGGTAGAGTGCTTGCCTTGCAAGCACAAGGCCCTGGGTTTGATCCCCAGCACCGCAAAAGAAAAAAGAAAGAAAAAAAAGAATAAAGAGATATCAAGACAAGAAACCCTGTTGGTCTTACACTTCTCTGACTCCATGTTTTAATGATCCACATAGTTAATAGCTTACTATAAATTGACTATACTTGTACTGCACAATTTACCACTAATTGGATAATAGCATAGAATGTATCTGTGTAAGGACTATTCTGTAAAAGAGTATGTTTTATAACTCCAAGTGGACTTCAATCTTTTGTTTCTCTTGGGCCTATGCATAGAATATGTCAAATAAGTACTTATATGATTATTTGGAGGCCCCATGTAGCATAACTATTATCATTAAAAATAAGATCTAATCACTTTGTGTTCTTCAATTTGTTTTTTTTGTTGTTGTTTGTTTTTTGTTTTTTTAATTTACAGTATGGTTCTCACACGATGAGGATTTGTTAAAGGGAGAGAAAGAAAATAAACTAGACCTTCTGGGTAGCTTTGCTAAAACCATGTGGAAGTCCAGTCTCTTCTTGGTTCTTGTTTTCCTGAACAAATTCAAAGAGTTGATGTCTTCCTGAAGCACCTGGAACCAGATTGACAATGTCATTAATGACATAAAAATGAGGTATTGAGAGAGTTAAAAGAGGCCATGCACATTTACCTTTATTGGTCAGTTCATGCACAAAGAGGCAGGTGATGATGGATCATGGGATGGGACAGTTTGGCTTCTGGCTAAACACATGTCCCCCAACATAGTCCATGGAACAGAAGGTTCGCCCTGGGAGCTATGGAGGTCATTTCCATCCTGATTTTTTTTCTGCTCTTATTCTGTCTTAGAGATGCTGATACTTGAAAGCAGCAGGTTTCCCCCTGCACTCTCTTGTCACTGGCTGATATGCTTAAAGAAGCAATACAGTACTTCCCATCGCAGACACCATGTGAAGGCAGCTGGTATGCACTAGTTACTTTGGCCATCCTGATGCTGGGAAAGAGCTATTGCAGGAGGGTTAGATTTTAATTCCTTACAGAGCCATGTAGACGCCATGTGCAAGGACTTTTGCTTTCCTTTCCTGTAACTGCAGTTTTTAGTGGCATGGGACCATCTAACCTGCTCTGACAGAAGCACAGCATTCACAGACACACACAGGGAGCCAGATCAACAGGGATTAGTCTGGGATTTGGTGTTTATGAATGAAGAGGCCCTTCCCCTTTGTTTTGGCCACACCCCTTCCCTTTGCAGCTTTTTGAGAATGAGGTCAGGGCCAGGATCTAAGTGCTTAGGTCACAGAAATAGCAACACAGCTCCAAATTAATCTTCAGCTATGTATTTTGCTTCCTCCTTCAGATAATACAGGATAAAGCGGAGGCCTGTGTGTGTTTTGTTTTCACATCTACCTTTGCAAGGAGTATATGAATGAATGTGTGTGAGGGGAAAGAGGAGGCCAGCCCAGAGAGATTCTGCTGGGTAGCTGGTAATTACTGACAGACTGCAAGAATTTGCTTGGATTCAACTGGAGCATGCTTTGGTTTTCAAAAAAAAAAAAAAAAAAAATGGAAGAATAAAGTAAACCCCAGTAGTGGATTGTTTTAAAGCTTGCTTTCATAAGGAAATTTTAGCAGTTGTTATGAAACTATATGTTCCCTTTACAGTGTCCAGTTATTTTGACTGTCATTTTTCATAGTGTGTGGACCACCATGCCACACCCAGTAGCTCCTTGGAGGTTTGCAATGTTTCAAATGAGTATCTCATGCAGATTTTATTTTCCATCACCAGCCAATTTTGGCATGCACACAAAAGGCGGGTATTTGTGATTTTCTCTCTTACATACATTTGCGCACACACACACACACACACACACACACACACACGCACATGTGTGCACAAAGAACTTGATCATGGCTAGTCTTTACATGAATTGGGATTCATCTCTGTCCATCAGCCAGTGCCAGCAGATGTCCTTATAGGGGTGGTCCCAGGAGACTGGCACTTCTAAGGCTCTTCAGCCTGCTTCTCTTTAGGATATTAGCATATCTAAAAGGTATTTGTGATTGGCAGGCGGGAATCCTGTGCTGGTGATGGTGTTTACTTTTTGTTCTCAGGCTCAATTGTTGGCCCTTGGCCTCTTTTTCATTTTTGACCCTTCCTTTATTTGCTTGAATTGCCTCCTTTGTGAAAGACTAAATAAACACACTGGAATGTTGAGTAAAGACTGAAGTATCAGTATCAGCCTAATCTTCTACATATTCACTTGATGGACTTCGGTGTGACAGGTTTGAAGGAGATGCCAAAACTGTCTTTTATATCAAGGGTGATTAATTTTGAGTGAGGTGTGTAAAGAAGGATGAAGATTGTCATTTAACTGGATAAATGTACTACCTAATTTGGCTTTCTGCACCTAAACTGCTTCCTGAGTACTTGAGAAGTGTTATAACTACACACATGTAGTCTATACACAGCGGGTATGTCTACCACTCTGTCTGTATACATGTGCATACATACATGCCCATATGGACATTTGTACATGCAAATCTGTGCTTTTCAAATGGATCTTTCTTGTGTGGAGACAGAAAGCAGCTTAGTGATTGTCTAGGGCCAGGGGATGGGAACAGGGATTAATTTAACAGGCACAAAGGACCTTACTGGGATAATGAAGATGTTCTGAAAGTGGATTATGGTGATGGTCACACACATGGTACATTTACTAAAAGCCATTGATGAATTGCATGCTTAAAATGGGTGAGTGTTGTGGGATATAAATCATGCCTTAACAAAGCTGTTAAAAATTGGCATTCTGTATTTGAGTCCCTTTAGGTTCTAAGTTACATATAAAACAAGAAATCATCTCACCCCAGATGTCTACCTGCTCTTTCCCCCCTGAAGTGTGTTGGTTTCAGTTGCAGAGAAGATGGACCTTAAGATAACAGGGCCAGATAAAAACCCCAGTGCCCAAGGATGTAAAAGTCTGCCCTGACCCCTGTTGGCAAGGAGCAAGGGTGCTGCCACTGCCCAATGAGGAGGTGACATCAGGTGGCCTATGGGGGCAGGCAGGGCACACGATTCTGACCAGGTTCCTGAACACAGTCGATACCATGTTTCAGAAATGCTGCTTCGTGTGTCAAAAAAACAAAAAAATCCCCATGTCCAGCTCTAAAGTGATGGCATTTTTCTCTTCTTTGCAGGTCGTGTTGGTCTTTGCTCTCAGCATTGGTGCACTTGTGATATACTTCATAGATTCGTCAAAGTGAGTATTCATACACGTTGTCCTGCCCTCTCTTTTCTAAAACAACACATGGCCCTTTACATCGATGAATTTATTTCCCTTAACACCAACCCTTGCAAGAACCTCCTGAGTGCAGAAGACTTTTGGAGGAAGGCAGGGCTGTTCCGTGCTAATTTTCTGAGTGGGAGAGAGAGCTCTCGGAAGGAAGGCTGCTTTGATTCGGCTGGCATGGGAGGGTGGGGTGTCTGGGTCAAGTCTTCTTGCTGGGTATTATTTATTTTTAAGTAGCTATTTCCTCATGAAGTATTTGTGCTGAAGATGTCAAGAAATTAAGAGGGCTTTGATGGGCCATTGCAGCCTCTGGGAGGGTGACGGTGTCCAGCAGGTGAGCAGCTGGGCCATTCTTGCTGTGGTCGTAGGAGCCTTTTCTCATCTGGGTTTCCCGTGCTTTGATCCTATTGGAGGGCAGATTAGAAAACATGGTGCAGTTCTTTCAGCTGTCAACCCAATATTTAGCTGAAGCATCACGTGCTGGTGTTTCTTGACCTGTGAAGGTAAGAACATGGGATGAAAGAGTTCAAGATGACTCTCGGAGGTGGAGGTGGCCATGGCCACCTCAGAACTCCTGCAGTGAACACTCTTGCAGGCCCCTGGGGTGCCTGCTGAGGGAACTGGTGCTCCAGGGTGACCTGGGTCCCTGATGGCGAGCAGCCTTCAGAGGCTGAAGGGAGCACCTGCTGGGGCTGCCAGGTGGCAGCTGCTCCCTGTCTGGTTCCTGCAGGAGCCCACCCTGGGTGTCTTACTTGTTCCAGCTGTTCTAGTGCCATCTTGAAACTGATGGAATCTGGGAAGTGAGCAGAGATGGAGTCTTAACTTGTTTTTCTGTTGTGAGGTGAACTTGACAACTCTGGCCAGGGGACAGTGACCTTGAGCTTCTCTTGCCCCCATTATCTGTGGTGAGAGTGCTTTTTAACACTTTTAACTCCATTCCTCATGCTGTTGATGCTAGATTTTGATTCTAGGAAACCTGCCTCTTTGGCCTGTTGGTTTGGACTCGGCTGTGCCTAAATACTGAGCTCAGTGCTCATTTTTCTGAGACTCTGGATGGTGATGATTTCATGCACACCTAAACTCTGAATGTCTCAGAGCCATCTGGTCACCAGCCAGAGGATCTTGGGCACTGGAGTGCAGAGGCCAAAAAGTCATATTAGGAAAAATAAAGAAGACATCTCCTCTGATCACCTGTCCCTGGGAGTCAGCCAAGGCTGACTATTGGAGTGCCTCAGCCCATGCCCACATACCAGGCCTGCTGCCCTCACCCTCTCGAGTCCTCAGGGGATGAGGATGCAGACTCACTCCTTTCATCAAAAGTTCCTGGCCAAGAAAAGAAGAGCATTTTTAAATTTGGAAGATTCAAATTGGCATGTCGCAGAAGGTAAGCCCTCTTTGAAAATTTACACTCAGTGTTTTTGGACCCTATTTGAATTAAACTGGAGATCTTCTAAATCCCTTGGTCTTATTTCTCGAATCTCTCCCCAGGAGTGTTCTCATATGTTGTGGGGTGCATACCCAGCCAACTCCCATGCTGGGGCTCAGGAAAGAGGTTCGAACACATGGTCTGTGTGCCCCAGAGAGAGCACACCTTGTATGAAGGTGAGTGTCGTGCCCCGTTGGAAGGACAGATGCCTCGGCTGCACATTCCCTCCCTTTTTACTCCTCTGTATTGCTTAGAAATAAAGTGCTCTTTGTTGGATGGATTTGGATGGTGTCCTTTTTTCTAGTATCTACTAGGAGACAGTCTTTGGCTCTGTAGATTCTGGTATTCTCATCTGCATGGGAAAGAATGGAAAAGGATGAAATTCCCCAAGGCAGAGCCTTTTCTCTGAATACTCTGCCTCCCTCCACATCCTTTGGATTTAATTCTGACACTGCAGAGCTTTGTGGAAGCTGGCATTGAAAGTCCTCTCTGATTCTTTTATAGACATGTAGGGAATCTCTACCAAGGCTGGTCTTAGAGAGGAAACTGTCCTTGGGGACTGCCCTAGTCTTGTCCTAGCTTCAGCCCTTCTCTCTTCCGTATCACTAAATTGCATGGTTTATCCTAGCAGGATTCTGTTTATAAAAAGACCTTGTGGCTCTTTATGTAGCCTAATCCACTTGTCATTCACATGATTTCATTTGGTCCTGAGACCATATTTCCAAGATTTTGAACCCATGAGAGGCCCAATCATCTGTCAGCACAAGGGAATCTTACATCTTCTTGGGGAAAGCCAACAAGTGTGCTCAGCTTAAGTAAGGGGAAGAATTAAAGTAGAATCTATAAAGTTAACCTTTGTGATAAGCCAACAAATTCCCAGGAATAAAATGAAATGAAACCCCTCGAACAAATCATAATCAAGCTTAGTGAACAAGACAAACTGAAATTTAATCCACATATAAGATGCAAAAGGAAAGAAGGCAAGAAAATAGGATATAAATTCTTAAACTCCATCTTTTTCATTCAAAACTATTACTAGCTTAACAGTCATGGTTTGGCTGGCCTTCTGGGCATCTTGCAAAGTAGCTTAAAACTTCTCTTGGAAATTATTCTGAGTCATCACCCTGGAAAAAAGTACCTAATATTCTTGAGATGAGTTTTAGTTAGCATTTATCCCCTTCAAATAAATAAATCTGGAGTGAACCTAATTAATTAGACTGACATTGTCCATGAGATGGCTTGTCTCAGTGTATTTTAACCAGACCTGACCCCACTAAAATGGTTAAGAACATTCTAGTTGCACAAACTCAAGATTTGAGACTCTCCGCACCCTGCCTCTTGAGATGTGCAAGGAATGCAGATAAATATATGAAGAAGGCTCTTATGTTGACTCCACCAGCTTGGTCTCAGAGTAGGCCATGTTTAGTTGTACTCTGAACACACTGGCCAGGTTGTTACTCTACCTCTGTGCATCAGCAGATGGATAAGGAAGTTCAGATAAATGTCCAGTTAGTGGGTTTATGATCTTTTTAACCTTTAAGCTCAAGGAGTGCAAGATAGGTTGTTCATAAAACTATCTTTACCTATACATCTTTCTTTTTGAGTTATTAAGCCAAGATAGATAGATTCCTGAGTTGGTCGTTTTCATCTAAGAGTTCAAGAAACAGTTCTTTGGGTCCTAATTTTCCTGGCATGATCACCAGGGAAGAATCATTCGTGTGGCCTCCAGTGATTACTATTTAGCTGAGATAGATTGCCTTTGGAGCTCCTGAAGTTGAAAGCCAAGGAGAATTACATTAAACTGTGTTAAATGTAGGCTTCATCACCCCAGCTGTCGGCTTTCTGGAAAGACCCAAGCAGAGGGAGGTGTTCTAGCAAGTCTTTGGATAGACATAAATGTCAGTGCCTTCACAATTGCATGAAGTTCATGATGCTCACCCCTCCCAAATATCTCCTCTGATTAGCCATCCAAGGGGGACGTTATGCAAAGGAACTCTATTTCTTCTTTATTCTTTACAAAAATGCTTACCTAATGTCTGCCCCATGTTATCACTCAAACTCCTTTTTTTTTTTTTGGTACTGACAACTGTACCCAGGACTTCCAGCATGCTAGGCAAGCTCTCTATCATGGAGCTACATCCCCAGCCCCTCAGTTCCTAATTCTGATGTCTCCCAATGCCTGAGACCTTTTCTCCCACACACTTGATCCTTGCACAGGAAAGTTGTTTTTTTTTTTTTTTTTTTTTTACTTATACAACCAAGTGGAGAGTTTCCTTTGATGGCCTATGAGTGCTAATGTCACTGTTGCTGGTTCCCTTTGAGACAAGAACATTAATTCTTATTTAACAGACAAGGGATGGAGGGAAGAAAAGAAAGACCTGTGGATGTCAACCTGAGAGCAGGATTCATGGGTTGCATAATGCAGCAGTCCTGTCATTTCCAGAACTTCAAGAGAAATTTGGAAGAGACAGTAGCTCAGAGCTCTGGGTATCTGCATTTTTTTTTTTTTTCCCAGAGGCATTCTGGGAAAGAATGACTCACATGTGCAGACTTTCATTCCTTTGATTCATGTTTAAATGTTGCTACTTCTTATACTTTGGTTACGTGGATTATGAATATTTAATGCTGCATAGACTGAAAATGAAGGTCAAGTCCTGCTCACTGGCGACTTCAAGGCAGGCTCTTGTCTCTGAAAGGCGAGCTACCTGCTGTTAGCAGAGTAAAGCTGAAAGGTTATAAATTGTTAAAATTTTCCTTAATGACTTTATCTGTTCCAAAATGACTGATACCAGTGTGGGTGCCTGCTGATTTTGCCAGTCTTTGCTCTTGGCTTCTGGTCTCAGCACTGTTGTTTTGGGGATATGGACATTAGGAAGGAGGAGAGAATCAGCACAGATTTTGTAGAGCTTCTAATCCAAACACTCAATTGCTAAGGTAACAGTGGTGTTACAACTGGAAAATGGCCTCTTCCCGATCTTTATAAATTTTGCTTTGGTATTGATTGATTGATTGATTCATTCATTCATTCACTCATTCATTCATTTGTGCTTATTCATTCATTTTGTATTTTTTCATTCATTTGAATCATTCTCAGTGTAATAATGCTGAATAATTTCCAGGTGATAAACTCATTTATGGTTAGATCTGGTTATGGAGAACCATCATTAAGGTTATGGTAGAAATTGATCAGATTTCTGTAGTCTCTGAAAATAAAACTGGTGCCACTGATGGAATGAAGTGAGGATACTCAGAGTTTTAGTGGAACACGTTAGTCACTCAACAGCTTTACCACTTGTCTCCACATTGCCTGGCCTCTCATTCCTTGGCCATGAAATTCTCTTTCAAAGGGATGGAGGAGAGGGCAGGTGGGTGGAGGGAGCTCACACTCATTGATGATGATGTGTGAGCTACTGTGCAAGATGCTTTAAAATAAATAACACCTGCCATCACATCGAATTGTCCTAATAACCTCCTGAGGTAAGTATTACTGTCCCCACTTTATAGGTGAGGAGGCGAAGCTGCAAGATTTGCAACAAACCACATGTCTAATGAGTAGTGGAGCTGGGATTTGATTCAGTGTGTCTCACTCTCTTCCAGTTGTCAAGAAGTGAAATTCCAGATTGTGGAAGGAACAGAAGGGATTTAGTGTGATGTTGCAAGGTTGGGAGGTGGCTCCATCTTATCCTGCCAGGTCATCTGTCCTGTTTTTCTTTTGTTCTCCATGTCTCCACCCTAGGGGCCAGCTCTGCAGTGGACAGTGCTTAGGAGGGTCCTGTCACAGGCTTCCCCCTAAGATGCTGCCAAGCATCCTGTGCTGTTTTGAAGTCTTATTTGAGGCCTGATCTGTTTCATCCTAATGATAATACCTCTAGAAGACCCCATGGGAACTTTACCACTAAGCCACATTCCCAGCCCTTTTATGTTATTTTATTTCTTTTTTTGGCTAAGGTTTTTGCTTATTTGCTGAAAGTCTTGCTAAATTGCTGAAGCTGGCCTTGAGCTTACAATCCTCTTGCCTCAGCCTCCAGAGTCACTGGGATTACAGGTGTGCTTCCCTTGTGCCCAGAGAGCCTTTTCCTTTTTCTTCTAAATTTTTAATTGGTGCTTTATAATTATACATAATGGTGGGATTCATTGTTTCATATTTGTACATGCACACAATATTTATTTCTAATTTTTAGAAATGTTTTTATTAGTGCATTATAGCTGTACATAATAGTGGGGCTCATTTTGGCATAATACATGCATGGGATTCTTTTTAATCTCAGAAGAGTGGCAGTGTTTTGTGATAGAACAGGGTCAAGTTAGCAAAGAACAAGGAAAGCTGATTTTTCCTCAGGAGCTTTTCCCACCAAGGGAATTCCTTCCAAGTAGAGGAACCTTTGGCTTCTCTGTCTTTTCCTCAATCTCTCTGCCTCTTACTTGGTACACTGAAGTAGATAATGAGAGGTGCCTTGTTTCCCCACTCAGCAGATTTTCTGTTCACTTTAGAGAGCTACAGGATTCAGTTAATGTGTCATAGTTTTGTATTATGTTGTAGGATATTGTATGCCTAGGAAATTAGTATTACCAAACTAAAGGGATATCTATGGAGCACTGGAAATGTTATAACTGGCTTTCTTCTCTGGTCTTGTTCTGAGTATGTGAAGGTGTTGACCCATTGTCTCCCCAAGTGCCCAACCTCACGGCAGGCACCTGGCAGACCCAAGAGGGAGCCTAGGTAGCATCGTGGGGGTGGCTGTCAGTGTAAAGTACTGTGTGTATTAGCTTTCACTGTCACCACTAGCACTCCCGCCCTGGAGGGTGGTCAGCCAGGCAGCCCAGGGCATAGGGAAGGAAGGGTCTCCCTCGCTTGCTTTTGGTTCTCAGTTCCTTTATGGAATAGGGCCTTTCCAGGTGGTGTTCAGAAAAACGAGCTTCGGCCCTCTGCCTCTGTGCCTTCTTTGAGAAGTCATGGCCTGTGTTTAACCTTTGTTGAAGAAGTCAACTCAAATCACCATGTGTGCAAAGCACCTCCCTATTCTTCTTATTTCTTTTTAAAATACTACCCCTACTACTCCCCCCCCGCCCCATTTTCTCCATCCTCGCTGACATTTTTATTGCCAGGCTTTGGTTTGGAAAATTATGGGCAAGGAAAGTTCAAGGGCAGGATGTTCAGAACAGCACTGCACATCTGTGAAGGGAACACACCAGGAGAGCCAGCAGCTGTTCAAAGAATAGAATGTCAGAGGGGGCAGGAGCCCAGCCCACTGAGGGAGGGGGAGAGGGCCGCCTAGGGGCAAAGAGGCTGTAAATAACTCCCAGTGGGAAGTCCTCCTCCCCTTTCAGAATTTAACCATTCATGCCCCCACTGGGTTCTCTGACAAGGGAGTAAGCCTAAGGTCGAGCTTTCTACCTCATCCAGTTTTCAAGGTTCTCTCTAACTGGTCATAAATCTGGTGGTGAAGACAGGGAGGGTCTCCCTGGGAGCAGAGTCTACTTCCCTCTATGTCTGAGTCTCCCTCCACGTGGATGGGACTGGGGGTCACTGACTATTCTTCAGCTGTCTCATGGATGGGCTTTGTCTGTCTCAGAGTTGTTCCCTTCCACCTTCTGCTTTGGAGAGGCAGTCTCCCACCTTGGGGACGCAAAAGTAATACAATGTCAATGCTATTGACTTGGTCCCCTCACCCGCCACCTACTTGCTTCTCATTGCACATGGCCCGAGATACCATATGCAATAGCATTTTAAATGTCAAGGGAATACCTACTTATTAGGGGTATTTCATGGGGAAAAAAAAGTGTTAAGAGTGGGAAAAAGAACTGAGCTAGGCCTTCCAGATTTACTACAAAGAATACAGTTGGCCCTCTGTACCAATACCATCGGTATCAAAACAATTATAATCCAGACTGGACTCATTATTTTTATTACTTATTATTCATTGTTATTATTTTTTCTTCTGATTTTAAGTAAACCAATATTAAGACATTTTTGTGGGTCTGTAGAAATAAGGTTGCCCCTAAGCTGTGTGCCTGCCTTACCCAGTAGAGAAAATCGACTCTGTTGGTTTCAACCAACACAGATAGAAATATATGAAAAAATCTGCATCTGTGTTGAATGTGTACTGATTTTTTTCTTGGGGTTGTTTGCTAAAAAATATGGTATAAAAAACTTTTCATACCATTGACATTGTATTATGTGTTATACTTCATGAGAGGTGATTTAAGATGTGTGGGAAGATGTGCCCAGATCACATGCAAACATTTTGCCATTTTATATAAAGAACTTCAATATCCATGGATTTTTGTGTCTGTGGGGGGTCCTAGAACCAACCCTCCATACAAGGGATGACATATACTGTGAGTGCTCAAAGAGGCTTCAAAAGTGGCTTTTGTCTCCTATGCCTCAGCGTTCTTTCCCAAGGAGTAAAGTTTAGGTGGAATAATCAAATCCAGCCAGGTGTGTTCATGGGATTAGTTTCTTCATGTCCACCAGCGATATTAGCCTTGGATTCCTTAATTTTATGATCCTTCTTTTCTCTCCCTCCTCTTTCAGCACGGGGGGGTGAGTAGGAGGTCATTTCTGTTGTGGATGGTGGATAAGGCTGGAAGCAGTGGCCTGGCCAGTTTGGAATTTATTACGCATTACTTTTGAGGACATCTGCCCAATTGCTCATTTATTTTTCCTATGAAAACCCTATCTGATAACTATGTCTATAAATCCATGTTTGCTCTATCCTCCAGAATTAGAATGAATTATTTCTGCCCTTTTCATCACTCTCCAGAATTTAAAAGGAGCGTCTTGGATGATCTGACACTCTCCAAGCCCTCTTCTCGCTTCTTTCGTAGGAATGGTTTTTGGCACTCGTAAGAACCTTTCCACTATGAGGAGGTGGTAGATTATTGAGGAGATAGATGCTGCATCTGATTCAAACGTTACATAATTAATGCATATATAAGAACATCGGATGGTACCCCCCTAATATGTACAAAATTTGTGTTTTTATGTGCCAGTGAAAGTTCTTTTAAAAATAAAATGAGTTTTACAATTTAAAGAAAAAAAAAGAATGTTTTTTGGGTCAAGTGCAAGAAACACATTCTTTTCTAGGCCCAATAGTTCCGCATGCCTTCTGCAATTAGCACTAGTTTTTACCCTAAGAATAAAAATAAGAATCCTGGGTCTTCTCCCCACATGGCACCCCACCAACGGTACTCTCCCTAAGGTCACAGGCAAAGGCATTCAGAAACTGCCCAGAGGTAGGGGTAGGAGCCAGCTGGAGGAAAATGCTTCAGCTCAGAGCAGTTTAATCCAAACACAAGGGCAGAGCTCCTGCTTAGCACAACTGTAGTGGCACTGGGTGTGGTAGCAGCTGCTGAGTACAGCTTTATCATGGGGTTTATGGAGCTGCAAGAAGTGTGACCTCATTTTTTTTCTTTTGCCCCTCGGCCTGACAGCCTGACAACTTTGGGAAGACCCTGATCAGTGATGAGTCATTTGTGTTTTAAAAATAGAATCCTTTGCAGCAAGGATGCCCTTGGGACTTTTTGATGCATGTGTCATTGTGCAAGAAATTTGGGAGAAGGTTGTGTGTGTGTGTGTGTGTGTGTGTGTGTGACATTTATGTCTTACCTCTAAAATGAGTCGGAAAGCAGAGGATACAGGAATTGGCCAACAGCCTCATTATAGTAACAGGTTGAGATCTGTGCACCTCTGGCCTTAAAGGTAGATTTTGATTGAGTACCTACTGTGTGTAAGACATTTTGCCTGATAGTAGAGAATTTTGGAATACTATTTATAAGGCTGGATCCTTTCCATTAAGGTGTTTGGATAATATATATTTTTACAAGGGTCAGGAAGTCTAGCCATAAGCATGGGGAAATTGAGGTAACAAAACAAGATAACAAGATATCAGGAGGCAACATATTATCCACTACTAACACAAGCATTGTAGACACTAAGTGTGGAAGACTGAGGAGCTGAAACGATAGCCCTGTATGGAATGTTTTGTCTTAGGGCAAGATTTTGAATTGAGGAGTCGGAAAAACCAGCCTCCTCTCAACTCCAGGAATACACAAGCGAGGACCCTCACCGAGGCCTGAATTTTGACTTTTTGGTTTTTATTTTCAGTAAAATTAAGCGAAGTCATGCCTCAAAATCAGCCACTAAGAACAGGGATGGAGAAAGGTTTGTGGACAGCACAACACCATCTCTTCAGTGGCCATAATACTTATTCTTCAACTACACATGATTAAAATCTTTGGAAATTTCTATTGGCAAGTTTCTAGAAGTGTCTAAAAGGCATCCTCTCCACCTTTTGAAATGAAGGGCTTTGTAAAATGGGACATATGAGAGCTGCTTCTGCAAACTGGCCACATGCAGAGTGTCACAGGAATGAGAGAAGAAGTTGGCAGCACAACAAATCTGTGCTCTTGACAAACAGACCATGCAGGGACCCAGGATGCTTGTCTGGAAGCCAGCATTTGACCCCCAGGGTCCCACTGTGAGTTCGTGTCTCTTGGTACTTTTGCTTTCTTGGGCATATTAGGACTTGTTACATTTTACGACATCATTTGTATAAAAACAAATATAGTCCAGACTGGACTTGTTATTCATATATTTTTAAAAAATTTTTTAGTTGTCAGTAGACCTTTATTTTATTTATATATTTATGTGTGGTGCTGAGAATTGAACCCAGTGCCTCATTCATGCCAGGCAAGCGCTGTACCACTGAGCCATAACCCCAGCCCAAGCCACAACCCCAGCCCGATATTCATATTTTTAATACTCGTTATTCATTGTTATTGTTTTTTTCTGATTTAAAATAAATCAATATTAAGACATTTTTCTCGGTCTATAGAAATAAGGTTGCCCCTAAGCTGTGTGTCTGCCTTGCCTGATGGAGAAGTTGGCTGTTTCCCCCAACCTTCTGGAAGTTTTCAGAGATAGGAAAACATGCTCAGAGACAGATGCCTTTTACCACACCCCACCATGTCCTCTGATTGTTTCAGATGCACAAATAAAAATAAACATTCCATTTTGAGCCCAGCTTTACCACTTGACTTTGGAAAATATTAATTTCAGCAGTCCAGAATTTAAAAGAAAATGGCACCTGGAGATGTATCAAAAATTTTAAGAAAACCTTAGAAATCTTGCTTTTCTGCAGAGTTTTGGAAAACATGTGCCTTTTCCATCTCTGTATTTAAAAATGAATCTTTCTAGTTTAAGAAGTCTATGCTGCTGTTTAAAAAAAAAAAAAAAAAGCATTTGCTTTATAAGAGGTTTAAAAGCTCAAGTAGACAGGGGAGGAATGATGTCAGACATCAGTGGGGCAGATCTAGGAAGGACCACGATGAGCTGAGAGCTCTGGCTGCCCTTAAAGTGGTTTCCCCACCCCTGCTGCTTGCTCCCAAATAGGAATGCAGGCTCATGTGACACATCTTCAGATGTTTCAAAGAGAGAGAAAAACTGGGCTTGTAAATTGCATCTTCAATTTTAAAATATTGGCCACTAACTCGAAACTTTTTAAAGTACTCTGCAGGCCAAGCAAAACACCCCTGCACGCCAGATCTGGGTCTCCTGTTTTTGACCTCTATTCTAAACCGTCTCTCTCTGGTCTTGAATTAGCTCTGCTAGAAAGTGCCAGGAAATGTTCTTAACTCTTGCCCTTCCACGTCCCTATAAGGATCGCTTCTTCTTCCAAGGGGGGGAATTCCTGGTCTCTGAACGCTCCAGGTTGTTTCCCATTTAACACATTTTCAAATACTGCTTCATTAAATTTCCATTTTTCTCTAGACAAATACTGTATGTCACAGCAATAAATCAGCCACAACTTACTGTAAAGCCCCAAAGCTACATATCACTATCTCTACGTCATCTCTGAAAATAACGTCGTTAGAACCTCATAAACACACACTCTGTTTGTTTAAGAACTGCCAGAGCTTTTTAAACATGGTTGCTAAGTCACAAGGGCGTATTTTCCAGGACTTAAATGGAAGAGAACATATCCCCCCTTAAATTGTCAGATTCTTTGTAAGAAGAGAAGCCCAAATCTGTCTGTTCTGCCAACCTATGAACTTGACCAAAAGAGTTGATTATAATAAATGTGTTAATGTTGATAATCTTTGGAGACAATCTTCTGACCAATTTAGCTCAGTGTGCACATTTTGTAAAATTTGGTTCAATGTCTAGCATATGTGGATATAAAGCATAGGTTGGCATAGATAAATCCTGGCTGTCATTTTCATCGTCATTAATGTTCAGTTTTCTGAGCATTGTGTTTAACATTTGCTGATGAAATTCTTATTCTTTGGTCCCTTCAAAAGCAAATTTGGAGGTGTATCTAGGCCTTTCTCCCAGATACCGTCCCAAGTCTGGGCTTAAACTCCGTCACTGACCTTTCACTTTTTGTATGGAAACTTGGCAACTCATACTAGGGCAGCGTTATGTTCTGTTGGAAGATGGAGCCTAGAGTGCAGATATTTTCAGAACCAAGAGAAAGATGGTTGTGTTAACCCCATTTTCAGTAAATCTGCCTCATTAGTCTAGTTTCTGCATGGAAAACACTCAGATCACCCTTCACTTATCAAGACACTCTTAGGAAGAAACTGTAGGTGGGGCAGTTGGACCTTCACAGAGTTGGAATCCAATGTGTCCTTCCTAACAAGGACACTCTACCCAGGCCCTATGCATGCCCTGGCAGAATAGGAACTCTGCTTCGGGGTGCTGGTGTTCACCTACACCCCTCCCCCTCACCACATACCAGAAAATGCAGAGGAAGAAACCCCATAACCCAGTTTGAGATGCACTTGATCGTGATGTCCTAGAGGGAGCTTCAGGGGCAGGATGTTGAGAAAGGTGAACAGAACACGCATGCAGTTAGGCCACTCCACCCGGCACGTGCTCCTCCTCCAGCCACAGGCGGGAGCGAGTAAGGGGTGCTTTCAGGACTGCGCCCTCTTCGTAACAGCAAGAACAGGAAGAATAAGGAAGGGGCTGTGAAGAGCAGCATTAATAATCGAGACGTGCTCCAGGCCGGCGTGCAGGCTGTCAGTGCCTTCTAGCACAATCTGTCATCAGGCCTGAGAGGAGGCTGGGAGCAGTAAGGAGGGTGTGTTTGGTGGCTGTGTTCCTGTGTGCCCGTGTTCATGTGCTTGGAGGAGGCAGGAATGAGCTGGAGTTGGCAGTTCCAGCAAGTAAGATTACAGAAAGCAATGGATGGGGTGGTTCCTTTGTGGGTCACGCACCCCCTCTTGGGAGCTGGATGAATACTACAGAAATCCTTGCTTGCCAATGATCCTAACATTGCCCCATGGAACCCAAACTGTGGATTCCTCCTCTATAAGATTGGTTCATCTGCTCGCTCATCCTTCTTCCTTCTGCCTGGGGTCCACACAGGACCATCCACTTATACAAAGGCTGAGTGGTGACCCACGGGAAACTGTCTTTACAGACCTGCAGAGCACATCTAAGTGCAGGTCTCTCTGCAGAGTGTTTCTCTTGAGCAGGTGCCCTGCTCCCTGCCCTAGTGCCCTGGAATCTTGACTATGAAGACACAATGGCCACGATACCAGGGAGGGTTCCCTCCGCTTCCTAGCTCTTCCTCCATCCCAAGCAGCACAGAAAGGAGAGGAGGTGGAGAGGGCTAAGGGCTCTTGGTTTGCTGCTTCTGTATTTGAGTCACCACCTGATCTTGGAGGGAAAATTCCTCCTTAGGCTGTGATTCAGGGGTGCAAGCAATCTCCAGCTGGTCACTCGACTGAGACCCATGCTGTTGTGCCAGGACCCAGGCACTATTGGGCACAACAGACACCAAGCAGACACCAGCAGCTGTCAGCTGGATCTTCCACTCACTACAGGGGAGGAAGAGGGAGGAAGAGGACTCTGCTGGCTCATCCACTGGTCTTCAGACCAATTTGACAGCAAACAGAGAGCAGCTTAGGTGATGAGGGCCCCCCCCTTGCTCTCGAATTCCCTGCTTCCTTCAGATTTCTTCTGTCCTCACCTGTCTCCCAGCCAGCCGACTGTGACAGTTTAATTGGTGCAGAGAAGGCCAGGCAGTAGGGAAGCAGGTAGGGGCGACCAGTGTTCTGGAAGAAGGAGGCTCCCCTGAGATGATTGAGGGAAACCATGACAGACAGGTCTGAGCACTGCATTCAGGCAGAAGGTCAGGGAGCCCTGTTGGAACAGAGCACCAGCTGAAGAGAAAACATTTGCTAATTTCCTCCCCCATCAGCTGCTTGGGCCAGTATCGCACATGCATATGAGTGGTCAGAGCCCCCTGCACCTACGGGCAGAGAGAACTGCTGAAGGGCTCTGGATGGAGTGCACGTTGGAGGGAAGGATGCCTAGTGGTTAGCAATGGGGTTAGGGGTAGACCTTCCTGGCTTAATTCTGCTGCTTTGTAGCTGTGCATCCTTGATCAAAGCTCATTAACCTTCCCAAACTGTAAGCTCTCTCCACTGTCAAGTGGGCTGAACCTGGTGAGGAGGGACAGTGATAATACCGACCTTATGGTAGTGTGTAGCAAAAATTAGATGGTGCATGGAAAAGCTCACAGTTCAGTACTCGGTATGAACCTGGTCCCAAATATTATTCCGTTGTCCTTTTGAGGTTTGTTTTGAAGCTTTGAATTGGGTGTTTTAGAGAGGCAATGTGTGAATACAGAAAAGCTAAGAGACAAGTCAAGATTTATTGGAGGGAGCACTGTGATCAGTTATCAGGGTAGATAGAGGACAAAGCCATTGCTGCTGTGAGGGTGGCAGAGTGAGCACAGCAGCACCTCCAAAAGATGAGGCTCAGCAGCCTAAGGAATTCAGCTAGGAAGTTCAGGATGATTTACAAATTTCTGTTTCAGTTATACGCATAGAGCCATATATGCCGTATAAACAGGTATGTGTCCTGCTTTGTGACATAAAATATATTTTGGACTGTGGAATTTGTTACAAAATAATTTAAGAAACACTAGCTTTGAGTTCAGCTGAGACCTTGCTTTCTGGGCTGCAGGATTGAGGGAGGCATGGGGGAGGAATGCTGGCTTGCATTGGGTCCCAGGGCACAGATAGAATAGGGTTGTGCAGAAGCAGCAGATGAGGAGAGCAGCCCCCAGACTATCCTCACTACTGACACCAAATGCAAGTTCATGGGGAGGGAGGGGGCTGTTCTCAAAACTAACCTCAACTTTCATTCACTGGGAAGGGACCACAGAACTTGCAGAAGCAATTTGACTTTTGGTTATGATTTACTACAGGGGAAGAACGAGACTGAAATCAGCTGAGAGATGACATGCATAGGGTGGAGTCAAAGTTCCAAACATGGACCTTCCATTATCACCTTCCTGTGGAGTCAGGCATGGTGTGACTTTTCCTTCATCAAGGTGTGCAAATATTGCCAGTAATGGGAGCACACCTGAGACTTCAGAGCTCAGAGTTTATACTGGGCCTGATCATATAAACCTGGGGGGCTCCCTCATGGCCCCACTCTTGGTCTCCACCTCTTTTGGAAGTTGATCAGTACCGTGTAACCTAAAACCATATTGGTAGAACCATAAGTTACATTGTTAGAGTTTTGGTGTGATCAGCCCCACCCCAAATCATACTGTTCCTGTCTGGCTGACCCAAGACCCCCTGGCAAGGACAATTTTACCAGGCATGACATGCTGAGAGCTTAGAGATTGCCTCCCAGAAGCCAGGGCAAAGGCCAGACAAGGCCTCTCCTGGAGAAGACTGAGTGTGTCCTTCCATCATTTATGTGAATGGCAGAGGAGAGGGAAATGCTACCTCAGAATGTGGGTGCTTCCGGGTTTTTAGTGTCAGTAAAATCAGTGCTGAAAACAACATGATATATCTAGTCCCTCAGCCCCTGTACATAGTCAGGCTAAATAACTTACCAGTTGAGCCTTAATAGGGAGGAGGAAAGGGGCCAGTCTGGCTGCTCACTCCCACATGGGTGAGTTACCCACATCATGGACCTTTGGTTCAACCCCAGGTGACCAGGACTTCTCTGTGCCTTGTTCTTTTGCAGACTTGATAAACCCGAGAGACCTCCAGGTGCTCTCAGCAGCTCTAGTGAGGAGGACGTCTGCCTCTCTGCTCTAATTTAACTTCCCTAGTATAGGACTGGATGAGGTCAAAGCCAGAAAACATTGAGACCTTCAACTGGAGACAGAAAGCAGATCTGCATGTCATTAGGCCATCCTGCCCCCTTGCAACCTGACAAATGAGACAACCTCCAGTCAGGAGCAATTATAATTGTGCAATCAAATTAACTTGGATATCAGCTTAATGAAGTGCTTAATTCCCTGAATGAAGCTGAGCCCTAATATTTAGAGAGGCAAGCTGGACCCCAGGAAAGAAATGAACAGGCTTCCGCTAATGCCTGTTAATATTAACTGCATTTGTAAAGCCAACCTTTCCTGAAATTCATTCTCTCCTATGAGATGACCCACTAGCTGTATTGTTCCCAGTTCTGCTGGATTTTTGCTAAGGGGCTTTTCTGCTGTGGTTCCTAAGCAGGACATTGGAAAAAACATTTTACCGAAAAATGTCCATTGGGCTCTGCATTCTGGAACACGTCTCTTAACATCACAGGATGTTGGCTTTCTCAATTGAACAATAAGGAAATTCTTCCTCTCTTTTTTGAAGTTTCTGTTTTTGTTTTTTTTTTTCTTTTTCGAAGTTTCTGTTTCTGTTTTTCTTTTCTTTTTCCCTAGAAGTGTTTTATTGTAGTTAAAAACATGCTCTGGAGGCAGGAAGGTCGGTTATAAATCCTGATTCTCATTTACTTGCTGTGTAACTATGGATAAGAAATTAACTTCTCTGAGTCTTTGTTTCCTCAACTGTAAATATGGATAATAATAATTTCTGCCCCTTAGTACTGAGAACATTGAATGAGATACTGCACGTAAAGCACTTAATAGAGGACATAGGACACATTGGTGTTTATTAAACCCAATGACAACGATGACGGCATAAACATGAAATTATTTTCAGTATGAATTACATGTCACTGGTTTGGTATCAATAGTCTTTATTTCCATTAAACTGGTGACTTAGCTCTTGTTTGGAAATGACTGATGATTCAGTAATTAATTCAATATTTATTGAATGGTTATTAAGTGTCAGGTTCTGTTTTAAGTCCTAGGCCCTTACATCTGGTATCAGAGAGAGACTGACAATAAACAAGTTGGCAAATAAATAAATGAGATAGCATCAGTATCAGATAATGCTGGTAATAAAATTGGTAACAGGAAAGACAATTTATGTGTTGTCCTCAGAATTCCTTTGGGGATCTAATGACTTCTATGACCCCTTTCTCAGAATAATATTTATAAATGCTAACAGAAAAACACTGGATTATAAGAAAATTAATTACATTGAAATCCCTTCATTATAAGAAACAAACGTGTGATATGGTATGTTTACCTCTTGATTAGAACATTTTTATTAAGATGTAGCAATAGTTCCAATACACTATCATAATTTTAAAGTAGGATTAGTGTGTTTTGAGATATCCACAACAATGATAAATTTAAAAGTAAATATCTGGGATCTCTGTGGTTAGCAACATCACAGACATCATTAATAGTTGCAAAGTAGGTTTTCAATTTAGTTTGTTGCCTGTATTTATAATGAAAGGAAGTGAAAAATATGAATTAGAGGCTAATGAAAATGCAGATTAATTTTTCTCATCTAGGTTTATGAACCCCTATCTGCAGCCCAAGGACCACTTGAGATACTGTGGACCCAGGTTCAGAATCCTTAGGACAGAGAGCAACCTGTGCTGGGGTATGAGCTGTGACCTCACAGAGGTGAATCAGGTTATTCCTGTTGTTAGAAAGTCATCTTGGACATATAGAGCAGTGGAGTCGGGAGTCCAAAAATAAATCCATATACATCTGTAGTTGACTGATTTTTGACAAGTGTGCTAAGATAATTCAGTGAATATTAAAAAATGTTTCAAAAAATAGTGCTGGGAAAACTGGATAACCACATGTAAAAGAATAAATTTGGTGACACTGGGGTTTGTGGCTCAGTGGTAGAGTACTTGCCTAGCAAGCATGTGTGAGGCACTGGGTTTGATCCTCAGTATCATGTAAAACAATAAATAAACAAAATAGAGTTATAAATATATATATATATATATATACACATACACAATAAGTATATAGAGAGAAAGAGAGAGATACATATAGATATATATAAAAGAATAAATTTGGACCCTTACCTCACACCATACATGAAATGACTCAAAATGGATCAAAGATATAAGAAAAAAACTGTTATACTTTCAGGAGAAAGGATAGGAGGGGTAAACCTTTGTGGCATGGGATTTGGCAATAAACTCTCAAATGTAATACCAAAAGCATAAGCAACAAAAGATAAAGTAGATAAATTTGACCTTGTAAAATTAAAACCTTTTTGTTTCAAAGTGCCTTACAAAATACAATTCACAGAATAAGAGAAAATGTTTGCCTATCATATCAGATACAGGACTTGTATCTAGTCTATGTAAAGAACTCTTACAACTCAATAATAAGATAACCCAGTTAAAGGTTAAAGATAACCCAGGGCAAAGGTAATGTGTAGATCTGCCTCCAGAGGATACATACAAGTGGCCAAAAAGCACATCAGAAAACACTCAGCACGTCAGTCTTCAGGAAAATGCAGATCAAAACCACAATGAGATTCCACTTCATACTTACTTGGATGTTCACAATAAAAATAGCAGATCATAACAAATATTGGCAAAGATGTGGCCAATGTCAACCTTTGTGTGTTGCTACTGGAAATGTAAGATGATGCAAAACCTTTGGAAAATTGCAAAAGTAATTGGAAAACTGGGAAATTCTCAGAAAGTTAAACGCAGATTTACCATATGACATAACCATTTGGCCCCTTGGTATTTATCCAAAAGGAATGAAAATATGCATCTGAATGTTTTTAGCAGCATTTTTCATAATAGCTAAAAAGTAGAAGCCATCTAAATGCCTATGGGTGGGTGATTAATGTGATATATCCATGCAATCAATGTAATATCATTTGGCTACAAGCAGGAATGAAGTATTCATACATGTATTCATACATAACATGGATGAACCTTGAAGACATTATACTAACTTAAAGAAGGTAATTACAAAAGATCACCTATTACATTGCTCCATTGTATGAAATGTCAATAATAGACAAATAGAGAGAGACAGAAAGGAGATTAGTGGTTGCTTAGGGCTCATAGGAATGAGACGATGGGGAGTTGACAGCTGAAGGTTCCAGGTTTCTTTGTGAAGTGATGAAAATGTTCTGTAGTTGGTTGTAGGAATCCCACAACCATGTGACTCGACTAAAAACAATGGAACCCTTCACTTTAAACAGGCGAATTGAATGGCATAGGAATTATAGCTCAATAAAGCTGGAGCCGGGGTTGTGGCTCAGTGGTAGAGGACTTGCCTAGCATGTGTGAGGCACTGGGTTTGATTCTCATCACCACATAAAAAAATAAATAAAATAAAGGCATTGTGTCCATCTACAACTAAAAAATTTTTTTTAAAATATCTTAAAAAATATAACTCAATAAACCTGTTTCAGAATGAAGTCATTCTAACTAGGATGTGAAATATAAGACTGTAGGGTAAATGTGGTGGCGGGTTGAGGAGCAGGAAGAATATTTGAAAGGCCATTTCATTAGTCTTAGCTCAGAGAGCAATGCCTTGGGTTGGGATGTTCATCATGAACAGAAAAGCTATTTAGTTTAAAATAGGGAGGAACCAAGAGTGGCTGCCAGGTCGTTGATAGCGTTCACCCTCTAGAAGCCCTGGGTGTAGTTATAATTTGTAAAAGTATTGGGAAGTGCTATAGTTTGGATCTGGGATGTCCCCCATAGGTCTTTGTTTTAAAAGTTTGTCTATTACTAGCCTGTGGCTCTACTGGGAGGTGATGAAACCTTTAGGACCTGGGGTCTCGTGGAAGAAAGCAAGGTCATTGGGGAAATGCCCTTGAAGAGGACATTGGGACACTGACTCTTTTCTCTGTATTTTCTTCCTGGCTGACAAGAGGTAGAGTGCTAAGCACTCTTGCCGTGATGTACTGTGCTGCTACAGGCCCTAAGTGACAAAACCAAGCTACCATGGACTGAAACTTCTGAAATCATGAGTCAAAATAAATATTTCATCCTTTGAAATTATTATCTCGGGTATTTTATCACAGTAAAGAAATTCTGACTATTGCCAGAGGATTGGAGGCACTTAAACACTCGGTTCTTGCGAGTATTGGTTTGCAAGGTGTTAAGATCATCCATTTCATTGTACCTTTTCATAGGGAAAAATGTGCTTCACACCCACACATAGGCATCCACATTCACACATATCCTCACATGCACACTCATGCATGCCAAACAGCAGCATAAAATCCACATGCTTCAGAAAGCCCAGCCAGGGCAGAAAAAATGAACTCCAACTTCATGACTTCTCACATCAATGCTCAATTTGTTCAGTGGATACAGATCACTGATTAGAGTGAGTCGGAAAGAATTGCCTCAAGAACTTATGTTTCTTAAACACGTCCATCAAGCATAATTTTCTCTCAGTTACAAATATAAATGGTAAAGGAGAGGAACATGTCATATCAGGGCCTTGGGTACTACAGAATTTTGATAATGTCAACAAAATTATGGATAAAATAACCATGATTTCTCTATCTCTTGGTTCCAAGGAAAGCCCAAGCTCAGTCGCTTGTCAGGCCAGGTGTGTTAAAATCTGAGTTACTCAAGGTACTTCTCTAGAGATAGCCAGACTTCAATAATAAATGAGCTCTGGAAATTAAAGAAATGGTTAGATTGTTAATTGAGCTTTTGTTCTTCACCTCAAATAGAGGCAGACTTCCCGGAAACCTGAGCCTGGAGCCAAAAAGGCAAGAGTTGGGCAACTCTTAGTGAGACTTGAATAAGATTTATTTCCTTCAACATTGTTCTTCTTTTCGAGGGCCCCATTGGGACCTTGGGTGCCAGCTCTGTTAAATTAATTGACAGAGGATTGATTTCTAACTCTGACTCTGCCAACAGAACTTTTGCTGGATAATTCCAAGCCAGACAGACTTACATGACTCATTTTCCTCATCTGCAGATGATATAATGCAACAGAGAACTTCTGAAATATCTTCTTCTATACTTTACCACTGCTTGAATAAATGTTCTTCTTCCTCAGTTGTGGGCAGTAGAGAAGAAGAGATAGGTTTCAAGAAATCTGCTTTGAAATTATCATTTTTATTGTTGGACCTCATGGTAAGAATGTACACTTTGCAGTGGGTTACCCTACTGAATAATGTTTGATTGAGTTAATGTTAATTTTTTAATGTTTATTCTCTTGACCAATCAATGGAGGTGGGGGAGATGGATCTGCATGACAATTGAGAAGATAAGCTGAAGGAACTGATCTTCCCGTACCTAGATGGCAAGTAAATCTTTGTTTACTTTTCATGGACCTATGTTTCAGGATGGAGTCCAAGTGCTCATTGCTCTTCAAGTCCCTTCAAGAACATGGCCTTATTCATCTCCAAACACAAAAAGTTCTTGACCATAAACTACTTGAACTTTGGAGGAGTCACCAGTATTTATATTCCTGTGGTGTCCACACACATCCCTGTAGAAGTTTCAGCTGCATCTCCCAAAAAATAATACCCACTAGCAAGTCCAAGTGATGCTCTCATGGGGAACTTGATATTCTTTCCATGTTTATTAAAATTTTTTTAGCAGAGAATAAGCTTTGTGTTGGGGAAGAGAAGAAAATGTTCTTCAGAAGCTCTGGCCAGTCTCTGTAGCAGTTCAGAGACTGCTGGTCTTTGACTTTGTCCTTCTGGTGGGGGTCTTCAGTTCTCACAAGTGGCCCTTCCAAGTATTCTTCCTGATCGCATGTTCCAAGAACTGTCTCTTGCTGCAAATCCCTTTTTTTCCATCTTGTTACTTTTTCAGTGATCTCTTGGGTCCTTTATAGCTTGACTGCCAGAAAACTCTGACTTGTTGGCAAAAAGAGCATGTGCCTGATCCATTTATGGCAGAGTTTTCTAAAATAATTTTTAATTAAGTTCTTTCTTTGTGGCAGCCACTGTGCTAAAAGACTTCTGTAAATCTCACCTCATTTAATTTTCATAAAACCCTAGAAGATGAATACTAGTGTTATCGCCATGAGGAATAACGGATGAGGAAACCAAGGCAAGAGAAGTTAAAGTGGCTTGCTTAAAGTGACTGCTAGGAAGTAACAGAAGTAAGATTCAAACACAAACCTTGCATTTTAATCTCTTCATTTGGCATGAGCAAAATCACCTAATTTTTTTTTTTCAAAGTCATGATTTCAGACCCCTGATAATGAAAACAAAATGAAAGCAGTTTGAGGACAGTTCCATCCTTATAACATCACAGGTACCAAACCTGTTATTTATTCCTGAATCAAGATGAGTGTAATAATGGAGTACAAGTAGCCATAATATTAATCTTTCTGAGAACTGGTAGAGCTTCTATCTGGTGCAGGGAGTGCCCATTTCCCAAGAAAATTCTCCTTTAATTTGGTTCCAGGAGATTTAGCCTTTATGACATGGTTTGCACCTCCTAAGTCACCAGCTGATGGGGAAACTTTAAAACCACGGACCTTAAAATTCACCAGCATCTTCTGGGGCCTTGTGAACCTCCAAACCAGACCTCTTTAATCAGTGACTGAGATCTTAAACTGGGGAAGGAAAAGGATTGATTACTTTTCCTATTTGTAACTAATTATAAAAGGAAGCAAAACAAAACAAAACAAAAACTTAATGGGGAAAATTTTCTTCTGCTTTTCTTCATGGAGCTCACATTGCTTGATGTTCTGTTTCCAGGGTGTTGACGTCAGTGGAAACAGCATGTATAGAATAATTATCTAATATGCCATAAACACCATGCTACGGTCTGGCAAAGGAAATAATGCCCCAGGCAAAGGGGAAGTTGAATTATATAAAAAGCAATGAGCCTTTTCTTAATTACTCCCTAAGAAGGAGAATTGAGATGAACTGAAAATACAAAAAGGGCATATTTTTTAATGAGGGAGGGACAGACCTCTCTGTGGCTTCTGCCTTTCCTTTTCTGATCTTTTGTGGTTAGTGAAGTGGAGGCCAGGGACTGCCTTCCCTCCATGCTCAGGAGTCTGTGGTTTACTGGGAGCCCCTCTCCTTCCACCCAAAGCCCCTCAGAGCAGCTATGACTGCTTCTTCTTCTCTCCTGAAGGTGTCCAGTCCTGGACCAGGCAAGGAAAAGATAAATGACTCCTGGTGGCCACGTTGTAGATTACTTAGTGCCAGTTGTCAGTTCTCTTCTCCCAGGGAAGGGTTTGAAATGAGATTGTTTTCGACAGACTGTCCATGATAAATGATTTTCCGAGTAAGAAATTGCTTTCAGTGCTGGACCTCACCAAATCACTCTGACAAATGTTTGTGGCCGTAGGGAGTCTTCCCACTGCTGTCTCATGCTAGTGGGGTGGGAGGCTGGGATTTCAACCAGGATGGGTCAAATAGAATGTCTCCTGGGTGAAGACAAGAAGAGATGGGGAATTTTGTTTCTGGAATGTGCATTTGGTCAACTCTTATCAGCTGTTGCCAAAAGTCAGCAAGCGAGGTTCAGAATGTTCGAGATCCAAGAGAAGTAGATAGGCTCAAAGGATGTATGCCTCTCTGAGCTCAGGATTGTGATGTTTCCATGTCTTAACTGTTAGGAGGCGGCTCTTGTCGACTATAAATAGATCTGGGACATGTACACACAGTGAGGGCAAGAACCTCCAGGCAATGTTCTCAACCTGTCATTGGTCCATGACCCTTCCTGAAAAATCATAAAAATAGCATGCCCTGCTTTAATATTATTTGGAATTTCAAAAGATCAAACAGCATGTCGAAAATCACGAAGGAGTCTTAGAAATCTGCCTTTTCCAGCTTTAGAGTCCCCCTTCCTAGATCCTGGGAGAGAAGGGGCCTCCTCTAGGGACAGTCACATATGGCTTGGCAACAGAGGCTCCAAGGCACCAACAAGAAGATATCATTAGAACCAGAATCCAGGATCTTGGTGGCATCATGGGGTTCATGGGGTTGTTTTGTCAGGACCCAGGTGACATAACCATCCTGTAGGAAGGGCCCTCAGCACTGTCAGAAAGGACCTGGCAGTTCTCCATTCGTTCATGTGGCTTCCATGGCCCCTTGGTGCCTGTCATGTCCCAGTCCCTGACCTCTTCTGAAATCATGGAGAAGGCCACAAATCCCTTTCCCTTGATGGTCACGCCAGGGCCAACAACCCAGGCCAGCCTGTGCGCTGCCTTTGGTGAGCTGAAGGAGTGCTAGCTGCTCATAGATTCAGAGATAGGGTCCTCTCTGAAGGCTTTGTACTGGGGAAGTTCCCAGGTGGGAGAGGAGGCTCATTAGAATGCTCTGGAGAATTACTGGGAATGCCAGAATTGACTTTTTCTGTGATTTCAGAAGCAGAGCCTGTTGAGTGCTCCTTGGTTTTTCCCAGGGGCAGAGGTCTTGTGAGGTAGGAGGAAAAAGATGGGTCCTGCCCCAACTCCCCATCTTCCTAGAAGACAGACAACACTCCATGCTTTTAATAGGTTCAGTTTTGTTTAGATGTACAAATGGATGGACTGGGGCATGAGAAGAAATATATGTACCTAGACCACCCTTTGGTCAACTTCACTACCAGTTCACTCTGCCTTGTCCATCATCAGATTTCTCATTTCCTCTCTGCCTGTGTGTCTGCCCAGGGACATCCTCCCCTTTCTCAGGACACCATAGGAACAGACACTTTAAGGCAACCATCACCTAGTCAAGAAGGTTATAAATAGTCCAGCACTGCCTAGTGGATCAACTTCACTCATTCCCCCATCAAACATTTACTGAACCTTATTTTGTACCTTGTCCTGTGCTGGTGTTGGGGACACAGAGGGAATAGACAAAGTTCCCTGCTTTCAAGCATGTCATGATCTCACGTGGAGCTTGGCAAGTGGTAAAGTGATATTATCAACAGCAATGATAGTGCTTTGAGTGCTTACTATGTTCTAGGATGTTCTAGTCCACATTCTGATTCCTTATTAACTTATCTAAGCCTCACCATAGGCCTTTGAGGTTTGTGCTGTTGTTATGAACATTTTATAGGAGGAAAGGGGTTCAGAGAAGCTAAGTAGCTCCTGCAGAGTCATAAATGGATGGAATGGGTTCCCGTCCAAAGTCTGACTCCCATCAACTCTGGCTTCAGGGTCAGGCACTGAGTTGGCACTGTGGTAGGAATGATCCTGGGGAGGGGTGGTCAGTACTTCAGAGGGGCAGGATTGGCCATGGAGGAAACCATAGTCTTCCAAGACGTTCTGGTGTCCAGTGTTGTTGAGAAGCAGACTGGCTTTCCTGATCCTCTGGGCTCCTTTTCTTGTGTGCTAGAATTTTCCCACAGCCCTTTTCTTGTTGCATAAGTACCTTCACAAAGAGGCAGATTCACCATTGGTCTCCATTTGGATCTAGGAACTTGGAAGCTACACTGCAAAGAGGAGATGTATGAATTCACATGTTCCATTCTCCAGAACTTTTTTGAAAGTTAGTCATGTGAGACTGAAAGTCCCTGAGGAACTGTTGAGAAAGAATGCGACTCCTCTTCCAGTCTTGGGCTAATGACCATGTGTCCAGGCCTGTTATGGTTTGGATGTGAGGTATCCCCCAAAAGCTCACATGTGAGACAGTGCAAGGAGGTTCAGAAGAGAAATGATAGGGTTATAAGTGTCTTAACCCAAACAATGATTTAATTCCCTGATAGGGATTAACTGAGTGGTAACTGAAGTGGTAGGGTGTGGCTGAAGCAGCTGGGAATTGGAGTGTGACTTTGAATATATATCTGTACCTGTCAGGTAGAGTCTCTCTCTGTTTCCTGACCACCATGTTAGCTGTTGCCCTCTCCAACACTCTTCCGCCAAGATGTTTTGCCTCACCTGGAGCCCAGAGGAATAGAGCCAGCATTCTGTGAACTAACACCTCTGAAACCATGGGCCCCTCAAATAAACTTTTCTTCCCTAAAATTGTTCTGGTCAGACCTTTAAGTCACAGTAGCAAGAAGCTGACTAAATGAAGGTCATACCTTGGTGGTCTGAGGAGAAAATGGAACAATGGAATCTCCACATTGGGAGCAGATACACTAATGGCTAATTAGAGCCTCTGTACCCTGTGTCTGGGTCCATGGAACTGTAACATCCCATATATTCAGTAAATATGGTGAAATGAAGAAAGAGACAGACAGAGAGAGAGGCTGAGGCTGACCCTGAGGATGACTCATAGGCAGCACCCCTCTCCCTGTGTCCCACTGTCAGCATGGACAGATACAGAACTACAGTGGAAAGAGAGTCCAAAGCCTTCTGCTATGACCACCAGGTTCCTGCCAGGAGAGGCATGCAGCTTGCTCCAGGACTCTTCTCTTCTAGAGCTTTCCTTATGATGGGCAGTTATTCTGGGTCACGAGAACTATCACACTCTTACCTGACAGATCTCCAGCTATTTGGGCTGTTTGGTTCGGTAAGTGAACCAACACCACTAGGACTTCCCACCTCCCTCTTCACTTTGCCCAGGACCTCTGCCATATCCTGGTGCCTCTTCCTTGAAACTGTGCTTTCTGAAACTGCTGTCCAGAGAAGCTGTTCTTGTTCAGGGGCCTGCCTCCCAAGTTGAAGAAGGAAAGGAGGCAGGGCATCCAGTCAGAGCGAGGAGAGAGGGTAACACCTGCCTTTGAGGAAGGAACTTTTGCCTGTCAGTGTCTCTCTGAGCCTTCGTTCTGACCCTCCTTGCCTCTGAGGTTCCAGTTTCCACATCTTCATGGAAGAAGGCATCTCAATGGGTCATCACTGTTCTGAGAATCTCACTTTTGTTTGATTCTAGACACTTTTTTCACTCTTCTACGCTTTCATTTCAACTTTTTGGAACAGATAGCCTCTCTAGCTGGGGCTCACTGAGCATAAGGACTTTAAAGATAAAAATACAGATGTTCAGAGGTCATCTGGGCAGCACGAATATGAGCAAGTGACCAGCACCACCTGAATAGACAACACATTCTATGTCACAATTTGGTCTGAGGAGGAAAAACTACAACCACTATAAATGGTTTCCTAGTTATAATTCTTTATAGACCAAAGAAATGAAGTAATTATTTCGACGCAGATAAGTGCTGTGGAAGCACAGCTCATGATCCAATTCATAATGTAAAACCAGATACGCAGAGAATGATGATCAGGTCCATCCAGCCTACCTAGTCTCAGCTAATAAAACTGAAGTTCTTTTTTTCTGGAACTGGGGACAACTTTGCTTTGGGAAATAGAAATGCGGAGAGGGAGTCTTTGTCCCCAGGATTCTCCTGGCCCAGTCTCTCTGGAATCTGACCAATAAAACAGGCACCAACTAATCATGATGTTCCTGGAATCATTGCAGCTGTCTTGGAATCCCAGCAGCCAAAGGATCTAGAATTATCCCATTGATATTTAACCCTAGCTAATGTGGCCCAGGTAGAGCCAGGCTGCTGCTGGGGTGGGAAGGCTAGGGTTTTGAACCAGGACCCTGGCACCTGGCTATGCAGGCTTTCTTGGGCTATTTCAGTGCCTTATGGTGACACAGTTGCACATTTTACATGATTGGAATGTTTAGACTTTGCATATCACATTATGTTGGGATCAGGGTTGGGAAGGTATAGGAAGAGAGAGTTGGAGGTTTATTTTAATTCAGGTTGGGCACTTCACTACGAGAACTATAAAAAGAATTATAGTTGAAGATGATGCTTAAAAAAAGACTCCTATCTGATTCTCATAGATTTTCCAGTGGTTTCCCCAATCTGATTGTTCTTGTAGCACAGTGACCTTCATCTTCAACAGAGCCTGAGATCACTTCCCAAGGACAGGAGAGCAGCTTCTCTGCTGCTGAGTCTAGATCTGTCTCCTGTAGAGATGATCTTAATTTCCCCCCTTCTATATGCAAATGTGATGTACTTCCTTAAATTATTTTATGTCATTACCCAATAATCCTGTGACAGGGTAGTCCTTATGATTATGATGATATATATGACAACACTGTGGCTCAGAGAAGTTAAGATACTTGTGTCCATTTACACAGCCCTAAATGACAGAGCTAGAATTTGAACCCAGGTCTGTCTAGCTCCAAAGCCTAGACTCTCCCACTTTCCATCATAAATGTCCCTTTGATGCAGTGTTTAGGCGGTCATAATGTCCTTTAATGATTAATGCTCTTTTGGGGGACGTGGGTTAGGGATGAGGAGAATATAGAGAATTTGATGAAAACTGGACCTCTGGGTGGGCAGGGAGGTGGGATGCACACCCATCCCACAATTTTGCATATTCTTTCAGGGAGTTCTTGGGGTCCCTGGAGCCCATTTATGGATTATTTAGGGCCAAATTACAAGTTAGGTTAATTATAGTCCTGAAACAATTCATCAAAAAATTTAAAGCAAGAGTGAGTTATTAGAAGGCCATATCTAGAAATTTTCTTCTGACTTTTCAGGAATAAAGACTCAAGAAGGGACGAGAGGAGAGGAGGATGGTAAGGGGAAGAAGCAAGATAGAAGGCACCAAGAAGTTGCAAGCAGTAGAAACTGTTTGCATCACGAACACCCCAGACCTGGCAGAAACACTTGCTTTTCAAGTGTGTGTTAATTGGAGTGTTGGCTTATTTGTCTTTTCCCTTGGTGAGCCCAACGACTCATCCTGATTTATAAGCCTTCCCCTGTTCACTCTCTGTTAGGATCAACGGGGGGTAGTGACATGATTTCATTGAGTTTCGTGGGGTCGTTGTTGGTAGGAACCACTTGCTGTCAGTGACCCCTGGAGATCTTGTCGAGCCCCAGATTCTCTTGTTTCTATGAATAAAACAGGTGGCCTCATGAGTTTGTGTGTCATTTATGTCTGGAGGAAGGTTTTAGCAGAAACTGGAATATATGGTGAAGGAAGTAAGAGGAATCAGATCCAAGAGCTTGGGGATTTTTAGATTTTAAAACTTTTCCATTCACTAGGAAGGGAAGAGAAGGCTATTAACAGGACCTCTACTGCTGTGTCTGGAAAGAGTGGCCCATTTAGATGTACAAAAATGACCCAGGTCTCTTTCAGATCACTTATCTCCTCTGCTAAAGTCTCCTCTCTAATCTCCTGACATTTCAGAAATTAATAAAACAAGGAAACGTTTTTTCCCAGCCTAGCTCTGATGAAGGCAGTACCCCTGTTTCACACCCTGCTGGCTGGTCTTCAGAGACCTTGCACAGGAGACCTGACCCTGTAGAGATCCAGGAGGCGGCAAAGCACATGGCTTCCCTTGAGCCTCTAGATTCTGACCCCCTGGCACAGACTCTCAACTCTAGCCTTGACCAGTGTATGACTTACTAAGTCAGTGTAGAGTAAAAAGAACAACTTTGGTGTCAAACTACTGGAGTTCAGATTCTGTCTGATCACTCGCCAGCTGTGTAAACTTGGGCATGTTGGTTAATTTTCTCTCTGTAACTAACATGCAAAAAATCACAACAAATAAGGTTTTCTGGAGATTAATTGGACTAACATAGAACAGCGCCCGACAGGTTAGCAGGTTAGAACAGTACTGACCTTAGATTTTAGTTATTATTATTTACACTCTCATTTTCAGGTTCTCCACTTGTAGAATGCAGCTGATGATCATGGGACACTGTGAGAACAGTGAGTGAAGACACCTTCTTAGAACATGCTGGGTAGAACATGGTGCCCAGCTGGAGGTTGGCAGCAGCCATAATGCTAATGGCAGGAAAAAAGGTCATGGGTTATCCTGACAGTTCCCTCTTAGGCAAAGAGTTTAGGGTGCTCAGAAACTTCACAGCACGTGAGAGCCCTTAAAATCAGTGGTCTTTCTTGACCTTCTGTGTCTTCACATACTCTGGCATTGACTGGAGCTGCAGGGATGGGGCCCCAGCCACAGGCAACACAGTTCTGGGAAGCAGGGACATTGCGCTGGCACACGGTTACGAAATTGGCACTTCTCCCCACCACCCTGTCATTTGAGCACAGTGAACCTGATCACCTCTGACCTGACTCTGCTAGGTTTCTGTTGTCAGCTCATTGGTGATCAAACTTAGAGGTGACCTGGTGAGGTTCCTTATAAGAATGCTACAAGATTGTGTGATGGGAGGCTGGGATGGGGCTCAGGGGTAGAGTGCGTGCCCTGATGCACAAGGCCCTGGGTTCCATCCACAGTATGGAAAAAAAAAAATATATATATATATATATGTGTGTGTGTGTATATATATATATACACACATATGTATATTGCTGATGGAAAACCGAAAAAAAAAAAAATCAGTGTTCCTTTCTGTACCCTAAAAGGGTAAAATTATTAAATGTATCTGTAAAGAATATCCAGAGGCATGACTGTGATGCTGATTCTCACAGAAAGCTGAGATACAGGTAGGTCTAGGAATCCTTTAACAGTTTCTTGGAGAGGGGACCTTCTTGAGATCTTGTGGTTGCAAGGGTGGGGTTGGATGAAGTGAGCACCTCTGGCTGGAGTCTTGAGCCCTCTGAGGGGGGTTTAGCTCTGAAGGGCCCACAGGAACCAGGCTGGACATCAGCAAGCAGTGGCGGGCACTCTGGAGCACCGGGGACACCTGCTCCACTCCAGTGACTGACTCTGCCCGGAGCAAGTCTCAGAGCTTCCAGCTGTTCCAGTGGTTCTGAACATTGGTATTTGGTTGTTGCTTTTGCTTCTTTTTGATTCAACACTTCTGTTTTTAAAAACCATGTGGGTGGTCATTTGTCACCCTTTGACTGCAGAAGATGACCAAGGAACTAAAGACTTTGGACTTGCAAGGAGGCCAAAGGGGTCACTTGGGAGCCCCTCCACTATCAAGGGAGAAAGGCTCAGGGCTTTTGGTGACACAAAGGACATGCTCTTCTCCTCCAAGCTTGCCTTCTACTTTCACATTACCTCTCTGGCGAGGGTCCCGGAATTCATACCAGGGCCCCCACTTCTTCATTCTTTTCTGGGAAGCAGCCCATCAGTACTACCCTTGGGTTCAGATACATATTTAAAGTGTTACGGAAATGACTGTTAAAATATGGTAGACAGGCAGAATTGTCAAGCCGTTGTAAAATATTCTGGGGTCACACATCAGAGTACCTGGTGGCTATGGAACATGTATCCTTAGGTGAGCCCATTGAAAAGAGGATCAGAGATGTAGCCCAAACAGAGACTGCAAGTTGATTATCTCAGCAAAAATGAGCTTATGAACTTCCCTTTTTCCCTTCTTCCTTTTTCCTCCTTCTGGTACTGGAGGTTAAACTCCAGGACACTCTACCACTAAGCTATGTTTTTAATCCCTTTTTTTTTTTTTTATTTTGAGGCAGGATCTCTCTAAGTCCCAGCTGGCCTCCAACCTCTGATCCTTCTGCCTCAGCCTCCTGATTTCCTATGATTACACACATGCTCCACCACACCTAGCCATAAATGAACTTTTCATTTCAAAAGTTTCCATCACAAGGCTTTCACACAGTGTTTCCTGTTGAATTTATGATAGAGGTTATTTAGCAAATCAATTTGGTCTACACATAATTTTCAGGAAAACACCCTCTGCCAATTGAAGTGCACCTGCAATTTATTCCACTTTCGTTCTTATTTAATTTTCCTCTTTGTTCTCTGTGTTTCCTTGTTTAGTGTTTTCATTCTTACAGCTCTTGAAGAGCAAAATCCACATTTTGAAGATAAGGAATTCAAAGGTGGCCCCAAATAGTCTTACTATAAATAATAAATAAAGACATTTTTAAAACAAGGGACGGTGGCACACACCTGCAGTCCCAGCTACTCAGGAGGTTGAGGCAAGAGATTCTCATAAGCCTGGGAGTTCCAGGCCAGCCTGGGCAGCAAAGCAATGCCCATCTCAAAGAGAGAAATAAGTAAAACTCGTACAGTCAATGAATTCTTGCTATACTTGCCAAAGTTTCTTTCTGTTGGGACATGAAATAGTGGTTTTTCTTTTTATGGATGGCAACTTACATCAGTGAAATTAAATATTTACTTTTTCTGTTTGTTTGTTTGTTTTGGTACTGGGGATTGAACCCAGAGGTGCTTCTCCCCTGAGCCACATCCCCAGCCCTTTTTATGTTTTATTTAGAAACAGGGTCTTGCAAAGTTGCTTAGAGTCTTGCTAAGTTGCTGAGGTTGAACTAGTGAGCCTCCTGCCTCAGCCTCCCGAGTCGCTGGGATTCCAGGTGTGCACTACCACATCTGGCTGAATATTTGCCTTTGTAAGATGAGCCCGTAGTTATGTATGATATGTGTATGAGTCTTTCTGCATCTCCAAATACTTGACTTGAAGCCACTTCATGGGATATGGAAAAACAAAAGAATGAGCATTGTTTTTTTGGTTGCTTTGTGACATTATCACTGGCCCTCCTAGTAGGAAACTCCTGTTTCAAGGCTATAAAACTTGATAACAGTGACTTTCTCCTAGGGGAGCACGTGCTTTGAAGATTGCCCGAATGGGCTTTGGGTTCTGCACTCTCCTCTTCGTCCCCTCCTTATCAATTCTCTTCCTTTTCTCTGTCCACCTGGGCAGGCCAATCTGCATTCAGGTCGTGACTGAGCGCTGCAAGCCAGTGGCACCTGTAGCCACGGCTCTTTTCTTCCTCCTCCTTCTCCCTCTCCTCTTCACTCCCTGGTTCTCCTGCTCCTCCTTTCCTTCTTCATTTCTTTATTGAGATTACTTACAATGCCATAAAATTCACCCATTTAAAGTGGTTTGGGGTTTTGTGAGTGTGTGTGTGTGTGTGTGTGTGTGTGTGTGTGTGTGTGTGTGTGTAACCATTGCCACTATCCAATTTCAGAATATTTTTAACATCTCTAAAAGAAACTCACATCCATTAGCAGTCACTCCCCATTCCCCGCTCCCCAGAATCTTCCTGGCCCTAGGCAAAAATTAGTCTACTCACCATCTCTATGGATTCGCCCCTTCTGGACATTTCACATGAATGGAATCTTGTGTATGTGGCCTTTTGCGACTTTCATCTTTCAATGAGCATAAAGCGTTCGAGGTTCATTGTGCTGTCACCTGTATCAGTACTTCGTTCATTCATGACATTCCAGTGTACAGATGCACCACCTTGTTTATCGAGTCAGCAGTGGATTGACACAGATTAATTCCACTTTTGCCTATTATGAATAATGTTTCTGTGAACATTTTTGAACAGGTTGCTGCATGGATTTTTAAGTATTCATTTCTCTTGGGTAGATATCTAGGAGTAAAGTTGCTGGGTTACATGATGCTCTAGTCTGCTCAGACTGCCATCACAAAATGTCATAGATTGGGATTTCCCACAGTTTTGGAAGCCAAAAAGTTCAAGATCAAGGTGGCAGCATGGTGGGCTTCTGGTGAGGGCTCTCTTCCTGTATCTCCAACGGCCACCTTCTTGCTGTGTCCTCACATGGTGGAGGTGGGTTGAGAGCTCGCTGGTGTCTGTTCTCATATGAGCAGCAACCCATCCTGAGGCCCTGCCCTTATTGCCCTCGTTTAACCCTAATCTCCCCAAAGACCCTCTCCACATCCCATAACACTGGGGCTTAGGGCTTCAACAGATGAAATCTGGAAGGTCATCATTCACTTCATAGCATATGGTATCTCCATGTTTAACTTTTAGAACAACTTTGAACTTCTCTTATTATTCTCTCTTTTCTGACCCCAGCTTCTGTAATGACCCTTACAAATTTACCAGGAGGCCCAGACTCTGGCAGCTTATAGATATCAAAACCATGGTCATTTCTTTATTCATTTAACAGGAAGTTAATTACCTGATCTGTGCTGGGTGCTGTCAACACGTGAACCAGTAACCATAATCAGGGAATTCTTGTGGACTCCTGGGGAGACGAGCAAAATAAACCAATGACAAAGCAAAATGAAAAACAGACCAAACAAAAAAAAAATTCCAATGCGTGATCAGACTCTGAAAATAAATGAAGAGACAAGTTCTACAGAAGATGTTCTGGCATGACCCATGAGGGTGGTTAAGGTAGAGAAATTAAAGAGAACATTTGGACAGGACTCACTGACAGATCGGACTCAGAGTGAATCAGTTCTTCCAAGTTTGCCTCAGATGATGGGTAGATGGTGGAGCCACCTGCCAAGCACGGAAGGGCTGTGCTGGGGGAAGCTGTTCGGGGAGTCATCGAGATTTCCATCTTAGATATGAGGTGTCTGCAAGACCTGAGAGGGCTGATGTCCAATTGGAAGACAGACCAGAAGTCCTAAGAATCATATTGACCTTACATTTGGGAATTCTAAAGATGATTTTGAAGTCCTGTTGGGAGAGGGTATCATTTGGAGAAAGAGTGTAGGTGAAGGAGAGATGGTGTCCAAGGGTGAAAGTGGGCGAATTCCCAACAGGTAGAAGTCAAATAAAGCGGGAACCACCTGCATGGGAAACTGAGCCAGAATAGGACCAACGAGGGTGGGATGACGGGAGTAAGGCAGAGAGAACTTTAGGCAGGCGGAAGAGACCAACTGCCAAACACAGGAGGCATCAGGGAAGATGGGGCTGGGGATCACCATCATGTTTGCAGTGTGGACATTGTTGCTGACCTGGATGAGTGAAGCATTGGTGAATGGTTGGGAGGAGGGCCACAGTGAGATGGGCTCAGGGACGCGCCGCTCACTGTCTTTGGAAATGTGGTCGACTGTGGAACAGAGGTAGGCCAGTTCCTGTGTTGCACCAGAGCTCCAGCAGCAAGGGTGAGCTTGCTAGAGTGACCTTGACAGATAAGGCTGAGAGAGCAGGGCTCAGCCTCTGATCAGAGGAGGGAAATCCCCCCACTGAAGGAGGAGATGGAGAAGAGGCACAGGGTGCGTGGAGCGTGGGGTGGGAGGGCAGCTAGGAAAGAGTGAGACTTTTTTTTTTGGTATGACTTTGATGGACTTTGTGAGCCATTAGTTGAAAGTGATGGTGCAGAAAAGGACACAGGAAGTTAGAAAGTGCCATGGTTTGGCCCAGTGGCTGGAGAATTCAAAGCCAGCTGCGGCAACTTAGCAAGACCCTGTCTCTAAATAAAAGATTAAAAGGGCTGGGCATGTGGCTCAGTGTTAAGCACCCCTGGGTTCATCCCTAGAACCTATCTTTCCCAAGAAAAGAAAGAGCCATGGTTGGGATGTGCTTTGCCTCCCAAGTGTTCCTGTGTTGGGAGCTTGGTCCTCAGTGTGGGATGCTGAGAGGTGGTGGGACCTTTAAGAGGTGGGGCTAAGTAGGAGGGTCACAAGACTGACCCTTCCCCATGCTCTGGATTGCCTGTCCCGCTGAGTGGACTTTCCCTGTAGGACAGGCTCCCACCATTGGTGTTGCCATCTCCCATGAGGGACCTCACCAGAGCTGAACAGGTACTGGTGTCATGCTCTTAAACCTCCAGATCTGTAAGCTAAACAACCTCTTTTCTTTATAGAGTACCAAGTCTTAGGTATTGTCATCTAGTAACTGATGGACCATACAAAGAAAGAAAAAAACTGAAATGTGGCCTTGAAAAATTGGAAAGCAAGTCATTGTAAGAAAAATAACAGTTGGCTGTTAGTATGGAGTGTCATTTTGCAGTTTGAGATCATGAATTGAGTGATACCAGTCATTTAACTTTGTGGGGTTTTATCCAGGACTTTTAGCTTCCTAGGAGCTACGTGGAATCATGCAGACAGCTTCCATTGGGGATCATGGGTGATGGTCATTGCCGGCTGTGAAATTAGGCTGGACAAGGAGGGTCAGAGGAAGCTGGGGGATCTGAAGTTGAATCAGTGGGAGAACAGTTGAGCAGTGAGCCATGGGGGCCCAGAGGGTGCTTTGAAGAACGACTGAGGCTGTGGCATCAGGAATATTGACATCGCTGCTGCTCACCTGGTCCAGAGTATGGCTGTGGAAGCGGGCAGATGGCCTGGGTTAAGCAAGGTCTCACTGCCAATTAGAAGAGTAAGGAACTGAGAGGCAGACCTTCAGGTGTTCTGTCTGTGTCCCAGTGATTAAGAAGGTGCCGGGCATCAGGGTGGATGGGGGAGACCGAGCCTGGTCTGAGTTCCCACTTACCATCCTTAGGCTCACTTGTCACTGCGTATGTGGTCACGAGAAGCATTTTAGTGCTCTCCTCTTGTTCCCTGATTACAACTGCAACACTTAAAAGATACCTGCAGGAAGGACAGTTACCTTGCAGCTCCTGCTTTGTGTTTCGGGAACCGTTGGTTGGTGATTTGGTGCTTGCAAGTTGTAGGTGCTTGCTTCTGCCCTCACAAGTACCTTCCGGACGCCTTTGATGGCACAAGGTTAGATCGGAGATGAACAGGAAGTCCAAGTGCAGAGGCTGACAGCAGACATCAGATCTCCAGCCCTTCCTGAGTTCCACGCAGTCAGGACAAGTGCTTCCTTCCTTCTTTGGGTCCCCTGTGGACGCTACCCCATTGTTCCACATCATAATTGTATCATTACACGTCATAACAATGGGATTTCAACAGTTATTATTGCACATTCTAATTATGTGATTACTCAGTCTTTCACCAATTATGTAATTAGATTTAATTACACCAATTGCACAAATAAACGATAGTCAACTACGAATTACTTAAAATAAAATCCAGAACTGTGCATGTGTCAGCAATTGCCCCCAAAACAAGAATAGAAAACAAGAGAAGGAAGAAGGCTTATGAAATCGATTAGCAGTGAAAGGAGTTCTGTGATCTGGAAAGATCTTTAAGGATACTGGCGGGAAAGCATCTTATCTGGAAGTTTTCTATCATTTTTTTCTTCAAGAAAGTGAGGTGGTAAGAACGGGGATGCCAAGTCAGAGATGCCGATTCTCTTCTGCCACAACCTCTCTCTACCCATTCAGCTGAAGGAGAAAGGTGGAAGGAAAACAGCAAGAGTGGGAGCAAGAGGAAGAAGCAGGAAGGGAAGAAGCGGGGAGCAGAGGAAGGAGGAGGAGGAAGAGGGAGGAGGAAAGGGAGGGAGCGGGAGGAGGAGAGAGGAGGGGGAGAGGGATAAGGAAGGAGGAGGAGAGAGGAGAAGGGGAGCAGAGACAGGAGGAGGAAAGGTAGGAAGAGGAGGAGGAGGGAGGAGGGAGGAGCACAGTCGTTAAAAGTCCCACAGTGTATTTTGATGTGGAGTACTGAATCAGTGCTAAGACAATTCATGTTTATCATTTGACCCTTAGTCCTCACCTAACAGGCATTCTTTTTCTTTCATCTATCCTTGATTTACTTCTCGAAATCCCTTATGAGATTATTATATGAAGTTAGAACTTCAGGGCCAGTATCACAGCCCTATTCTTCTCTAGTATAATGTATGAGTTGAAAATTAGTAAGCAAGAGACTCAGTCTTTATATATATACATAGCCTATATATATATATACATATTATTATATGTATATACATATAATAATATGTATATACATATAATAATATATAATATATATAATATGTATTGTTTTAGTTGTAGATGTAAAATGCCTTTATTTTATTTATAAATGATGCTGAAGATTGAACCTAGTGCCTCACATGTGCTAGGCAAGCGCTCGACCACTGAGCTACAACCCCAGGCCCAGACCCAGTCCCTTCTAGAGAATTAAAGGTCATATTCATTGTCATTTTTCCCTTGCATTATCTTGGGTTGTTGAGTAGTTTGAAGTAGGGCACCTAGAAAAATATAGAAAGTTGGGGCTGTATCTAAGGTAATCCCCTTTTTTCCTATGGGTACATCCCAGAGAGTGATTTTTTCTGAAAAGTGGATTCTCTGTGACTGGACTCTCAGATCCTGAATAGAGAGCCATGGACTGTATGAACACAATGGAATATTATTCAGCCATAAAGAAGAATGAGATCCTGGCCTTTTTAACAACATGGATGGAACTAGAAAACGAAATGTTAAGTGCAATAAGCCAGGCACAAGAAAGACAAGTACCACATGCTCTCTCTCATATCTGAAAGCCCTCTGGCCCCCCAAAAATTAATCTGAATGTAGAATAATTACTAGAAGCCAGGAGGTGAGGAAGGGGATAAAGGGAAAATGTATAATGGATTAGGTTCTGTATTGCCTAGCACAGTGGGGTGGTTATAGTTCACAATGACCTATTATAAATTTTATGAAGAACTAGAAGAGAGGAACCCCAAAGGCTCCCAACATAAAGAAGTAAGGAGAAGGAAAAGCCAGTTACTCTGATCCGATCCAGGCATGCCATATGCATATGTTGAAATATCACAGCACGCCCCATCAATATGTACAGTTAGTACATGTTAATTACAAAAGTGAACCACAGACAGCAGTGACAACTGTCTTATGGGTAAGTTCTCCCAGCTGGAGGAGAAAGGACGGGCCTGGAGTGGGAGAGGCAGAGAGCTCCGTGGAGGCGGGAGCTTGCACACATCTGGGAGAGTGGGCACGCGCATTCACACCCCTCCGGAGATAATAATTGTTAGGTGCCGTTGAAGCACATATATACTTAGGAAGATTACCAGCTGAAGTTGGCTGAGTCCTGATAACTGCTGAGCACCAGGATTGCTCCTCACCTGCCCCAGGATCTGATGGTGGTTTACCAGATGAGGATCACTCGGCCAGTACACATAATGGCTGGTGCTTGTACTTAACCCTGCTGTAAAAATAATTTTTGGTTCCATTGTGGGTCACGTTGGGGCTTTCTTGCCTTTTGCCAGCTCTTATCTATATGTGAAAAATTAACAAACTATAGTAACACAAACAAAGAGCCAACGTGCTTTTCTATCTAAACTATCGACATTTTCAATTCATTCTTTTCTATTCCTATTTGCGGAAAACCCTGATTTGCAGCGGATGCTGAGGGACCTTACTCTAGAGATTTCCATTTGCCTGTTGGTTTCTGCAGAGCTGCAGGCTGGGACTTCGCTTTTTGGCTCTTCTGTAAATGGGGTTTTGATCCTGCACACAGGTGTATGCCTGGGGGAGTGGACCACAGCCATAGAAGGTAGCACCTAGTGTAGGGAAATTTGAGTGGGCACACCCTGGGAAAATGGAACCAAAACAGGACCATTGGACCAGAACTTTGCAGTCCAAATATCTTCCCTCATCTCCCCAAAGGCACCAGAACAAATAAGGTCAAGCTGGTGGTTATCAACAGGTTTGCAAGGACACAGCGTTCCACTGTCCTCTTTCCTTGTTAGAAGCCAGGCGTGTGTAAAACAGAAGACACACTGATGGGACTCAGCCAGTTTACACCAGGGTGAACTCGCTGAGTGGTAAGAACCTGCCTTCCAGGTTCTTAGCTCAGAGCTGGTCATTTCTGGTTTGCTCTTCTCAACCAAAACGCCAGATTCAAGTGGCATGCGCTGACTGGGAGAGGCGTGGATGGGAACTAGCTTCTGTGTCTGGCAGACGCATTTCCCTCATTAAGCACCTATGGTATGCTGCACTTCTGGCTATCGGACACTCAAGGGAGGAGATTCCACACAATGTTGATGTCATAGTAGAAAACTGAGCACATCCTGACCGACTTCAGCAAAAAAGGGAGAGGAGACTGCCGCATGGGCGGCCACCACGCCTTTCACCAAGCAGGGATTAATCAGATGCCCACTAGGTCAGGCATGGGCTTAGCTGTGCCTTTACCTTCTTGGGTCCTCATTAATGTGTTTATTCAAGTGCATGGAGTGCACATTTCTCATGGGAGATTCTGAACTTACTTCTGGACCCACGTGCAGTTTCCGTATTTACTGAGAACTTACTATGTGCAAAGTGCCAGGATAAACCCTTTTTCCATTCAGCACTGTAATTTTCCCCACTTGATGAAGACAGGAAACTTGAAAGCATTTTAAATCAGTTGCCAAAGTCACAAGGTTAGTAAATGAGAGTAGAATTTTAATCTGAATCCCAAGTCTTTTTTCTTAACCCTTGAATTGCACATTCTGTTATATTCCACTCTCTCTGGAACCCAGTATTATTTCATTACTGAAAGGATGCATTAAGTGTGGGACTAAATTTCATGTAGGGGCACTCCTCAATTAAATCTTCATAATAAGCAGAGTTTGGGATTAACAGGGGATAGGCTTTCAATTTCTTCTCCATCTAACTTAGGAAAGCAATTGGCAAGGAGATGTTCTGTTCTGCCTTCAAATGAAAAGGGAAGTGTGTGTTTAAGCCTAAGCTCAAAATTAGATGTCAAACATCTTCCCAGGTGCATGTATTATAGACAGTTACATTACCATGTGACTCCTCATGTTGGCATAAGAAAGGTGAAAATCCTTCTGTGTGGGTACAGAGTCATACATACATAGAAACTGAAGTAGGGGCGACCTCATGCTAGGAATGACTAGCTTTGTCAAGGGAAAAACAGTAAACTAGCTTTGATTGGACATGATCTTAGGTGAGGCTGGACGAGAACTTCAGTACTCCTTTCCTCCCTCCTTCCTTCCTCCTTCCTTTTATTCCTTTTTCCTTCTTTGGCTTCTTCGAATCCTCACTTACGTGTTTAATAAAGTTCTTGGAGTACTAACTGGTTACCACGTACTCGTGTGGGCTTTGATGAAATGAAGACCCATAATTTTTCTGCTTTCATGGAGCTTGGGTTCTGTGGTGAAGGACAAAACCTTTGGGATTTAATGTGGTTGGAGCTTAGTGGGAAAAGGGGAGATTGGTAAGATGTTCCTAGAGGCGACGGAGGCCCATCGTGCAGCTAGACCTTCCCGAGAGCAGACAGAAGCTTGATGCTCAACAAGGGTCACAGGTAAGTTAGGAGCCCTTGCTGGGTGCCAGGGACTGTCTAAACACTTGTCATACTCTAACTTGTTTAAACCTCACAACTCCACTCTGTGGATTTTAAAACATCTCTGCTGAGTTGAAAAACAATGAATTTCATGTCACATCGATAATTTTAAGAACTTTCATTGAGTTAACAGTGACACAATGAGATTTAAATTTTTTATTTTCAGTTTCAAGCAGCGTTGATGCTATTCTAATTTGATCGTCTTCAAACTAATAGATAGCTTTTTAAACCGAGCAGACGGATTTCATAGCTAATGCAAGTGTTCTTAGGTCTGAAATTAGTGTCTTCCCTCCTTACGGTGAGATTGGCTCTTCTGCAAAGGGGGCCCATGGAATGGCTTTATCTTGTTCTCTTCACCCCACGATGTCATGTTGTCCCTGAGTTGGTTTAAGCAAAAGTGGCGTATTGATTCATACGATCTTGTTGTTGCTAGTAATGAACAAATATTATTACACCTGTGCCTCTTACTAACAGCTTGCTCATCGTTATAAGTAATCCTTTAGAATTGCCTACAGAAAGCATGGGGTATGAGAAGCTAGTGACCCCTTTAAAAATTTGTATGATTAGTTTTAGAATATAATCCCAGTTTTGTTTTGTCCATTTAATATTTAGAAAGAGTGATGACTAGAAGAAACTGCCCAGCAAAATCTATGCTGATCTGAGGGGATAAATTACAAGGAAAGTCAGTGTCAAGTGACTGACGCGGTTTGGACTCTTTAGGGGAATCTTCATCAGGTGTGCAGTGTGGAGTAAACCCATAGTGGGAATCACCTTCACTATGTCAGGTCACATTAAAAATTACTCTATTTTTGTAGATCATCAAATGTCACATTCAGTCTTACTTGAAGAATTAGAGCAGGTTGGTTCATGTCTAGTGAGACTAGTCTCTTTCCAAGGACACCCTTTAGATTCAAATCCTCACCCAAACTCCTCCTCCAGGTTTTCTTATGTCTCCTTCCATTGTTACCTAGACACCTGTTTATTTGGGTTGGATTCCTGAAGAAGCAGATCAGCAAGAGTTACCTGAGCTGACTTCCTAACATCTGAAGAACACGCATCTTCCGATTTTTAGCTTAGGCTGCTAGTATGCTTAATGTCAAGTTTGGATTAAGCTTCCTGAGCTAGAGCACAGGAAAAAAAAAAAAAAAAAATATATATATATATATATATATATATCACTTGAAGAAAACAGAGAACAATTGGGGTTTCTACCTTTTCTATGTATTTTTTCTATCCTGGCCCCCCAGTTATAGAAAATAACCTTCATATAAACAGAAAAATATAAGACATGACTTTTAATTTAGTGTTATGATGCCTAATGACATGAAGAAATCAAATACCCTGAGAGAGACCCTCCTAGAGTAGGATTCCAAATCTCTTATGAGGTCACTAAGGTCAGGTGGCTTTGCTGAGTGGCGGAGTTGCTGCCCCAAGATCATTGCGACTCTCCTCCCTCTTAGGTTAGCTAACCTATAACCCTCCTGGAACACAGAAGGAGTTCATCAGTCAATCTCTGGAAGGCACCACACCCTCTAGGGATGTAGTAATATTGTGGCTGATGTAATTGTCATATACTTTAGGTTCTGAACCTGGTCAGAATCCTGGGGCCATTTGAAGCCAGAGTGGAAGGTGGGATTCCCCTGCTAGGTCACACACTTCATCTTGATTCTGTGGGTTCTAGTCCCTTTCCGTAGGATCCTTCCACTTCCTTTCTCCATCCTTTTGTTGATGTCTCTTTCCTTAAACATTTACTGAGGGCCTACTGTGCAGGACCATGCTGGGGGAACAGAGACTCACAGCGTAGCAGGAAAGGTAGGCGGATACATAACAAATACATTACTTCTGCCTGAGTGATGAGTGCTGGGAAAGAAGTACCCCAGAGGAAAGGGAAAGCCCAGAAAAGGGCTCAGTTACCTCTGGGTGAGGAGAGGGTCAGAGGAGGCTACCCAGAGGAGGTAACCACTGAGTGGGGTGTAGGGAGTGGCAAGGTGTGAAGCAGAGAGAGGCCCTAGTGCAGGAACCCATTCATTGAGAGAATACTTCGAATAACTCTTTTGTTCCCAGGCCACGCTGTTCTAGTTATTTATCCTTTAAATGGTGAGAGGAGGAAGTTCCAGACTCCTCATAAGCCCAAGTCATCCGCAGGTGAAACCAGTGTCTGGTGGACAGCAGTGACCCATCTTCTATTTCAGGAAGGATTAGACTTGCTCGTGCTGGGTGTTCATTTGCTGAGGCTTTAGTTTCAGGAGATTTTATTTTTTCCACATTTCTCCATTTTTCTTTTGCTCCTATCAGAGGAAGCTTCTTAGAAAGATAAAAACCATTGTCATGTTCCTAGAAAAGTCTTGGACAGTCTAAGGATTCATCTTACCTCATTTTAGCCTTGACTTTACTTCCAGTAGAACAGTCTAGAACAAGCATTATTTTAGTAGAGTGGATGGCCATCCATGGGTGATTTAGGGGTGGGTGTTCTAGAGAATACCTGTATTCCAGAACATCTTCCCTGCTGGCATGCAGTTTACTTGATATTCCACAAGCAGACATTCATTTTGGAAGACTTTTCAGTTGGTTCTTAGCATCTAAAGTGGTTCTTAGTATCATCTTGCACCTTAATTAAGCAAGCATCAGTTGCTGGCTCTCTAGTGGAGTGAGCACCAGGTTCTGGAAATGGAAAGACATTAAAAAAAAATTAAAAAAAAAAAAAAAAAGTAAAATTGTAGCTTAGTCCAGGGCCAGCTTTATGTGAAGTAAGGGAATCATTATAACATCAGTAGCACTTTTCAACTCAGCTGGTTACCTGGCGTCTGCATACTTGGGGGAGATTACTGAGATTTCATTTTAGGGGCTTCCTTGTCACATTACATTAATGACATATTTATTGACTGCCAATTCTGTTTAGAGGGATTGTCTCTGAGATTTTCTGAAGTAGGCAAAGGATGTCTTTGCTTCAATTCGTGCCCCCTTTGAGAAAGGGAATCAGGTAGTTATATTGATTTGCATCTCTATTGTTTCTTATGCCTCTTTTGTATCTTTTGGAATTGAATGCAGTACTCCATGTATAACAAGTGCCAAATACATGCTTTTTGAAGAAATCAGTTTGCAGATTTTTGAGATCCTGTCACCATACATAGACCACCAGCCTGGCTTCTGGCTATGGTAAAACCAAACAAATGAATAAGTGATTTTTTTAAATCTTAACTTTATTTTGCAATAGTTTAAGATTCACAAGAAGTTGCTCAAACAGTCCAGTATGTTTTGGGGTGCCCTTACCCCTAAGTCCCCCAATGATAATACCGTGTTATGTAGCCATAATATGTTGTCGAAGAAGGAAGTTGATGTTGACACATGCTGTTAATTCAGATACAGACATCTTTTGGGTTTTGCCAGTTTAGTGAGTATTTTTAATTTTTGGCTGTATAGTGACATTTTATGCCTTGTTGATTTGTTTAATTACCTCCTCAATCAGCATACAGAATTCCTCTAGTAGCACAAAGTAACTCTCTGGTGAGAACTGAATTTTAAAAACAGAAATAAACAACTTTCTAAAAAACCACATTTTATAAAGTCACATTAATGCTTTTTAAAATGGGACTAATTTCAAAGTGACAGATTGAGGTTTAAAATCAACCAACAAACAATTTTTATTCAGCTGCTTACTTTGAAGCATAGGACTGTGAATTAAAAAAAAAAAAATCACCTGTTTCATTTCTTTATTTTCCCCCTGCCAATAAAAGCATCCTTGAACCTTGGTCTTTACTATTAATCCTGTACAAACCTGCTTTCTTTATTCCCAGCTTTGATTTTGCATTCATCTAAAATCCCTCAGGAGAATACACAGGTATGGAGGTGCACAGGTCCTTGCTGTTTCTTAGAAGGAGAGCATGATGGGGGCACCTGTTGGTAGGGACACATTGCTGGACAAGATGCTGGGCCATCTAGACAGGAGCTGGTAGCCCTTGCTCTTTCCTAGTTGATTTCCATGCCATGAGTTCCAGGAGAATAACCTGGGGAAGGTGACGAGGTGCTAGTGCTACTTGGTACTATGCCCCGTTTGGTGCTCTGTGTGTTGACCTAGGGCAGCAGTAAGGAAAAGCTGCTTTTGTTGGTTCTTCATCTTTGTATCCTATTGGGAGAGAATGGGAGAGGTATCAGGTAGATGAAAGTAGTTCACACTCTTCTGGACCCAGATACATTTACCCACTTCCTCCATTCTTCAGAGGTGACACACCTGGAATGGATGTTTTCTTTTCAGCCTTGGTGTAAGTCCTGCTACACTGTCCTCATAAAATTGGCCATGTTCCAGTGACGTCCCTTTCTGCTGAGCAGTCTCTGCTCTGAGCATTTCCTGGAACGTCTGCTGAGCAGCAAGGTGGTCCTTGCTCAGGGAATTTCATCTGTGTTTGAGAGTTCAGAGCATCATGTTTTCTTCATCTTCCTCTGCTCCGGTGCAGAGAGTTCCTGTTCCCCATGATGGCCTTGGTACTTCTGTCCTGGCTTCATGGAAACTGCAAAGTAGAATTAACTTGGAATAAAGAAAATCCATCAAACAACTACGATCACAAGTCACTGCAACAGAAGAACAGCAATTTACTGCTTTTGCTTCATGTCCTGATGGTGATGAGTTCCCACGGGGCTTACACTTGACAGTTGAGGCAAGTGGGCATTGAGCACACCTGGTCACTGTTTTAAAGGGAAATAGCATTCTCAGAAAAGGGCATCTTCCCTCTTATCCTTCTGACTCCAACCAAAAGAAAGCCTCTCCCTCTCCCAGAATTTGTACCTCAGGTAGCCCTCTGAGAACTGAGATATCTAAACCTAAAGGACAGAATTCCATGAAGGAAAACGAGCCCATCTGCTCATCAATCTTTGCTATGCACAGGGTTGGATGAACATTGACATTTAAAAACATTTAAAATTAGTTGAGTCTGATGGCCTCGAGGTATCACTAAGTTCTTTAGGACTTGAGCCTTGGAGTTGGAGAAAGTGCTAGCAATAGCTCTTCTATATGCCCAAGTATGACCACACATGGTTTGTCTGTAATCACTGGCGTGTCTGTAGTATGTACAGGTGCCCCTGGTCAAGGTACTGAAACATGTCCACTTTATGTGGGTCCTTAGCATCATTAAGAGACTATTTTCCAAGTAGTAGTAATAGGGTAGGTACCTTCAAAAGATAAGAGCCATGTGCTCTAATTTCTTTGTCACATAAAGAACCCTAAAAAAGACACAGAAAGTCATCCATGGCTTTTAAGTATCTACTTCAGTGATATTGTGGGCCTTATCCCTTGTCCCTAAAGAACTCCTGATAACTTCAGGCCCTGGAGGACATTTTCCAGGATTTTAGGCAACTTTAATTGTACTGTGACAACAAGAATTTTCACCATAGTATTTACATAGGTGATTCCCGCCCCCCCTTGGGGACTTAATTTGATTGATTGACTTCTTGGCCTCTGAATTCTCTTGCCTCCAGTTCCTTCTCCACTTTGTCCCCAGAGTTAACTCTGTATTGTTAACAAGGATAATGGCATTATTTCCCTGCATTTAAACTTCTGTCGTCTCCCTGCTTCCTGTAGGATAAAGACCAGGCATGCTGCCAAGGCCCACAGATGCTTCACGATTTCCTGTCTGGCCTCATTTCTTGCCAAGCCTGCAGTCTACTAGGCTGCGGTCCTATGGGGCGTCCCTCCAGTCCCAGAATACACTGTCCTCTTGTGCCTCTGTGTGTTGCCCACGCTTGCCTCTCTGCTTCAGTTCCTTATCCTACCTTCGCTCCCTGGTCAGTGTCCATTCATCCCTCAAGACCACCTCAGAACTTAGGCAGAGGCCATGGTCTGCTTCCAGAACCCTCTGTTTGCCACCTGGATTTGAGTATTCATGACCATTGTGGCTGTCACTGGCATACCATTTACCCTGTGCTGACCACTAACAAAGCAGCTAACACTTAGTAATTCATTTATTTCTCTTGACAACCATGGATGTGGGTATTATTTGCATTGAGTAGGTGAAAAGATCCAAGTCCAAAGAGATCAAGGAAATTGCCCAAGGTCACACATAAAGTTAGTTGAATTTTTAAGAAACCATTTATGTATATGTGCTGCCAGAAATTCAAATCTGGGTGGATTCTTCTGCGAAACGATAAACTGCTCAAGAGCAGGCACGATGTTTTATTGAATTTCATGTCCATCAGATTAATACAGTGCCTATCACCAAAGTAGAATCTTGGAGATATTTGTTGAATGAATAATAATATAGCTCATTTGTAATTTTTTTCTGTTTTTTTTTGGCGGGGTGTGTGGTGTTGCTGGGGATTGAACTCAGGATCTCACATGCTTGGCAACTGCTCTACCCTCAGCATATTTGTATGTATAGCAGTAGGTTTATATTCAGATATATAATCCTTATAAAAATGTCACTCAACTTAAGTCTAAGTTTTTAATTCATAAAAGGGAAGAAATTGATCAGACACAACTGCATGTTGAGGAGTGGGGGAGGTGGAGCCTGGAGGAAACTTGCTTCGTGTCTACCCGTTTTGCATGCGTGTTCATGTCCAAACAGGTGCCAGGTTCTCACTGAGTGTAAAAGGTTGAGATAGTGCATTGCTCATTCACACTGGGCCCAAGTGCCCTGTCGAGGCTGCCATTGCTCATGTAGGGGATGAGAAGACTGAACTCCAGGAAAACATTTTAGAAGTAACTGATAAGCATGAGCTTGCTTTGCCTCTGCTATTTATAGTCAGAACCAGGAAGGAGGTGTTGCAAGGTTGAGTTAGACCACACCATTCTCTGAGTTGCATTCAAAGTGTCTGAAATCCCATAAGGGAGAGGTGCAGGAAAAGAAGAAAGCAAGCATTCTCTCAAGCAGGCAGTTTACAGTAGACTTGCATTGGAGGGGAACTTGAAGGGCCCTGAGGAATCACTGGTATTATTCTTTTTAAGAGGAACTTTACATTTCTATTTTTATTTTTTAATTTTATTTATTGATTTATTTATTGGTCAATCAATCAGTTTTGTTTAAAAAGAAACGCCTTTGGGAATCTCACTTGTATCTAAGGTTCCAGTGACTGGTCAATGTGTACGGGCACACTTGCTGTTTGGCCTGTGATGAGAAGAGAAGATGGCTTCACATGGGAGTGGGTTTAAATTCAGAGTCAGAAGTGGCTTCTGGGAGTGCCACTACATAGAGGACCTACCTTGTATCACCTGGGCTTCTGTGACCATTGGGTTCCTTCAACACCATGCCACCCCCAGAGTCCTTGTGAGCTCTGTAACTAAAGTGTTAAGGATGTTGGTGCTTAACTTTCTCTTATTTATCTGACCAGCCTCAGCACTGCTTCTGTAATGACTGTCACTACAAGAAACCATGGTGTGTATCTTTACGTAACTGATGCTTTGTTCCTCCTGAATTTTCAAACCATCTTAGCAGTTATGGTTGATGTTAAAAACGCTCATGAGGTTATTTGTTGAAACAAAATACACCGTAACCATATAAATACATGCATATGAAAGAATGACCAGGGAAACCATGTCATCAGAGTAACAACCAGTTCTATCCTCCCCGCCCCTCCCTGTCTCTCCCTTCCTTGTCCCCAAAGCTGCCTCTGCGCGCGTGTAATGCCAGTGCTCTGTACGGTGTTCTGTTTATAGTGGTTTGAACATGTTTCTGCCCGTGTCTTTCATTGCTGAAGTAACTCACCTCTCTCATATCGACTCTTACCCAGGAGCCGCACCGCAGACTCTTTGATGTAGGTCTTCTCTGCATGGCAGCTAAGGCCAAGCTGTGGTTTTCATTGCATGATGCAACTCACCCTTTTGGTTATCGACTCCAGCTTAACCAGAGTCTTTCCCTGCACTGCCCATGCATGTGACCTGCTTCCTCCCACCCATGGCCCTGAATGTAGTGAGCACCGGATGCATGCGTGGAATCGAAGCGGCGAGCATTCCAATACACTGAAGCATTGAAACGTAGGGTTCTCCTTGGACATCCTTATGGGCCCATTTGCCGATCTTGTGCAAAAGCCACTCTGTCCCTTGAAAATTCAAGCCTAGAACATTGGGAAAGAGAGAAATAAATCTGTTGTCAGGCTTGTGCTTAGTAATGGCGAATGATAAGGAATTTAAAGGCTTGGGTAGTTTTCCAAGTAGCAACTTCCCTGATGATCAGTCTTGTGCCTTCCTGACTTTATGTGAATGTGACCAGAAGTGACCAGCATTCCAATCCCTTTTTACATCTTTCTGACACTGTTGTCTAGTTTGGTTTTGCTTAGATATAATAAACACACAGACTTTTTAAAAGACACCTCTTAAACTAAATGCCCTGTGAAATACAATCATTTTCCTTTCTCATCATTTATTGTGTTAAGGAATGCCATTAATTCAACTTTACAAACCCACAGTGATAGTACTATAAAGGAATATTCTATTCATTCAAGCATGTTGCACTGCATTCAGCATTATTGATTAGTTAATTGCAATCATTTTCTTTCCTTGGTGAAGTATATATGTATGTACTTTTTGGGGGATACTTTTCATGATGAATGACTTTCTTTAAAAGTGCTTTCTTTTCTTTTTTAACATACATACATTTTTTCTTTCTCCCTTGTGTTCTCATAATGGGCCTTTATAAAAGTAATTCTCAGGTTCTGTTTTCTCCCTGGAATTTTTTGTTGTTGTTGTTATTTCCAATAGATATTTTACATTTTAGATGCACCTTGACTGTAAATTGAGAAAGAAAAAAAAAAAAAAAAAAGGAAGGTGGAGTGTTATCTAGCTCTGATAATCCTGGAATAAGAATTCCTGATGGTACTACTTTGTCAGAGCTCCTTAGACCAAAACTTTGCACTTGAACAGTCAGAATAAAATAAAGCCAAAGCTGCCTTATTGTTCCTACATGATTTGTGATTTCCTCATATCTGAGGAGTTTGATAACTTTGCGCTCATCCTACACTCTTCTTGCCCCCCAATCCATTAAACATATGCTACTGAAGTGGCTTTGCTTAGAATTTCCTAACATATTCTTTCAGTAACCAGTAAAGAGTAGGAGCTTTTCTGCAAGGATCTTGGATGGAACCAGACCTCTGCAGGAGGGTGATTCTGAACTAGGTGTTGAAATACTCTTGCTCTAGCAGAGAGCTTTCACTGGGAGCTTGGTGAAGGAAATGTCTGATTCTCTTTGTGACATTCTTCAGAAAAGAGACCCATTCCTCTTTCTCAGAAAAATCACAGTGCTTGCTGATAGAGTAAAAGGATTGCTAAAGACCAACAGAGAGTGAGGATAAGTGGATCCATTCACAGAGACAAAGGAGAAAATCCTAAGAAATCAGCCTCCTGGGGGTGTCCTAGGTCCCTCACAGAGATGTTTTTACAACAATGGGGAAAACACATCTGGAGAATAATCAAAGATATGGAGATAGAATTAAAGAGGAACCACAGGAGGAAGCAAGGAAAAAGAAACTTTGCCCCAGTGAGCATGTAATTCATAATATTATTCTTTTCTAAATTTGGATCCAAAGTCAAGTGGACAACATTGATATGGTGGAAAGAGTTGTTATTTTTGTGGCATGAGCGGGACACAATTACATTTGATAAATAAATGGTTTCCATGCTAACCAGTAACAAGAGGAAAAGAAACACACACAAACACACATACACAAAAAAAATTTAAAGAAAAAAAAGGAAGGAAAATAAATTTTCCAGGAGCTCAAAGTTCTTTTTATGAGGCAGGTAAGAAAGAGATTAGAAGAGTGTGCACTTGAAGATATGATTGTCTAATCATAGGGCTGAATGAGTCATTGCCATTTCCCCTGTTAATCAGGGCAGTTCATTTAAAGTAACTCGCCATGTCTGATTCCCCTGGTGGGACTAGTCTCTGATGCCCAGGTTGCTTTATGACATTCCTAGGAAATGACTCCCGCCTCATCCTCAGCAGACTTATGACTGGCAATCAGCAGCATCTCGGACTCTGCTTTTTGGCTGTGAGGCTGCTGCTCTCTCCAAAAAACTCCTAAATAGGAATACTTACAAAACATTCATTCCTTAGCTATCAGCCAAAGATGGAGCTAAGACACGGCTATTTTGTTTCCTTGTGCAATGGAGGTATAGTTGTTTTCTATGTTGGATTTCAGATTTGTGCCAGATCTTTCCCTGTGTCTTCTTTTACAAAGTTCAACAACCCAACAAACAAAGACTGTCAGAAATAAAGCAATCATAATTTTCCATCAGCATCACTTATAAATTCATGTGTAACTTTTAATAAACCAGTGTCCTTGGACTGACAATATGTGTTATGTGGCATTGTTTTGTATTCTTCAATGTGAAGCAGCAGATAAATGGAACAACTCTTTCTTTACATAACTATTTTCTTCCCTAGATGCTTCCCAGTCTTCCTAACATCAGTACCAGGTCAGTCTTTGCCCTTGGGACTGTTAGTATAGACCTTGAGCAGGCTTTGTAAGTGTAGATGTGATGGGATCGTATGAGGTTGGAACTGCTGTAGGTCTTGCAGGCTGCTGGCTGAATGTTGGAGTCCATAGAAGAGAATGGAAAGGAACCTGTCTCATGCAGGCCCCAGCCCCCATCTGTTGAGACTTGCCAGTCTGGGACCCAGAACATACTGGATCTTCCTGAGCTGTTAGTGATTTTCACTTCCCCACTGAGTCCTTGCATTAGACCAGAAGAAAGGTGCCAATGCCAAGGTCAGGCTGTCTAAGTGTGTCAGGAGTTTGTCCAGGGCAGGGAGGAGGACAAGGGCAAGGAGCAGAGGATATGGCTAATGAAGTGACCAGGAAATGCTCAGAGTTGGACACAAACAGCTGGATACAAAGACTCAGACAGAAGAACTTTGCTATCAGTATCCAATGACAGCTTGAAGAAAGTCCCACAGTGACTTGGAAGACTTTATATGGTGAGATCTGCACCCACCTGCTCAGCCTTGCCTTGACGGCCAGCCCCTGGCAAGTAGAGGGCTCATGCTTTTCCTTAGGAGCCTCTGCCATTCTCCAAACCACTATGAAAAGTTCTTTGAGAAGCCTGGATGCCCAGGTGCCTTGAAACTGTGCCCCAGACTGTGCCCTTTACAAAGGGTGACATGGAGCCATTGCCCCCCAATGTCTAGGTGCTCACTATTGGTTATTACTGGTTAGAGGTGATTGTCTGTGGGCCTCTTAACACATGTGTGATGATGCTTAGAATCCAGAAAAAAGCCAGAGGCAGAAAGTAGGGGTTGGATGAACCCTCTGTTTTGGCTCTGGTCTAAGCTTTTACAGGCTAGAGGAGTATAGCTTCAGATGTCAGGGTAACCCCTCATCATATGCCAGGCTTTGTGCCTCGGTCTACAGATTGTGGGACCTCTTCTCTGTCCTCTCTTTTCCCCATCTCTCGTTACCTCACCCAGGCTGTCCCAGTTCGTGGATGGACCCAGGAGGGATTGAATTGAATGAAGAGCATACCTCTGTGCTGTAGGACCATGGGCGTATGTGTACCTAGCCACATGTACCACCCCATACCTATATGTGGCTCACTGACCCTACCGTGAAAGAACCTTCCATCTGTCTCTGAGCCCATGTACATTTAGTACTCTTTGAATCATCTACTCTATCCCTTCTTCCTACTGGATAAAACAATTCTCTAAAAACGAAATGGCCAGACGCGGTGGAGGTAGGGAAATGGGTAAAGACAATTGATTGTGGATTCCTCAACAATTTAGTGAAAACTAAATCAAAAAACAGCACTTGGTTTGGAAAGACCTGTATTTTATGTAATAGCTTAACTGATTTATTACATAAAAGTTTTTCTGGCAAAAATGAACACTAATTCTACACTGGTAACAACTGTGATTGAAATAATTGTAGTCTGTAGACAAGCTAGAGAAAATAAGCATTAGTGGGTAGGTTGTCTTGGACATCATTCCAAGATTCTGACAGTGAAGAATACAAATTATGGAAGTAGAATTGGAAGGGATATATTAGAAGATATATGACTGGCTCATCCCCTGCCTCTTCTCCAGATCCACCCTAAGCCATGGGACAGATGAGCTCTTTCCTCTAGTCCTATGGCCACTCATTTAAAGTGACTCATGGTTTTCTCTGTCAAGAAATCTTGGTTAATTATTAGCATTTATGACACTGTGTGGCTGCCTTCAGTGGAAATGTAATTTTCCTTGGTTTTCTTCTTTAATATATCCAAAATTAATCTCTAGTATATTAAGAATCATACAGATGTCGGTGAAATCTCCAGTCAAGAGCTTATTGTACATCCCGTTGGGAATTTGAATTACTTGGGAATACCTGATAAGAATACAATAAGCAGATGTAAATGGAAAAATAAAGTATAGAAATAATAGATTCTAATCAATTTCAATTCATTTTGGATAGTGCCTTTTGGGGCATTTTCTACATACTCTTATCACCATTTACCCACCTTAGTTTTTGAAACCCAGCTATTGGACTGGGGATATAGCTCAGTTGGTAGAGTGTTTGCCTTGCAAGCACAAGGCCCTGGGTTCAATCCCCAGCAACCATGAAAAAAAAAAAAAAAAAAAAAAGAAAAAAAAAAAAAAGAATGAAACCCAGCTATCATTTATTGAGTGCTCAGTCATCTTATCTCATAGCAATCTTTTAAATTATATCCTTATCCCCAGATTACAGATGAGAAAACCAATGCTTGGAGACGTCATATATTATTTGCCCAAGATAATGTAAGGTGGTGAGCGCAATAGAGGATAGAGCTGGGAGTTTTGAATTCATCCATCGAATTCCAAAAACGCTCCAAACTGCTGACTGTGGAGGTTGATTAGTAATGCTCACATTTTGCTTTTCATTTAGGGTCATTAGTGGGTAAAAAAGATATAGAAGAAGGCAAGAAAGGGGGATCAAGCTACAGATAAGACATTGAAAAAATCTTCCTGAAAGAAATTTTGGAAAAGCTCCATAAGAGTGACAGGGATCTCACCACCTGAATTTTGTGAAAACAAATCATCTGTGTGCTTCATTGAGAACCCAGTGTGTAAGGAACTGACATGTTATGTTGGCTCCATCAGCAATCTCTGTCATTTTCTTTGTCTCCTAGAAGAATGCTTCATTCTTAGGACTAATTATTCAGGTAGACAACCCGCGCCATACAACTCTCTGAAGTCTATTGCTATCAGTATTCTAGGGTTCTCCTTACGATACAGAGCTCAGTTTACCAGGGCACACAAAAATGCAAGAGTCAGGAGGCTTTCTCTACCATCTCTCCATATGCTCCAGGTCATTCTAACGATGTAAATGTGTGTGGCTGCTGGACTACATCCCATCATTTGAGCATAGGCATAAGCAAGAAGCTGCTGTCAGAAAGATTAATAGACTTATTGATAGCAACTATACTGAGGATTTCCCAACAAGCCATTTTCAACAGTAGACTTGGGATTGTGATAGATCATACTGTAGAGTAACGAAAAAGTGTTTTCTATTCAATTAGAAACCATTTCAGTGTCTAGGAAAAGTGTTTTAAGACTAAACAATAAGCCCATTTGATATAATTATCATGAGTATTGATTAATCATTGAACACAGTCCACATCTCTCATGGATAGTGGCTTAGAAGACAATTATCTCACAGAGTCATAATATCAATCAACAGAAGAGGCTTGATTCTATTTCCAAAACTGATAAAAACTTCAAAACTTACTGAATATATGCCCCACCTAATATAACAGTAAAAGAACTAGTATTGGAAAGATAAACTCTTAAGTACACAGCTCTGACAAGATAATTAAAAGGTAGGTACTGAGAAAAGAGTCGAAGCTTTCAACTTCACTTAGGACCTGAGCAGTCCTGGGGTACTGTCCAGTTTAGAAGACAATGTTCTATATAAAGATTCTTTCTCAATGATTAATTAGTGTTTTGGTCACTCACTCTAAATCCATTATCATTATTAATTTGCAAGATGTTTTCCTGAGACCTAAAATGATATAAGTAATAACACTGATTTATAATTTGGGGTGCATTGCAAAGTCTTGCCTCCCTTTTAAAACTAGTCTCATCATATTCAGGATAGCTAGGTACTATCAGTCCTACTCAGTAGGTAAGAAAACTGAGGTACTTACTTTGTCCAGTATATCTAGACATTGCTGGAATGACTGTAGATCACTTACATCTACTCCCTCTCAGCTGCAGATACGTTCCACAGAATAAATGTCTATATGATGTCACCTTTTCTCTTTATTTTGATCCAATGGAATGGGATGCAAAACTTATTGTCTCATCCATAATTTGGAGTGTTCAAAGATTTAAATATTCTCAGCTGTCACAATGATCATTCTTGTTCTCCTAGAATAAGAGAGAATAAGGCAAATTTGGAACCCTTGAAGGGTCATCTATCTTGAAGCAGATGGATAACTAGAAATCATTCCTATATAAGCAGAGAACATTCTTCAGCATAGGTGGCCAGTCTTCATAATTCCACCACCACACACAGGGTTTCAGCAAGGACTTCTGGGGGTTATTCATGTCCCACATGATTGTCTTTGCAAAGATTAGATATAGGTTGCTTAGGTCAGTTTCTTCTGAATTTTCCCAGACTGCTCCACAAACAAATGGAGTTTTTCTAGGGCATATTAACCTCCTCTATAAATCTGTCCACTCCCTCATTTTTGCATGAGCTTCATGCAAGGCTCTGTACCTAGCAGATATCGTGTCTTATATTTCTTGTTCCTCTCCAAGGATGCTTCAGTCCATCTGAGAAAGGAATGTGGTATGGCAGTAAGGTGACTGGGTTTCTATCCCAGTGCTACCACTTAACTATCTGATCTCAGGTAGGTATCTGAGCCTCTGCTTTTCTGTCTATTAAATGAAGATTTTTAACAAAATATGTTTTATTTTGCCATTTATGAGGACCAAATGCAATTGTATGTGTAAATGCTATACAATTGCTAGGTATTATTATACTGAACTGAAGAAGACTTGACTGTGAATGGAAAAGGCAGTTTAGAATTCTGTACTATAGAAATTCAGAGACCCGAGAGATCAGCAAGGGCACAAATCATTTGCTGAGTAGAGCCTTTGGGTTGGTCTTGAAGGCTGCCTGAGGTTTGAACACAAAGAAGAGTATTTGAAGAGGTCACAGCAAAAGCATAGATTTAGAATTGGGAATACGTGGGTCACATTCATAAAGGAACAAAGGCACCAGCTCGTGGTAGCAAAGGATTTGGAAAGAAGCACAGTAGAAAATCAAAGGGGAGATTTAGGGTGTGGGTGGCTTTTGGAGGTTCTTCATAGCCAGACATGATGTATGAGACAGGAGGGAGCTATGATGCTGGATAAATGACATCTTTTAATTAAATTAATCTGGCAACATTGCCGAGGTGAGACGAGAAGAAGAGTCTGGCATCATTAAACCTATTGAATTGATTCATGTCTGCGGTGGTGCATGGGCCTGAACTCTGGTGGTCCATAATCCTGGTGGGAATTGAGAGGGCACTGTTCAATTAAAAAAGGGACTGGCCACAAGAGTGAGGAGAATTTAAATGTTGGAAATTATTTCACAAAGTGCTATTTTGTTCCTTCGCCAGGCCCTTCCCTAGTAAATCATCTCCAATGTCTGTTGTTCTTGTGTTCCTAAGCTGCTTATCATTTCTTTATCCCTTATAAACCACACTCTCCATAACCCCCTCCCTGTCTATACCTCACCATTTTTCCTTTTAATCTGAAACTGAAAATATGCTCAGCAGGTACTCTCTGATTGTTAATTGGAACGTCCACTGGTGAAGCTTACTCGGTGGCATTGTAATTATTTCCCTGGATCTCTTTAATTTTTTTTCCCCTTGTTCACATCTGAAACTGAAAATATCTGTTCAACCCCTTGATCTCAGCAATTAGTTAAGTGGTATGCAGCTGGTTATCTGGGGGCGGACTCAGATTCTTAATCATCTCCGTTCAGGTCTAAATGGGGATCTTCTTGAGTAGTGACACCTGTAATTAGTGGGAAGTTGTGAGAAAATACTTAGGGAGCAGTGGTTCTCAAAGTGGGGTCCCCTGATAAACTGCATTGGCATCACTTGGGAAACTGTTAGCAAAACAAATCCTTAGGCCCTATCCCAGACCTACTAAATCAGAAACTCTCCTGAGTGTGCAAGTTTTAACAAACCTCCTCTCCCCCACCACGACACACAAAAATGCCTGGCAGAGTTTGAGAACCACTTGTGCTGGAGAAATAGCCTCTCAGGGTTAAGCAACCAGACTTAGCATGTAGGAAAGCAGACCTTAGGAGCACCAGGGAGGGACGTGTAGAGGCTAAGAAGGGTCAGCAGTGCTGCCTTCCTGGAGATGAAGCAGATATCCAAGGAACTACTGTTAGCTGTGCAATTTTGTAGTTGGCCTTTTCAACTCTTTGAGGGAAAACCTGTCAGCCCTTGCTTGCCTTGTGCTTAGGAAAAATGAGCTCTGAAGTCAATTTTTGGGAAGATCTGTCTGTTGGATCTTCCTGCTCAAAGATCTTCTCTGGGAATTGTATTATTAATTAGATGAAGAGAGATTCGTTTCCCCCATTGGGTGAGTCTCGTTTTCCTCTCTGGAGACTTTTACATATTGAGGGGAGACTTACTTGATGACCCAGAGGAAATGTGAGCTTGGATTTCAGCCTCTATCTTTCACTGTAGACACACCCCATAAGAAGCAGCTCTTCAATAAGATTCTTTTGAAGGTCTCAATCTCAAAACACTAAATTTGCTTCAGTTTTAATGTCACACTTGATCTTTGGATAGTGGGAACCTAGAAATGAGTAGTCCATTGGCTACCATGTATCTTGGCTCCTCCAGTTATCAAGTAATTGGTTAACCAAGGATGAGTTAGGGTAACCTTTTTTCCACTACCAGAGTCAGAACTAGTATCTTTCTTTCTTTTCTAAAAACTGCACATTTTTTTTTTTCTATTGGTAACATATGCCCACCCAAACCTTTTTCTGATGTGGGTATGCAACATCAGAATGTCAATATAAATTTAATTGTGTGATCCAGAATCACTTTCATTTGTAGTTTTAAGTAAAAACACAATTTCTTTGCTAGCTCTTGAAATATCTGTGTATCAAGCAAGGAAACTGTATACACAGGGAGGAAGAGGAAATTATATTTCATTCTCCTTCTACAATGAACATTAATTATGATGATAAAGTCTCTTGGGGAGAAAAATAAATCCTGGCTGGTCACTGCTTTGGTTGTTAGATTATGTATTCTCTTTTCAAAAGATCAGTGAACTTCTCCAAGGGTTGTTTCCATTTGGGGAATGAAATAATGGGGCTTTGGAATCTCCACTCTGTGGTCTCTGATTGTGGGAGCCCATGAACTATAGGCACTTGGGAGGTTTATCTCTGAGGGGACCCTGAAGGACAATTCTGTTGCCACTTGAAAAACCAGGCAGGGCACCTCTCCTGGGGCTCTTGTGGCATGCAGGAAATAGCTAAAAAGGGATTTAAAATACATTCCCTGATCACTGTGGGCCTACTGGGTCTCATGAGCTGTCTCTGTTTTGCCTGAGAGTTTCCCACTTCTTGCCACCCTCTGCCCATCCACAAGGCATATTCATATTACCTGTGAACTTCGGCCAGAGGAACAGCCACTTATATGAGCTGCAAAACTTACCTCATTCATTGTTTCTGCTCAAAGTCTAGGACCCATAGAATTCTAATAAGGTGATGATGAAATCAGTTCTAAATTTTTGAAAAATTTAGAATAAAGGTCTGTTATGGTTTTCACGTTGCTTACTGCAAATCAGGGGTGTTGTTGAGGTATATTTTCCAATACAGGGTCCTCTAGCTTGAAATCTCTTCTTTGTGGCTTTTGGGTAAGGGCAATATACAAGGAAATAACAGAAAGGACCAGGAAGGCAAGGAGCAATGGAAAGAAGTTGCTACAGCCTAATTGCTTATGCTTTTTCCAAATATCTATTTCTGTTTATGTCCAGCCAAAATATCCTTGATGACATTGAACTGTCATCTCCCCACTCACTCTTCCACTCTCCACCACAGCCTACCAAAGATTTTTCCAACCAGATGTACTTCAAAGATACCATCAAATTAACCACAGAAGCGTGGGGTTAATACGAGCTAGGGAACTCATGAGATTTCTCCAAGGTGCCAGTAATAACTCTTGTGAGAGCAACAATAAGATTATTGTTTGGCCTTAGTGAAGTGATAGTGAGTTAACCATGATAGGCTTGGGAATGAATGCTTTCTCTCTGTCCCCTTGACTGTGGGGATATCAGTTTAGATGAGTACAGATTTATAGTGCATGAGCCAAGTCCCTGCTAGCACAGGAGGAAACCTGAGTGCAGACATCCCTATACTTGCTCACTTGCTACACACACACACACACACACACACACACACACACACCATTAATTCTTCAGTAGCAAGTCCTGCCAATGACTCCCAAAGCACAGAGATGCCCCGTCTGTCAACCCTGGGAATCTATAGTGGATTTTTGGTCAACCTTCATGTACTAATTCTCCTTGCAACTATGGTAGCTAAGAACTCTAATACCTGTACACCTTGTTGGTTTTGTTCCTGAAACAAAACAATGTACCACCAAGAACTGCAGAAGTGTCCCTTGTTAACTCTAGGCCTGGATTTTCCTTTTATCATCTAAACTAGTACCCATGTAGGAAAGCAGGCCAAGAGCAGTGGCAGGTGGGCCTTAATGTTTACCTTCCTGTGCTTCAGCCTCCTTCCGGCACTCAACTAACCAAATTCCTCACTGTCTCTCCTCCCTCTTCTGCACCTTAGTGGAAACCTGGCCATTGTCATTTCCTTTGTGATGGAATTGTTTTTCAGTGTTGTTTTGGTTCAGTCCGCTTAGTTTGTAAATGCACACATGGGTTTCTCTTGATGCGTGTCTGGAGGTTGTACCATGTATTTGTGGTTGGGGAGATGACAAAGGGCATGTTTGACTTGTAATCAAAATGAGGAATGGAGAACTCCAGTGCATGTCACATGATTGGTGATTCTCATAGACTGACATCCCATGGATCTAAGGGGCCCGCATTCCCAAACTGCACAAACTCCTGCCTGTTGAACAGCCAAGACACGTCCTTACAGAAGTACAACTATACTAACTGGTATTGTGTACAAGGGTTTCCAAAGTGCTGACCCTTGGAAATCCTTCATTGTTCACTTCTCAAGCTAGCTCTTTTCTGGAGCAAGAGGTCCATGTGGCTTCCCATCTTGGAAATTATTATTTTTTCACCTTATACTCTTCCCCCTTTCCCTCACTGCACCTTCCTTATGTTCCTGACCTGGGTGTTACCATTTGCTTCCTGATAACAGCATACTATGAAGTTTCATTTGCAGCTTTGAGATGTTTATGAGGCTTTCCTGCTTCCCACCCAGCCCAGACCTTGGGACTGTTTACACACTGATCCTCTGATCAGTTTGATGCTGGAAAGCACATGGAAGCCATGTACCAGTTTGTATAGTGGTACCCTTTTGAACTGCCTACTCTCAAACCAAGTAGAGTGTGCTGGGGTGCGCATTGACTGCTTGGCAAACACCCAATTAACCTGCATGCCAAAAAAAAAAAAAAAAAAAAATTAACCCTTAGAGTACTACTTCAACATTTGGGTTTAATGGTCTTGACTTGTACCAGTTGGGCAATGCTTCCTTCCCCAGAGCAGAGTGCTGCACAGAAAGTCCATACTTTGTCTCACCAGAAAGTCAACCAGGATCCTCTCCACCACAGCTTTCTTGAGATGCTCCTGGGTTCTTTATCTATTAATCCACAAATGGCTTTTACAAGATCCAAAACACAGCCACCATGTTTAATGGAAAATGGGCTCTACTTGCATTGTGTTGGAGGGCATGAGGGTCTGATTTTTAGCCTTCATATCTGTCCTCTTAAATAAGGAAGTCAGTTCTTTAAGGGTTAATATGAAATCAAAAAATTTGGTGGTCACTCCTGCTTGTCCTTCCTCCAAAGTGTCTGCATGATCCTCTTTAGATCCTTAGTTCAACTGTTGAATGATGATAAAAAACAACATGTAGATATAAATTTACCAAAAATACCCCAGAGGCAAATAAAAATGAAACACTGAATGGTTGAATGGAAAGTCCCTTGGCAATGCTTGCTTGATTATCATGAGGGGTAGAAAGACCAAATTTTTTATTTAATGAACATTCATTTCATCCTCTACCCTGTTCACCACCACTTCTCAGCGTTGTGAAAAAATTTGATGATGTTTTTCATTTACTTCTTGCTTTTTCTTCTTCCTATCTAATAGCCCAATAGAATCCTGCCAGAATTTCTACAAAGATTTCACATTACAGATCGACATGGCTTTCAACGTGTTCTTCCTTCTCTACTTTGGCTTGCGGGTGAGTTTAGCAACATGGCTGGTACCCCGTGGGGCATGGGAATCTTATAGCAGGGATCACCCCTCCTTAGAATCTTCTCTCACAGGGAAGGAAAGCCCAAGGTTTCCATGAGAGATGACATATGTGCATTCTGATTTTCAGTTTGTGAGACAGCCCTTTCCTTAGCTAAGCATTTTCTGGCATACATGTTAATTTTGTTTCAAAGGGCATACATACTAGAGATTGAAATAACAATGATAGTATCTCCACTGAACTCATGGTTTCTCATCCCTCTGTTCAAACATGAATGCATTATTCTCTCAAAAATTAAATAGAGAAAAACAACCTTTGGCTCTTAGAATTTTATTTAGCATGCTACTGCTATACAAATCTGAATTACAGAAATGTGTGACTATGTGCATATAAATGGACTTTATTTACAATGGAGGGTCTACTATAGGTGAGATTATTCAACCTTCCCTATGAAGGGAATATATATATTGCTTGATCTTTCTCCCAGACTAGCATAGTACATTATCACTCTCCAGAAGAGACAGCGTATCTGATAAAATAAGCATGTGCTTGGTGCAGAACATAAGGAAGAATATAACTGCTCCCTCCGGACCCCCATAGAAAACTCAAATTTACGCTGTAGCATAAGACTGGAATAAATGGAAAGAATGGAATACAGATGGAATGCCAGCAACCACACTTCTAATTTTTTTTCTTTCTTATTTCTTCTTCCCCCCTAGTTTATTGCAGCCAATGATAAGCTGTGGTTCTGGCTGGAAGTAAACTCTGTGGTGGATTTCTTCACGGTCCCTCCTGTGTTTGTGTCTGTGTACTTAAACAGAAGTTGGCTGGGTAAGTCAATCTCTTCTGCCTTCTCCTTATTGGTTCCTGAGTCGTAACAGAAACATAGAACTGAGGTGCCTTAGGGGGCTGAAGGTTCTGTGTATCAATGTGGAAAGTTCTTTTGGTGTTTTAAACTTGATAATGACAGTTCTTTTGGGGTGCTAGCCCAGGAGGATTTGTCCAGTTAGTGCTCCAGGTAATGCAGTTTTATCATTGTTGAAGCCCAGTGGTCATCACTGTCACAGCTAGGACTTCTGCTTTCTTGGTTCTGTCACTTTTCATTCAGGAACTTGGAGTCAGGGACTGGTGGGAACAAGACCAACATTCCATGTGACTGGTTCAGGTGCCCCAGAAGGCCTGCCTGCCAGAGTTAGCCTGTCTCCTTAATTTTATGAGCAGTGGGTCCTGCATTAATCTATTTATAGTTACAAGTTCCTTTGGGAGACAGGACATTGCAGGAGACTGAGCTCCCTTCCTGTGTAGGGGAGAGTTTTTGCCGGTGCTGTGCTCAGTAGGTCACTTCCTGTATCTGCTCAAGAGATGACTTCCTGAATCTGCTCAGGTCCTGTATCAGGACTTAGACAATTAGCGGGGGAAAGCCATTTGTTCAGAGGATGACTGTGGCAGCCAAGGGCTTATAGTAACAGCTTCAAGATTCTCTTGGCTCCAGGTGCGGTGGTGCACACCTATAATCCCTGTGTCTCAGGAGGCGGAGGCAGGGGGATCTTATTTTCAAACCCAGCCTCAGTCACAGCAAGGCACTAAGCAACTCAGTGAGACCCTGTTTCTAAATAAAATACAAAATAGGGCTGGGGATGTGACTCAGTGGTTGAGTGCCCCTGAGTTCAATCCCTGGTAGCAAACAAAAGTTTCTCTTTGCTGCATTTTTTTAATCCCCTGCCTCAGGTCAGAGTGTTTCTACCCCCACTTAGGGAAGAAGGGAGGCTAAAACAGGAGTTGGAGGACTATTCTTGGGTTCCTTCTGTCTGCGCTTTTAGGATTTTTTTGGCTTAATTTTTTCTCAAAGTAACATGTCCGTGTTGTAATCCGTGAAAACATTAAAAGATGTAGAAAGAAAATATCCATCATCTCTTCTCCTTTCTTTCATCACAGACATCTCCCTGAGATGCCCCATGTTAACAGGCCTTCACATCTTCCTTTCACACTCATTCTCCCACAGACATGGATGTGCATATTTAACAGTGCTGTAGAGGTGGTGGTGTTTGTGTAAGAAAGTATAGTGAATCATCACTTTGCAATGCAATATGTCTTTTCTTACAAACACATGATGGACGACCCTTTGGTTCTGTAATAATTCATCTTATAAAAGTTTATAGCAGTGGCTGGGGAGATAGCTATGTCGTAGAGTGCTTGCCTTGTAAGCACAAGGCCCTGCATTCGATCCCCAGCACCCAAAAAAAAAAAAAAAAAAAGTTTATAGCAAAAATAAGTCATTTTATAAATTTGGTAAATGTTTTTGTAAAATTCCTTTATTTGTTTATCACCATAATACACAGCTAAAATCCTGATGATGAACCTCCCAGAGGTTTACTTTTTCTTTTTTTACTATCAGCAAGGTTTCAATAAACACCTTTATCCATATATTCATTTAGTTGTACAATTCTCTTTCTATAGAAACTTTCTAAAAGAGAAATTGCTGAGTCAAAAAAATGTGTCTTTTATCTTGTAGATATCGATGAATAACATTCTAAAAATGTCATGTCAAGGTGTGCTTCCACTAGCAATATATTTTAATATTCTTGCTAGTACTGTGAATTTATTTTATACCTACTGTCAAGTATTTTAAAAATGAGTATCTTTAGTGTGTGTGCGTTAATCACATACATACCATGCATGTATATATGTACATATATGTGCGTGCCAATATCCTTATAAGGATCCCATTTTCTACTCATTTTCTCATTAGAATTGTATTCACTTGCTCCTGGGGAAAGTTTTCATCTTTGGCTGGAGATGTGCTTGCTTCAGTTATGTTTCCTAGCCAGTGTGATGATCGGAGAAGTGTCCTGAGTGTACCCTCTGTGTGCCTGTGTGCCAAGGGTCCCAACTGCCTCACCTTGGCAGTTATCTGGCTTTTGAACCTGGGGAGCTGACTTTTCCTCACTCAGTCTGTTTTTTGCTCCATGAAAAAAAAATTGGCTTGATGATTTCATGGTTCTTACAACTCAGAAAGCCTTTAAGACTCTTGAATCATTAATGAGAAGTTTGCATTCTAGGTTACTGGGGAGAACTGGGAAGTTAGTGAAATTAACTGAATCCAAATTGTGGAGGAGCCTTTAACTTTGTGTGTGTGTGCGTGTGTGTGTGTGTGTGTGTGTGTGTGTGTGTGATGCTAGAGAATGAACTGAGGAGTCTGTGCATGCTAGGCAAGCACTGTGCTACTGAGCCACATCCCCAGCCCTCCTGTTTTTAAAACAAACTGCTGCTCAGAGTTCAAACACATACCCATTCACACACACACACACCCCTCCCCAAATCCCCCAAATAAACAGAAAAGCAAAGGGAAGGAAGAGAATGGATCCGCTTTCTTTCCCTGTCTGTGTCCTAAGTACACTGTGTACTTTTCTGGACTCTCAGTTTTCCCATCTGAAAAATGTGGATTTTGGACTAAATCACCTTCCATTCTTCTCACCTCGTGAACTTGAATTTTATGGTGCATGTCCATCCTCTCTTGTTCCCCTGTGTCCTGATGGTTAAAGAGGTGGTGACTGTGGTGGCAATATCCTCTGCAGCAGGCAGATCCTGCCCCAGGTAAAGGTGCACAGGCCAGTTTCCTTGATGGGAGTGAAATGTTCCTTAAAGCCGCTTGGTGTCAGGATTACCTGGATGCTTTAGAGCCCACAGCCTTGGGTGGATGATTCAACCCTGATTTTGGGACGTGTGTTCCAATCTAGTGAAAAATCTAGAGCAGATACAAAAGAGAAGAAGAAGAGAAAAGGAAATAGATCAGGTTTAACTGCGTTTTTTGACAAGACACATCCTTGCGTCAACTGTGGTTGCTCTTCAAAAGCAAGATGCTCTGAAGTGGGTTTCATTATGTTCATTTGTTGACCAGTATTTTTGAGTACCTACTGTGTGCCATGGACTATTCTGTATGATGGGTAAACAACCGTGAGGATAGGAAACCACAGACCTGATACATAAGTGAATGATGTGTTAGGAATCATCAGTGCTACTGAAACCCAAAACAGGCCAGTGACCTTCTGGGTCATGAAATAACAACAACAGAGCAACAGCAGCAATAAAAATAAAAATAATCTCTCTCCTTTTTAGAAGAAAATACCTTTAATGGAATACTTTCGGTAACTGATCTTTGGGTGAGATCCCAAACAGATCTGCCTCTTCTCGAAGATAATTCAGTGCAATCATATTTCAAGTTTCCTCTGTCTGACTTAATACAGGGGTTATTATACCATGAAACAACAATTATACCAAAGAACTGCTGGAGAAAAAAAAAAGAGCATTCCCGTGAAGTATGCTCACAAAGAAGGGATGATCCCCCCACAACATGGGAGTATTCTGTATTTCAGGAAGTGCTACTCTCCTGAAAGATGGAAGGGTGCTGCCTTTGCTGGCTGGAATTTGGGGCAAGATACAAGAAATGGAAGTCTATCCCAGTCTACAGTAATTTTTGAGGGTGGAGAGTTGGGATTGAGCTGGCACCATGAAGAATAAAATCCAGAGTGGAAGCCAAAGTCCTGTCCCTTACCTTCCCCCAGAGCACAGTCCATATCACATTTGTCTTCTTATTTATTTAGGATAGCATGCTATAGTGCAGTACACATGTACTTTGTTTTATGCATTATCTTAGTGAATTTATCAATGCACCCATAACAACACTGATATGTGTTCAGGTTCTTCTATTCTGTGCTGGGCACACAGCTGAGACCCTTGCCCACCTCAGCCCAATCTTCAGAGCAGGCCTATGGGTAGAAGTTATCTCCTCTCTTTAGAGATGAAGAAACTGAGGCTCAGGAACGCCAACTCTTTTTCAGAGGTCATGTAGCCCGTGAGGAGTGGAAAGGGTGATTTATTCCAGGTTTGGAGACTCGATGTCCACACTCTTTTGCCTCAGTGCCTACCCTTGACAGATTTGGGGTTTGGGGCATGGGGTTAGCAGTGATGGTGCTGAATCTTCTGCTTTTCTGCTGGCATCTCCCATCCCCCACACAGGACTTCAGGTGAGGCAGGAAAGGAGGGAGAGATCTTCAAGAATGAGCATTCTCATGTCTTCTTTCCATGCCTCCTTGCCCACCTTCAGTGTTTAGCACTGCGGGGACCAGGAAAACACATAGAGCTACTGTGGTGTCCCCAAGTCCCAGTGTACTTTACCACCCTAGGAATCTGACCTGCTCCACTTGGGAGAGAGACCAGGGGCTTCCACACACTCTGGATTCACAGACAGGAGTGGATCAGAACCAAGTGTTGGGCTGGACCAGTGCAGTTCACATCTGACCTCAGCCATCTACCAGTGGTCACTTTGAGAGAGTTCCTTTTTTTCTGCCTCTGGCTCCGTTTTCTCAGTCTTATCCCCTGTCATCAAATGGGGATGATCACAGTGGCCACCTCATAAGGTCACCATGAAGACAGCATGAGGCATGGAGGCCAGGACACTGAGGACACAGCGTGAGCTTACTGAGAAGCCACGAGTATTTCTGACCTCTCTTTCTAATCTGCCTATCATATTTTAAAACACCAGAAGAGAAAATAAAGCAGAATGGAACCAAAAACAAGCAGCAGGACGTGTGGATGCCCCGTGGGCAGGTGGCAAGTCACTGCTTACTTTACTTCCTGCTCCCACACACCCACGTACTCATCTTTGTCTCCCTTACAGAATCCTCATTCTACCCCACTAAAATAAATGCACCTTGAAATGAGAGATGCCTCTTATTTTGAGACTCCAGTAACCTGCTCTAGAGATAACTCATTTGTCTGTCTTGTTCTTTTAGAAGTCATATCCCCAAAGGTGGGCAAAGGACTTGCTTCCTTTGTATGTTTTTATTGGGGGTCATCTTGTGTTCTTAGTGGAAGAGAGTAGGGAGAACCACTGCCTGCTGGCCAGTTGTCTAACTCATTTTTATTTTATTTTTGATGCTAGGAATTAAATCCAGGACCTTGCTAGGCAAGTGCTCTACCACTGAACTACACTGTGAGCTCTGTCTGACCCACTTTTATTGAGTACCTATTGTGTGCTCAACCCTGGGATAAGAGGTTCACAGACCTGGTTGTGACCTCTTTTCTACTTGTTTATGATTTTCAACATCTTGTAGACTGATACCTTTGAGATCTGGTCAGGAGCCAGTCATTGGAACCATGTTTGGAAAACTGTAAGCTGGGCTCCCTTATCCAGGTCAGATCTAGCCTTAGACCTTAAAGTCATCAACACACTGTCAGAAAATAGAAAACTCTGCTAAAAAAAAAAAAAAAAAAAAACAATAAAGTGAGTCAGGACGATTAAAATGATTTAGGCATCTGCTTATAACTATGCCTGAGTGTTTTTTATATGTCACAAGGTGATTAAAAACAGGATTATAAAAAAAAAGTACAGGTCCTCAAAAACAACAACAAGCAAAAAGACAAAGCATGATTCCTGCTTGAGACCAAGACCAAGGTTTCAATCTTTTTTTGGAACCAAAATAAACACACATGCGGCGACAGCAGGTAACACTGCCTGCTATGTAATTAAGTCCAAAATTGTGAGGTATGGGTGGAAGAGTTGTGGGAGTTCAGAGAAGGAGCTCACGGGGGTGGAGGAGTTTGGGAGGCTTCTGGAGAAGGCTGGGGCTCAGCGGAGACTTGCCATGTGTGGCTAAGTTGGGCAGAGGGGAGGAAGTGGACATTTTTGAGTGGGGAGAAGCCCATCAGCCATGGTTGAGTGGCAGGTGTCCACAGAGGACAATATTGTCATGATAAGGAGGTATCCTTTTCTGGCACCAAGCATCAGCTTTACCCTGCTGCCAGAAGGGTGTATGAGGTTTCTATTGCTACAGTAACAGATAAGCACACACCCTGACTTCAAAGGACACAGGGGTATCATCTCATAGTCATGTAGGTTACCAGTCCAACATGGCCCTCTCCAGGCTAAGATGGAGGGCTCTTTAACCACTGAGCCACATCCTCCTGCCCCTTTTTATATTTTATTTAGAGACAGGGTCTTGCTTGGTTGCTTAAGACCTCAGTAAGTTGCTGAGGCTGGTTTTGAATTCACCGTCCTCCTGCCTCAGCCTCCCAGACTGCTGGGATTACAGGCCTGTGCCACCACACCGGGCACAGCCTGGCTTCTTTCTGAGGGCTCTGGGATGACAGTTCCCTGTCCTTTGCAGTCACTGGAGACCAGCACAGTCCTCAACTCATGACCCCTCCTCCATCACCAAAGTCAGCAGTAGGAGAGTTTCACCTTGGATTGTTCCAGTCTTGCTCTCCACCATCCCTTCTCCCTGCCTCTCCTTTTCTGCCTTCCTTTTTCATTTTTAAGGACCCTGGGAATTACATTGCTCTCCAAACTAGGATAATTTCTTCATCTCAAGGTCGGCTGATTGGCAGCCTGAGATTGCCTCTTGCTATGCAGAGTTTCAGAGATTAACATGGGCATCTTTGGGGGCCGTCGTTCTACCTATCAATAAGGTATCATTATTTCCATTTTGTCAAAGGAGACGCTGAGATTCAGAGAAATTAAGTCACTTTCTCCAAGTCAGAGATGAGGAAGAGTTAGAGCAGGGGTCTGTGTCCCCGTTCAGATCTGCCAGTGGCTCTGCAGGGTCCTTTGGGGTCCAAGGCTCTGAGAGGCACTGAGGTCCTGTGAGGTCTTCCCTCACTGTACTTATGCCAGTTAGAAGAGGAGACCCCGGTTGGAGCCTGAGACCCTCCTCCACCCCTCATTTAGGAATTTTCTTGTCCCCATGGGAACAGGTGAATTACTAGGCAGCCTTGCTGCCGTCTGTTCCTTAGCAGCGCCCCTCCTGTGGGACCATCGCGCTGAGGGAACGTGGCGGGTCTGCATGTCCCTGCATGGAGCCCTCTTTCCACAGGAATCATGTTTTCTTGTTTCTTTGGAGTTTATTGAAGAATTTATAAGTACCAAAGGTGGGCAAAGGGTCTTGGTGGTCTGCTGTTGTCCCAAGGATAAAGAAGAATAGGGTCAGAACACCTCTCTGCCCTTTGAATGGTGGCCCTCCCAGGGCTTCTACCAGAGTCTCAGGTGTTTTCCTGTTGTCCACCCACTTTAGCAGAGCATCTGGCCCTAGGGCCATTCTCTAGGTTGAAAAGCCCCACCTTGAGAGAGGTCTGGATGGTTCAGTTAGGATCTGTACCTAACCTTCTGCATTGACCACCTTCTGGATCTGGCAAGAGTAATCAAGATTGAAAGCTGCTCACTGATTTTCATTTCCTGCTGTCAGTAATTTTTAGCATATTGAGATTTAAATAAAGCAAACAAATAAAAAACAAAACCAGAGTGTGACTGGGTGTAGTGGCACACATCTGTAATCCCAGAGGCTTGGGAGGCTGAGACAGGAGGATCAGGAGTTCAAAGCCAGCCTCAACAACTTTAGCAAGACCCTAAGCAACTTATTGAGACCCTGTCTCTAAATCAAATATTAAAAAAGGCCTGGAGATGTGGCTGAGTGGTTAAGTGCCCCTGAGTTTAACCCATGTTATCAAAAAACAAAACAAAACATAAAACAACAGTATGGTTTGTCTGGAGAAGAGTAGAGGTTGTCCCTCCTGGCAGCCCCAAGTGCACAGCCGTGACTCCCAGCCTGCTCTTCCCCTTTCCTCCTGCCCCAGTGCCTGCAGGCTGCTAACTGGCACCTGCCCTTCTGCTTTCTCCCTGCCTCTCCATGAGGAAGCTTCTGCACCCTGCCCTCTGGGTATAATCCTTCTCCCCATTAAGGGACAATACCAACTCTAACTCCTGTGTGGGGCTTTCCCACTGTCCCTGTTGGAATGAATTCCCTCTGACCTTTTCCTCTTATGATTAGTACTGTAAGTACAGCATAAACTATCTGCTTGGAACTATCAAGATGAAATGCCAGTTCCATGACAGCAGTGTGACAGGGACCTTGGCTGCCTGCATTTTTGGCTGTGTCCCTAGTACCTGGCACAGTGCCTGGCCCGTAGTTCTTGCTTATTGAATGAATGAATGAGTGAGTCATTCTTCTTAAAATAATGATACTAACAATTATCGATTGCTTATTTAGAACAGGTACTGCACAACTTAGAGGTGTTTTTGAGGTAATATTCACTGCAACTCAATGAGTTAAGATTCTTAGCCCAAACTTTCAATTAAGGAAGTTGAAGTTTGGGGCTCAGGTGGTAAGCAGTGGCTCCAGGATTCATCCCAAGGTCAATCTAACTCTGGAGTCCAGGCTTTTAAATGACTAGACCAATAATTCTAAAGCTGTGGATCCCAGATCGGGAGCATCAGCAGAATTTGTTAGACATGAAGATTCTTAGACTCCAACCCAGAGCCACGCATCAGAAAGTGTGGGAGCTGGATCCTGCAATCTGTTTTGACCAACAATCCTGGCAATCTTGATGCTCACTCAGATTGGGGGCTACCTTACTAGGCCCTCATAAGATGGTTCTCAAATTTGACTGATCATTAGAGTCCCCTTGGGAGCTTTTAAAACTTGATGCTCAGGCCATGCTTCCAACCAATTACATCAGCATCTCTGGATTGGGGGTCGGGGAACCTGGACTAGTGTTTTTTTTTTCTTCTCCTATTGCCTCTCAAGTGCAGAAAGGATGAGAACCTCTGGTATATGTCTTCTGCCCATGGATTTTGATTAACCCCTTGTAAAAGAGTGTTTTTTAGACTTCAACATGCATACCAAGCACCAGGAACTGTTAGGAGGGTGTGGTCTCTGAATCTGGAGTGAGACCTGAGATCTGCATTTTTACAAGCTCCCAGATGTAGCTGATGCTTCTGGTCTGGAGACCACACTTTTAAATAGCCAGGTATTGCAGTTTAGACTGCACTGTCCAATATGGTAGCTACAAGCCACATTTGACTATTTAAATGTAGGCAAATTAAAATTAAATAAAATTAAAAACTCAGTTCTTCAGTCACACTACCTGCACTTCAAGTACTCAGTAGCCTCATGTGGGTAGTGGCTGTGGTGTTGGAAAGTCCAAATGTAGAATATTATGTTATTCTAGAAAGTTCTCTCCAACCTTGCTGCTGTAGAAAGGGAGTCTTTGATAGTAAGCACAGTGTATGCCCAGGACACTCTTGCATACACTGAAATTCTAACAAAAAAATTTTCAGTAGTTTTTAGTGAAAAAACTATTGATAAAACGCCAGTATCAAAAAGAATTAAAATTTTAAAATGTATGCTAGAAAAATTATTAATTAAAAATAGCTGTTCAAAAGGCATCCCCTACCTCCTTTCCATTTAAATAAAATATACTCGAGGCTTCTATAGGCAAAAAGAAAAGAAAAGAAAGAAAACAGAGGCACTGAACTGTCTTCAGCCCCACCTTTTACCCCAGGACTCCTTACTTTGGTGAAACGACGTTTCAGGCTTGAAAGGAATGGTCTCTGGTGCCCCCTACAGGATGGTCCTAGAATTTGCTGGATTAGTTTGAGAGCAAGCATCCAGGGAGGGGCGAGGAACGCATTGGCTTTGTGGTTAGCCATGGTGGGGAAAGGCTGTTTTAAATCCCACAAACTCAACCACCGTGACATCACACTGCTCCTCCTCCCTCCTCCAAGAGGGCTCCCAGCCACACCATCCAGTCTGCAAGATCAGGCCTTCAAGAGCCCCCAGAGGTCACCTGCTCTGTATCTCTAGATGGCTTAAACTCCAGCTTTCATATCTAGATTCTCTAAGCCCAAAACTTTCCAAGTAAACCTGCTCCCTATAGTCTTTAGTTTTGTTTAAAATGAAAATAATAAAATAAAGGAAAGGATAAGTGTGACTTTTCTTCTGGGGACCAGATGTCTTGAGGTGGGAGAGGGAGAGTTAGGACAATCCTAAATAAGAGTGCTTCTACACCTGGAATAAAGTCAGATATGTTCATATTATACATGTAAGTGTATATGTGTGTTCATATATGTATCTACATATATATTTGTCAGATAAAATTATCTCATGTATTCTGCCAAATAGCACTATAAAGTAGTGTCATTTAGACCTATTTTACAGATGAGGAACCCGAGGATTAGAGATGTTAAATAACTTGCTGACAGTCATGTAGAGTGTAAGTGGTGGATGCAGGCTTTGAATGCAGGCAACCTACCCTAAGGTCCATGTTCCTCAATTTGATACTATGCTCATTCTCAAAGGGTGAGTCTAATAGTCCAATCCAATCATATCAAATGCTAAATGTAGCTTCCTCATAATTGTAGTCCCGTGACCAAAAGCCAATAGACTCCTTAAGAGGATTTCACTGACACTCCCAAGTGAGAAAAGAAATTAAGAAGTAACCCAATCCAGTCTTTAAAAAATGAGTTCATACAATTTCTATAACTTCCCATTTGCTCCCCGACACTCCTTCTCAAAGAGATTCCTCTTTTGAGCTTCTTGGTCTATCCTGCACAAATAACCAAATAAATAAAAATAATCCATGTTACTCCTGTTAGTCCATCTTGAAATACTATCATTGTGGAGATTATGGGCTGCTTTTGAATTTTGTGTTTCCCGAAATTCGTATGTTGAAGCTTATCACCAATGCAGTGGCATTAGGAGGTGGGGCCTCTGGATGGTGATTAGCCATAATGACCTTAGCAGCCTTATAAGAAATGCCCAAGAGAGCTTGTTAGCCCCCCTCACTATGTGAGGACACAAGAAAGTACCATCTGTGAGGCAGAGAATAAGCCCTTACCAGATACTGCATCTGCTGGCAGCTTGACCTTGAACATACCAGCCGCTAGAACTGTGAGCAATAAATATCTGTTGCTTATAAATTACCCAGCCTAAGGCATTTTGCTATAGCATCCAAATGGACTGCAATATGGAGCTCTCTTCTTTGCCTGAGCCTTTTGTTGTTTGAAGGGAGAGAACTTCATGGCCATCCATCTTGGGAGTGGAAATGAGAATGAATTGCTGTAATAGAGCAAAAGAGATGAACTTGTCATTAAGTTCTGTCTTCCTGATTGGGCCCTGAAGAAGGCAGCCACGGCAAAGTGGAATGCCAAAAGTTTGGATATATTTCAGAGAGCTGACTGCTGTTCCCGTAGCTGCTATAGTAGCTAAAACTGCTTCTAGAGAAATTACGCTTCTGTAAGAGATTTCCGATTGTGTTCCCTTGATATTGCTTTGTCAGGGACAGGCTTTAAATAAGATGCCCTCTGTAGGTAGCAGAGATTCTAAATCTTCATTGACTTGCATGGCTCTGTTATATGCCAAATTGGAAATAACTTCCTAAAATGAACGTCCTCAAGGAATGAATTTAGCAGCAGGTTTTTGTAGATGCCAAAACCTCTCCAGATGGCTGTACTTCATCTGGGCTGTTATTGGAACAGCCTCCTTGAGCAACCTAAATCTCTAGGACTGTATGTATATTTACCTTTGCATCATCTTAAAAAAAAATAAAAGATACCTTGATTCTCTTCCACAAGATTGGGGCCTTGCTGGATAGAACTGGCTAGCAGATCAGGTAGGGAGAAATGAACACCACAAAGCAGCTCAGAGGCACAAGAGCACGACGTAATCAATTGAACTCCTGTACGCAAGTGACCCAAAGATGGGTAAAACAGAGATCTTGCCTTTATGAGATGCGGGTAGTTTAATTGAGTAGATACTGTATGAGGAAGAACTGCAAAATTATAGCAATCTGGAGGAAGAACAGATGAAGGAAAGTAGAGGATCCCAGCCCAGACTAGATTTCAGGTATCTGAAAAGTAGACATATTTCTCCTAGAGATCTTTTTCACACAAGTTGTGATCCACTGGTAGCTAATGACCTGGAAACTTACTTGAAATGAAAATTCTCCACCCAACACCAAACCTGCAGAATTTAACTCTCTTAGGGGCAGGGTTTAGGAATCTGTTTTAGGAAAACTTCCAGTTGGTTCTTAGGATAAACTGACCTTGGCAGTGTATAAGAAACACCTGGGGAGCTAGGACATCCATCTCTTCCTGTCCAGGCCAGACTGTACTTCATGCCAAGTACATCAGAATCTCTAGGGTAGAACTCAGCCAACAGAATGACTCCAGTTTCCCAGAATCATTTCAACACACAGCCAGGATGGAGAAGCCCTGCAAGGTGGTGGTTCTTAAACCAAAGGAACACACCTGAATACCAGAGAAGAATTTTAAAACCCACAAAGAGTTTTAAGCTCCTTCTAAAATCTATGGAGTTAGATACTCTGATCAAGGACAGTTGTTCAAGAGCATGGACACTACATAGTCTAGGTCAGTGTTTCTCAAACTTTAATGCACATGAGAATCCCGCAGAGGTCTGGTTGAAATAGATTTCTGGGTTCCATCCATAGAGAATAGGATTCATTGCATCTGGGTGAGGCTTGGGGATTTGCAATATGAATCCGTTTCCAAGTGATGCTGATGCTGCTGATCTGTGAACCATGCTCTGAAGTCTACTGGTTCAGCCTAGCTGAGGCTGAAGTTGAATTCTAGTAGCGGCTGCTGTGACAGTTTCCAGGATTCTCTATTCCAGTAAACCTTGCTATTTGTATGCTTCAAACTATCAGTATGTTTATCAATGAAATCCCTTATTTCAAGATGTTTTAGAAATTTAGTATCTGAATCATTTACATCTTGAGATAGAACCAGCATATTATATTCCACACTATGATTTCAACTTGAGCAGAGGAGCCCTCTTTAGGAAACCTTCTTATCTCCCCTGTAATTCCCATGCAGGGCCATCAAGTCCTGGGTTATTAGTGAGAGGGAACCCTCTTGGCTTGTGTTTATTGCTTCCTAATATCTCCTCCAGAGCCAGTTTGGTTGATATCTCTTCCTCATCTCCTGGGATTGGGATAGGGTCAGCTCATCAAGGTAAAGCTCCTTAAGGAAGAGGGTGTGTTAGAGATTAGGGGAAAAGAAGCAGAGGAGAAAGCTCTCTATTCTGGAGCCTGACCTCTATTTCTCTAGGAATAGAGCCCTTCAACCTGCTTCTCCTGGGGAGGAATTCTCCAAGGGTCTAATCCCTCTCCAACCACAGGACAACTTATTTTAACAAGCATTCTTTACCTATCCTCTTACCTGAGCTACTTACACCTGGACTAGCCTGTTTGCAAGGGTAAGAGTGGATAATGGGTGATGACCTTTTCCATTTTTCATAAAACACAGTGCCTAAGTTGAATTAGATATCAAATGCCAGTATGATGCTTCTTTGCTCCCATATCACAATCACTAAATTTGAGTTCTCCTTTGAAGGCCGAATAGGAATTTAGTAGACCACCACCCAAAAGGGTACCAATCAACTTGTTATTCCTGGGTGGATTGCAAAACCTGTCCCTGCTCAGATCAGGGCACAGCAAACTCTTCCTCCTCCAACCCCAAACAAAAAACCCAGTGCCACAGTCCTTGTCCTATGTTATCCACCCTCCTTTTTCACTTTAATTATTTGTTTTTCTGTGAATTTCTTCTCTTTTAACTCTCTCTGGCCACCTGGTCAGTAGGTACCAGCCACTCTCACCTTTAAATTGCAGATACATTCCATCTCTGTGACTTTGGAGTTCCCCATCTGGCAGGTGTTCACCCCTCCTGTCTGCTTATGGGAACTCAACAAGTTATGATCTCGCCTCTTCCAAAACCATTATCATCCAAACCACTCTTTTGATTCTAGGTAGTCTGTCTCTTTTGTTTGTTTGTTTTTGAACGCTGTATTTTTACAAGTAAACATGTCTTGGCTCATCAACCCATCCCACTTGTCTATTTTTTTTTTGTAAATAAAGTTTTATTAGAACAAAGCCATGCCCATTCATTTACATATCGACTGTGACAGTGCTGTGGATACCTAGGGCCACAAATCCTAAAATGTTTACTCTTGCTCTTTACAGAAAGGTTGTTAATAGGAGCTGTGATCTATTTTTTTAAACATTCCTCTAAATGTCTGGCCAGTGTTTTGCACATTATAACTCTAATCAATTATGATAAACAGGGCATAAACCCTCTTCTGAGATCATTAGAAATGCAATAGTAATAAACACTTACTTTGGTTGCTGTTATTGTAGCTACTATGTACTGTGCAGAGGTATTGGACTAAGCTCTCTGCATGTCTGTCTCATTTAATCCTCTTCAGTCAGGTAGCAGAATCTGGAATGTAGAGAGGTGAACTGTCTGATCAGCTGTGTGACTGTAGCAGGCAGTGCAGCAAGCATTAGAATTCAGGTCTTTGTAATCTCATAGCCTGAGCTTTTAATGACTTCTAGTTCCTCATGTTCTGTTCTGGTCCTTTTACATGTTGAGAGTCAGAGATCTTCAAAAACTCAATCAGATCAGCACATAAACCAAACCCCCAAAAGGGCTGAGAGGGGATGGAGCAAGTGACCCTGAAAGTGGGGGCCTCCTGACATGTCCTTCCTTAGGTTCCTGGCTCCCTCTTGCTTATGTGGCACCAGCCCCCCATAAATGCAGCATCGTCATCATCGTCTTCGTGTATTCACTCACTCAGCACACCTGGGGACAGGTTGAAACATAAGGTGTTGTTTGCTGTGCTCGCCTTTGCGTTCAGGCCTTGGGTGAGATCTCTTCCCCTGCTGTGGGAAAGATGAATCGGTCAACTCCAGGTTACAAAAATAAATATTTACAGGGAAATGAAGATAACCAATGGGTGAGGCACAGGAAGTAGAGGCTGTCTCTAGAAGGAGAATGAGTGTCCCTCTTAAAAGGGTGTCTGTGGATTACCCTTGGCTGATTCTTGCCATATTACCGTTTCAGTGGACATCTCGAAGCTCCTCCTCCTCCTGCTCTTCCTCCTCAAAGTTTGTTTATTTTTCTTCCCCCACAGTCACTTGGGCTTGGAAGCTGGTACAGGTTGCCGCACTGTTTTTCTGCTTGACACATGGAATTCTGGTGTTTTCTCTCTAGGAAATGGTGTCTTAGGCTGTTTCTCTTCTTACCACATCTGTTGTCCAGCATCCATTACAAGCCTGTAATTTGGCACCTGCTGGCAACACAGAACAGCTTGCATCAGATAAATAAACCAACCAAGATTCTTACTGGGGTAGGTGGATTTTTTTTTTAGAAAAATTTAAAAAACTACAAGTTGAATCTGAAAGCTGGGTTGGAAATCTTTTTTCTTATGTTATAAGTTTAGTTTACGTTGTCTGAGGACTTCTTATTTCTATTTAATTTTTTTTTCTTTTTGCTTTTATTCATTTTATACAACAGTAGCCTCCCTTGGATTATTACCAGTGTCTGTCATCTGGTGGGGAAGAAGGAGGCAGAGCCCACTGGGACCTAGGGACACAGGCTTTCCCATGAATTGACCTGCCTAGGAGTGTGCCCTCCTGCTGCAGCCCCAGAGGCTGTCCCCTGTCCCACACTTCAGCTCTACTGCATTTTCCAGGGTGCTATTCTGAAAGATTTCTTGTGCAGTTCTGCCACCTAGTGAGAGAAAATAGGAATGGAAAACATAGTTGCCATCAGAATTCTGTCTTCTGGCTAATTAACCTCAGCTCAAATAAGTTCCTAAGCTTTTCACTCTTGGAAGGTAAAACAGCCCTCATAAGGTCCCCAGCCTAAGTGGAGAAGCCTGAAAATGACAGCTGTCAGGCAAGTAGCTAGACATTGCTTTGACATCTGTGTTCAGTCTAAGCATGAATTCCCTTACAGAACTCACCTAAATGGACTTCCAGGGCAGGTCAAGGGCAAGAATTCTAGCCTGATTCTAAAGGAAAGATGTCACACATTTTCACTAAGATGAAGGTCTATCTTCTATGGTTTGTGCAATCTTCATAAGCTTCGTATCATATTTTCCTTCTGTCTTTTGACTGAATTGGCTTTGAATTTGAAAGAAATATTGAAGTGATCTGTCACTACTTTCTACTTGTCAGACTGTCAGCTTCAAATAATAAAAGAAGGCCCAGATTCTGAGTAGATATGTTTTTCAAGCCTAAACAGAAATGGGAACTTTATTAATAAACGGGAATCTAGTCATAATGTGTGCACCCCAATGCAGTAGAACTGATTTATGAACCAGAGCTATGGTATTTCAATGAGAATTCACTGTGTTAGTGTGATAAGTGCCATTATTTCGTTCTTGCTCCCTGGGAGCAAGTTAGTATGATCTTCCCATTGACTACCATTGGGCAGGTCCCAAAGGTCATTTCCGTGGAAGATAATAGGGCTTTTCATAAGATACGCTTTCAGTTGCCTAGCAGATGCAATATAATATGAGGCAACGAAAAAAGGAGTGGATATTTTTATCCTGAGTTGTCATTGCTTGTATCAATTCATATATAGAGAAGAAGACTTTTTTTTTTTTTTTTTCCTATCATGGCATCTCTGTCATTTTTTTTAAACTTCCTGGCTGGTGCAAAGTAGAAAAAAATTATTTTTTAGAAAAATAATGGGAAGAAACTGAATGAGGAGTAAGAGCCACAACACAAATGGAAAGTTTAGGACTTTTAAGGAAGAAACATATTAAAGACGTTGGTTGAGTTATTCCAGGACTAACAGGAATCGGGCTCAGCTGTGGTTGGTCAAGGAGCACACCGATGAGGTTCAAGGGCTGCTGCGGGTCAGGTACTCACCAGAGTAGTAAAACACATGTGACCGGTGGGTGCAGATACCCTCATCCAAGCTCCTTCCAGGGGGTCTGCATAGCAAAGGAAAACAACTCCTTCCAGAGGGGCGGGAGCTGTAAAGTAATCCTGGAACCAGGTTTTTAGGGCTCCTTATGTTCCTGAATCTTTAAAAAGTGATCAGTAGCATGTGCAGGGGTGGGAGACAGGGAGATTTAGGCGTATGTGCGTTTTAAAATAGCCACCCATCTTGAAATAGCAATTTAGAAATATGTGTGGAAAGGAACTCTTTGTGATTCTTAGTTCCAGTGGGCCCATTTATGAAGTCAGTGTTGTCTCTCTTCCCTGCTGCTGTGTGTCCAGCCTGGCCACCCTTTATGCCATAGACCTTGAGCAGACCTTGGCTAAAACCCCAAGATATACTCCCTAGCCACTGTCAGCAGTGATCTGTGGAATGGATTGGAGCAGGACACCTGGCCTTGGGCAGGGTTCATGTGTCACCCAGGAGAAGATGCATCAGCCTGCCGAGTCAGAGGAGGCTGTCTTATGTCCATGGAGATGAATGAATCAGAAAGTCAGATGGGGCCAGCTCTCCAGACATGAGGAGTTACAGAGTACTAAACTAAAAGGGCTTTGGAAACATCATGCCCTCCGCCCCCTTATTTTACTTATGAGAAAACTGGAGCCCAGGAATGCAAAGGAATTTGTCCAAGTTTTGTCCACCAATGAGTCAATTCCTTCATTTCTTCAATAATGATGTCCTGAATGTTGCCCACGTGTCTGGCTCTGTTCTGGGTGCTGGGGTTATATAAGGAGCTGAAGAAGCACGTCACAAGTTAGTCTAAAAGAGAACCCAAACTCAGAATGGAAAGCATCTCAGGGCAGAAAAAGAGAGGAGGGGTAAGAAATCCACCTTAGCCTTCTACAGTTTGGGTACTGATTGAAACATTGTTTGCAATGCCAGTGACTTTCAAGTTCCCAAGACGCCACTGCTTAGCACTTAGCACTGCAAAGGTACTTGGGAGATTATCTGCTTGGTCTTCTTCTGTGCTTCAGACCCAGACTGTGGGTTCCTTGGTGGCAGGTGCCTTTCTGAGCCCTGTTCTACCCCCAAAACTGAGCAGAGCAATAGACAAATGGGAGACACTCAGTGACTATCCACAGAGTGAATCATGGAATGAATAACAAAATGATCAGGGTTCCTAATTTCCATTCTATAGCAGAGAAATCAGCAAAATGCATCTGTAACTTGCCAGGTAGTAGATATTTGGGGCTGTAGGGGCCTTCCAGTTCCTATTCAACTCTGCTATTGTAGCATGAAATGAACTACAGACAATATGTAAAAGGATACATATGACTGTATACCAATAAAACTTTATTCCTGGACACTAAATTTGAATTTCATATCATTTCCATGCACTGTAGATATTCAAATGTTTTTCAACTTTTTAAAAATGTGGAGAAATGCATTCTTAGGTTGTGGGTTGTACAAAAACTGGTGATGGCCCAGGTCCATCTCACAGGGTTTAGTTTACCAACTCTGCCACAGAAGGCAGATGCATGGTTAAGCTAGAGATTTTATGAGGCTTTTAATTGATCGATTTATTCATGTTTTTCAACATTTATTGAGTTCTTGCTCTGTACTAGGCATGCTCTGTACTAAGCATGGGATAAATAAACAGAACTATGATTAGTCACCAGTATAAAAATAAGATCATTATCCTTGACAGGTCAGATCCTTGAAAGATGAGTCATGACTGTGTAGTACATAAGAACCCCACAATCTATTCGATTAATGTCTAGGAAACACTCTAAAACTAATTGGGGATTTCTAGTAACAGCATTCACATGTCACAAGTATCTTTTGAACATTCCACATTTATAGATCGGAAAACCAATGGAGTGATTCTCCCAGCATCTCTAGGTAGATTTGCCTATTTAATGTTCAACAACTTCCTGCTACTTCTAGCTCATCCTTGCCTAATGGAGTATTCCAGTGAGTTTTCAGATAACTTCCCTGGAGGCCAGAGAGAGAGGTTTAGAAAAAAAATTTTCCTCCTCATTTGGTTTGGGTCTTCCCAGTCTTCAGCTTATCAAAACTAGAGGTGAAAGTGTTATCTCTGAATTGTAGTCAGAAAACAATAAAACCCCATTGTCTACATCCTGAAGATGCAAGTGGTGGAGGAAAATATTAATTAAAATAGAACCAAAGTAAGATTAGAACCATGAAAAGTTTTACTTTTCCTGTTCATCAGATTCTTGGCTGTCTTAATTCAGCAATCTGTTCTATTCCATCAACAACAATTTTCTGATCCTCCTGAATCCTTTTGGGTATTCCAGGGCAAATGGCTTTAAACAAAAACTTAATTGTCTGAAAGATTTTATTTACTTACTAGAATGGTTTGGTCCACAGCATTATCTTCATGGGGGAATTATTTCCTCAGCTGCTGTCTGTGTTTTAGTTCCTTGCTCCTCAGATTACAGTTCTTACATAAAAGGATGTTTGGAATGGGAACACCTGGGGTGTCAATTGTGGGTGCCTTTAACTGGCCCAAAGTAATAACAATGTAAGTAGAGTCAGTGTGAGGTCTGAAAACAGGCAGAGTAAGGAAAGAGCAGAATTTGAGAATGTCATCTGAATGGAGAAATGTCTCATTGGACAGATACGTAGTGATCAAACCACAGCACTCATCATGCATGGTATATGGGGAAATGTAAGATACAAGGTCAACCTAGCATAGCTTCATCCATTCAATATATGGATTTGGGAATATGAAATACCTTGTCCAATGGGAGTTTAAGGTCTTTGATGAGTAAATATGACAGAAGAATGAATTAATAACCCTGAAGAAGAAACATGAGAAGATATTTATTTGCATACATTTAAATGTATGTGTGCAAATGTATTTTGCTTTGGATATAGTCCATGTGTTGATTACACAATACATTTACATATGTATGCACATGCATAATTGAATTAGGAACTGAATGATGGACTCTCATGTGTCTGTTATAGATCAGGTATCCAGTTGATCCAATGCACTAGCTAATAATAAAACCAGTTGGATATGCCAGTGAATTCAAATGGGAAATCCTTCCTGTCCTGCTCGCCTTGTCTTGAATGAACGAATACAGGCATCAGTGAAACAGAGGTTATTTATTTCCTTATTCCATATTGGTTGTTGAAGGCTATCATGTGGGCAAAGGCCACGGAGTGGGCAATGTTTCCATCATCAGGCGAACAAACCAAGCCTGTGGCTGACCATATTTAGTGGATGGAAGAGCCTTGGGGGGACTGGGCCCCATAGAAAAATAAGCTCATAAGTCAAGAACAGGGTGTCAGCTCCCTGTGTGTATTTCTTGGCAAGTGTGAAAGCAGACCTAAATTATGAGTTGTTGAGTCTCCTGCTTGGATCTTTTCAGTTCCTAATTTGAAAGGAAGCTTGGTGCCAAGGGAGCATAGCAAAGGAAAGGAACGACTTCGATGAGTAAGAGAAATTGAGGCCTATGGGGACTGTGTGAGTTTACACAGGTACATTGATAAGACTCAACAGCTGTTCCATCATGTGCAGATGCTTTGCAAGGCCTGTTGTATTTGGTCATCTTTGTGAAGTGAGTGTTATTGCAATCCCCAATCACAGACCTCTTGGAACATCATGTTTGTATCACGTAACTACTAAGTAGCTTAGTCACACCTAGAATTAGGGGTCTGTTGACACGTTCAACATTCCCCATGTGGTAATGAGAGCTACGACAGACCCCTGCCCTCTTGGTGCTCACCAACTGGTCTAGGGAATTCAGAGGGGTAACTTATGATCTGACTTATGATCTGGAACCACATGTATCGTGTGTTGGAAGCTGGAAGCTGGAGGATGTGCCCATGGCCATGGAGACCTGTCGAGGAGCTGGACTGGAGCTGAGCCTCAGAGCATAAATAGGGTCCCACAGATCAAGTGGAGAGACAAGGGCCTTCCAGACAGGAAAAAGGAAGCAGGGGGAGGAATTTCCACCATGCCTTGGGGGACAAAAAAGTAACCTAGTCTGGATATTTCGGAGTGTGTAGGGAGGTAGCTGAGGGATCCACAGTCAGAGCTGATGGTGGTTTACTCTGGGGCAGGCTGGCCCACTGAAATCCTTGGGGAAGATTGGGAGAACTGGAGATGAACCTTCCCTCCACCTTGTTATATCCTTCTCTTGGACCCCCTCCTGCAGATGCATAATGGATGGCAATCATCCACCTCTCCCACCCATCCAACCCTTTATTTCATGTGATTTGATTCATTCAGCAGATAAATCACCTGTGCACCTGCTGTGTTTCAGGCTCTGTGTTAAGCCTTAGCAAAGTTACTAACAGGAAAGTTTCACTCATGTTTGATGAATTCACCCATGAGCAAATGAACAAATATAAAGGAGAGCCCTGGGCTCGTGGGCTCACTCATGGAGGAGAGGTGAGTAAGGAACACCAGTGAGGTCTCTAAGCATGGCCGGTTATTACTAGGGAGCAAACAGAAGAGACAACCTGAGGTCCCAGGGAAGGCTTTACAAAAAGAGGTGGTGTGGGTGGGTTCATGGATTCAGAAGTAGCACTTTGCTAGCTAGAGAAGGGGAAATAGGTCAAACTGAGGGTTAGGGTTTGCAAACTAACCAGTGCCTAAAAAAAGTGGGATAAAAGTTAGAAAGTAGGTGCAAGTCAGGTTGAACCAAGGAGGAGGGTAAGCATAGAAGATGCAGGAAAAATGTTCCTATCTCACATGGAATAGGACCATTTGGTTCAAGGTCATTTCTGCCTCCCCTTAGGCAAGCCCTGGGCACAAATGGTGTTGCTCTGGGAAGTTTTCCAACTCCAAATCCAAGGCGAAACCCATCTTTCTCCTAAGAATATCTAAGACTAGATGCCCAGAAATTTAAGAAGAAAGAAAAGGCAGTGATAGAAGAAAGAAGTCTGAATAATGTTCCTGGGCTATTATTTTCCTAAAACAAAAGCAAGAAATGAAGTGTCTTTTAATAGCTGGCCTAGAATGCCATCCTGGGGGCTTAGGAAAAAAAAAAAATCAACATGTATTAGAGCTCTCACAGACCTTGGATGCTTTATGGCACCATCTAAAATTGCTGGTAAAATTATGACCTTGTAATTCACAGCTGGGTCATATATTCTCTATTCCACAATGTAATTTATGTACCCAAACAGTTGCTTTGAGGAAGAATAGAGGAAAGGCTCACACAACCCAAAGTTTATCAAGTGCTGCTACTTTTAACGTCTGATGTCTTTAGCCTAAATGTGTTGTTAGAAGCCGGGTGTGCTGTTTGTCACGGTTATTATTCCAGTTCTTGCAGGATAGGGTGTGGGTGTGAGGAGTACACACATGCTGCAGGTTTGCTAGCCAGGCTACCATGTCCAAAATATGCAGTTTTCTTCTTCGACCGAAAAGAGCTATCACTGTAAACCCCTTCTTCCTTGAAACAAAAACTAGGTAGCTACCTAAGCTTGATCTTTACTTAGGAAACTTAACTTCCCCTCGGAAACTTTCTCCCCCAGCGGGGGAAAAAAGAGAGAGAGAGAGAGAGAGACTCTGCAGGACAACTTATTCAACAGCCATAAATGGTTCTCAGGTCAGCGTGGCATTAACCTCAGCCATGGATCTGAAGAGGAAAACAGCTAGGAGCAAGCCAAGACCCATGGATGAGGAACTGTGGGCAATATCAGACACATACAAGCGTCACTATTGTGACACGGTGGAGGGGAAAGAGAGGAGGCCCTGCAGCAGAGTGATCGGAAGAGAAAGTCCCTTCTCTGAGGCCGCAGACCTCCTGGAGGTCCAGGCTGCCCCCCTGCCCATCTGGTTGACCTTGAGCATCCAAGTATAGTCTCTGGATTCTGCTGCCCTCACCTGTAATAAAGAGATGGGCCCTGGCCTGTGCTAACTAAGGGAGATCAAGTATTTCATCTTTTAATCCTGAGCCTAGGGGCAGAGTCCATATTCCTCTCTTACTCTGCCTGTTTTAGTTTTATCTTCTTGCTTGGTGACCCTTTTGTCTCAAATGTTTTTAAGGGCAATGACCCGATTCAGACTTCCTTCTCCCTAAACATGTTTTCTTTTATCCGGTGTCATTTCTGTCTTTTCAGTTGTTCCCCATTGTTTTCTCTGAGCCTCTTAGAAATCTCATCCCTTCTCTGCACGCCTTCTATGATATGGCCACGTGTTCTGTAGCTCTATCTCCTGATTTCTTTGGCTCACTCCCTGCCTGCCCCTGGCCACATGCACCAGGAGCCATGAGAAAGGTGGCAACTCACTGGGAGCAGCAGGAGGAGGAGCTTGCGGGGAGGTTGTGATGCAGGTGACCAGAGACCAGAGCTCACTGCCGGGGCACTGAAGACACTGTTCCCATTAAAGGCAGTGGAGCTTGGAGATACTGCAGCCTCGTGTTCAGAAGCTCAAGGAAGGACAAGGGCCTGGGTGCTTTGCTTGATACATTGCTCCCCAGAAGCCAGAAAAATGCTTCCAATTCCCCGGGATAAGGAACCTCTTATTTTTTTTCCAAGACAGTTTTATTTTATAGGATTGAGTTTTCACAAATGTGTGGACATCTTAATTTTGTATTTTCAAGATATTTTTCATTTTTTTCTTTAAAAATAATAGAGGTCATTTAAAGGTCATAGAAGCAACACAGAAAATATGAAAAACAGGAAAAACACCATAAAAAACTTGATTCTACTTGAAAATCATTCTACATGTTGTTGTGTTGTTAGATAAATAAGTTAAACAAGCAGGAATTTATATAAAAAGGAGTTTGCTCTATACCTATTTTTTTCTTTTAATTTTTTGTAGTTGTAGATGGACAGCATGCCCTTATTTTATTTGTTTATTATTATTTTTTATGTGGTGCTAAGGATCAAATCCAGTGCCTCACCTGTGCTAGGCAAGAGCTCTGCCACTGAGCTACAGCCCCAGCCCCTATACCTGTTTTTTTTTTTGTTGTTGTTTTGTTTTGTTTTTTAATAAAATAAATCTAAGCTTACTTGAAAGTAGAAAAACTTGGAAAAATAAGAAGAAATTGCTAGATTTCCTCCCACATCCTCCCTCCCTTGTATTGGTTATGTTACTCTTTTCACTTTGTCAAGGTTTTATAACATTCTTTTCTGGAGTTATGGTTCCCAGAAGAAAAATTTCCATTTTTATTCAGTCTCAGTAAGTATTTTCAAGTGTTCAGCATTTGCCCCAGGTCTGTTTTTGCATAGCATCTTCTTAATGCTTCAGCAGAGACCCTACTCCTGGAGAATCTGTCTCCACGAGACTGGGAGGGAGATGCTTGGGTTGAGGTTCAGGGTTGTGGAGGATGGAGTCTCTGGGCAGATGGGAGAGGCAGCCTAAGCCATGACTGGGCATGCTCAAAGCAGAGCAGAGGTAGACCAAGGGTCATTGAAGCCCCATTGCCTAGCCTCAGACCTTTTACTGTGGGGATTGAATGAACTATTTTAAAATGATTGAAAAGTATCCAACCCACTGTAAGTGTTGATTGTTATTACGGAGTCTTTTTTTTTTTTTTTTTTTTTTTTTCTTTTTTTGAGATAAGTAGCAGGCAGGAGGGAATGCTCTGAGAATCTTGTTCTCTTCTCTGGTCCTTTGCAGGATCTTTTAAAATGTCAACTCCTTTTTAATCTGGTCATGTCATTCACCTCTTTAAACACTTTCGTGGCATTTCTTGTTCTTAGATTAAAACCCAGTCCTCAGCAGGCTGACTCCACCTTCAAAGCCATCCTCCCCCGGGCTCCCCCTGCCCCAGGTTTCCAGGGCAGCCCCTGCCACTTGCCTGGCCCCAGAGCTTTGGGGCAGGAATTGCTCCTCTGTTGAATGGCGCTTGCCCCTGCTTCCCCCAGGGACAGGTCCTCTCTCACCCAACAGGTAACTCAGCCTGTTACCTCATTAGAAAGGCCTGGTCTGACCACCCCTACCAATGTGTCTCCTGTTAAAACGTATTTGCTTTGCAACTACTTAGAGCAATTTGTAATTATTTGTCTGTTTAACTGTTTACTTGTATGATCAGTGTGCCCCACTAGGTTAAACCTCCCTGGAGAGTTGGAATCCTGGCTGTGTTATTCAGTGCCATGTTCCCCTATAGCACAAAGCCTGGCACAGTGGATACCCAATAAATATTTATTGAATGAAATATCTCCATATATCTACATTTCTATCTCTAGCTTAAGTCAATCAGATTTTGAATCAGGACTGGGGTGGGGGGTGCATAGAAGAAGAGATTTAAAAAGCAGGTGACAGTTCATTGAGTGTCCTTTGGTGGCCACACTGTGTTGGATGCTTTGTGCTGTGTTTCACTCAGTCTTTACAGCAACCAGTGAACTGGTCATTTTCCCATTTTACAAATGACACTGGGAAAGTTAATCAGCAGCAGAGCCAGGACTGAAAACTTCCATCCTTTAGATAATATTGCCTACTAAAGAAGTATGGCATGGTCACTACCAATCAGCACTGGGCAGATGGCAGGGAGCCCTTTCTTTACAGATATGAGTTGCACATGCAGGTCCCAGAAAGAGTGGTTTCAAATGTCAGGCTAAAACCAGCAGGAACCTTAAAAGTAGAATCACCAGGGTGGGCTTGCCTCATCAAAAGGAAGGCAAAATCAACATGTTCATCAGCAGAATTTGGGAGATGAGATGGAAATTATGGAATGCTTTTCTAGAAAAAGTCACCACCCCTCTCTTCCCAAAATGTATTCCATAGAACGTTGGGTTACTCTCTCTGAAAGTTGGAAGGCATTTTCTGGATTTTATGGACAGAGCTTTCTAGTCAAGCACCTTTTGAAAAAAAAGTCTTTACTTAATTAAAGAGCTTCTTAACTGTCAGAATTCTCAGGGCCATTAGTATACTGGGCGCATTGTCAGTTTCTGAGGCCAAGAGGTGTCATCTCTTTGGACCTATTATGTCTTCGGATGCTCTAGAGACCCTGTACTTCCTGGCAGGTGGCCTTAGGTAACATTAGGGAAGGAGATTCACCCTTTCAGCAAATGGGGGACTCGTTGTAGAAAGCAATAGGAATAAGTCCTTCCCATGCACCATTTCCTGTAACCCTCAACCCTGGAGGTAGTTTTTATTATTCCCAGAACGCAGGCCCTTTGGTACCCACCCAGCACCCATTGCCTTTAGCTGTAGCTGGTGGCTGGGTTTTGAGTTGCTGGCATCAGCATTTCTTTGCTGGAGAGCTTTCTGCAGTCCCTGAAGCTGCCCACTGCTTGTGGGCCTACTGTAGGTCATAGGGCTAGTGAGTCAATGCTCCACTCAAACAGTGACCCACTGGAGGTGACAGATCAATGCCCTGTCTCCCTCTTCCCTCAGTGGGAAAGTTCTGCCTCATACACATATACTAATGTGTAGACACGGCAGCCAGAGTTCCCCAGGGCTGCTTGTTTGATAACAATTCTTTATTGCTGCTTTCTCATCCCTTTCTCATTTTTTCCCCCTTACGTGTGTTTCCTGGGGTAGCATTTCAAATAAACTATTCACAATCAAATTCATCTCTTAGGTTCTGCTTTGGGGGTAAACCCAAACTGGGATATCATGTTTCAGAAAACAAGTGCCACCAAAGTCACACAAAAAAAGTGGTCTCCAAGAGATTACAAGTCATGACATATAAGCAATAGCACCAGTATATAAATTTAATCAGTACATTTATTGAGCACATATTATGTGCCTCTTAGCATCCTAGGTGCTGAATTGGTAAGAGGAAGAAGAGGGTCTTGAACCCCTTGTCTTGAACAACAGACAGGCATAAACTAGTCCAGACCTGTCTTCAAAGTCTCTCCCTAATCACAGTATTTCATTAATTCTCAGGCATGGAAATTCAATCCCCTTTACACTTGGAGTCCTTTCTATGCCAGACCCTTGATGATCTCTGAATCAGAAGCTATAATAGTCAGCTCCTGTATTGCCCTCTAGTCACAAAAACCAACCAACAAACAAAAAAATGCACCAGATCAAGGCTTTTGATTCATGAAACGTACGGGAGAAATTTGCAAGATTCACTGATTAAAAAATTTTGTTGCCCCATATAATAACATCTCTCTTAATTATTGAATACAATTAGCAGTTCTAAAAAGAACTCATTCCACATGGTGAGTCCACTGAGCTGTATGGTCTTGTTCTAGGTGCCGTCCTGGTGGGAGTGGGGATCATTCAGAAATTAGGCACCAGCATCCACACGCATCCTGCTCAGCTGGGTGCGTAGAGCTTGTGACAGCCACAGGAAGTTTTCAGGAGGGACTCAGTGCTCCACAAATGGGCATCATAATTGCAAAGAAGCTGTAAAAACTTCCAGATTTATGAGAATATGTTTATTTTTCCTGCTGTGGCTATTTCTAATAAGTAATATTTCTTTGTTGGTGAGTAATTTCCAGAAGCAGAGAGCCACATAATTATAGAAATTTGATCTTGTGTTAGTCAGCATCCTGTTGCCATGACAGAATACCTAAGATAAACACAGGAAGTAAAGTTTACTTTGGCCCAAGCTTTCAGACATTTCAGTCCACAGTCCACTGACTCCATTGCCTTGGGGCCTGTGGTGAGGCAGAACATCATGGCAGGATCATGTGGTGGAACCGAGTTGCTCACCTCATGGCAACTGGGAAGCAAAAGAGAGACAGGAAGGGACCAGGGTCCTGATATCTCCTTGAAGGGAATTCCCCCAATGACCTAGCACGTTTCCTCTAGGCCCCACCTCCCTGCAGTGCCACAGAATGTTGACCAAGCCATCACACCTGGGCCTTTGGGAGACATTCCAGACCCAAATCATGGCACATCTGCAAGGCACATTTGAGATTATCTGCTGTCAACACTCTCAGTTCCTTCCTTCCTCCTTCCCTTCCTTCAATCCTATTAGAAGGCTATTCACAAAGAGAGGACCTGACTTGCCTAAGGGACATGGTGAGTAGAGCCCACTTGGTTCTTCAAATCATCATGTGGTTCTTTCAGAGCTACCCAGAACCCTTAAGTTTCTTTTGACTTTCTGTATCTCTCTCAGCACTCCTGATATAAGAATTATCATGAAAAGAAGTTTAAATTGTCAACCACTGCCAGGTCTTGCATTTTCTGCAGGTTCTCAGTTTCTTAAAATACCCACAGAGTTCCAATAAATGATTATTTTTATTTATTTGTTGTTTTTCACTTTTGCTCTTGTTTTTTGGTTATTGTTTATACTTCTTCAGAGGAGGGGCCATGTCTTACAGTGTTTCCAACTCAAATAATTTCCAGAAAAGAGCTTCTGATGTAACAGAGATGCTGCAACTTACTCTGATGGATTCATTTCTTGTATCTATATCCTTCCCCTTTGCTCACTGGGTTTGAAATTTATGCTTATTTATTTCCTCTTTTGTCTCCTCATGTAGTCAGTGTGGTGGCTACAAGAAGCCATGTGATAGAAGAAAGGGCTGGTCTGTTTCATCCTCTAATTGGATTATCAGTCCAGAATAATGGTAGTTTGATTCAATTTGCCCAGCTACACCTCCGGCACTTGGTAAAGAGAAACAGTGTAAGCCACAGTGTTCATTTACATCCTCAGTTTTACTGTGGCATGGAGAATCCACTTATTGCTAATGATAAAGCGGTAGACCCATCTTATTTGTTTTGACATAAATCATGTCTTGACAGACATTTTCATGGTCTGAGATCAACTTGCTGGAGTTTTTCTTATCTGGGAGATTGTTCCTGATATGTATGTGCTGTTTCCTGGGGATCAAGAGTCACACCTTAAGTGTGATCCATCTTCATCAGGGCAGCGATGTACTGTGAGGACTTCCGAGATGGTGTCTGTTGCCACATGATCAGAAGTAGATGTTTTGTATCTCCCCACGCATTCTATAGACGAATGCAGATTTCACTTCCCGTCCTCTGTCACTCACTGAATCATGTGCAGAAATGGTTGAGCATAAAAAATTGGTTAGGTCAGTGAAGCCCTTCATTCAAATTCAGATCAGTGACCTCCTTACACTCAGGGACAAATGGGGGTTTGGGATGCAGGCTGCAATTAAAGATGGTCTATTTCACCAGGCAGTGCTAACTGTGGGTTTGGATAGAACAGTCTAACAGTGCCACCTAACAGAATAGTATAATTGCCTGAACCAATTGGTAGGACCCTGAACATCACAATGGGCTGATGAGCTAAGCCCAACTTACATTCATCTCCTCCTTCTTTCAGCACATATTTATTGAATGCTACCATTAACTGGGCACTGGGGACATGAACACAAAAAAGGAGACAGAATTATGCATCTTCCTTGTTCGTATTCATAGGGGAAAAGTGCTGAAATAAGCAGATGAGCCAGAGACGTTGGAATTAGCAAATAGGACTTCTAACTTGATTTTGGTTGGAACAAATTAGAGTATTAAGCTTTTAGCATTGTTCCTTGCAAGATGTTTGGAAGCATGTTGCATGGGACTCGGAGAAGGGTGACAACCCACCCATCATTCTGTAGAGAAGACTCCTCCTGACAGATCTACAAGTCCTCACCTGTCCACATCAGGGACATGAATCCCCCCCAATTCAATGAGGCCAAATGTCATTCTAAGCAAATGCAAAGTTGCTAACCACACAAAGAGCTACAGGTGATATGCAAAGAACAGGGACAGAGACCCGGATCTCAGAGTTCATAATTTACTTGGAGAGAATGATTTATGTGTACCTGAATGAAACTAGGAAAAACAAAACCAGCAGGATATTGGTGCTGTAGTGAGTGTTACAGGGAACAGAGGGACACGCCAAGTGTTGCCAGTCACAGACATCTACCATAGGTAAGGTAGACACACCTGTTGACAAATAAATTAGTCTGAAATGTCAGCTAGGTCAGAGATTGACCAAGTATGGCCTGCAGGTCAAATTGGATGCACCAGCTATTTTTGGAAATAAAGTTTTATTGGAAAGTAACCAAGCTGTTCACTGTCTATGGCCAGTTTTTGCACTATGATGGCCAAGCCCAGTGGTTGCACTACTCATGATCATGAGTTCACAGAGTCTGAAATATTTACTACCTGGTCCTTTATAGAGAAAATGGGCCATTCCCTGATCTCATTATCCAGGTTGATCCTGATGTTAATTCAAGCCATCAGAACAAAACAGCTGAGCTGCGTCAGGTGGCATATTAACCGCCCCCCCCCCCCAACAAACCCTCCAGTTACATTTTCCAAGTTTACCTTAAATTAATTTTAAACATCAAAATCAAACACCGCTAAGTCCCGTGATACCTGAGGCCCTTGCGAAAATGTTTTTCCTGACCCGAGATTCAGTGTTATGCTCTCTGCCTTTATGGAGAGCTAAATCAAGAGCACCCATTTGGAAGGAGTGCCTCTGTTCTTTGCAAACTGTAATTGAAGATATAATTCACTGTGTTCCTTGGTCTTTATTCAAAGCCGCTGGCACAAAAATTCTGCTCAAATTTAATTTTAGGATAAAGTTGATGGTTGAATTGGCTTTATAGGTTTTCCCAGTTCACAATCATCATAGCCTGGTATGTTCCTCTCTTGCCACAGGTAACAGAAAGTACAGAACCAATTTCAGAGATGAACTTCCTAGTAGTCACGTTGCAGGAAACAGGAACCGGATAGGGTAAGACAAGAAGCCTGGGGTGCAAATTTTAAGGAGATGTTCACACTCAGGGCTTTGCAAAGGCCAGATGGGCCCCCAGAAGGAGTACCTCCTTAAACATTGTGCCTGAAGTGCCTCTAACGCCTGTCCTGCTGTTGGAAGGTGCCTGGAAACATCCATCCCTTCTCCTTTTAAAAACATGGAGACCCTTTCCTGGTCTGTCCTCATTCCTAGGATTTTCTCTTTTTTTGTTGTTAAAACATATAAATAGGGTCAGGTCATTCCTGAAACTGATGGGAGAAGGGTACAAATCTCAAAAATCAAATCTGTGGGTACCTTAGTGACCCAGGATGGCCATCTGTCAAGGATGGGTCCACATGTCAGGCAGGAGGGCCAGGTGTCAGCTGCCCTGCAGGGACTCACCATAGGATGTGGGATTAGAGAGGATTATTCCAGTGCCTTTCTCCGAGCTCAGATCTTCCTCTTGCAGAAGAGAAGGGGAGACTGGATGAGGTTGGACTTGTGTTCCCAACGTCACTCAGGCTGTGCCAGGACGGACAGCCTCTCAGAGGCCCATTTCCTTGGAAAAAGAGGAGACCACAGGGAACAAGAAGTTGGTGTGCGCATTGCCAACTGATGATGAGGAGAGAATGAAGAGGGAAGAACGGGGTGACCTAGGGGCTCCCTGACTCCTGGATGCTTAGTTCTCAGGAGGAAGGAAGAAAGGAGGGGAGGGAGTGAGGGAGGCTGGCTGGGGGAAGAAGCCAGTTTACAGAAGACTGGGAAAGAGTCTCTTGAATAGTCCAGGCAGAGACCCAAGGGAAATGTCTTTTCCCCTTGCACCCTGAGGGATGTGCAGATGTCACAGGCTTCTGGTTCCCAACATTCGGAAGAGCGTTGGAGAGGTGAGAGTCTAGGATTCTGAGACTAGATTATAGTACAAGTAACATGTACCTGGTCATAGATTCCGCTTGACGCTTGTGTTCTGGATCTCAGATCACAGACGTTGGATGACGCACTTGGCAGTGAAAATAGGGTCAACACTGGACAGCAAGTGCCCTTAGATGTTAGTTGATTACCTGCTTCACAGGGCCCATCTGCTCCTTCCTCACACCTGACCCTCCCCTGGCGCCACGTGATTTCATAGTGTTCCTCCTCCACCCACATTTCTCTCTAACTGAGGGATGAATCATTCCCAAGGGGATGTGCGTTTTAATAGGGACCAAGGGACAGGTGCTGAGTGCAGGGGCTTTGGAGAAGACCAGGAATGAGTGTTTATATCACATTATGAGTGAAAGGCTTTTAAAAACACGTGTTAGATTGATTGTCACAAATTTATCCTAAAGGTTTAATATTATCTTTGTATTTTGCATGCAGTAACAGTGTTACAGGTTTATGTAGCCAGCTCACGGGCATGGTGGGTAAAGAATAGAGCCAAGATTCAAACGCACAACTATCCGACTCCAAGGCACACGTCTTTCTCACCACGTAATGCTGCCTCTTATGGGAGAATGCCAGGCCAGCGGGGAAAGCGAGGAAAGAGGGCTGAGGTGAGGAGGTTGTCTTCCCTTAAATAAAATCATACAGGTAGACATCTTTCCTGATTTTGCCAGTTTTCCATCACTATACCAAAACTCCCAAGATAATTAACATATAGGAAAAAAAGGTTTATTTTGGCTCATGGTTTTGGAGGTTCTAGTCCCTAATCAGGAGGACCCATTGCTTTCAGCAGTGGCAGTACCTCATGGCAGGAGCATATGGCAAAGCAGAATTACTCATCTCATGACCAGGAACAAAAAGGGAGGAAGAGACGAGACTGGGGTCTCATAGTTCCCTGCCAAGGGCAAGCCCCCAGAGACCGAAGGACCGCCCACCGTGTTCCCTCTCTGAAAGGCTCTACTGCCTCCCAGTAGCACTACGCTGGGACCAGGACTTTAAGTCATAGATCTTTGGGAGATATTCAGCATCTTAACTATAGCTTTATCTTAGAGGAATACACACGAGCCACTTCACAAGATGGGAAATTCTTTGAAAATTAATTTACAGCAAAGCACACTCATGTGCCCAGTATGCCTGACCCAGTATCTGACTCATAATAATAATAATAATAACAACAACTAACTCTTTTGGCACCTGCCGTGTGCCAAGAATAAGTTTAACTGTTATAGGTGTGTTAATTGATTCCTTACAACAACCACATGAGGAAGGTTACTACTGCTGTCCTCATTTTATAGTTGAGGAATCCAGACATTTTGAGTTGGAGGAACTTGCCTTTGTTCACTCCTAAGTAATGGGAGAGCTGGGATCTGATTCACTTAATTCTGATACCGTCCTGCCTTTCTTCTAAATGGTGCTTAATTAAAATCTGTAGTCAGATAAATGCACTGTCACTTTGTCACCAGGACTAGATATGACTTCCCTACAGAGGACAAGTGTCTGAGTTCATTGCTTGATCAGTGGTTGTAAATGAATGAATGAATGTTCTCATCTTTTCCTTTCCTGACCACCTCCCTCTTGGTTAGAGAAATAAGCCTCTAAGAAATACAGAGGGGAAGCCTAGGGGTCTCACACAGTGACTGTATATGAAGGTCAGTGGTCCACCATGGACCACTCTATGCCTTCAGGGATAGACAGGGCCCTCTGGTATTCATTTTTTTAAATTTGTTCTTTTTAGTTATACATGTCAGTAGAGTGTGTTTTGACATATCATATATACATGGAGTATAACTTCCCTTTCTCATGGTTGTACATGATGTGAAGTTACACTGGTTGTGTATTCATATCTGAACATAGGAAAGTTATTTCTGATTCATTCTACTGTCTTTTCCATTCACATCCCCCGTGTCCAATTCAGTGAATCTCTACTCCTCTCTTCCTGCCTCCCGCCCTGTCTATTGTGAGTCAGCATCCACATATCAGAGAGAACATTCGGCCTTTGTGTTTTGGGGCTGGCTTATTTCACTTAGCATGATAGTCTCCAGTTCCATCCATTTACAGAAAATGCCATGATTTCATTCTTCTTTATGACTGAGTAATATTCCATTGTGTATATGTGCCACATTTTGTTTAGTCATCTTTTGAAGGGTACCTTCAATGATTCTTTAGCTTAGCTATTGTGAATTGAGCTGCCAAGAACATTGATGTGGCTGCATCACTGTATTATGCTGATTTTAAGTCCTTTGGGTATATGCCCAGGAGTGGGGTAGCTGGGCCAAATGGTGGGTTGATTCCAAGTTTTCTGAGGAATCTCCACACAGCTTTCCAGAGTGGTTGCACCAATTTGCAGTCCCACAGCAAAGTGTGAGTACACCTTTTTCCCTACATCCTCGCTAACATTTACTGTTACTTGTATTCTTGACCCTCTGGAATTCCTTAGGGCAGATGTTATAGAGCATCACTTGGAACATGCTGAAGGGTTAGGGTGCAAAATGTGGATATGGTTTAGGAGGACAGCTTTTGCATAGAAACATGTCCAGAGAAAATGAAAACTATTTCATTTGCATGTGTACATGTTTGCATAGAATTCTCTTCTAAATGTTTTAAACTTACAAGAAACACTTGCATGCAATGTACAGATTTATCTTGCAGAAATTTCCCCATTTTACGAATTGGGGACTGGAGATTGGGATTGAGTAACTTTTCCAAGAGCGAATGGTCTAAATGGAGGTGTCAGAATCCAGATCCCAGCAGCCAGCTCCAGAGGCTATACTTAGCACCACACCAGCTAGAATTTAGGGAGAAGCTGCAGAACTGCCAACGGGCATGGGAAGCTTGTGGTTGTTTACTATAGAAGACCAGATCAGCCAGTAATGATGTAGCTTCCATGAGCATAATGCCGACCAGTTTAGCTAGACCCGAGATCTATAGCAGATCAGTGGAGGAGAATCTGCTGTCATTCTCTGAACAGTTTTGCAATCCTTACTTTATTTAATCTGGGTGAAAATAATGATGGTAATGATTATGATGATGATAATGGTGATCATAAGCTGGTAGTAATGATGGTGATGGTGGTGATGACGATAACAATGGTGGCATAGGCTGATAGTAATGAGGCGGTGGTGATGATAGTGATGGTGGTGGTGGTGGCGATGACTGATAATGACAATGGTAATGGTGATGATGGTGATGGTGGTGGAAACCTGTGAAATGGATTACTATCTATACTTGAGAGATAAGGGAACTGAGGCTAGAAGTTGCATGATTGGTTCACCGGTGCTGTTGCTGATTGCATACAAATCCTTTGTCCTTTGGTTCTCTGAGTTGCTGTGATCTCATGTCCCTATTGCCATGCAAATTTGGGAGAGAATTGCTAGAGTTACAGCAGAGGATCGCTGTTTGAGGCGTCAAGTTAAAACCTAGTGTTGCCCAAGCTGGCACAGCAGCGTCTGTTTGAATACCTCTGCTGGCCAGAAGATCACCATCCCCAGGGACAGCCAACCTCAATATTTTAATGAGATATAGTATACAGGAAAATGCATAGATCTTAAGGGTAAAGTTTAGTGAGTTTTGACAGAGGTATCCACCGCTGTAAAGTGAACTATCACCTGTATCAGCAGAGAAAACTTTCCCATCTCCCTGGGAAGCTTCCCGTGTCAATTATTAATTGATATCCACCTTCTTCCCTGGCATTGTTTGGCTTTGTGTCACTATGATGAAATACGTGACATAGGCTACTTATGAAATGAATGAAGAGAGGTTTACTCAGCTTACAGTTTGGGATATTTAAAGTCCATGATTGTTTAACCCCATGGGTTTGGCCTCTAGTGAAGGTGGTGGATGGTGGCACCTCTTGGCAGGAGCACATGTAGGAGCCAGCAATCACACCTCGAAGAGCAAGCAGAGAGAGCTGGCAATGCCAGACTTAGGCTTTCAAAACAACCTTCTTGTTAGAACTACCAAAAGGGTCACACAAGAAATACCTTCTGTCCCCATTGACCTACAGACCTCCCACTGTATCCCACCTCTTAAAGATTCCATCACCTCCCAACGGCACCCCACTGGGGACCAAGTTTTGATCATTATGGGTCCTTGGAGAACAGAAACCATATTCAAACTTTAGAATCCCTCAAACACAGGAAATCGTTGTCTTTGATTTCCCTCACTATAGGTGAGCTTTTCTGTACTTGAACTTGAGATAAATGAAGTCTTTAGTGTATTCTCTTTTCTATTTAGCTTTTTTCACCCAAGATAAGGTTTTTGACATTTGCATATATTCTTGTATGTATCAGTAGATTGCCCATTTTTATTGCTACTACTATTCTATTATAGGGATATACTTCAATTTCTTTACTAGATCGCCTGTTGATGGTCATTTAGGTTTTTTCTGACTTTGAGTTATTTTGAATGAAGTTGTTATGAAGAATCTTGTGCAAATAATTTTGTGGACACACATCTTTATTTTTTGGGTGAATACATAGAAATGGACTTCCTTATCTATAAGACAGATCTAACTTTATCAGAAACTCTAAAGTTTCCTAAAGAATATATTCCATTTCACACTCCTACCAGTGTTGAGGGGTGAAGGTTCTGGTTAGGTTACTTTGTTTCCTGACCAACACTAGGTATTGACAGGTTTTTAATTTTAGCCATGCTAATATTCTAATAGATTCTTAGTGGTATCTATCGAGTCTTTTTATTTTTATATTGATTGATTGATTTGGTATAGGGGATTTAACTCGGGGTGCATCTACTGATCTACATCCTCAGCACCCCCTCCTTTTTGTGAGACAGGATCTTGCTAAGTTGCTTAGGACCTTGCAAAATTGCTGTGACTGGCCTCAAACTTGCAATCCTCCTGCCTCAGCCTCCCAAGTGACTGGGATTATAGGCATGCATCACTGTATCTGGCTGTTTTAATTTATATTTCTATAAGTTCTCCATCTTGTTAGTATATTGTAAATAGTTTTAAGTAGTCTGTGGTTTTTATCCTAATGTTTTAAATTTCACTGATATTTGATATTTCAGTCTTTGAAAAATGTTATTCTACATTGCACCTTTTAGAGGCTTTATGCTAAGCAAGTCTGAGAACTACCTCACACTAGTTGCACATATAGTATTAGGTGAGAGTTGAGATACATTTCTTTCCCTTTGCAGACACCCAGTGTTTCTAGCACCACTTATTGAGAAGAGTTTCTTTTCTCATTGCATTATATTAGTGCTTTTGTTGGAAATCAATTAACTGTATACAGTCACTTGTACATATATATGTAGGTCTATTTTTGGACTGTCTCATTAACTAACTTGTCTTTTTGGGGACCCATAACACAGTATCTTAACACACCATAGCTTCCTAATTTTTGTCATTATGATAAAATGAATGATATAGTTTGTCAAATATTTGATGTCCATTAAAGTAATTGTATGATTTGACTCAATTTGTCAACATAGTGAGTTACAATAATTCGTTTCCATTTGTCAAACCAATCTTTTATTCCTTGGATAAACTCCTGCTTGACCATGATGTGTCATTCCTTTTATGTACCGCAGAATTTATTTCACTAATATATATTTTAGGATGGTCATGTCTACATTGATGAGATCATCAGTGATTTCATTTGATAATGCCCTAATCTGGTTTTGTGTCATGTTTATGTTGGTATTAAAAACAAGTTGTTAAGTGTTTGTTTTTCCTGCATTCTTTGAAAGAGTTTATGTAAAATTGATGTAATTTTCTCCATAGAGGTAGTAAAAGCCATCTGAACCTGAAATTTCTTTGTGGGAATTGAAGTTCTAATTTCTTTAACAAATAGATAACTATGTAGAGTTTCTACTTCTTCTTATGTCAGTTTGAGAAAGCTGTATTTGTTAAAGGTTGGTTCATTTGGTTGTCAAATTTTAGACATTGTTCCTAACATTTTCCTATTATCCTCTTCATGCTGTAAGACCTGTAATTATGTTCATCATTTTTGACAGCTTCAGGTGTTGTAAAGTTAGGCTCCCATCAATGTTTTTCATTTGAATATGTTGAGTCTTTTCAAGCCAGGAACAGACCATTTTCTTCTCTCTTTGGGGTATTTGTCATGCTTTTTCCTGGAACCATCACTCTCAACACTTATCTCTTCCAACTGGCTATCTGCTCCTCAATCATTAGGATTCAGAACTAATATGAAGCTGCTTCTGATATGCACCACAACATTTGATCCCACCCATCCACACACAGTTATATAGCATACACACACAGACATATTCAGATATGCATAGAGAAACGTTTAATAACTGCTTAGGCTTTTCCATTGCAACACTTTACCCAAATTATTAATTGCTACATGATAGAACCTTTATATTATTCTTTTCTTCTATTAAACTATAAACTCCATTCATCCTGGATTTGTATTATTCCTGTTAATCACTGCATTACCCAGTACCAAGCACAATGCCTGACTCTTAATAGATGCTCTGTACATCATGGTTGAGTGAATAAACTAATCTTCTCTGGGAAGAATAAGTTCACATTTTAGGTTAATAATTTTAGCTTTGCTAGAGGGCTGCAAGAATAGGTAGGGACCAAATTATGGGCTGCCTTGACTAATAACTGACAGAATTTGGATATTTCTCTATTCATATTTTTCACATTTCTCTCTCTGCCATTGTTAGATTTTTGTTTACCTATGGTGCCCTGGGGATGGAGACTGTCTTCATGTCCTTGGGCTCCCAAAACAAAATATCACATACTGGTTGGCTTAAACAACACAGATTTATTTTCCTACAGTTCAGGATGCTTGACGTCCAAGATTAGGGCATCAGTATGGTCAGGTTGTGGTGAGGGTTCTTTCTGACTTGCAGATGGCTACCTTCTCACAGTGTCCTCACATGGAAGAAAGAATGAAAGAACAAGCCCACTGGTATCTCTTCTCAGGGGGGCATTGACCAACAGACCTTATCTAAAGCTAATGACTCCCAAAGATTCTATCTGCAAATACCATGGCTTGGAGTTAAGACTTGAGCATATGGGTTTGAGGTGGAGGATGGTTGAGTCTGTAGCAGGCACCAAAGAGGGAGCTCAGGTTGCTCATGAATGGAGGTACTGAGGAGGAGAGGACACAGGACTATGGGGTGGGCAAGGATCTCTGACCAGAATCTCCTTCCATCTTTCTCTGGAAAACAGGGTCCCTCCTCTGCCTAAGTCCAACTTATGGGATTAGCAGTAGATTTGTGTATGTGGGTTTTGGTGGTGAGGAGAGGTGTGACAGGAGAAGGGACCATCTGTTTTTTCTCTCTAGTTGGGCAGCACGTCCTCTAAGGAAGTCCTCCCTATGAATTCTTGATTGTCCGGCAGGATCACTAAAGTAAAACAAATGACTCAGTGGGTCCCCATTGGTGGCCTCTCTAACACCCTGTTCTGTTTTGCCTGATTTGGGGGATTATTGCCTTTTCTCTTTCCCTCCCCCTAAATCATGTCCAAAGGAGCTTACATGGTAATTTTCAGAATGAAGCTGATGGATCAGCTTGTAGGACATAATGGATCAGAGTGCTTCCCCCTCCCTTCTCACGGCCTTTTCTGAAGTGACTGTGTGCATCTGATTCCCAGAGCATGCTGAGGCTCTTGCAAGCTGGGTTGGTAGGGGAGGGAAGGGAAGGTGTCGTGAGCTGCCCTGTGGTGGGTGGAGGACCTGACTACAGCAGCGGTCAGAGGAGCATGGGCTCCTCCTCATCCTCATGGAGCATCAGTGCAGAGTAAACTGAAGGGAGCCCAAAGCCCAGCCCACCTCTCTGCCTTCGCCATGATCCCCAGTAAGATTCTGGTGTACCATCAACCGCTCAGCAGTGCCTGCACTGAAGTGTACAAACCCTCCAGACGCCGCAAGAAATCCCTGGGGGATTTATTCCATAAAGGCCACCGGGTGAAGTCTGGGCCTGCTGCTCCAGAGAAGGAGGAACCCGAGAACTTCTGGCAGTCCTTGGCATCTTGCTGCAGGATTTGTGCCTCTTGGGGTAAGGACCTTCCAGAAGTATCCCATATTCCTGGAGGCTGCTGGGAGAGAAGTACCATCCCCACGGGGCTGGATTTAGAGAAGTGTCCAGCCCCAGTGGAGAAGTGACAGCCAGCTTCATTTCTGTCTTCTTGGCATGACCACTGAGCCCAGATGTACTGGGTGAGGCAGGAATGTTGCCCATCCTTTTGCTGTGAATGTGGCTGGCCTCTCTTCTTCCAGAGTGCTATTGAGCTATTAAAGATTACATGTCAGAACTATCTGGGAAAGTTTGGTGAATGGTGGGAATAGGCTTTGTCCCATTATTAAGTGGCAGTAATTTCCACTGAGCCAGCATTTCTAAGGAGGCATTTGGATGCTTTGTCAGGGGCATCATTGGAAGCTACCCTTTACTCTCTTCTCTCCTTGCCCTGGGCTGTGGCAGTGTGGTCCTGCCTGTCTTGGGTTTATTATGTGTACCCAGCAGAAATCACCAGAAATGTCCACTAGGCAGATTTTCTTTTCTCAACTACTTCCAAGAGGGATTCGGCTTTATTTGGGCATTCATCATGTGTAGGAGTTTCAAATAAACGGCTTAAATTTACATTTCCAGACCTAAAAATCCCAGTCTCAGGAAGGGATAACTTTATTTCCAGAAGAGCTAGCGGTACCAGGAGCTCCTTTAAAATGAAATATAGTCCCTTTGAAACGCAGCTCAGGATTTTGATGTGGATCAGCACAGCTCAAATACCTCTGCATGATAGAATCGCGCATAGCTAAATTCCAATTAATAAGCAATTGATGGGGGAAATCCAGTCAATCCTTCTCATTAGTACGGGCCAAACCAGATTTTCTTTGGCTGAAATATCTGGAGTGTAAATATTCATCCGTCTGTGTCTATCAGCTTCCGTTATGCTCCCTCGTCCTGCATTGCAGAGAGGAGTTGCGGGGCGCTTAACGTCCAGCAATTGATGAGGACTGGGTTGGAGGGTGGGATTCTTAAGCTAAGAGAAAATGACTCTTTCCTGAGTAAGACTGTGGGTTGATCTAGCATCAATACCCTTCTTACTTTTCTGTTAAAAGGATTTTTGCCAATGCATTATTCATTTGCATAGCAAATATTCCAGTCGCCACTATCCTCCCGAGACTAAGCGCTGGTGGTGAGCAAGTGGGGCGTCTGATCCAGGACTAGACGTTGCTCAAAGAATAGGCAGAAAATGCTCAAGAGCAAAGAGACAATTTTAGGTAGCGACAGATACACTACAGAAGGAAGGGTATCGGGAGGTGGATTGGAGGGGCTCACAGTGGGCTGGCCAGCCATGACCTCCATGACCCAGCCCTGCAGTGGTGTGGGAAGAACAGTTCCCCAGAGAAGAATCGGAAGGGAAATTCCTGAGCTGAGAACCGTCTGGAGAACGTTCTTGGAGAAGAGGCGCAGCACGGGGGTCCTGAGTGGCAGTGACGTGAACAGACAGCAGATCTCCGGAAGCCTTCTGTGCAATGGAGTCAGAAAGGGACTTTCAGGGAGATGGAAGGCATGTGAGGGCTTCCAGCAGGGAGCAGTGTGTTCTGAGCACTGTTAGAAAGACCACTGTGGGAGCTTTCTGAAAATTGGCAGCAGGGGACTTGGTGGGCTGGGGGGCAAGGTGGAGCAGGCAGCCCAGCCTGGGGGCTCATGGCTGAGCTAGAGGTAATGGCATATTGGACCACCATCCGGCAGTGCAGAGAAGGAAAGATACTCATTTCATGTACATTTAAGAGATAAAGTCAACAAGACGGTTTCCATTTTAAATTTTTGGTTTTCTACGTTTTGGCTTCTTGTAAGACCCTTGAAGCAGGAACTTTATCCCTGAGCCTTCAGAAGGGTCTGGAACGGAGACTGTCTGGCACAGAGCAGCAACTCAGAATACATTCACGGGACCAGGGAGTGATTGAGTGGACCAAGAGTAGGTGACCGTCCCAGTTTGAACATCAGTTGATGTTCATTTGCTGTCCAAATGGGAACCAAGACTGGGATAAGGAGGGAACAAACCCAGGGAGAAGATGAGGAAAAGTTCAATCAAGACCTTTTTATAGCACACTCACTGCTGGGAGAGCAAAGGCCCAGGCACATTTGAGAACAGGAAGGACAACCTCTGTCCCATCTAGGAAGGAGAGGCTCAGTGTTTCTCAGTGCCAGGTGGTCCCAGCAGTGCCCCAACTGAGGACGGGAGGTGGGACTCGTGACGGCAGCAGGTTGAAGGGGTCACCTGAGAAGTCTCCATTTGCAGTGTGTACCCCCTTTGCCCTGATACGCCTGTCCTTGGTTTAAAACCCCTTGGGGCTGCAAGACCAGATGATGCTGACCTTGTCAGGCACCACAAAAATAATTGCTCTTCAGGATTTGTGTGGGGCTGCAGCGATTGGAAATGACAGAGGTTGATTGGACTCTTTCAGCTTTTTGGATTTAAAGATTAAGGAGTGAAAGGGAAAGGAAGATAGCAAATTGGAAAAAAAAAAAAAAAATCCAGACAGGCTGTTCACCACCGGCCAGCATGTGCCTGCTGTTGTGTTTCGTGCCTTGTACCCGTGAAGGCCTCCTGGGACCTTGCATTGCACAGATCTCCTGTCTTTTATGTCCAGGGATAACTGAAACCTGAAACTGATTGATTTATTATTTACTGTGTATCCCTCTATCTCTAGGGGTATAGAAATAACGTCTCCATCCGGGCAAGGGGTTCTAAATACCTTAATCTTTCTAGTTGGTCGTTGCTGCAATTCCGTGGTGCTGGCTCTCAGGTGACTCCAAACTGATTGTTCAGGCCCTCGGCACCAAGTTTGACTCTCTGAAGGGACAGCGTGGGTGGGTGCTGTTCCTCAACTGGAGCCGGTGACTCCAAGTGACTGAATTTCTGACACGGGTATGGGCTCTAGCCCTGACTTGCCACTGACTTTATAACAACCACAGAAAGTAATTATGGATAAAATTTTAATGTAAACGTTACAGATTTTTTTTTTTAATGGACAAAATTTTAAAAACCCCGAATTCCTTCCTGGGTAATCCAACTGCTATTGTCATTTTGTGTGAGTTTTTATTCTTCATATACCTATTGTTTTTATAGACTTATCATAGAGAACATGCCCTTTATATTTTATTTTATCTTCTTTTTCAGTGTTTCTGGTTTGCTATTTCAAACAATTTTGTGTGGTAGAGAACATGTAACATAAAATGTACCATCTTAACCATGTTGGTTTGTTTTGTTTTGCATGCTGGGGGGTCAAACCCAGTGCCTCATGCATGCTAGTCCTGCACTGAACCACATCCCCAACCATCTGAACCATAATTAAATGAACAGTGTTCAGTATATTTTCATGGTTGGAAAACAGATCCCCATAATACTCTCATCTTTAAAACCTGAAATTTTGCATTCACTCATCTACTTTCCTCTCTGCTCTACCCCAGCTCCTGGTAACTGCCTTTCTCATTTCTACCTCCTACTTCTGTAACTTAACACTGCATCCTAAGCATTTTTCTGGTTGCATTTTTTGACCATGTATAACATCCCATAAAGAAGATGGACTATACTGAGGAAAACCTATTTTTAGGTATTAAGCTGCTTTCTGTTTTTCTTATCTAATGAATAATTTTACAATAAACATCTTTGTTCGTGCAGCATATTTTTTCCCATATTTTGTTACATTTGCTTGGGCTACATTACCAGAAATGGAATTAGCTAGATTCATAATGCCGAATTACTTGCTAAAAAGGTTTTATCAATTTATAATTCCACCATCAAATTATAAGACTATTTCATTGCCAAGTCATCTCCCCAAGGTGAAACTTAAGTGTATTGCTAGTTATGTGTAATAAATACAATGCTTACTGTATTTTTGTTTAATTTGCATCTTTTCTTCTTTAACATTTTAAAAGCAATCACAAATTATCATTAACCACAGGCAGCACGTTGTTGAATATCTCTGGAACTTATTCCTCCTAATTGAAATTTCATGTCTTTGACCTACACCAACCACCTCCCCACCAGCCATTCCAGCCCCCAGTACTCAGCATTCTACTCTCTAGTTCTATGAGACTAACCTTTTCAGATTTAATATATGAGCGAGATCATGCAGTGTTTGTCTGTGTCTGGCTTATCTCACTTAACATCCTCCTGGTTCGTCCATGTTGTTGCCTATGGCAAAATTTCCTTCCTTTTATATCTGAATTGGATTCCATTGTGTACGTAGACAGCTATTCATGCATGGATGGATACTTAGGTTGATTCCATGTTTATTCAAATTCTTTGTTCCTATGACCAAAAGTCCTGACAAGAACAACATAGAGGAGGGAAATTTATTTTGGCTCATAATTTCAGAGGTCTCCATCCCTAGATGACTGACTAGATGGCCGACTCCATAGCTGTGGGTTCAAGGTGAGGCAGAACATCATGGCAGAAGGACTTGGAAGAGGAAAGCAGCTCAGGATATAGAAAACAGGAAGCAGAAAGAGAGCTACACACACCGGAAGAGACAAAATAAATCTAAAGGTACACCTCCAGTGACCTACTTCCTCCAGCCATACCATGCCTGCCTACAGTTACCACCCAGTTAATCTGTCAGTGGATTGATCCACTGATTGGGTTATGACTTATAATCTAATCATTTCACCTGGGAAGGTTCTTACATTGACTTACACATGAGTTTTGGGGGTATACTTCATACCTAAGACATAACATATAACTTGGGTATTATGAATAATACTACAATAAACATGGGGGTATAGATATCTCTCCAACATGCAGATTTCCTTCCTTTGGATATACACACAGAAGTGGGTCATATGACAGATCTATATCAAACTCTTGAGCATTTCTATTTTATTTTCTACAAAAACTGTACTAATTTACATTCAAACATCAATGTAGAAGAGTTTCCTTTCCTCTACCTCCTTCCCAACGTTTTATCTCTTGGCTTTTTGATAATAACTTTTCTAATGGGTATGAAACGATAGCCTTTTTGTGACATTAATTTGCATTTTCCTGATGATTTGTAGTGTTGAGCATGTTTGCATATACCTTTGGCCATTTATATAGCTCATTTTAAGAAATGTCTATGCAAGTCCTCAACCTATTTACTTTTAGAGGAGTTATCTGGTTTTGTGTATTGAGTTGGCTGTGTTCCTTACATATTTTGGCTATTGAGCTTTATCAGATGTGTAGTTTTCAAGTTTTTCCTCCCCTTCTGTCCGTTGTCTGTCTTACACCGTTGATTGTTTCCCTGGCTGTGCTGAATGACGCTTTTTAGTTGGTGTAATCCCTTTTGTCTGTTTTTGCTTTTGTTGCCTGTGCTTCGGGGTTGTGTCCAAAAGAGCATTGCCCACAGTTATGTCCTGCAGTTTTTCCCTTATGTTTTCTTCTGGTAATTTCAGTTTCAGGGCTTATCTTGAAGTCTTGAGTCCATTTTGACTTGATACTTATGTACAGTGTGCATGTGTTTTATTTCAACCCAGTATGATAATTGCTCGTGGTTGTTTACTATTTACATTTTCTCTTTCATGGTGTGCCTTTTCATGATTTTTGCCTGCTTATCAACTAATGATGCAGTATTTATATAAGGCTTTTGATAGTACAAAGAGTGTATCCTTATTGTGTCATATCTGATTATTTTCTACTGGGTGTTGTCTTTATTATTCTTTTTTAACATACAGAATTTTGATGTTTTTATGATGCCTGATCTGAAATTTCAAAAACTTTCTGAATCCTTTCACTTGAGTTTAGATAGTCTTTCTCTCTTCAAAGGCTAATAAATATATAACTACACTTTCTTCAGTCTGTCGGTTGTTTGTATTTAATTATTAATTAATGTCAAGTTTATTTCGATTATGATATGAGGTGACTATTTAAATTGATCCACATTCTTAGACAGTTATTCCTTCATTGTTGTGTAATGCTTATCTCCCCTTTGATTTGTGACAACTTCTTTATTTTAAATTTTTTATACAACAGAGTTCATTCCTCTACTATTTGTTCATTTTGACTCTTTTGTAGTTAAAATGTATTCTATTGTTTTGTGGTACATAAGCCTTAGATGATTTCTGCATTTTGGAATTTGGTGAGATCTCTTCGTGATCTGTTTTTGTGACTGTTGACTCTTTGTTTAAGAACTGTGTGTTCTTAGTTTACTGGGTAAAGTGCATCTAATCATCCAGTCCCTCAGATGAATATAGATACAAATAAACCCAAGTCAAATGTTGCATAAATATCCTATATTTGTTCTTATCATGGGCTAATTAATAGCATTGTTTCTCAAAAGTGAACATTAGAATTCCCCTCAACTTCTTATTGTTCCATGCATTCTTTTTTTTTAATTTATTTTTTAATTTTATTTATTCTAATTAGTTGTACATGACAGTAGAATGCATTTATACATTTTGTACATAAATGTAGTATAATCTCTCATTTTTCTGATTATACATACTGCAGGATCACATTGGTCATGCAGTCATACATGTACATGAGGCAATAATGTCTCTTTCACTCTACTATATTACCCCATGCATTCTTGCTCAGATTTTGCTTTACTTAAGTATTTTTTTTTCACAGTAACTATCACTTTACTTGATGTCATCATTGCTTTGTTAGCTTCTTTTCTATTAGCATTTGCTAGGTACATCATTTCTGTCCTCCTATTCCTAAATTTCCTTTTTATTTCCAGTATATTTCGTAGAAAGCAGCATGTCTCTAGGATAGATCATTTATTTATTTTACTCCTATTTGGGTCTCTGTTTTTTAATAGGATGAATTTAACCCATTCAACTTTATTGTGGTTACAAATATATTTGGGCTCTTTTGGTTGATGTAGTTGTATTTTCTAATTAATACTCTTTTTTTTTTTCATTTTTTCCTTTTTCGTTAGACTGATTCATTTCCTTTGTTCTTTTACTCCACCATGATTAACTTCCCCTTTTCATTTTTCCAAGTTTGCAATTTTTACTTCCAAATACATTCGTAAGTTTTTGATGCACCTACTTAAAAATACATTTTTTGTACTAATATATAAACAGTGGTATCCTCCTTGAAACTGGATAAGAATGTAAACACACCTTTCTTTCTTCCACTGCCTTCTCTCCTTGATGCTTTTCTTTTCCATGCAGTTTAGAGATTTTAATTTTAGTTCATTCTTATTATTTTAGATAATATTCATTCAACACATAGATGAATCAGTTGCTTTTATCTTTTCTAGCATTACTTCTTATATTCTACTTCTTTTGGATTCATTTTTCTTCCCAATAGCTAATTATATATTCCTTGGTTCAAAATATTTTCCCCTGAGAATTATGAAGTTATTTCTTCTTTGTTTCCTTGTATTCAGTCAGTACAACTAGGAGATCTGTGCTTAGAATTAGATTCTTCTTCTGTTAAGAGATTTGTTTCTGCACACTGATGTTATGAAATTCCACCATGATATGCCTGGATTTAGGTCTTTTTAAATTTATCTGGCTAGATACTTAAAATAGGCCTTTCCAATCTGAGGAGTAGCTCCTTCTCTTAGTCTAGGGAACTTTACTCTAATATGGTTTTGAATGCTTCCTGTTTTCCTTTTTCTTCATTTTCTCCTTCCAGAAACTCAACTGCACAGATGTTGAAATTCTACATCTATCTCTCATGTCTCTCTGCTTTTCTTTTGTACTTTTCATTCCTTTCGATGAGGAGACCCTCATTAGAGGACCCAACCCTCCAGCTTGCTAGGCAGCTGTCTCTTCTTCTATTCAGCCAACCTCTTAAGGTTTTGATGTTAGAACTTAAATTTTGTAAGATATTTAGTTGATTGTTGTTGAGATGAGATTCTTCACATCTTTTTATGTTTTTCAGTTACACTTTTTTGAAAGTGATTTTTCAGAATTGTTAATGTTAATCCTTAAGTATAAGTTTGCCAGAATATGTGTCTTTCTTCAAAGAGACTTGCTTTTCCTCAACCGTTTGGCGATTCTTGGTCTCAGCCTTCATCTTTAGGTTTGAACACGCTTGTTAGCCCATGTGTGAACACTGTGTTCATTTTGGGCAGCAAGTCTGGGGACTGCTGAGGAATACTCCTGTGTGTTTTGTCCAAAAAGCTGGTTTTACAGCTGTGAGCAGCACATCTCTTTCAGGACTTAGCAGTTCACTCCAGAGGCCCTGTAGCAACACCATGTTATAATGCCCACACCAACTGCCATGTACTGGCTGCTCGCCTGTGGCTCCCCCTGTCTATGGGCCTCATCCTCACAGCCCCTTCTGCCCAGCATCAGTCACTCCAGTTCCTTCTTGGACTAATTTTTCCTTCTTCACTATGATCTCCCACCCCACTACCCCCATTGGCCTCCATCTCTGTGGAATTCCTCTTCCTTATTTATACACCAAAATGTTTCTTCATCTTCTATTATCATGGTGGAGACATTTCTGTATAGTTGCCTGTCAGTGTCTGCAGGGAATTGGTTGCAGGTCCCCCTGGAGTACCCCAATCCCCTGGTGCTCCAGGCCCTTATATAAAATGGCACAGATGTGCATGCAGCCTGTGCACATCTACCGTGTGCTTTAATCCACCTCTATTCTTCTAAAGCCTAATACAGTGTAAATCATTGTTAAACTGTATTATTTACAGAATAATGGGAAGAAGAAAAACGTTCGTACCCATTCAGTATAAACTTGTTTTTTTATTTTTCTGGCTATTTTCAATTTGAGGTTGGTTGAATCTGAGGATATGGAACTCATGGATAGAACTGACTGAACATGTTATTTTTATTATTATTATTATATCTTTATACATATGAAGCTAGGCTTCTCAGTGCTGCCAGGTTAATTTTCAACAGAATATCTACTTTTTGTCCATCAATATTGTGTCATTTTCTCTTACATGCGATACCCTCCTTGTGGAATTTTCCTGCCACTGCTCACTTTAGTATTACCTTAGCGAGGTTTAGGTACAGACCATTGTGTTTAATCTGTCATGTTTAACAAGAATGGTCTGGATTATAATTTTAATTCTTTGATGAAATGCATACCTTGATATTTTGCTTGGAATTTAGCATCTCTGGTCTTGATGATACTAGTGTATTTTATTTCAGGCTCTGAGAGTTGGTGTTTGGTTCCAGGTTTATGTTTATTTTATAGAATAAGTTTGGTTGCTTTCCATCTCCTTTTGTATTAGGGAGGAGTTCAGATTCTTAATAAAGTGTAATTGTTTAAAAAATTGAATGAAACTGGGTCAGTAGTATATGCCTATAATCCCAGCTCCTTGGGAGGCAAAGGCAGGAGGATTGTAAGTTTGAAGCCAGTCTCAGCAATTTAAATGAGTCGCTGTCTCAAATTAACAAGGACTAGGGATGTAGCTCAGTGCTACAGTACCTCTGTCTTCAATCCCAGTACAGAAAGGGAAAGAGAGAGAAGGAGAGAGAGAGGGAGGGAGAGAGAGAGAGAGAGAGAGAGAGAGAGAGAGAGAGAGAGAGAGAGAGAGAGAGAGAGAGAGAGAAGGGAGGGAGGGAGGGAGGAAGGGAAAATTAGGTAAAGGATCTTTGAGGACATGCTATTACTATATTTTTCAATTTACAATTCAACTGGCTTTCTTTTTCATGTGTTTATCAAGTTTTAAAGTTTACAGTTTTTCAGAGAGTCACTCAGTTACTGAGGTTTTTTGAAGTTTTATCAGTATATTAATTGTGCATAACTTTTTTTCTATTGAACCAACCAGGACTATTTTTTTCATTATTGTTGCTATTATCTGCCTTATAAAATGATTGAGAATTTTTTTATCACTTTCAGTGTTTGATTTTCTGATTAATTATAAACCCTAAACTAGAAATCGTCCTTCTCCTAATGTGAAGACTACTTTTACCTCAAAATCTTCAGCTGGATGAATTGTTATTATTTTTAACTAGTATGCTAGAGTGTTCTTTAAAACTAATTTAAGTAGACAAGCAATGTGCTAAGTGGGTAAATTACTGGTTTTTAAGTTATTCAAATGGTCACTCAGGTAAAGGGAAATTTGCTTTTCTTGGGGTGGAGGAAGCTTGGTCCTTTTGGTACTTTATTAACTAAAATAAATAAATGTGCCAAAATGAATTAACAAGTAAAAAGTTACTAAAAAGGAAAGATAGTTTAAACCAGTGGTTCCCAAATGCGCCTGTGCTCAGAATCAGAATTGTAAAACTGTCTGATGCCCAGATTGTTCCATGGACTTATGAAGTCAGAGGGCATGGGGCTGGGAGGCAGTCCCCCTCAACTAGATGAGTTCTGGGCCAAGTCTGGGAATCAGTGCCCTAAACCTTGTTTTCTCAAAGTGTGTTCTTCTAACCAGGAGGCCCAGCGAAGCCTTGCTGGAAATGCAGGGTGTTAGCCCCGTGGCACACTCGCCCAGCCAGAATCAGGAATGTTCATGGAGCCCAGGGCATTTCTGGACACAAGGATTTGGAACAGCAGGCCTCCAGGCAGGTGTGGCCCGTAGCCCCCATGGCCTGTTTATCTGGTGCTTATAAACTCTGTGCTGTACACACTACTTGTTTATCCTTAGCTATTCTCTTCTGTTGTAAGGATTAAAAAAGATAAAGGTTTTGCCATATAGTAAATAACTAAAAATAGTGAAGGTTAATAATAATCAATTTACATCATGGTCAATATCCTAATTTCATCAATAACTTAAAATAACAATAATTCGTTATACCAGGTGTGTACATGTGTACTTATCTGCCACATCCTGCTTGGCTGTTAATTCAGAAACTCGGGTGATGGGGGTTTGAGAAAAGACAAACAGAGAGAGAGAAGTCTGGGGCCAGGTGGGACAGTGACCTCTGATGCAGGAGCAGTGACCCAGAGCTAGCTTGCTATGTTTATTATAGAGGTTTTATCATCAAAAGGTTGTTTGTAGGAAAGTTTCAGCAAAGCAGGCAATCTGAAGGATGCAGGACTGGCAGGACGTTAGGGTCATCTTGTTATGCTCAGAATTCTGTGTCCACAGGAGCTGGTGTCTGAGCTCAAGATCCAGACCGATAAAGCTCTGCGCCTTTGCATGGAGCCTCTCCTGGCTGGGTGTTACCATAGCAACGGGGCCATCTTGACCTGCATCTTTGCACAGGAAGTTCCCAGGGTAGACAGAGCCATGAGCCAATCAGAAACCATGGTTCAAGTCACGGCTGTGCACATGTGTACATGTGTGTGTCTTTCTGAGCTTTCTTGTTTACTTTGCTGACTTTTCTATAAAGTGTGTACAATTCTATGATGGTTTAATTCTGTAGTTTCATATGATGAAATTGTAATTTGAGGACCTACATTGTGCCCAGCAGAGTATCAGAATGCTTCTCCTTCTGATATAGGGAACTTCAGATACGTTTTAAAACTGGTGCCTGTCTTGGAATCAGGGTACTGTACAGGCTGGGTGGAGAACTCAGATGGGAGCCAGTTCCGCTGAACCTCAGCCTACCCCACAGGGAGCTCTGTGTGCATGACCTTGCAGCATCATCTCAAATTCAGGTGCAGCAGCCAACCTTGTTCCCACATTACAGAGGACATTTGGTCATCAGGGAAGGCAAGCACAAGTGAACAAGATAGCTCCTTGGAGCAGAGGACGATGCCCACCAAGGAACAGCTGAGAGTCCTCAGTGGGCCTTTGTTCAGGAGCCCGGGACTGATAAATTCCCTGAATTGAGTATGTGCCCCATCATGTCCTGCACAGCTCATGCAAATGACTCATTGAATGTAGTCCTGTACTTGACATGCTAGAACTTTATTTAGGACTATTATCCTTAGTCATTAGTGTGGTGATCCTGCCATTTTTTAAATATGTATTGGGTATCTGCATCCAGGTAAAACCAACTTTCTAAACCAAGACAGAGCACAGGACAAGAGAGAGAAGTCTAGTTTTTATTACTTGATTAAAAATATATAGAAAAATATAGAGAGAAATATACAGAGAAAAAAATATATATATAGAAAATATATAGAAAAGTTGACTATTTCTTGATAGTGTAAAGGAATTCATTCAAAAACATCTGGGCCCACTACCTTTGGGGGCATGGGTATAATTATTGATTTTTGGTATATATATATATATTTCGTATTCTTTACTGTTATGATTTTATGTTTCCCTAGAAAATCATTTCTATTTCAGAGATTTTATGGAATAAAAAGTTTTGTAATGCAGAGAAGATGGAGAGTTGGTCCCTTAGGAGTTTCCTTCCCTGCTGGGCTCTGTGTAACCAGAAGTTGCAGTGGATGTCTCTGGGCCTCTCTGGGTGCAGCTGGCCACTGATGAAAGCTCCCTCCTGGTTAGATGGCTTTGTATTTCCTAAAAGAGTCAGCCCTGTCCCCTTCAGGTGACCCTGTGGAGTTTGTGGCTTTCCCCTTTAGCAAGTAGCCCAGGGCCTCAGAATTCTGAATGCATGTCCTATTTACTCTCTGACACTTCATTTCTTCTCAAAATTGATTAGTTCATGGAGTGTACACAAGTATTTATTGAGCAACCAGCTGAGGCCAGACACTATTTTAGGTCCTGGAAGTATAACCATGAGTTAAATAGACATTAGTCTCTCCCCGCAGTCTCTCTGATGTGTAGATGAGATGGAAAGATCAATAATATAAATTAGATGTTAGTGCGTCATGCAGGGGGGGAAGAAAAAGTGGCCAAGAGGAATAGTTTCAGGAATGGTGTGGGAGGAGTTGTAGTCTTAGGTATGGCAGGCAGGAAGGTCCCACTGAAGTGACATAAGTAAAAACCTGGAGAAAGTGAGGGAGTATACCATGTGGAGATCTAGAGAAGAGTGTTCCAGGTAGGGAGAATAGCATGTGCAAAGGCCCCGAGGCAGGAGTATGCCTATGGATACTGAGGACAGCCAGACCAAGGGGAAAATAGTATTAGTCCTGGTAGGAAGTCATCAGATCCAAAAGGAGATGGTGTATGTGGTGGGGGAAGGTGGTGGTACCACTTTTGGTGTTTGAAGGTCTTTGCCTTTTGTCCTATGTGAATGGGGACACTGGAGATTTCTGAACAGAGACCTCCAAGGGGCTCAGTGTAGAAAGCCATTAGGTAGCTGCTGTAAACTATTGCTTGAGGTTGCAAACTGCAGACCAAGAGCTGAGGCTAAAATGTAGACTGATGATTTTTTGCCCATCTAGGACCTTTACTCATTTGCATAAATTAAATCTAACACCATGAAAATGATGTGTACAAGGCAGTGAAAGAAACAAAGTTCACCACTGTTCAGTTCCCAAGAATCTTGCTCCTGAACCACCTGGGTCCCCTGTGCAGGGAGAGGCTCCCCTCTGGTCTCCATGCTGGGCAAGCTCTGAGCTGAGAACCAGTCTGCTTCCTGGTTTATACAGACACTGCCAGGCTGGTGTCTTCTCCCTGCTTGACTCTGCAGATGCTCAGAGCTGGATGGGCAGGGCCTGTGTGGCCTCTGCCTTCGCTGCATTTCTAGCCTCCTTTTCATACGCCTCCTTGAGAGAAAAGCTGATATCACATAACATTTTTGTGAGTCAGGAGAACGTGTCAAACAAGTAGACAGTACAGGATACAAACACCATCATTTTAAAAAAATTTTAATTGCTTTTTTCCCACATTATTTATCGGTGCATTATAGTTTGTGCACAATGATGGGATTTGTTGTTATATTTTCCTACATGCACACAATAGAAAATAAAACTTGGCCAATATCACTCCCCAGCACTCCCACTCTCCCTCTCCACCCTACCTCTGGTCCCTTTCCTCTAAGGACCTCCATTTGATTTTCAGGAGATCCCCCCAACAACCTTTCTTTCTTTTTCCTCTCTAGCTTCCACATAGAAGAGGAAACATATTTTCCCTGGCCTCTCAGTTTGACTTATTTCACTTAACACAATGATCTCCAGTTCCATCCATTTTCCTGCAAAGGACATATTTTCTTTATGGCTGAATAAAACTCTATTGTGTGTATATACCACATTGTCTTTACCCGTCCATCCACTGATGGACGCCTAGGCTGCTTACGTAGTTTGGCTGTTGTTAATCAAACATCATTGCTTAAAGGTAAAAAGAAACAATCCAGCTTGAAGTTTGGGTCGTTTGATTTCTGTTTTGGGGTTTATAAGCTGTGTATGTGAACAGACACAGACACACTTGCACACACACATGATTTTCAGAGTTAAACCACAAGCAGCCAATACATTCTTAGTCTATGTTCTGGACCATCTTCAGTGCTGCCAGTAGTTTTACTACAAGTTTCTAAACTTGTTATTTTTTTCTCCCAGCAATAGGCAACAACAGTGCTAGTGTAAGACCACCGGTTGGACTGTGCAATTAGGATTCTCAGTAAAAGCTCTTAAAAATGTTCTTTCTAGCCCTTGAACCCTATTCTGATTCAGTAAGTCTTTCCAATCTCTTTAAAGATTTTTTTTTTTTTTTTTTGCACAGAGTGAACAAATGTCTATTAAGACTTTGAATATGTGAACACGCTTTTTATTGTTGTCAACTTTACACTTGAACAATTGCTTGACTGGGTATAAAAATCTTAGATCAGACTCTGAAAATTCTGAATATTGCCCAATCGATATTTGTGTTAATCAGTTTTCCATTGCTGTGATGAAATGCCTGAGATAAAAACAACTTATAAAGAGAAAAGGTTTAGTTTGGTTCAGGAGTTTTCAGTCTGTGATTATTGGACCCCATTGCTTTTGGGTCTGTGGAAAGGCAGCACATTTTGGCAGAAGTGTGCACTGATCACCTTGTAGCTGGAGAGCAAAAAAGAAAGAAAGAGGAAGGGGATAGAGTGCCACTGTCCTCATCAAGGACACCCCCCCAACGACCTTACCTCCTTCACTATGCCCCACCTCCTCAAGGTTCCACTACCTCCAACGGCACCATGGACTGAGGACCAAGCCCTTAACACGCATCTTTAGGGGACAGTTAAGATCCAACCAAAATGTTATTTTATACCTGTTGTTGTATAAAATGATCTTAGCTGCATTCCTGGTAAATAATGTCCCCCAACACAGATACTTTATTTTTATTGTTTAATTGATTTTAGTGCTTGAAGTTAGGCAGAGGGGGAAAAAAAAAAAAAAAAAAAAGCCTTATCCTTCTTAGTGTTGGTCCCTAAGCGCTGGCATTTGTTTTGCCTTTAATCCCAAGCCACGCTTTCCTGTCTAGGAAGCTCTTCTCCGTGGCGTGTGGCCACGCTTAGGGTCTGGCGTGCTCTGTTCTTCCCTCCAGAACACACTGTGTCCGCCGGTCGGATCTCTGTGAGCTCTGCTCCACAGATCTCTGCCCTTGAGTTTCGTCTCTTTCCTCTCCCTCTCCTTGCTTGCTCTGCCTCCCGAGATCGCTTCTCATCTTGACTCTCTGCTCAGGTCCTTTTCCTGCTGGGTCCAGTTGGCCTTTGACTGGCTCCATCCTGACTGATTTGGGCTCCTGAGCCTTTTCCCTGTCACACACAGTCCTTCTTGTCACTGCATCTTCTGCTTTCATAAAAAGCTCTGTGAATACCATTTGGCATAGAAGGTGAACGTTTTCTAAAACGCCGTCTGTTGGTGAAGGTGGATCCTTCTCAGATGAGACATTTGCCTTTTGGGTCATTTTCATTTTCTCCCTTTGCACCCTCGTATCCTCCCCACCCTACCCTCCGACACCCGCCATGGGCTTGCAGTTAATTTTTCCTTATTACCAAAACTTCCATGCCAGGCCAATTAGCTACTCCTTTTTCAAGCAGGAGGTGACCAGGGTCTCTGGAGACTCCCCTGCTTTCTCCCACCAGACATGCTGGACTCCCCTTTCCTGCCTGCAGGATGGGCTGGAATAAAGTCTGCCCCCCAATCCCAGGTTGCAGCCATCTGCCAACTCAGTCCAGTGCCACTTTGGTGTCACTTTGGCACTCAGGGGTCCTGAATGAAATGCTTTCAAAAATATGCAAAAGGAGATCCCCTTGGGATTGGGTGTGATGTTCAGTGTGTCTCAAAGCTGTGAACGTCCGACCATTGTGCATAAACTTTTGCGTGTGGTGGGTGTCAAGGCATCAAACCCATGACTAACTTAGAATGTTTTTGACTCATGAATTTGACTTCAGTAGAAATAGTTTACTTTTTAGTATTAAAGTGCAATGATAATTTGCACTTTTAAAAACTCCTTGATCGTTTTTTTCTTCTCTTTCTTCTGCTGCTTAGAAACATGAACTCTTCCATTCAAGAGAGGTGGTGAAGAGGAACCTTAGATTGTGTAGAGAGAAATGTGGGGAGGGGCAAGGATGGGGGAAGGAAAGATGATGGAATGAGACAAACATCATTACCCTATGTACATGTATGATTACACGAATGATGTGACTCTACATCGTGTACAACCAGAGAAATGAAAAGTTGTACTCCATTTGTGTACAATGAATCAAAGTGCATTGTGCTGTCATGTATAACTAAATAGAACAAACAATAAAAATAAAATAAAATTTAAAAAGTGGTGGTGAATTTAGAAAGGACATTCATCCCAACATTAGTGAAAATGGAATTATTCATGTTTTTAACCTGAAGTTGTCAGGTGTGATATATTATTGATCTTATCTTTTTCTTTTTTTTTTTTTTTTTTGATTGGGAGAAAAATATAAAATCTTATAGAAAACAGGAAGCACTGTGGACTATATTCTTTATTTTTTTCAGGACTGAAAGTTAAGATAAAGAAATCCATGAAGCTCAGGAGGCTGAGGCAGGAGGATCAGGAGTTCAAGCCAGCCTCAGCAACTTAGGGAGACCCTAAGTAACTTAAACCCTGTGTCTAAATAAAATATAAAAAATGGCTGGGGGTGTGGCTCAGTGGTTAAGTGCCCCTGGATTCAATCCCCGGTACGAAAAAAGAAGAAAATCCATCAAAGACATAAGGTTATCCGATTTATTCTTAATCTGCTTCTAGCACAAAGGTTATTGTGAGTGATCCCAATTCCCAGTATTTTTCAGAGGACAAACTCCTGTCAGACCCCTAGGGAACTTAGAAGCAGTGCTTTAAATTGGAGCTTGCCAAGGAGAAGAGAGCTCCCTCAACCTGGGCCCTTTCCCTTAAGTGGTTCCAAATAGGCTGCCTTTAAAACAAAGTCAGTTTACCAAACAGGATTAAACCAGCCAGGAATTAGAATGAAGCAACACATCCAAGGTACCAGCTCCTTTTTCTTCTGCAAGGACTTCATGTCCCTTGAGCCCTAGACAGCTCAACTCCAACGGCAGACTGTGGACATTAAAAAAAAAAAAAAAAAATGCTTTAAAATTAATGTGTCTCTCTTTCTTTCCAGGTTTGAGATTTTTAAGAGCTCTCAGACTGATACAATTTTCAGAAATTTTGCAGTTTCTGAATATCCTTAAAACAAGGTAAGATGTTCTTTCTCACATTTTTACCCCATCCCAGTCCCCTGTGCCAACTGGTAAATATCAGCTGTGTTTGTTTCCACCACAGTAAGGAGTTAGGTTATTCACAGGAAGAGTGACTTAATGCAGAGACAGAGAGAAGCCCTGGTATAGGGCTTGGGTCACCCTCTACTGCAGGGCCAGAGAACTGTGTGGTAAAAAGAGAGGACACTGTGTGAATGCAGGGCAGCAGGGACAGTTTGGGGGGGACACATGACTGATATTGGGGTGCAAGTGGAGTTGCTCAGAGATGAGCCATGGTGTCACAGAGAGGTGTGCAGCAGATGAGGGATGGATTTGTTCATTGCTTGGGATGTCCTTGCTGCCAGGTCCTAAATCGCCCCTTTATTACACCACTGAACAAGAAATTGAACTTGGCCGTAAAAGGCAAGAGAAGCAACGCTCTTTGAGAGGCAATCACAAACCTCATACGGCAAACAGAAAATCATTTCATTTCTAAGTACTTTAAGATGTTCACTTCATATCTACAGACCCCTTGGGGCTTGCTCTGTGAATTACCTTTTGGGGAAACCCTAAAAACCCGCAGCCGAATGCACCGTGACTGCTGCTCCCACTAACGGTGTTGTGGTCTGGAAGCCCAACTGGACCTGGAGCGGAACCCCCCGGGGGATCCCTTGCCTGATGACCTGCCAGCTCACAGAGCTGGCCTGAGCCCATGGCTGTGTTGATGAATAAACTAATAAAAGCGGTGAGACGCACTCTAATGGAGAGTAAGTGCAGGTCATAAATTTCTCTTCTAGGAAATTACACTCTGAGAAGCTCCCTTCTAATGTTTCGTTTCTCTTTGGTTGGCCTTGTTGTGTTTGATCAATGATTGAAAACAGGACACCTCTGGGTGGAGTAATTTATAATTAACGCACCTGCATCTCTGGGGGTTTTCTTCAGCATCATTTCCTCAGGATGGGAGGCTGGGACCTCGCGTCCTGAATCTGACAAGTCCACAGATTCAGCTAACGGCTGACTTTCTTCTTTGGGTGTTGGGGTTTTTTGTTTGTTTATGTTGCTTTAAGTTCAAAACAAAAACTATCCATCTGTGCGACTGTGCATAAGGTTCACTTTCTATTAGCCAAGTCAAGAAGAATAGAGTATCCAAGGCCACTGAGGCCTTTTAGAGTATACCTCCTTCCCCCTTACATTTCATTATCATTGGCTCTTGATTAGTGTTATCATTCATAAATAGTGAATATTGGTACCCTTCTTATTTTCTGCTGAGTGACAATGGCCTTGATTTCTTTTTATGGCTCTTCTATGCAATAGACTCAGTGCTCTTGAAATCTAAATACCTAACACAGTTAGCAGCATTGGTATTTACTGATATTACCACCATTCTGTAATTTTAAAGATAGATTCAGAGGTGAGCATCCAGTACCAAGCACAGGGAGTCCTTGTCCTTGAGCCATTTTCTTTTTTTCTAGTAGGGATGAAGTTGAAAGTTATCTGTTTTTGTTTTTTCTTTTTGTTATTTATTTATTTTTTTACTAGTAAGGATGAAGTTATATGGAACCATTCATTCTCCAGCATGACATAGGGTCTCTTCCTCTTTCACATTTACTTGATCAATTAGGAGGATTTTATTATTATTATCAGACACGAGTATTTGAAGAAGGTTCCAGAACTCTGAGGAACCATGTGGAGAGAACTGTGTTCTCACCCTCCTCACAAACACTACGCATCCTTTCTGGATTGTGGGGAATGGGGGGCCCTCTGAATATCTTTTTCAGATCCTTTGCTGGGACACTCGTTACTTTCTATTCCTTGGCAAAGATTCCTTTCTTTGATGAGAGGAATAGCTCGGGCAGCCCTGGACAACAGTCCACCTGGTAACTGGGTGGCACTGGGTGTTTGGTTTTCTGAGTACAGAAGGGAGACGATGGGAGCAGCCAGCTAGGGGAACGGGGGCCTGCATGCTGGGAGAGAGGGGCAGGCAGGTTGGGCACCGGCCATCTTGGCTCCCAGGGGCATCTCCCCAGTGCCCACAGCCCACTAAAGCCATCTCTCCTGTCATTAGAGGGTGCTTTTCATCACAACCACAGGATTTAGATGCTCTAAGTTCCCATTGTTTATAATCACATCTGGGAGACCAAGGCAATCCGACAGGCCTGGAGTGAGCTTCCATTTATGTCGGCAGCAAGGTGAGGGGCAGGAGGGAGTCCCACCAGCGGAAGGCTTGATAAGGAAGGGAGACCAGAGCCAGCCTGCCTGATGGTGCTGCTCACGTGCCGAGAGGTGTCCAGGGTAGGAATGAAGCCAGGCTGGGCATGAGTACAGGGACAGGCAAGGATCTTTTTAAGGAGAAGGGGATGTCCAGAGCAAGCCTGGGGGGAAACCAGGTGTCTGTCATTCCAGTGGGATTGGTGTTGAGCAGAGGGTGGGGCTGACTTCCTGCGGGGGAGCTTCGCAGAGCACACAGGTGGGCAGCCCGGCATGAGGGGACCTCGGGGCAGTTCTGTGCTCCTGGGTCCTGAGGTGCACACAGGAAGACATTATTTGGCCAAGGCTGATCACCAGGCACAGATGAACACTTCACTGACTTGTGAGAACTCCAGAAGTTTTGGGACAGCCCTCAGCCCCTGCCCTCCCTCTGCCCCCCACCTTCCTTCTGTGCGCCCCGAACCCAGATCCCAGAGCTCTGCTGTAGAGGAGAAGCCCTGGCTTTTGGAGGGCTTTGGCCTGTGAGAGATTCTCCTGTGACTCCTGTATTCACCACTGTTTTCGCGGTGACCTTGCAGGAGACGGGGTGGAGCCAAAGACTGGACTTTAGGGAGGTTTTGTCAGGCTTTCTCTGGCTGTGAATCCCTGCCCATCTTGCTATTAGAGGAGGATGGAGACTTTGTAAATGTAATTTGAAATAATGATCTGAAATTGTTGTTTCATTTTCTGTTCTTTAGCTGCTTCATTCAGCCAAGAGCTGGAAGAAACAGGGCAAAGAAATATATGGGGGACGGGGAAAAGATAAAGAATTCAAAGGACAGTAGAGGGGACATGGGAGTGAACAGGATGACAGAGGCAAGTCCCACATATGTGACCAGCGTCAGGGCAGTTCTTCAAACTGCAGGTCAGTGGAGAACCTAAAATATTCCATAACCTGAAAATGGCCTGCTCAGGGCAGACTGGGAGAATCTGTCATTGTCAAAGCCTTTGGAAGGTCCACCTTACGGGTGCCCGGCCACTTACTCTACAGTCAGAGCAAAGGAAGCAGCTCTGCCTCGGCCAGAGTTCCACACCTCACTGAATGTGGAAGGTAGAGATGACTGGACCATGCATCACCTAAAGAGTTTTTATTTTTCATATTTTTCAAAATGAAAAGTGCCTTATTGTTTCCTTTAACTCTTAAAGTAAAATGTATTCGCTGTAAACATTTCAGTAATATGGAAAAGCATGTAGGCTAAAGGAACACTGCCCCACAGCAGGCCACGGGGAGGAACCCCTTGTTCTCTACCTTGTTACTTTTATTTCCCATCTGTCTCCATCATCATCTACCTGGACAATACCTTTTGAGAGGGAATTTTGGATATTAAAATTGTACTAGCTGTAGTATGACCTTAGAAATGGCCCCAAGGCAAAGTCCACGAGGAATATTTGACACGGAGACTGAAAGGAGTGAAATGGAGGCCACATTTGGGATTTACAGGTTGTGCTGAGAGCAGGATAGACTATTAACGGGGTTTAATCAGGAGAGGAAATGTAGTCAGACTTACCTTCTAGAACGTCCACCATTGCACCAGTTGTTGAGAGAGTAGGTTTAAAGTATCTAAGATCTCGTAGACTGTGAAACTAGATAGGAGACAGTAGTCCAGGAAACGGGCCTGCCCTTAGACGGGGAGGAGGGACCTAGAGATGACGGAGGGGTAGAATTGACAGGATTTGATTTTGCTTCACTCCATGTCCTTCTGTTCAGATCGTTCATCTCAGTGGGTCCAGTCCAGCTGACTTTTCAGGGTTGGGGTATTTCACATCAATCCTGCAAAGGTAGCCATCAAACAAAATAAAGCCATTGGCAGCTGGCTGTACCCTCAGCCAGAAACACAGGAGAAAATGGGCCACAAACACAAATTCGTGCTTCCTTGCGGAAGACCTTTTCACTGTTAATCACAGCATGACTTATGAGATACATGGAGGAAGAGATGGCCCAGGGCAGCCCTGGGTTTACATCGGCAATCTTGGGAGTCAGACTCCCTCTCCCAGCATCCATGGAATCCTGGAAAGGTCTCTGATGTCCCAGATTCCTGGGCCTGCCTGTTGATGATTCACTATGTCTGCTAATATGAATTAATCTGATGGCCAGTGAGTTCATGGGATACAGAGTTAGAAATCGTAATGGAAGCACGAGAATGATTTTCTTTAGATGGATCAGATTTTCATGATAACATCACAGTCCCTCCAGCCTTTAAGGCATGGGATGGAGACTGGAATCTGAAGGGTTCTATTCATTCCGAGCGTTGGTAACTTTGTGTTTAGTCCAGACCCTTGGGCTCTCCTTCTGCTACTACAGAGTCCTGCTCCTGGCCACCCCTCCCTCCTTCTGAGGAGAACTGAAGCTGTCCAGGGCCACATCTCAGAGAATGGAGAAGGTCCACTCAGGGTTAATCTTGCATCTTGTGCACACAGCTTTTAGACAATTGCTTGGTTGTAGAGTTTAATTTGGAAAGCGAATTCCAGATACTGGGGATCTGTGATGATGCTGATGTCATAAAAGTAATCAGATTTCAGTGCCGAACATGGACTCTTTCAGCAACACTGATTAAATGTTCTACACACAGCAAGAGCTCCCTTAAGTACCATTAATATCACTGTGACAATCATTTAGAGATTAATAATCGCCATATTTAGGTCATTTTCCCAAAGCACTGAGAGACTCAGAGACACCAATAGAGATAATATTTTTGAAAGGACAGCTCATGGTCGCTGAGCATACACTGCTTTGGTGGGGCCCCAAGGATTTGGGCATGTGTAAGTGACCCAACTTGGTGTTTAACTGTCCCCAGAAGAGAAGATGAGCAGTGCAGACCTCCCTAGGACCTCTCCCTTTGCCACTGGCTACTGGTTCTTCATCTATTTCTTACTCTCCAATGTTGGGGCACATCTTGGAGGGCTTACGGGCTAGGGACAGGGAGTCTTCTGATCTGCTTTGGCTTTGCATTGAGAAACTAGTTGGGTACGGGATGTGGTGTTGATGGAGCCCAAGCAGGTTCATTCAGCTCCTGCTGGCTGGGCTCCCTTCCCGACAGGGCTCACCAGGTGGACCCCTTAGATCTGTTTGTCTTGTCTCCACTCTGCCAATCTCTGGTTGACAGGGGTGTCCTTCCACAGAAGGAGGAGTCCAGAAGCCAGTAAGGAGGCCTCTTTGACTGGCCAGTTGTTCCCAGAAGCAGTAAAGCCAGAGTTGCATTAACTCTCAGCTCTGGGGGAAATGGAGTTGAAAGGGGTTAAGTGCTTTATTTGTTAGTTGGTGACTCCATTCATGGCTACAGACACTGCTCAGAGGTGTGTGTAGGGAGTGAGTAGCATGGCCCATGGTGGTGTCTGGGATAAGGGTTGAAGGTTAGGATTCAGCGGGTCTGTGCTTGTCTTTGGGAGTGCCAGCTTTCTACCAGAGGGTCAGGTGACAATGTGGGTGTCACAGGATGCTGCTCTCTCTTCTCATATGGAGATAGCCCCATACTAGCTCTAGAGACCTGATCAACTGTTACATTCTCAGGGAGCATTCTGAATACAGCAGCCACTTCTGTTGTAGGCAGAAGGGTTTTGATGGCAAGTAACAGAATCCACCTCCATCTTGACGGGGTCCAGGAGGGAGCTGACTAACTCTAGGCAAGTCTGCACCCAGGGGTTCAGATTTCTGTCCTTGGGATTCTGTCTCTTTCTCTATCTCTTTGGGGTCTTATTTTCAGATAGCCTTTCTCCAGGGCAGATGGTCTACTAGAGTTCTAGGCTTATATTCTTTACACCCAAATCTGAAAGGGAGAAAGACTCTCCCACTCAGTTCCTGGTAAGTGTCTGATAGGACCTGCATAGACAGATGGGAAGAGGCTTCTGGTGGAGTAACAGCATCACCTAGCTGTGGTACATAGACTGTGAAGACAGTTTCAAATGTCCATGAGGAAGTGGGTAGGAGAGTCTGGGAGTTTACAGGGTGTTGATAACAGAAGGGCAGAATTTGGGTATCATATGTCAGTCCATATCAATGGGAAGCCTAGGGACAGAATGTGCCTGCTGAGAGCAGCACCCAAGGAGCTGTCCCCCTGTGGGGGTGTGAAAGGGTATAGAGGAATAGACCAGTTCACTCAGGACACATTCATGGACAGTCTTCTGTGTGCCAGGAACCCACTATTCCTGGGATCCAGACAGGCAAGTCTCCTGTTCTCAGGGAGCTTAAAATTTAGTAAATTCCAGTTGATTCATTCAAGTAATAACAGTAGATCCAAAACTATTAGTTAAGGCTATTCATCTGGGCTCAGTCTCACCCCAAGATGGTGTATTAACCACAAAGGAAATGGTGAGTGGACTCAGGTCGTCATCGAGTTGGGACTTCTTGATGTGAGACCATCCCCACAGAGATTTGTAACAGAAATATTTAAATACTGCCTAATCATGAAGAAACAGATAAGTCTGGAATATAGAGCATTATATAAGACAGCCTGGTTTACAAAAAATTAAATGTCACTAAAAAACAATTTTAAAAGAGTCTAAAGAAGGGACTGGCAAACTCTTATTCATGGGTATATTTAGCTTAATGCCTGTTTTGTAAATAAAGTTTTATTGGAACACAGACACACCCATTATGTTACATATTGTCTATAGCTGCTGTTGAATTACAGCAGCAGAATTGAGTCATTTTAACGTAGACTCTGAGGCCTGCCACACCTAAAACATTAACTATCTTTCCCTATACGTAACAGTTTCCTGACCCCTGGATTAAAACCCTATAATAGGCAGATGCAGAGCATGAGCCTTAATGAGTTCCTGGATCAGGTTGGGGGAGATGGAAACATCAATAAACAATTCCTGGACCACTGGAGACCTTCAAATAGGGACAGCATATGAGATTATGTTACTGAATTGATGTTAATTTTCTTAAGTGTGACAATGGTGTTGTGATTCCATTGCTCAATGATTCTTATGAGGTGAATGATCAAATAATTAGAGGTCCTGTTGCATTGGCATGTCTAAAATGTGTGTAAATGGTTTAGTCTGAAAATAATAATATAAAATGAAAGAAGAAAAGGAAAAGAGAAAACAAGAGCAAAAAACACATAGAGATAAAACAGATGTGCCAGATGTTAATAATCGATCCATTTAGGTGAAGGGCATATGGGTATTTATAAAACACTTTCCATTTCCCTGTGTTTTTGAAGAGTCTTCAAAACAAAAGTTAATCTTTTTTAAAGTTTTAACAAAATCCAAGGGGGTTAATTCAGGGACCATTCTGAGTAGCCCAGCTGTTATCTTCCTTACAGGCCCTGTGGTGACCATTGGCCTGCCCATTGTGCCACCTGCCAGGCATGAATTCCCTCCAGTGGGGACAGCCCGCCTCCGCCCGAAGGGGGCGCTGTCTGGCTGGCAGGAGGCTCCGGCCGGGTCTTCTCTCTAACTTGGGCGCTTTGCTTATTGTCTCTTGCACAGTAATTCCATCAAGCTGGTGAATCTGCTCTCCATATTTATCAGCACGTGGCTGACTGCAGCCGGGTTCATCCATTTGGTAAGTGTCCTTGAAGACCCTTCAGCTCTGGCTGGCCCAGAATAAGCCCCTCGCGGGGTCATTTTATTACCTGGAATTTCTCTCGCTGTAGAGAAACTTCAGCTCAGTCGTAGTCAGGAAAGGAGGAAGCAACCGCACAATTGTCTGGGTTTCCAACCCGTTTACCCTAAACTAGTTCCAAATGGTGAGTAATGTTCGCACTATTAACCTGTGTTTTTCAGCCCACCAATATTGCTGAGGGGACTTTCCTAGATTTTTCATTTTGTCTGCAATAACCCCAGAAGGCCACAAGATGGCAGTGCTTCCACAGAAAACGCTCAGAAAAGGTCTGGGGACATGGTTGGAAGTTTGACCCACATCTCTTTAAAAACAACAAATTCATATCCCTCAATTTCTCTCCACTTTCCCCTTACAAAAAGGCTGTCTTTGATTCTTTTGCTTGATTACTTGTCAAGTTATTTCGTACCTCAAAAATGTTAATTATTTTATATTAATGGCTCTTTGAAAACCTTATATTATTAAGTCAAGCTCTTCTAACCTCCCCAAGGCAATCCACCACTCCCCCTTTTTTTAGAGAGCATGGCTATTGTTGGAAGCACATTTCAAACAAACACAGACTATTAGAACTGGAAGGAGCCTCATCAAACTAGGAAACATTGAATAGAGCAACCTGCCTTCCAGGAGCCTCTTTTACTCATCTGTACAAGAAATCCAAGGATGCAGTTGGTTACCCACCACTTGGGGCTTGTAATTATCATTGCAATGGGAGCTGGGATGGAAGTGGGGGCAACTGGCAGTCACAAGATCTCAGGGGCCCCATCAGCTAGCTCTCTGTGGGGATAGAAACCTTGGCCATTCTCATCCTTCGTGGCTCTAATTGTTGTAACCAAGCACCAAGTGCCAAAATCACAGTTGTGGAGGAAGTATTTGTCTTTAGGAAGATGGCAACTCCACCTTACTGTTACGGGTTCCATGCAGTGCTTTCTGGTTTACCAGGTGAGTGCCATGAAAATAGCATGTAGAGGACAATTTTTGATGTGTGGAGAAAGCCAGATCCTGGGAACATTCTGCAGGAATGGAGCTGGAGGCCTGGGGGCTGGTTGTCTCCATGGGCCATGTACTGAGAACCAGGCCTTGGTTCCCAGTGATGTAGAGATGGTATCTGAGTAGAAATGATTTCATCCTGGCTCCCTTTCTCCCGAGGGTACCTAAAGTACCTCTCTAAGCCACCTCACAGCCTTGTTAACCCATCGGATATGATAGGAGGACAGGAAAAGTCCTGTAAAGTATTAAGCAGGGGAGGGCAAACCTTAGGCAACTCCAGGCCAAGCTCTCCACTTCCTGCTTCACTCTCTCAGTGAAGTATCGCCCTCTGCTGGTCTCCCACCATAACTGCAGAGGTGAGTGATTTGTGAGGAGATCAGAAACTACTTTGGCCCACAAAGCTGAAAGTACTTACTCTGACCCCAAAGAGTTTGCAGACCTTTGGTCAAAACAGTTGTGCAAATGCAGATTGTTCCCATGCGCTCCGTCTTGGTGCTCAGGAAGCTCCTGCAGCCCAAAGGGCAGAACCACTGCTGGCATCCTACAAAAGAGGCAGAATCAAACTCCAGAGATGCTGTTTGGGGTTCCGGCAGAAGATCTGAAGGAGTGGGGCCCACAGGGCATCTCCCTGGTCACCACGATGAAAGGAGGCGTCCTCTGTGGAGGGTCTAGGATGTCTTCAAGGGAGCAAGAGCCAGGCCCTTGGAGGCTTAGCAGGGAAAAGACCAGGGAAGGGCTCTCTGGCATGTCCCTCGAAAAGAGCACAGGCCAGAGGCAATGCCCCATTTCAACTGCCTTCAAACCCTTTAATAATGAGAAAAGTGAACTGGGGGTGTTTTTGTCCATTCCTGTTCCTTTTTCTCTCTGCCCTGGTTGGAGAGGAGGGCATCTCCCTTTGCTTCACCTGCTCCTATTTGCTACCTGCTCAGGGGTTCTGAGCGCTCACACATACCATTCAGCCCAGGGGAGCAAACATCTTGTGTTGAGGGCAGTGAGCTTCAGCCAGCAGCCCTCCAGAGCTTCGGGTGCGTGTGTCTATGTGACGTTTTTCTTTTGTCTTCCCCTCTCCCTTTGCTTCAGGTGGAGAATTCGGGGGACCCATGGGAAAATTTCCAAAACAACCAGGCTCTTACATACTGGGAATGTGTCTACTTGCTCATGGTCACAATGTCCACTGTCGGTTATGGGGATGTTTATGCAAAAACCACGCTTGGGCGCCTCTTCATGGTCTTCTTCATCCTCGGGGGACTGGTAAAAACTTTTTATTATGATGTTGATTTTTATGGTCATTAATATTTTCTATTATCTACCTTCTTAAGGCTTCGTATTTTTAGACTGTGTTTCTGAACTAGAGGCAAGTGACTGCCTTAGTGTTACAATCAGACTGGATTTGGGAGTCAATCCAAACATGAGGGTGACTTCTCTGTGGATTTCTTTGGTATCTTTTGCTTGGTTTACAGAGCCAGGCATAGCTCCTTGCCAGAGACCCCAGAGCCAACCTAAATCTAACTGTCTTAAGAAAGGGATGCTGTTAATAAGTGAGTGTGCTGGCCCTTAGGAATAAAATTCACAGCTGATATTCTGCAAGGACAGTTGCTGTCACCTGACCCTGATAGATGCTGTGGATACTCTGTAGAGAGTTTGCGGTTTCAGGAGCTCCCCCTTCCCCTTTTCATTCCTTCCCAAACTCCAACAAACACTGTGGCTGGTACCTGCCCTAAAGAGAAGGGAGCTTGCCTCAGAGGAGGGAGAGTGCTTGGTCTTGTCACGCACATTATCAGTGGGCGGAGCACAGTTTTGTCCATAATCTGCTGTGTCCTGCAGCAACACCCGGGATGGTTTTCCTCCCATTCATACATCAGGAAATTTTTACCACGTGCTCTCCTGCGAAGCACCTCCTTCCGTATGGTAGCACTTGGGGACACGTTGGTGATTGCTGCAGTGTGTCTTCCAAAGTGGGTCATTTTAAGTGTGAATTTGTGCTGTGCAGGAGGTGAGTGATCACAATCCCAATTCACACTTGGCTTTCATGTATGTACGCCGCACACACATGTCTGTGAGTGATGCATACACGCGACTCTGCCTGTATGCATAGAGCATACACATTTCCAAAAAAATGTACGCTAATTGTGTGTGTGTGTGTGTGTGTGTGTGTGTGTGTGTGTGTGTACGTCAGCACAGCGTTTCCGCAGCCTCTCTGAGGTCCCATAGAGAAGGGCACGGGTCTCTCCAGCCACAGGGGTATGTTTGTTGGACAAAACATGGCAGATTTGTGTTTCTTCTTGCTATCCTTTCCTCTCATGTGATCCCCTACATTTACCTTTTGTGCCTTTTTAGTGACTGTTTTTTTGTTTTTGTTTTTGTTTTGCTTTTTTGTTTTTTTTTTTTATGGCAAAGTTTATTCTTTTGAAGCCTTTTGGTGTTTCTCGTCTTTAACCACTCTTCAGGGCACAGCTTCTCCTGTGAATTTTAATTAGACGGAAGGGTTTTGCAAGAATGCGCACGGGTCCGTGTGCGCATGTGCGTGCAAGTGAGTGCAGTTCCACCGGCAAGTCCCCCTTTCCAACTCTTCTTGGGAAGGAAGAGCTCCCTGTCAGCTTGTTTATTCCCGTCTCCTTTGTATTTTTCTCCACTGAGATTTTTTTTTCTTTTTCCTTTTTTAACCACCCCCCGCCCCACCCCCAGTTGTGCAGGTTGGCTTGTGTTTGTTTACTCCTGTGTGTTTTCAGGAACTTGGCCTCTTTGTCCTCTGAATTTTTTTATAACCCTCCACCGTTGTTAGTAGGCCTGATCCTTTTGTGTTTTCAGACCTTAGTACCCCCCTTCTGAAGAGGTCACCCCCTTTCTTGGGCCTGTCTTTTTAGTCTCTCTTCTGTCTCCCCTCTTCTCCTCAGGCCATGTTTGCCAGCTACGTCCCTGAAATCATAGAGTTAATAGGAAACCGCAAGAAATACGGGGGCTCCTATAGCGCGGTTAGTGGAAGAAAGTAAGTACGCCAAGAGGTTTTGCTGCTCCGCTGCGGTAGAATCCTCTCTGCATGCCATTTTTTTTTTGGCTCTTGTTTCTTTGTTTCATGCATGTAGGCAATGTTTGCCCGCTACGTGCCCGAAATTGCTGCTCTCATCCTGAATCGGAATAAATTCGGCGGGACTTTTAACAAACATGGAGGCAGAAAGTAAGTCAGTTACATCAGAGAAGATGTGGTTGAGTGACTCTCAAGAGTCCCTGGGGCGGTGACCTTGAATCCTGCCCCTCCCCAACCAACCTGGTGCTTCTATGAGGGAAAGCCCACATGGTGCAGGAGTGTGGCCTCACAGGTTACCCCAGGCAGGTGTCATGCTCCGACTGACTCCCAAGGCCTTGTTTCCGTTCAGAGATTCCTACAGGCATCGTGGATTTATCATGAAAAGGGACCTTATGTAGTGGGGCCTTATATTCTGTTCTGAGACCTAATCCAGTGGATCAAGATCATGTATTTGTGACATCAGTTGCCTATGTAATTAAATTCCCCTCCCTTCCCCTTAAGCAATACCACCCTATGGTGGCAATAATGTGGGATGAAACTCTAGCAGGGAGGCAAGGTTATCTTGCCTACTGCAAAGACCCTGTGGCCACCAGGAAACAGGTTCTCTTCTGCAGGCAGGAAGACCCCCATCTCATCCTCGAAGATCTCATTACTCAATTGAGACTCCTAGTTATGACATATTTATGGTGTCAGGGCACTAGAGGATACTCCTGATGACTGTTGGGAACTATTTCAGTTTGAGCTTGGGTGACTTATCCATATGCATGTCAATGTACAGGTTCAACATCAACCAGAAGTTTTACTCTATGTAAGTGACAGGACTTTATTTTCTAGGTTTTCTGCCAGAGTATCATCTCAAGAGAAGAAAGCTGAGGGGAGATGAGACTGGAAGAAACCATTCTTCCTTTATTTATTTATTTTTTTTTTAGGATTTTGGGGGGCACTTAGCTTTGTTTTATTTATTTACGAGCATAACCTACATAGACTAAGAAGTGCATATCTTTAATGCACAGCTTGAGGAATTTAGGACTCTGTACCCACAGTCACTCCCGCTCCGACACCTAGATCAAGATACTGAAAATTATCATGGCTCCTGGCCTTTGCCATTCCTAGAGGTTTTTAGCATAGATCTGTTTTGTGTGCCAGTGGTTTTATTTCCCTTTTTTATTTTTAAATTTTTAGCTTATTTTATGTTTTTAAAGAAAAATAAAATCCAGTGAGTAGCATCATTTTCCCCTCTGCGGCTGCCTCCTCCCTTCCTGACAGTCTGCTCTGCAGGATGGGCAGACCCCTCTCTCTGGTCAGTGATTCCAGCACATCCTGAGCTCAGGTGTCCAGTACTCTGTTCAGAAAATGAGGAGGTGGGGAAAAAAAGGGCTCATTTTCTTGAAGTACCCACAGGACACCAGTTTCCTTTCAAAGGCACAAAGGACGGTGGGCAAGAGGAGGCCAGTTGGCCACCTCTCCACGGAGGCAGCCATCCGCCATCTTCTCTCTAATGGGCCCCTCCTCCCCCTATTATCTTAACAGCCCTGGACGAGGTTAGAACCAAGCTGTTCTGATTTCTGGGCCATCGGTTGAATCCAAAAGCTCAAATAAGTCCAGAGATTCCCCTTGGCCATTTATGCCCTGCCAAGAGGAAAGCAGCTTCTCGATTCTGTTTGCCTTTAAGACGTGGACCAGTGGCCATAAAGCAGAAGGTGCTGTGAGGACCCAGGGCCCTTTTTACGGCCTCCCCACCCCACTGTCTCTGCCAGCATTTCCTTATCACTGTCCCTGAAGATGCCAATAAAACCAGTCGCTCTGAAGCTTAGGTAGAAACGATTTCTTGACCCTGATTCCAGGTGGAAAATAATTTTTCTGTTTTTCTAAAAACAGTGTACCTGGTCCAAGGCGGGTGGGCTGGTGGCAGCTTTTGTTGCTGGGTGGCCCAGATGAGGCCCTGAGACCCATGCTCACTCACCACCCTGTGGTCTGATCCGGTCAGGTTTTTGCCTTGACATTTTCCCCCAGACCCCCACCTGCTGATGACCTTAGGTCACAGACTTGCTGCAGTCTTGTTCTGGCTCTGTAATCTTTTATCACCACTTTTAGCTTGGTTTCTCTCTCTCTCTCTCTCTCTCTCTCTCTCTCTCTCTCTCTTCTTTCTCCCTTTATGAAAATGCACTCTGCTTTAATGTTCTCTTTGGATCTCCAGTGTCCCCCAGCTCTGTGTACGGAGAGTCTGCCTTGTCATCAACACCGGGACTGTTCACTTTACTTTCCGCATTGTTTCCTGGTTCAAAAGCTAATTACTAAGTAGTTTAAAGAAGCCCTTTGGTCACTTAGATCTTTCATCAGAAAGTATAAGCTTGGGAAAGGAACGGTAATAAAGGGCCATTAGCACCCTTTGTTTGATGTTGTTTTTCCAGTCAGTAGAACAAGATTGATGAAATGTTATGTTTGGCCAAAATTTGAGTTTTCATTTGGAATTCAGTGTTGAGAGAATGGGCTGTCAGAATCAATAAGTTTTCTTTCGCTTGGGATATGGGCATGTGGTAGTAATTAGCAATGTAAGGTCTTTAGTTGAGCAACCAAGCATGGATTCTGGCAGCAAACATAATGAGAAACTACAGTTGTTCTATTTCTAACGTCAAAAAGTTTCCAGATAAAATTAAATGCATTTGCAAAAGGAAAGCAGCTAAACTTTGTTGAAAGATAGAGTTCAGGCTCTTAAAATAGCATGCAGTGCTCTGAGGTTTTGTGTATGCAAAAATATACGTGCTATATCCACGAACACACTTACATATGCTCTACTCACCAGGACTGAATCAAATGAATACCCAGAGAGTCATTAAAACATATATGTAGTTAAGGGATGTGTTTATGTGTGCATATTTCATTCAGAAGTAACCTCTCTTAACAATACATTAACATGTCAGAGAACTCTAGGTAACACATGATGCAAAACTACAGAGATGCAAAACTTTGAAATTCAAAGATTATTGAAAGTAAGATCCCCCCCCAAAAAAAAAAAAAAAAAAAAACAGAGAAGTGTGGGGCTTTGTTTATACAATACCCACTTTCAGGATATTGGAGAGTAAGAAAATTGCATTGGTACTTCGTTTCCAGCTTAATCAGTGTGTTTGATGTAGCGTAACTACTTCATGCAGCAACCCTAAAGCGTCCTTGTCATCTGTATGGGATCAAGGGCCTCCAACATTTTCATCACCTCCCACAGGACCTCTATGCCCAGCTGTAGGTGTGGCTACACATGCATGTGTGTGCATGTTCGTGCATGCGTGTGTGTATATTGAGTGTCATTTAATTTATCTTATGATGATAGGTTAGGTCTCCTAAGAATGAGGACTTGGGTGACAATCACAAATGATTCAGGGAGTGTCTAAAACAGGTCATTTCTCCAAATTGGGGCTACTGGGGACAATGAGCCTCTTGGACTGAGACTCTAAGTTTTATTCAGAAGAGTAGCCCTCCTGCAGCCCAGCCTCCTCCCAAGACCACTGCCTTCTCCTCTTTCCCTTCCTGAGGTCAAGGCTGCTCAGGGGTGGGGGAGAGGCAGCAAGGCTCCCGTGGCCCTTGGATGGATCCCCAGCTTACTCTCCTTGTTCCCGCAGCCCCTTGCTGATTCCCCCAGAGGTTTCTTCCCTGAGTGTGATTCATTTAGCTCTTGGTTTGCTCATGAGAACTGACAAGGTCATGCTCCAAGGTCACATGGCCAAAAGCCTTGGAAAATAATTGGCCACAGAGAGGAATCCATGTGCTGTAACCTGCTGGATGGAGACAACCCAGCTGGGGAGCCATCCAGGCCTGTGTATCTCAGGATGGGGCTTCAGTGCCCTGACTCTGGGGCAGTTCTAGGCTGGGTGTTTGGGATAGAGAGAAGACAATAGTTTGGATGGCTCTACTGATTTTTGGTATTCAAATGCTGAGGGGACACGCAGAGAGGAATGAGTAATAAAGGGAGGTGGGAAAGGGAGTAATGAATGTGGGGGAGCAGTCTCCAGGATGTTTGTCATGCCCCCATCCTGGTTTGAAGAATAGTTATCATAGGCAAACCCACCTTTTGCTCTGATTCAGGAAAACCCTCCGCGATGCTCAGGCTGTGGGTAGGATATATTTAAATCCAACGCCATCTTATGTAAGGTCTTGAGGGTTGGTTGATTTCGAATGCAGAGGGATGACCACACTTCCTCTGGGGCTCTCCTCTACCTGAGCTGTGCTCTCTGGCCTCCTGCATCTCCTCCCTGGTCTCCTTGCTGGGTCATTACTGAACTGTAGTTTTGCTTTTATAAGAAATGAGCTGTTCATCTCACTCAGATCCTTTCTTCCTTTCTAAGACCACATTCTGTCTCCTGCCTGGTTGTCCTGGGTCATTGTGAAATCCCACTCAGTTTTCTCCACCACACTCAACTCAGGTTTTGCGGTTCTAGATCAATTTTTAAAGGACTTGGAACTATAAAGGCTCCACTGAGCCAGGACGTGGATTATCTCTTTACAAAGACTCCTTTACTCTCCCCCACATGGTGGCCCTGCCTTAGAGTTAGCGTGAGTCATGCCTCACGTTGATCCATGCCACATGTGTTTATTGCGTGTTGGCTCCATGCTGGGCACCGGGGATGGATGGATTTCTGTAGGACCCATAAAAATGCCACAGCTCTCTCTGTCCCTTGAGCTATTTGGCCACCTAAGTGGTTGGGAAGTTGGACCTCAGAGCTTATCTTGATTAAACCTCTCCTGCTTCCGAGAGGCGACAGTCCCTCTACAGCACCATTTCTATCTCTGCTTCCTGAGGAGGCATGGCCTCCAGTGCCTGGGAATAGGATCCCATTGATTCACATGGCGCTGACCTGGGCTGCTACCCAGGCCTCTTCCTTTCCTGTTTACGTGTGTCTCCGGCAGCCATCACTCTCACTTCTCCCAGGCCGCAAAGGGCGGGCCGCTCTTGTGAGGGATGTTTCCTATAAGATGTCGTTTACGATTCCTCTATCACAGACATCGCTCTGGTTGAAATGTGACCGAAGCTTTGCATTTTACACAATCTTTGATCCCTTGTCAAGTAAAGCCATTCAGCTCTCTCGTCTCCTGGCCCACGTGACTCTCCGGCAATGTCTTCGGATTCCTAGATTTTAAAAGCCATAAATTAGCAAATCATCAACATATCACCAGGAAGGATCATCTGGTAGCGATTCTCGTCAGAAGGAAACACAGGCCCCAATAACTGATCTTCACAGAGATATGAAGAACTGTAGACAGACAGATACAGTAAATAGGAAGACAAATAGATAATTCGAGTTGACAGGCCATCTTGGACTGATTAGGCATTCTGCTTTGATTAGCATTAAACTTTGGAGGAATGAAGAAAAAAAATGTGATTGCCCTAATACTTTGGGAAAATGACTCCTTGCCTACTTCTGAAATCCAGGACTGCAAGGCAGACAGAGGAGACACTTGTCATTGGACACTGTATCATAATGGGATGTGCCAGGTATTCCTTTCCAGCAGACAGGGTCTTGGTGGGTGTGGATGTGGCACTTCTTTCTTGTCATCTGCTTTGGATTCTTCAGCCCCTTTCGAACTTGAAACTCTATCAAAAGGGACTGGGATGTATATTACATCAATTTCCTGATAATACTGATGGAATGAAGTCCCCCCCACCATGTTCCCGCTGTCTCTCTTGCCTTCCACATACTTATCAAAATGTTCCAGCTATTGTTCTGAAAACAAGAATAGAAGTGTAGGTGGGAGATGAACTGTGTACCTTAAAAAAAAAAAAAAGTCATATTCAAGCCTAGACTTTTGCTCTCAAATATTCTTTCTTCCATTAAAAAAAAAAAAAAAAAAAAAAAAAAGAACTCCGATTGCGACTTTTCTAATTATAATCCATGAAGATTCTTTCTGTTCACATTTGATTGAGTGAGTCCTTGCTGGGTAGATGTAGCCTCTCAGAGACAAATGTGCCCATCTGAGACAGTTCTGTGCTGTCAGTCATTCTGTTGGAAGTCTTTCCAGTGCTGTGCAGAGCAACGCCTCATAGATCCGGGGTCCATCCCAACTACTCCTGTCATCAGATTCTGAAAATAAATCAGGAAGCCTTCTCACTGGCCAAGTCTGGTGTCTGTTTTTATTAAAGTAGTATAGCAGCCAATGCAGCATGAGAGTCGTGGCAGTCTGATTCTGTTGCTGTCAGGGTTGAGTCTCCAAGTCTAGTGTTGGTGTTGCGTGACAATGCCCTCCTCTCACCCCTGGAACCGTAGGGACTGCTCTGCATGTGGGTACTGATTGTTAGTGAAAAGAATCTTCATGACCCCCTATACCTTTTCAACAGGGAGATGTGCAGGCAGTTCAGAGATCAATGCATGCCCATCTGAGAGGTTTTACAACCTTACTCGATGACCCCCTAGGCACTTGCCAACTAGCATCTAGAATAGACTTAGAAAAATCCCATTTGAACTCCTACCATGTGCCAGGTACCGTGCTGGTCTCTGTGGTTAAAAGGATGAGCAAGAGAATGTGATTCTTTCTCCCTCGGAGCTTATCCAACACCTTGACCAATCAGAGCTACCCAAGGAGCCAATGACAGCTAAACAGAAGCTCGATTATGTCGGAGCACCATCACAGTGAAATGCTCTTTTGGCAGGAATTTTGTTCAATAAAATCACGAAGGTGTGAAATAATCATGAAAGCAGGAAGCCCATTATGGGGAATACTCCTAAAAGCCTGTGATATTCACATTGCTGAATGCACCCATCGGAGCAGTTTAGGGAAGAGATAACAGCAGAGTGCCTGTGTGCACTGAAAACCTCTGGATCTAACGCTGGACCCAGGAGAGGAGGGAAACAGAGAGATTCTGGAGAATTGAAGAGCTGCTGGGGCTACCCTAACGTCTGCTCCTTTCCATACTTCACACTTGGCTCGCTGTGGGGTGCCATACCTCAGCAAGTCTCCAAGACTGTGGCTCTTCCCAGTTCCTCTGTAACAGATGTTGGAATTCTGCTCAGGCTGAGGAAAGTACAGATGTTCCTCAACTTTTGATGGGGTTCCATCCTGATAAACCCATTATAAAATGAAAATATTGCAGATCAAAATACATTTAATACCCTTAACTTACTGAACATCATAGCTTAGCCCAGCCCACCTTAAATGTGCTCAGGACACTCATATAAGGCTGAAGTTGGCCGAAGTCATCTAACACGAAGCCTTTTTAAGAATGGAATGTTCAATGTGTCATGTAATTTATTTAATGCTGTAGTGGAAGTAGACTGCGGAATGTTTCTGTTAACTTTTGGTTACTGTCAAGTGGAAAAATTGCAAGTGGACCCATTTTTAACTTGAGGACCATCTGTATGTATGTTGGGTCTACTCAGAGTGAATGGCAGTTTTTTGCCAGCTGAGCCAATCCCTTGGCGGTTGGCTGGAGAACAAGGGAAGGATGCCACAGCTTGATTGTCACTAAAGGAGGGTTAAGTTCAATAGCATGTGTTCTGGGGCCATGATGAATGACTTTTCAGAGGTATAGGCAGAGAGATGGGACTTACTTTGCAAATTAAAACCCTCTCCACAGAACAAGTAGCAACTATTTCTTCGCTTGGACTCATTCCCCTCTATTCCACCTCATCCCCAAAGGCTAAGACCTTTGTCTGCCTTGGTCTCCTCATCTCTCAGTCCTGGCTCATTCAGTTACAGCATCAGCAAGAGGCTAATCTGCTTTGATCTGAAGGAAGGAGTGTGCCATTCACTATCCCAGTTTCTCTGAAATAGCAGAGAACCAAGACAATTTCAATAGGATTGAGTCAGGTCAGGAGCAACCTGGCTCATTAAAAAAGTCCAAGGACCAAACCCAACATAATGGCATTAGTAAAATGCAGTGACCCAAGAAAGAACCAGTGCAATTTGTGAGACTTCAGCAGGTTGTCTTGTTCCTCTTCCTGGGAGGAAGGAAGGAAAGGAGGAGAAACCAAAATGGCAGTAAAAATACTTGCACACAGGTCATGGTGTGAATTATATCAGAAACCAAAGCAGGGGTAAACAAATCTACTTAAAACTCAGGGGTTTTTTTGATTGTAGGCAACAGAAACTTATTTTTGCTGATTTAAGCAGAGAATGAAAAAATATATATATAGTTTTTCAAGGGTAGAGTACCTTATAGAATCCAAAGTGAAACTGAAGGGCAAGATCCCAGAAGGGTCAGAAAAGCTTCAGAGGTGCATCTCTAAGATCCAGGAAGCCAGAACTCATTATGGGATTTTGCCATTAGGATGATTGGATTCCCACAGCCTCACTCCTTATAGGATTTAAAAGTACCGACTGGCCTTGCATGTGGAATGGAAGCCTGCATGGAATCTTGATTAATTATCCCAGCTCAGTATGTAATTGAACATGAGGGGCCAATGACAGAGGGAGGGTATATGCCTGATGGGTAAAAACAACCAATGCCCCCTATGTGGAGGGTCTCAGAACTTACTAAGATTTGCACCAAAGCTCCAGGTAGTCCATAAGCTACAAAAGATGTGTGATCTTTCCTCACTGATGGGCTGACCCTAATTATGTCTCTGGTCTATTTGTGGGGGTCGGATTATGATTTGGGATGGTGGATGTACAGATATGGATCCTCTAGGGTGGCCTAGATCCCAAATGTCTGTGTATGATAAAATGGGTCACCTTCATGCAGAATGTTTTCGTGTTCTCTGCTGGGTCTGCCAGTCGTCTGCTCTCTGACCTTGGGCTCTATTTACAGAGGTGCCTTTGTTTCACTGTTGGGGCCTATTTGCTCTGCTTTCTACCCCCATCTCGGGAAACAGCAAAACAGTCTGCTTCCTCCAGAATAGCTCTGCTGACAGCTGGATAAGATGATTACTTTATTCTCTTCCTCACTAGGAGGGAGAACGTATTTCCTTCCTTTGCGATTAGCAAAGTATAGAGGTGGCCAAGGGTAGGAAATTATCTTATCACTGAACCTTGTTTTTTTGTTTTGTTTTGTTTTGTTTTTTGTTTTTGTTTTTAACAGGAGATGGTTATAGTCAGGGTTTGGATTTAGACGTGATACACTCAATTGTTTTCTTTTTCACTCCCATGTACAGCTCCCTCACAAACTGGAAGTAGAGGAGTGTATTTCTGGGAAAATAAATTTTCCCTGTTTACCATCCGTCCTTGTGCTCCTTCAGGGCTTCTGGTGCTTCTTGGAGGTGGTAGAATCAGCCAGTGATTCTAGCAATTACTAATGGCTCAGTTTCTAACATTTGCGATGGAATAGGGTGTCCAAGCAAGCACACTTCACCAACTAGTCCATCAGGAAACCAAGAGGACTTGAAAACCCAGCGAGTCTGAGGGACCCTGACAAGGACCCAAGGTGGTTTGGCAGGATGAGAGGGACTTAGCCTGCTGGTGGCAATCTTCCCCCATGTGGAGGTTAGTCTCTTGGGGACAGACTCTCAGTAAAGGAGGAAGTGGAAAGGTGGGAATTGGATTAGCTTCTTCCTTCCCTATGGCGGGATAATGATCCTTAAAAAAACAAAACAAAACAAAAAAAAAAAAACTGAGAAAACAGTGACTGTGGAGGGGGTGACCCAAATCACATGACATACATTCAAGAAAATACTACCAGGTGAGACGCAAAGTGAAGCCCAGCTCTGATGAGGGTCCCGAAGTTGCAGACACTGCACGGTTCAAAGTTCAACCTAAGAGGGAGAATAGGCAGCTTTGGTGCTGACCATGTGTGGCATGGGTTGTTGGGTCTCTAACCATCCGGCTTCTTTTTTGATAAAATGCTCATTCTCTTTGGCAAGCACTGCTTAAAATCCATTCCCCCGGTGCCAGGGGCTACCACGGGTGGGAGGCACTGGGGAGAGGTGGGATGGAAAAAGCCTGATTACAAGGCTCAGCAGAAAGACAGAAGAGAGCCTAGCATATGTATTTGATATAAATATTATAGTTTTACAGAGACATCTAGATCAATATATGCCACATTTCATCTACCTCTTTGACAAAGTGAGCACAATGTATTCAGAGAAAGCTGTATAGGATTTTCAATTTACTCTGTATGATTTATTGTGACAGGATAGCTATGGGTTTTTTAAGTTCTTTATACTTGTTCCAGTAAAAATGGATATAGTATCTTTAAAAATAAACAGCCCAGAGCTGTGCGTTTTACATTGTCTTCCTAGAGCTGGGCTCTGCTAAGGAGAGATCTAAGACCTCTCCACCCTTGCAGAACCTGACTGTTGTTGGATATGCTTCAGTCCTTGCTCTTCAGCGTTTTGGGGACCTGAGGTGTGGGGGAGTAAACAGGGAAATCAATTAGAAAGTTATGGCAGATATCTAGACAAGATAAAATGATGGCGTGAGCTCGGGTGGGGGCAGAGAACCGGAGACCTGTGGGGGATTCACCAGGGCTTCTGGGTGCGCCCCTCAGCCTCTTCGTTGTATAGAGACAGGTTCACGGTCACAAAGCCTGGCTGCCTGGTCTCCTGATCCCCATCCCGGGGTCATTTCTGCAGCACTGGCTGCTTCCTCTCTTTAGAAGGCATCAAAAGAGGGGGTCATTCTGCCCTTTGTTCAACACCTACCTTGCCCCAAATTGCTGGACCTCCGTTTCCCCATTGAACCTTTTTCGAGGGCATTCGACATTAAGGCACACCTGATAATGTGAGAGGGGACCTATCGCTATCACACCATCTTTGTTCCCTTTTTCAAAGGCTGGTGGCTCTAAGAACCGCCACCTGATGCTTCTTTAAAGTAGATTTCCATTCAAATTGACCTAAACTCATGCTGATTGGATCTCTGGGTGCCTTATTCATAGGCATGATTCCGTCCAGTGGCTGCCCGCTCCTGTCCTATATGTGTCCTAGAAGGCCTCTGTAGAACTGAGCTCTAACTCAAAATGGACATTCAGGCTTTCCTGGCTCATCACCAAGAAGGGAGCAGAGTGGCTGAAGAGGATGTGAGCAGCTACATTCTGGGTACTTAATAAAGGGAGAAGCATTCCAATATATATTTAGATGTCCCCAGAAAATAGGCAGGTGGCAATTTTCTGGTGATTCGTGACAGAGTTCCTAACAGTCAAATATCCTTATTCTTATGACGTCACATTCAACCACATGATAGCATGCTGTTCCATGACCCACCAATGTTACCAACTCCAGACTAACCCAGACCAAGCACTTTAACTGGATCATTAATGCCTTTCCAGAAAATGCGATCTGCCTCAGTTTTGTCATTTCAGATGCTTCCTTTTGTATCTGAGATGGATCTTTTTAGCCTAAATCATTAATAGTTTATGCTACCTTTGTCCAAGAAATATTTGCTCACAGAACTAAACAAAGCTCTAAAAAAAGATCATCAGATCAAACATGGTTATTAATTTAAGTCTGTTGTCCATCTTCACAAACCGAGTGTTCAGGCGTCATAGAAATCAGTCTTGAAGAGTGTGAGAGGGCTGAAAAAGTTCACATCCAGGGCCACAGACGGGAGCAACTTTAGATAACTTCAGAACTTAAAACTTTTCTAAATATTCCCCATTGTAAGTGACTCATGTAGATTCTTATTCTCTGGATTCCTGGAATGGCAAGAAAATCCTGAGCTAGACATTACGCACAATGTCTTAAATAGATATTTGCATTACTTTGCAGACCCTTTGGTTCACCAAAATGTATTATTGAATTTAAAATTTGGTGCAGAGTTCGTGACCAGTAGGATCTATGATTTCTGTATCATTCAACCTTTGCTGTCTGGTACTCTCTGTCCTGGCTGACCACATGAAGTCAGATCGAATGATATAGTTTAAGTGAGGTTCATCTCTGTATCCCCCCTCTCATCAAGCATCTCCCTTTAACCATCGAGGGCCCCTGGAACATGCTGTCCATCATGAATTCAAAAGGACCTTTGGCCCAGCCCTGCTGTGTTGCAGAAGCCCAAGTAGCTACAGCCTTCGCCCACCTCCTCCCTCTTAGAATTAGATCTGGACTGCAACCTGGGAAAGTCACTCTTACTTCCTATGGGGTGTCAGGTATGTGACTTAAGGAGACTGAGATTTTGAAAAGCCGCAGATAGTAAGAACACATTGAGGATTAGGTGAGACTGTAAAAGGCCCAGTACACTTTATTTCTGTCACATACCAAGGCAGAGATGTCACGTGACTCCTGCCATTTTATAATGCCTGCACTGGGCCAGCCCCTTTCTAGGCCCTTACCTGCATCATCTCTTTAAATAAATTCTTGGGATAACCTCATGAATTGTGTGTTAGCTCCAGCTCCTCAAAGACTCTGACTTGTTAGTTGTAAAATGCAAAACTGGTTAGTGTCTGATATCAGAGTATTAATCTCATTTGGTCAATTGGCAGGTGTCATAGAACCCAATAGAGATCAATTTGGTTAAGGATCTTTTTGACTTTCTTCAAATCATGCCATAAGAATAATAGCCACTGCTTCTAAGGAGGGCACACCCTGTTCTCAGTCTTAAAATATTTTCAATCATATTTTGAATGACTGAGGATACAATAAATTTTGCTTCTCTTCTCCCTACAATAATATCCTTCCCCAAGCTCCTGCCCCTGAATTTTTCAAGTCCTGAATATATTTCTGGAAAATAAATTTTCCCTGTTTGCCATCCATCCTTGTGCTCCTTCAGGGCCTCTGGTGCTTCTGCAGACACAGGCTGGCGGGGGCAGATCTTCCAGTGCTGATGCTGGGTCACCGAGTCGGTGTCTTCCCATCCATCAATTCTAACTGCATTCAAACATTTTCAGTATGTGGGCTCCTTGATAACTTCCACTGTATGGAAAACAAAATGGAGGAAATGATTATTGGCACAAAAGGGGGAGGCCGTAAATCTTCAAATCAGATACAGGACAGATTGGAACAATATGGGTTCTTCAAGGTTGCCATGATAATGTACCTAATAACTCTCCCTGGGCAAAAAAAGGCAATCTGCTTTCAATCAATCTCGCTTTTTTTTTCTCCCTCTGAGCAAAAATACCAATTATGTTGAAGGAAGATTTTTTTCTTCCTTTTTGATAAGGACTCTTCTCCAACCCAGAAATCATTCTGTAGCTAAAAGATATATATTTTCAGTCGTCTCGAATGGTATTGGACAGCTAGCACCAAATGAAAAAAAAGTCAATCTTTTTTTTTTCTCCTCTCTCTTGCCAGCATTTGTCTACTTCTTAAGAGAAGTGAAAGCTAATTAAAGGCTTAAGGGATAATATTGATTGCATTGGAATATATTTTATAAGTACCCGGCACATTTTCAAGTGAGAGAACCCTGACTTTTTCTAAGATTGAATAAATCAGCCAGCTGAGCTTTTGATTCGAAGGTGAGGGGGGCAGCTCATCTGCTCCCCTGCCACTTCACACATGTCTCTCCTAGGCATGGATCATTTCTGAAGAGGAAGAAGCATTCCTGGCAGATGTTCGTTCACTTCTTTGTGTACAGGATAGGGAGGATGAATGTCCGGGCATTTCCTCAGACCTATCATTGATTTGAGTCTGGCTTTGAATAATAACCAGGCATCTGCTGGTATGGAACTTCCAGTTCACAGTGCCTGGCGCAGGAGGCTGACTAGGTGGTGTTAACCTCTCATCTTCTTCACCCATTAAACAGGAATAAGGAATGTACCTTGGATACCACACATCCTTGGGAGCAGGGCTGGGATATGATATCTGGCTTGCTATCTCATCCAAGTGGCAGTGTGAGCTGTGGGGGTGGATACTTGTATACGTTGGATTCATGGTGGCCTTGTTCTTGATCTTGAATGTCTGCAGGCAGGGAACATTAGCATGGCACCAAGCAAACTGATACCATTCTTGGGGAGGCAGATGGAGAGGGGAATCCTGTTTCTCAGTCACTCTCTCAGCATACCTGGTGACTTCAGAATTAGAAATCTTATTTAGAACGTGCCCATTCATGGGCAGCCTGGATTGTCACAACCATGCCACAGAAAGCACTTGTAAGATATGACATAATGAAAATGTATATAATCTAAGTCTTTATATCATGTCTTCTGATATATGGTATATTTCACAACCTTCCAGTAGGGAGGGGATCCAGGCTATGGGCTTCAGGCAGGAAATTTGTTTGAGTTGCCAACGAACCCCCCACCCCCAGCCTATCTAGCAGGTCCTGGCTAGAGGGCAAAGTGATCTTGTTAAGTCATTTCTTCTGAAGGAGCTCAATGACACTCCTCCCTCCCCTTGATGGCCACTGCTCACCTGATTGCTAAGTGCACCACCGTAACAATAACAGTCCATAATGGTAATATTATTAACTGTGTCGTGCATATTATTGATTTACTCTTTGTTCTGCATCATTATCCATTCACCAATGAGTTTACTGTATTATTCTCACATACTTAGTCAAGCACCAAATTACCACGAAAGGGCAGGCTCTTGTAATGGCAGCTAATGGAACATCACATAAGCCATCATCGCTGCCTCCCATTATGAGCTGCCTCCAGCCAATGAGCATTCTGCCTTATTGCAATGTGCACAGAGCAATTATGAAGTGCAAGGGACCTGACCATTCTAAATCTTACCCAGGAAATTGCCTCCCTACATGTTTACCACCTGCCCTCTTCTGAAAGTATAGCTAGAGAATCAGCCCCCATCACTGTCGGCCTGAGGGGTACAGGGACATGATGAGTGGACCCCCTTGCTGTGCAGCATCTTTGCTATAAGCCAATGGTGGCAACTGCACAGTCAGGCTCCCACATTTATTTGGCCGTAGGACTAACTCCAGCATCAAAGTGCTTATTCTGACTTGGGCAGCACATGGCAAAAATAAGTGGGTCCAGGAGCCCAGAGATGTTGCAGGGACTGTTGTCTCTACAGCTCTGGAAAAGGTGCTCATCTCTTCAAAAAGCACCACTCTTTCTGGAAACTGAAGTCCACACCACCCTAGGACAAGGCACACATTCCAGCCTCATGCCTGCCTGGCTTCCCCGCTGTCTTGAGGTCAAATTCCTTTGACTCTCCTGGAAGTGCCAAGCACCCTGAGACAATAGTCCTCTGGGACATGCAGCCAGTGGGTAATCTGTGATTCCTTAAGCATCCCATCCCCATTTAGCCCTGAGTAATGCTCACTTACTGTAAAGTGTTACATGCCCCCATTGTCGGAGAAGTTATGGTGGAAAAATGCAAAATTTCCTTTTTACTGCTTATGGCCAGCCGAGCCTATAACGTGTCAAGCCGCACATTAGCCACCCTGATAAAAGTCCGCTTTCTTACACACAAAATCATCGTTTCAGCAAGATTTGTTATCTCATTACCTGATAAGCTCTATGTCATAAACCAAGACTCATACGGTAAATCTCCCGGGAGGACGCTTTGTGGGCAGAAAGGGAGAGATATGAATCTGCAAGGGACTTGATAATGCAGCATTTAAGCGCAAGCATAATGTCACTTATTGTTAAATGCATAAAACCACTTGGCCAAACGGTTGGGCTTTTAATAGGATTTTGTGCAGCCTCAGGTGAGAAGCCATATGCCTTTTCTGTCTCGAAGTCTCTGAGCACCTGCTAGTACCGCTGCTTTGCCTCACAGCCCTTGGGGGACTGCGCTGGGCTTTACGAGGTGGAGGGAGGAAGCGAACCTTCCCCTAAGCTGCCGCGCTTGCTCTGCCTTGCCAGGGCCTGGGGTGGGGGAATGGGGGTTTCATCGTCCCGGGGCCTGGCCTGATCTAACTGGCCTCTCCTGTTCAGGCACATTGTGGTCTGTGGACACATCACTCTGGAGAGTGTTTCCAACTTCCTGAAGGACTTTCTGCACAAGGATCGGGATGATGTCAACGTGGAGATTGTCTTTCTTCACAAGTAAGAGCCTGCTGCTGTCCCCAGACCCTCCAACCACTATATGCTCCTCCCTGAGTGTCTGAGGTGAGGTTGGGGATGGTTGGGTATCAGACAGAGTTTACTAAGTCACGATGACCCTACTGACCTCTGTGGAGAGTGCTGCATTACAGTCAATGGAGAAGCAGCAGCTGGCTTGGCCAATGAGAGCAGAGCCTGCCTCCCCAGAGGGAGTTCAACAGTGGATCCACTAGAGGTCCAGCTCATCCTTAGTGGCCACTGGGCAGTCCAGATCTGTGTAGTCTGGGTGCGTCTGTAGAGTCTGCAGTGGGATCATTAGCCTGATGGTGAGGACACTTTGGGAGTGCAGGAGTAGATTGTGACCAAGCAAGACGGTGATAATAAGAGGAAGAGGATAGAAGGTAATAATGAACAACTGCTATCCTGAAGTACACAGTGTGAGACCCTAGGCCGACACTATGCATATAGTCTCTCATTTAATCCACAACCAGAGTGCAAGTATGTGCTTTCTTCTGAATCTTCACTCTATTGATTACTGACTCAGCCAGTCACTTAACTCCCTGGTGCTTCAGTTTCCACATACATCAATTGAAGAGATAATAGTAGAACCTCATTGGAAAGATGTGAGAAGGACATGATGCAATGTGTATGAAGTGCATAATAGAGGTAGGCATGTAGTAATTGCTCAATAAAAGTTAGCCATTGGCAAAAAAGACAGATTAGGCTACTTAATCAACTTACAAGCTAGGTCTTGTACTTGTTTGGTGGGAAAGAAAGCAAGATCTGTCCCCTCCACACAGTGTGGAGGAGGTGTTAAGTTTTGCCTGACCCTTTTTGTCAGGTGAAGGGTAGTCTGCCATGAGAATGGAGAGAATCTGGGGGCTCCACTGTAAGTGGTAACACCATTGCCCTCCTTTGTGGAGATGAGGCTAACATGAGGTCTCTCTTGACTCCGTGTTGCAAAGGGCCAGAACGAAGCCCACATACGGGTGTGAGCTCAACTCGATGTTGATCACTCCAGGGCTCAGTCCTGCTCTGAGGGCCCACTGAGCTTCTCTTTCCCACAAGCTTCCCTGTTCCTTGTTGTTCAAGTACCTTCTTCTGGAAATTGTTCACAGAAGTTCAAACTTTGGCCTTTCCACTGCACGGGAATAGTAAAATTTTTCTTCTCAGCACTGACTCCTCTGAATTCAGAAAAGATAGTCCAGATCATAGCAGTACAGGAGCAGCCCAGTGCTTAACCACTGATTACCAGCTGTGGGGCCAGTCCTCTGCTGAGGGAAGGTTCCAGAGAGGGAGGTAGAGTGTAGGTTCTGCCCTCGTATTGGTTGAATAGTTCAAGATGAGAAGACCTGCAAAAATTTGAGGACCATCTCAGTCCTTGATTAGCCAATAGATGCTGGTGTCAGTTTAATTGAGTGGCAGAACCACTTGGGCCTCTCTATCAGGGGGAGAGGGTGCTGCCTGCCAGGGAAGGATCTGCAAGATACATGACTTGTGGATTTGACCTGGTTGGATTCACACAGGCAGCCATTCTTTTCTACCCCCACTGCTTCTGTTGAAATCAACAAGCAGGCTGCTAATGCTTTAATTGCTAGGATTCACCTTTGTGTCCTAGCATCTATCAGGGTCAGACTCATAGTAGATGGCCCAGTTAATTAACCTCTGGGAACTTTGGGTTAATAACATACCTTCCTATAGTGTTGTTTTCAGGTTTAAATGAGTTAATAGTTGTCAAGCAGTCAGAACATTCTCTGCCACACAGGAAACACTCAAAACCAGTAATAATAATAATAATCATAATAACAATTATTATTATTATTTGGTACTAGATTGAACTCAGGGGTGCTTAACCACTGAGCCACATCCCCAGCCCCCTTTTTATGTTTAATTTGAGACAGGGTCTCACTGAGTAGCCTAGGGCCTCACTAAGTTGCTGAGGCTGGCTTTGAACTCCCAATCCTCCTGCCTCCCAAGCCATTGGATTACAGGCATGCACCACTATGCCTGACTTCAGTAACAGTTATTATTATTACAAAATATTTAAACGTTAGGCAAATGTTGACTTAGTACAGTTGCCAGCTCATAATAGCTTCTAACTAAACAGTGTCTCCTAGGCCCTAGCTGTGTACTCCTAGAGGACATTGGAGGGAGTAGGTATTTTCAGCCTGCAGAATTAAATGAATAAATAGGCCAATCACATTTTAAATTATTGTCCTTCAATGGGAAAGGCACCTGTGTAGCTCAACTCTTAGAAGTGTGATACATAGGTTTGTATGTGTGAATCAAGAATAGTCCTGGGGATAATCCAAGTCTGTCTGTGGCTGCTCAGAGGTGACATTTTGTGATCTGGGTTTTGGGGTATTAGAAGTTCATGAGGCAGAGAAACAGAGGAAGGGTGACTTGGCTAAGGGAAATGTTGGCTAATCTCTCATTGTATTAATTAAGGTTCTCCAGAGAATCAGTAGATATAGATAGAGATCTCTATATAGATTTATCTACCTGTAGTTGCATGTATATATCTGTCCATAGAGAGATTCATGAGGAGATATTAGCTTGCTTGATTGTGGATGCTGAGAAGTCCCACTTTTGCCATCTGCAAATGGGAGACCCATCTGGGGGTGTGATTCTGCCTGAATATGAGGGCCTGAGAACCAGGAAAGCCAATGATGTAAATCCCAGCCCAAGGGCAGGAGAAGATGAGATGAGATGACCCAGCTCTGGGTGCCAGACAGGAAGCATAAGGGACAGGTTCCTGTTCCCTCCCCCTTTTTATTGTATTCAGACCCTCAGTGGACTGGATGATGCCCGCTTACCCAGGAGGACAATCTGCTTTCCTGAGTTCGCTGATTCAAATGCTGACCACATTGAGAAACACACAATTGCATTGAGCAACTTGCTGTGGTGGCCTAGTCAGGTTGACATAAAATTAGCCATCACACTGAGTTCACAGCCCCGTTCTTCATTCTTAAAAAGGGACCCCATTCATACCGAACCAGAAGCCTCAGTCTTTGTAAAGGCCACAAGCCTTGCTGTTTTACCTGGGTACTGGATTTGGTTTTCCCTGAGGCTGGCTTTTACTTCTCTTAAAAGTGATTCTTTTATTTATGACAAGAAAGGAGAGCCCCTTGGAAGGTCAGGGCCTCTTCCCAGGTTTCTCTGTGGAGAGGTAGAGATGGTAGGCATGGAGGCTGAGAGCCTGGTCCATGGTAACCAATGGCTGTTTCTTCTCTCCCTGTGTAGCATTTCCCCTAACCTGGAGCTCGAAGCTCTCTTCAAACGACATTTTACTCAGGTGGAATTTTATCAGGGTTCAGTCCTCAATCCGCATGATCTTGCAAGAGTCAAGGTAAGGAGGAAGAGGTGACTTCTACTTTGCACCATCTTAGAGTGCAGGGGAGTCTGACTTCAGTCATGGGACATGCCTCCAGGATGGCCAAGGGTCATCTCCTAAACACTAACTGAGATAAGTTAGACACTACCAACATTGACAGCACCCTTCCACTGGCCCCAGGACCTCATGCTGCTGGCACATGGAAAGCCACAGATAGGTTCCACACTTGGCCTACTCTTAACATGTAACTTATTTTGCTGGTTCCCTCAATATCAAAGGAAGTAGACCACCAGTTGTCCAGACTCAAGAGTCTTATAGACAACAAAATAATCAAAATTTCCTATTTTGAATACTTAAGTTGGATCTAATATAGCTCCAGCATCTATTAATTACATCTAAAAGAAACATTAGTGTGAAGTATAAAGTAAAATTTTATGAAGTCATAAAACACCTTGAGTCAAAAAACCCTTTTCCCCACAAAAGCAAGATATAAAACTAAACTTGCAGGTATCTGATATCACTTGGTAATGGGCAAATCATTTTTTTTTTTGCAGAACTTCTAAGTTAGACTCTTCTCATAAAGTATACCTGAGGCTAGGATCAGAAGGGCACACAGCACAATGGCATCTGCTACTTTATTCACTTAATATTGATTTTGTAAACACGGTCAATATTTGCATGCCAGTGGGTGTACATTAATAATGGGAATCCACTGAAGTCTAAAGGCTAACTATGGGCGCCACATACTTGAGTAAATTATGTAATTGACAATCATGAATAATCCAAAAGGATTTGTGTAAATTCTTTGCATTATTAAAGAAATGTAGAGAAAATTTGTGACATACCATGGAGGAAACCAAGCCCTTTCCACCAAATGCAGGGATGCTAGTAAGTATATAGCATACCAACTGTGACAGATTGCAGGCCCAAGCCAGCATGAGAATGAGTATGCTAACCCAGGCCAGTTAATTTTAATATTAACCAGACATGACCCGAGTTATAGCTCATGTGAAGTCTTATGAGAACAGAGAAAATAGTTATTGTTCACCGACTAAATTTAAATGCAAGCAATTATTAGCACATCAAACTTGAGGTCCCCTCTAAGGAATAAGCCACTCTTGGCTTGTGTTTACATAAGTCAGTAGGTTGTATTTTGAGTTCATCTGTAATGAATCATTTCATATACATAGGTTTGTTGTCTTTTGACTATCCGAATACTAATGAGTACCAAACAATACAGAGTCCTTGTCTAATTTAGGGCTCTGATCTCTTCTTACACGTAGATAGTGATGATGTAGGATGGGTTAGATGAAAGACTTTGGAGTCTACATTTCTGAATCCCAAACTACTCGGTTAATTTGCTCACCCAGAAGAAGGGGTTTAGCCCATCAACCTTCATTTCCAGGCTGGAAAAATTAGGAAAATGGCCCACACGATTGAGAAAGGAGATGGAGAGGGGATTGAAAGGCTTAATTAATTGTATTTAAAGAAATCTGGAAGTCCTATATGTAAGTGGCTTTGTCGAATGAAAAGTGTAATTACCAAGGTACATTCTGTACTCTCCAACCTCATCAAGATGAAATGTTTATAACAAGATCTTGCAACCTACACTTTTGACAAAAACTATAATCTCTCAGGATTTTTTTTCCTGCCCTTGCAAAACACCAGGTTCCTTAAGAACTGTCAACAGAGAGAAGGACTGCAGTTGAGCATGGCTATTTATACATTTGTGTTCTGTGGTTTTTCCTTTTGGTGTCTCAGATAGAGTCAGCAGATGCGTGCCTCATCCTTGCCAACAAGTACTGTGCTGACCCGGATGCAGAAGATGCCTCCAACATCATGAGGTAATTTGGGGTGGGTGGGGGAGGCTGAGGAAGGCCCTGGGTTGGCCCTTTGAGGCCCACTTATAGCCCTTTTGGGTCTTCTGAGGACAGTTTCTGTGGGACCCTCTTTTCCCCTTAAGTCACCCAACAGAGGCCTGGTGGAGAGCTGAGACTGTGGTGGGGAGGAGAGTAATGGAAGCCAGGGCACTACCAGGAAGCTCAGCCTTAGCAGGTGGCATCTCTGGGGCTCATAGCTGGTCTTGGGTTTGAGATTTCTTGAGATAAAACTAAAAAGAAAAGATAAGTTTAAAAGGGTGCAAGTCTGAATTAAAGTACCATGTTACCCGAGAGGAAGTAGAACCCAGATGTCTTTGCTGGGGACAGATTTGCCTCCTAGGGGATGATTTGCAGTGTTTGTCTTTCTTTCTTTCTTTTTCTCTCTCTCTCTCTTTCTTTCTTTCTTTTTCTTTCTTTCTTTCTTTCTTTCTTTTTCTCTCTTTCTCTCTCTCTCTCTCTTTCTTTCTTTCTTTTTCTTTTCCTCCCTCCCTCCCTCCCTTCCTTCCTTCCTTCCTTCCTTCCTTCCTTCCTTCCTTCCTTCCTTCCTTCCTTCCTTTCCTTTCCTTTTCTTTCTCGGAAGATCTCTCTGGAAAACTCCCAGTGCCTTTTCTAAACCTGGGTTAGGCCCCTCTAGTGCTTATTCCTACTCCAGCTTCACCTGTTCTTCTCTCATTTCAGGAGAGAATTCGTTCTGTTTTTCTTCTTTCCCTCGACCCACAGTTACATTCCATGACTATGAAATGACTGAAAAGTCCAGACATTTTGTTCCAGGTAGTTAAAGCCCTTTTGGAATTTGTCTCCTCGCTAGCATAAATTGCAGACCAGTTGGGAGGGAATAATCAAGAGAATCTTCTGGAGAGAGGATGAACTCAGAGAAAACACTTCACCACCCTGTCTCCCAGGGATCCCTTGCTTAATTATGAACAGCCATCCTGTGGTCCAGATAAAGGCTCCCCTCTCCCTGCAGCTTGTGTTACTGTCCTGGGAACTTACCTGAAGGTCAAGGTTGGGAGGTTGCCTTTGTGACATTCAAGTGCTTACATCTCCTTTGTCTTTGCTTTTAGTCAGTGGCCCCAAGTGACCTGAGCATTCCCATCAGTGACATGGAGGACTTCCTCTGGTGCTTGTGGGATGAGCAGGTCCTCCCCATGGCATCAGGTCCTGTGTCTGGCAGGCAGCGCCTGGCATGATCTTCTCTTCCCACTCGCTTTCCTTGGCAGTACTGTGGTGCAGTGGGTTTGAGGAAGTTCATGCATGAACTCTAAGCACTGGCTCGCCAGACCAGGCTGCAGAGAGTGTAGAGTAGGGAGAGGTTTCACACCTGGGCCCTTCTCCTACCTGGTCATAGCTGGAAAGTGACTGTACCAGGCAACCTCAGTGTAGAGTGTGCCACTGCCCCTTTAAAGTAAGTAGCATTTTCATCATTTGACCCTCTCTTTTTTTGGGGGTCATTTTTCAGTGATAAAAACGTATTCGTAGAAGAGCTGGGATTTATTATCTTTCAAATTTCCAACAAAAACATTTAAAAAAAAAAACAAAAAACAAAAAAACAGAAGATGAAGCTTAAGATTTCAATCCCACAGAAAAGTTTGGGGCTGTCATACTTTTTCCCCCCAAAAGGTAAATAATAGAAATGAAAGGAAGTTTCAAAGTGGGCATTTCTCGTCATGGCAAAATTCTACTTAAACCCTGACTGGGATAGGGTTAAAATAAACACAGATAAGTCCCAGGGTGATTGGCAGGATGTTGAGGTGTCCATATGCATGGACAAAGGTAGTATCAGAATTGCGACTAAGCCATCCAGGGACCAGAACCAGCACCAAGGCCTAGGCAGCAAAAGGAAACAGGAAGCTCATGGTTAAAAACGGGCTCTGTTTTTCTCTTATTTGTATAATCCTCCTCCCTCCTTGGTTTAATGAGACCAATCTGCCCCTTTTGAAATTAAAATGTCAAAGAGCCATTTGAAATGAGCTAATGAAGAAAACCGGCTGATGCTGTGAACTGCCCAAAAGGGCTGACAGAGGCTCAAAGTCCTTGAGTTATAAGCAGGGGCCAACACAACACTTTTTCAAAACTAAAATGAAATCCTTCAAGTGCAAAAGCCCAGGGCAGATTTGTGCAGGAAGAGGCTTTCACATGATCTGTTCCCTAAATTCACAAGTTAGATAAAGCTGCTCCCAGGCTTCATCCTCTCCATCTTTACACAAAAAGGGGCGAAGTGGGGAGCTCTGCTTGGTGGGAAGTTTATGGGGGTGGGCATGATAGGTGCACTTGCATTTCTGATTAGGCTTAGGAGGTGGGCCTTTCTGTGGAATTCCATTCTTCAGCCTTCCTTGTCACGGAAGGAAATGTATAATGTCACCTCTGACAGGGTCGATAATGACAAAAACCATAACTTACACGTGGAGAGAGTTTTTAATGATTTCAAAGCATTTTCACATCTGGTCTCCCATTTGCTTCTCATACCAAGCCTGTGAAGTAAATAAAGCAGGTACTGTTGCCCTCAATGTCCAGATGAGGAAACAGGAACAGAGAGCCCAGGGATTTCCTGAAGGTCACCCAGTTCATTAGTACAATAGCTGTGACTGGGGGCCAGGTGTTTCCATTCATCTGCTCCCTGCTCCTCCCCATTTAGCACTGTGATTGACAGGAGGAAGAATGCCGGTGATGGTTGGGCAGTGGTTAATGCCCAGTGTGGACTAAGGGAAATGGGAGGGAATTTTCAGCCAGATTGTGACCTCCACCAGGTGTTGGCACTTAACTTTGACCAGTGTTCAAGTCATTACTGAGAGTCTATTAGCTTTGGAAGGCTGAGTTCTTGCTCTTATCTTAAGAGCCTTGTTTAGAAATGATGTGCATGAGTGTGGCCAAGTGTGTGTGACAATTAGAATCATTTGTCAGGCAGCTTGTGTGATTTGTCATTGTTGCTTCAAGTTGTTAACTGGAGCAGATTGTTCCTAGCTGGTCCTGGGAGTGGGAGATTGCAGACCTCCGGAGGCACCATGTTTTGAACTTGCTTTCACTGTCCATACAGTCAGTGACCCTGATCCAAAAGCCCGCTCCCTCAGTCCACACAGGCTCACATGCCATCAGTGAGCCACCACAGGGCTCCCTCGTATTTTTATGCCCAAGACACACACTATGGCTGTCCTGCGATTTCCTTTTCAAACTACCAAGAGGTATAGTGGTGGAAACACAGTTTAACTTGGCCCAGTGCCTGCTGCCCCTCTGGACAAAGACCCTGCCTTGGGCCACATTTGGAGATAATCAAATGCATCTTCCCAGCAACCTCCCTGGGAACAACAGGCCCTGCCTCAGCTTTTGTTCTCTCTTTTTCAGAGTCATCTCCATAAAAAACTACCACCCGAAGATCAGAATCATCACTCAGATGCTGCAGTATCATAACAAGGTATGACATTGAGAGCCGTCCAGGCCTGAGGCCACATATTGGAGTCTAGTTCCAGTCTCTCTGCCTCACCATATAGCCGTGCCCCCCCCCCCCACGCACATGTATGTGCACACGTGTACACCAGTGCTGCTCAAAGGCCTGAGTGAAGGTGAGAAGGGGAGGTTCAAAAAGCAAAGGAACATCTCTGCAGACCAAGCAGCGTTTGCAGCGGGTCACAGGAAGGAACCTCCATCATACATTCAGGAAGCATCTACTGAACCTCTTGGTTCAGAAATGTTGATGTGTTCTTAGATCCCATCCACACCTAAATTCCAACAACTTCATTTCTATTTCTTCAGTCAATATTTATCGAATACCTACTTGCAATCAGCACTCTGCCTGACACGCAGAGGAAGATCAATGAGGGAGAAGCCCTATTTTATGCCCTCAGAGGATTTAGCACTTAGTTGCCAAGTGTTGGGACTTTGCTGAGACCAGGGGAACTTAAAGGAGCCTAAAGCAGCTTCCTCCACTGGGTTGAGGAACAAACCCATGGCATTCTCAAATCCAGGATGCGAATCTGCAGAGTTAGTTCAAAGGTTGAACATAGAGTTGGCTATCCAAAGATTGAACATAAAGGAATGAATGTTCCTGGCGTTGTAGCTTCAAAGAGGGTTGATTGGAAAAACAAACCCACACCAGGGTCAGTTTGTTTCCCTCTGATTACTTCCTAATAAGCCTGAGCTGAGAGCCTCTCCTTCACCCAGCCTGTCAGCAAACTCCCTGGAAGAGAGCTTAGGGGGAGGGAAGGTGGCATCTTGCTCTGTTTGATATGGCACCACTTATCTCCTTAATGAAGCTTTGGAGCTGGATGCTACTCAGTACCTGGGGCCAGGTGTCCTGTCTGAACAGAAATAACTCCCTGCTGGGTTCTGAGGGCGAGACTGCCCCATCTTATAGGCCATATTCCCTACAAAATAGACAGGCAGGTGACTCACGGAAAACCCCATTCTGCCAAATGCACCAGCACCATGCCATTATTTCTTAATTGCTGGCAAGTGCTGGCCCATTTTGTTGTATGGCGGCCCATCAGAGGCCATTGTCAAATGGAGCCTGCTGTCGGTGACTGGCCCACCACTCAGAACTGCTGCCTGATGCCAAGCATTGCCCAGCCCTCAGCAGGTGGCCCTGTTGCAGAAGGTGTCACTCTCCAGCCAGTGGGTTGGGTGCTGGGTACCTAAGGTAACATTCATTCTCCTGTTTGTCTCTGGAAAAGTCAAGGGGACTGAAGAGATCAAGTCTGAGGATATCGGTAACTCACAGTTGTCAATCTGGAAAAAAAGTGTTTTTTTGATGGCAGGCCCTGTAGGTGGAGGTGAATTTTATTAGCAAGACTGTGTGACTGGTGACAGCTCCTGCCGTAAGGAATGCTCCTTCTTTCATTTGCGATTTGAAATTTCATTTAGTGTGGGAGTGCTTTAAGCTGTTGTTTAGCTTTTTGGCTGAATTTAGATTGAATAGGAAAATTAATGTTGTATGTTTCGAAAGAAATGTCAGTTCCTTTTTCTTCTCTTTCCAATGGGTGCTGATGTAGCATCTTCAAGAAATTAAGGAGGAGTTCAGTTATGTAGTTCTTGTCAAATTGAAAGCAGTTCAACTGGCCTAAGATCCAGGCAATACCTGCTCAGTAATCACATGATCACAGCAACCTGAGTATCTTCAGTAAACCTCTCCATTGCAGTTAGTTATCCAGGAACAATGATGAAAACATCAGTGGACCCATGATTTGCTTAAAACACATTTTGTTTGGAACCATTTCAATATATTTGGGTTTCAGGATTAGGCAAACTCACAGAGCGCTGTAAGATGCTAAGGACACAGTTCGGAAGGGGTGACTTTGGCATAAGTATTCTTCTCTCTTATTTCATTTTTCTCGTGAAGAAGAAGTGAAAAGTCCACTTGTCATTACCTGTCATCTCATTCCTTGTAGAGTTCCAAATAGACGTCCTTCACTCTGCTTCAGTTTTGCTGTTTCCTGACAGGCTTCAACCTGCCCTTTTAACCATGTTTTCCTTCCTCTTCTCTTTCAATATTATTTTCCTCTTCTCTTGGCACCTTCTCTGCACCCGTCCTAGGCACCCATGGATCTCTACCTGTTTAGACTTGCTTTCAGAGAAAATCTGACATATGTGTGAAAACTTATGTCACTATCTACATATTCCAAGGGGTAGTTGATTCCATAAGTATGCATCAGGCTTGGAATGTAAAGAATGTCAATCCCCTGTGATCTAATGATGGTGATATTCTAGAGCTACAGGGAGGTAGGGAAACAGCCTATTTTGTCTCCATATAAAACTGGCCCTGAGTTTGTCATCATAATAATTGTAGACATTTGTGTCCTATTTTATGGTTTTAAAAGAGCTTTGACATCCATTATCTCATTTAGTCTTCATTGTACCATCTGTGCATTTTAGCATCCCAGTGTAACTTCTGACCAGGGGGCCTAAGCTCTCTCATAGGCAAAGCAACTCTGGTGAGCACAAATCACTTTCACCCAGCAGTCAGAGAGCTAGGAGACAGAATAGACAACTGCCATCTTCTCTTAAAAAGAGACACAGCCCACTGAATCAAACTGTGGTTCCTGAGAGTGGGCTTATAAAACAGCTGGTGCTCTCCCAACTGGGTGTCTTCAGGAAATCTAGATTCCATGGAGAGAAACACTTTCAGTCTGGCCATTTCTGAATACAGAAGAAAGATGCTGCATCTTCTGATTTAAGCATCAATGGCTTGAAGCTCTTCAAGGAAAGGATAGTTTATGATGTCTTGAAAAAGTGTCACTCCTAAAGTTTAACCTTATTAATGGATTTCTTATCTTCCCAGTGGACTCTCGAGTCTTTGTCTCTGTCCTGGAAACCAAGTTCCAATGGCCCAGTGCAGATGCAGGCTCTTTGAGCTATCTCCCTATGAACCCTTAGGCTTGGCTGTAGTTGTGTTAGTCATCATTCTGTTACTAACAAACACCTAATGTGCTAACCAGCGTTTCATCACCATGACCAAAATATCTCACAAGAACAACTTCAAGGAAGAAAGGTTTATTTCAGCTTATGGTTTCAGATGTTCAGTCTGTAGTCAGCCAGTTCCACTGCTCTGGCCCTGAGGTGAGGCAGAGTAGCATGGCTGAAGGGCGAGGCAAGGGAAAGCTGCTCAATTTACGGTGGCAAGAAGCAGAGAGAGTGAGGGAGGAGCCAGAGGAACAAGATATAATTTCCCAGGGCATATCCCCAGTGACTCACCTCCTCCAGCCATGCCCCACATGCCTAGAGTTACCACCCAATAATCTACTCAAATTGGGATGAACAGATTAGTCCACAACACTCGTAACCTAATCATTTCACCTCTAAATATTCTTGCATGAATACAGGAGGTTTTGGAGGATGTCTCACATCCAAACCGAAATACCTGACACAATCAATTTGTAAAGAGAAGTGTCACTTTAGCTCACAGACTGGGAGGTTTTAGTCCATGGTCACTTAGCCCTTTTTCTTTGAGCCTGTTGTGGACAAGACAACACATCATGATGGGGGCATGTTGTGGAGCAGGAAGCAAAAATGGGAGGAGACCTGGGGTACCACAATCCCCCAGTGACACACCCCCAATGACCTAAGGGCCTAGCAATAGGCCCCGCCTCCCAGAGATTCTACCAGCACACTGAGAACCCAATTTCCCAAAAGTGGTGTTTCGGAAAGCAGAAACTATAGCAGTAAGGTTGTTTCATCTCCATTGGCCTTCTTTTTCCTTATGGTGCTCCCCCATGTTTGTATATATGGTAAGAGATGGAACTGGGACTGGAATTCATCTCTCCTTGTTTCCCAGGACAGCCCATCTTTACATTCCTTCTCCATAAGAATGAGGGGCAGTCCAGCAGCAGAAATGGAGGAAGAGTCTGGTTCTGTTGGACCTTCTATTTCTCTTCTCCAAATTGGAGAGGATTTGCCTCAAGACTCCTGTGGGGTGATGCTGGCGTTTTGCACAGATTCAAATTCCCTCAAATGAGAGAGGACAAAGTTTTCAGAACAAGGAATCTGCAGTCCTGGGTCAATCTCCTCTCTTTGCTTCATGCACACAGATCTCCCTCCAGCTGTTGGCACATTAGCTTCAACTTCCTGTCCCATGACTGGTGAAAATATGATGACCAAGAAAGGAGGCTATGGAATCCTGAAACAAACTTGACTTTCCTATGTAATAACACATAAAATATGTCTACAGAACTCAAACCAGATGGGGCATGAGGGACCAAGAATGGAATGCCTGGGTTCATACCCTGGATGGTACATGGGGATATGAGAGACTTTCTGGAAAAGGTTTTGCTTGTTTGTTTGAAGTGGCATGGAGGTTACATGGTGTCTCTTCAGGGCTGGGACCACCCAAATATCCTGTCACACACAAGTTCATTACTTATGAATAATTTCTCTTCATCCTTCTCAGATGACGTTACTGCAAATGAGTATTTCTCCACTTAAAAATTAACGCATTCTCTACAATGCCAGAGAAGTAAAGGGAAAACTTCACATTTTAAGCCGGTAAAGACTAGGGAGAGAAATGGAATAAAGGGTAGAGTTCATTGTTGGAATTAAGTGTACGATGTGGGGAAGATCCCCTGGTTCTCCACTTGACAGAAATCACCATCTGCTGTGGCCCACACACAGGACTATTTTAACCATGCTGTCACTGGGGGCAATACCATCATCGCTCCCAGCAGTAACCACTGCTGGTTTAGGACTCACAAGATTGTCACCAGAGTGGATTTTGCAAGAAAGAATTTCACAAGAGTGGTGTTTTTGAAAGCAGAACGTGGAGCCCTTGGCCTTGCTCTTTGTTTCTACAATGGAGTCTTTCATCCTTCTAGCACAGCTAGAAGGGAAGCCTCCTTGTGTTTGTTGATGCATGGAGAGAAATAATTTCAGAGCCTTAGAATCTTGGCAATGTCAGGAACTTAGAAGGACTCTCTGATCAAACCTCCCATGGAAAGCAGGAGTTCTTTCTGCAGAGACTTGGAAAAATACTAAGTCTTAAGACAAAGACCTTATGTTTTTCAAGGTAGCCTTCTCCATTTATTAGACAAATTATATCTTTTAAAAGTCCCTCTATGAAACAAGCCAAAAAACTGCTTTTTTGTAATATATACCAGTCAGTCCTAATTCTGGCTCCTGGAACATACCAGGACAAACCTAATCTCTATAAGACAGCACCTGAGGTATCCAGATATAACTGTCCTGCCTCTACCAGGGCGTGGCCCTTCTTCATGCTGGAAGTTTCTGGCTATCTTCACTGTTCCTCAAAAGATCTTTTCCAGATTGCTTACCCCCTTTGTCTTTGTCTTTTTCTCTGGAAGTCATTCAGCTGATCATTTCTCCCTTTTTATATATGACTATTAATAAACTGGGTCAAGTTCTCTGGAACTAGTCTGACCCATTCACAACAGAATGAAATGTTCATTTCCCTTGCTCTGGAGACCATTCCTAACAAGCAAACATTAGCTTTCTCTATAATGTCTCACATGGCCTCTATTTGAGGTTTTAGTTACCCATACACTTAAATGTTGTATTCTCTGTGTGTATGTGTGTATGTGTGTGTGTGTGTGTGTGTGTCTTTTTCTCATGTCTGCTGCCAACTTAGGTCTTCTAATTTTTGAATTTATGTAATTGATTTTTTTTGAACTTAAATGCTGTATTTGATGTTAAGGCTTTGTTAATTTTTTTTTCTGTTTGGTTTTTTTTTGCTGATTTTTCCAACTTTGGAGGATTTTTATTATTATTCATCGTATTATCCAAGACTCTCTGTTTCATACCACTTAAAAAAATAATTGCATGAGTGTGCCACTGGGTCTGACCTAATTGTTGAATAGGACCAGTCCATCTGCAAGAGATTGTAGAATGTCTACACCATGATTTATCTGATGATTTAGGGCAGTGGTTTTTCAAGTGTGGCCCAAGACCAGCAGTATCAGCATGGCCTCCCACAAGTCGGAAATGCAAATTCTCAGCTCCACCCCAGATCTACTGAATCAGAAACCAAGGGGGAGGGCCGTTTATCTTGACTTACAAACCCTGCCATTGATTCTCATCCCCACTCCAGTTCGGTACTCACTGATGTAGAGTAATTGGGGAGGTATGCAAAAAAGAAATTGAGAAAACAGAGGCACCTGTCTTGTGATCAACCTGAGGAGCCAGTTTATGAATAACCTAGCTAGATGTCCTAGTGATGAGGGCTGATGTGTCTGTCACAAGAGAAAATTCCCTCTAGGCTCTGTTTGGATAAATGACAAACCAGAGGGAAGGATTTGGGCCCTTGGGTGCAGAAGTGACATTGCAGAGAGACTAAAGTCCGATGAGCAGAAGTGTGGAACAAAACACCGAACACCAGACTGGACTAAGGGAAAGGAAGGACAAGTCCAAGTGACCCTGAGTCCTTAGGCAGCGCTGCATTTCCCAGCAGACGTCGAACAATTGAACATGTAACAAAGCGAGGTCTCATACCTGTTTTTGTTTCCACAGGCCCATCTGCTAAACATCCCAAGCTGGAATTGGAAAGAGGGCGATGATGCAATCTGTCTCGCGGAGCTGAAGTTGGGTTTCATAGCCCAGAGCTGCCTGGCTCAAGGCCTCTCCACGATGCTCGCCAATCTCTTCTCCATGAGGTCATTCATAAAGGTAACGTCTTGTCTTATTAGCGCACATTAGCCTGGGATTCCATTTGTCGTGGGGTTGAGTAGAGAGCACAGCTTAAACTCAAAACAGATCGACGGGCTTTAACCACTTTGGTTAAGGAGAAATTCCTTGTTACGGATTTGGGCAAGGGGCCAGCTCCTTTCAAAATTATGTTTTTATTTTTATTTGGCACATCCACGGCCATTAAATGATTGTTCAAAGCACAATCCTCTCTTTTTTTAGATAAACCACATGTTTATCTATCAACAAAGCCTCCGCTGTTAAAACAAAAATATGATTTATATACATTCCATATGGCACCAGAGCGCCTAAAGAAAAGAATTATCATTTTGCTCTTTTATATCAAGTGGCTGGTGGACCTCTCACTGTGCGGATAAATGCAGACCATGTGTTTGTGCTGCAGCCCAAACCCCAACAACATAATTCATTTATTTATTTCTGCACAATCAAGGCGGCCAGCAAGGCTGACATGCTGTGGCTATTTGAATAGATAATGAAAGGATGAACTGGGTCCTTTACTCAGGAGAGGGGCAGCGTGGACATCTTCATCTCCTTGATCTTCAGTATCCCACAGAGCTGACTGGGCAGTCATTTCACAGTCTCCAGAGTGGTCACTACCTGCTGGCCACTACTCAGGCCAGGAGAGAAAGGACCAACTCTGTCCTCACAGGCCAGGTCTGATCAGGAGTGTCTTTCCAGAGCATAGAATCTTACTTAGAAGGCTTCTGGAATGTGGAGGAACCATAATGCTAGTCCTTGTCCCTGGATTGCTCTTGGCTTAGACAGTCAGAGTGGCCAAACTTTGTGGTCTGCATTTCTTATTTGGTACTGGTGACAATTAGCTCCAGATCTGGGTTGACATTCTTCTTCCTGCTCTATCACAAGCAGAATTAGCATTGGTCAGGGTGAGAAATGAATGAGGTTCTGCCGAGGGAGTCAGAAACGCTAAAGTTGAAGGTTTGATTCTTTTGTTGCTTTGACTGCTGTATACAACACTATTGAGGTGTTGGATGGGGTAGAGGAGATGGATGGGTGTGGACAGGAGGAGGCAGGTGTGTTGGTGCTCACCCTGAGCACCTATGAGTTGTGCCACTTAGAGCAGGGATTTTTCTAGGTCCTTACCCTTCATACCCACCTAATTGTAAAGGCGATTATTTAGCCCATAGATAACTAGTGTTGCTCTCCTAAAAGAGTAATTCGTATTGAAGCCCCTTCGATCACATTAGCCATACTCACAGTAATTGATACCTTGATTTAAAACCTCTTTCTCTTATGCTTATTTTGTGCCTCAGAAACCCAAGAGCAACAGAACTCTGAACTCAGACCCCACTTACAAATAAGGACATCACATTCCTTTAAATGTCATCTTTAATCCAGGCTGCTGTTGTCCTGCATGGATGAAACCCAATGCAGGCATGCAAATGTCAGCAGCAGGGAGGTCTGTGTGGTGTGTTTAGAGACAGGCCCCAAAGCCAGGCGCAGCTGTGTCTCCCAGGACTCTACTCAATGCAGGGAGCCCAGACCCAAGGATAAAGGACTGTCACCAAGAGAACTCTTCTGGCTCCGTCAACCAAACTCTGGTGGTTTTCTTCCAGCAGGGGATTGCTCACGGGACCGAGCACGTGGTCCAAGGAGCTGGGCTCTGCTTCCTCATGTTGATGTGACATGGGCCTTGGCAGGGCCCCACCACAGATGGGGCCACTTGACATGCGTATGTTTTGATTTTGTGGTGCCTGCATGGTAACTAGAGCTGCCTGTCAAGAAAATTAATAAAGTGGATGTGACGCTGATTCTTCAGTGCTATTACAGCAGAGAGAACGCCTGCCCAACTTTCCTCAGGACCCTCATGGGCCTCACCTCTGAAGCCAAGGACATCCCCTCCAGCTCTGCTAATCCCATTGCCAAGTTCCTATTTAGGAAGAGCCTGTGGGAAAGGCTGGACTGGGCCCTTGTGTAACTGAAAACACATTTCCCTCCCAGGGTTATGTTACTGCAGTATTTCTGTCCAGGGCCAACTCCTCCATGTTTGGAAGTAGCTCTCTGAATATGGCCTTTTGACATTGAAGTGGTCATTGAGTTGGAATTCACTAAGGTGCATGACCTGCTGATAACCAGGCTTTCCTTTATTTTATTTTATTTTCCATCCGGAATAAGGACAACCTCATTCTTGTACTCCCCATTCTGTATTGTCATCTTTGTGAATTTACTAGCTAAGTCCCAGATCCTTATCTCTTTTAGAATTTGCCATGGCCAACACCATAAATGTTATTCTTCTTGGCAAGTCATATGTATCATCTCTCCATCCAGAGATCACAAAACCCTTACTTACTTTTATTTGGAGATGGGGGCAGATGGAAAAGGAAATCTATAAATGGATGATTGTTTACAGAAATCACTTCCTTCCCCAATGGCCCCATATCCTATGGTGGAGAATTCAGCAGCACTTCCATGGGGACAGCCAGGCCTGTGAGGGTGGAGCTAGAAGGGAGCAGGCTTTGGCAGCACTGGATTCTTTGGGAACACTTAGCATTTCTGGAAGCCAAAGGTAAAGTGTGAGCTCACTTTCTCCCTTGCCCTGGGCAGGTAGTGTCTGTTTCTTGACTCTGCAGACTGTATTATACTCTGCTCTTGCTCCAAGAGAGAGAAGCAAGATAGTAATAGCAAAGGTGCATCACGTGGAGAAGTACAGAGACTGTCCCTGGGCTTTTTTCATATACTGAGAGCCAAACATGACCCCAAGTAAGTGAGATAGACTTGAACAAGAGAGAGACTCCTGGCATACAGGAATTACAAAGGGGCCCAACCCAGAGGAGTCAATGCACAGGGAATGCTTATCCCCACCCACTAATGTCACACTCAGAATGCTAACCCAAGAGCCCCAAGTCATTGGCCCCCTAAAACCTAGCTCTCATTTAGATTCATTATCTCTGAACTTATCTAAGCGGAATTGATATATATTTTTAACACACTCCTTCAGGAGTAGTGAATTCTTTAAGCTTTCTGACCATGGTAAAAGATTTTTTAAATTCTGGCTATTCATCCTTAATTTACCCCATTTAAACTTCAATGCATGCCCTCTACAGTTCCTGATGTGCTGGAATTTACAAATCCATGTTCACCTTGTATCTAATATCTTTGAAGAGTTCTGTGCTGGCACCGTCCAGAGCTATTAGTGACAGACTAAGCATTTTGTTCAATAGGTCTTGTTTTCACCCTTGAGATCCTTTAAGGACAACAGGCAAACGCCCTAGTGCTTGTGACTTATCTACATCTACATTATCAACCAGGCCTGGGACATCCTGTTTCTTTACCACTATCTGATCTCTGTTGACTGACTTGTCAGGTTCCAGGGAGAATCTTCTACAAAGACCAGTACAATGGACTTACTCAGCCTTTCTGCCATGTCCTCCTCCCTGAATCCATGGCCATGCTTACTTTTCTCCTTGACTTCTTCACTTGGATGCAATTTAAAATCCATTGATTTTTAGCTTTTGATTTTTGCATACTCAACTTTCACTTAGCAAATATGGGGTTGGAGATTAGAGCTTGACCTGCCATTTTTATGAATTGTGCTGTTATTCTTACTAGGATTAGTTCTTACTAGGACATGAGAAATTGTGTGTGTGTGTGTGTGTGTGTGTGTGTGTGTGTGTGTAACTCAGTAAGAGCAATTAACTCCTAAAATTGTTTTTCATTCTATACTGAGCCTTCTAATTTAGCACATTTAAATAATTCTCAAAATTGCCAACTATTTTAACTCTGCCCATCTACCATTTTATACACATACACATGTGCACACACACACACACCTGGAATATAGTATGTACTCCATAATTATTTCCTTGTTAAATAAGTCCATTATGAGAATGGAGAAAATATGTGATATGTGTCTTATCTTTTCCCCTTATTCCACAAGATTTCGAATCTGTAGGTGAAACGTTAGTATTGATCACAACACAGATTTCTCTTTCACATTTCTATTTCTGAATGAGGAAGCACTAGGGAAATCCAATCCATGTTACTGAGATTGTAGATTAGCTGAAGGGGCATGACTTGATGCACAAACCATTTGTTCATTTTTGCTGTTACTGTATTGAGATAAATTTTGAACACTATATAGTCTGTATTAATCATAACTAAGGGGATCAATTTAATAACTTCATTTGGGTTATATTTACATATGTGTGTGTTGGAACATATGCATATATAAAAATAGGAGCTGAAAATATAAATCAAGAAATTTTAATAATTTAATTATGTGTAGTGCCAAATTCTACACACACATTATTTCATTTCATTCTCATAATGACCCTATCCAAACTGGGCCCTACCCTCACTTTATATTGGCACACACTTGTGAATTTAAAGAACTGCAGCAACCTATATGAAGCCATATATCTTGGAACTGGCAAATTAAGGTGTTCAAACCTAAGCAAACTGTTTCAGGTGTGTCCTTGAATATAATACTAAGAGGACATAAATGATAAAAGGAATCTTCAACAAGTGCCATCACCTTAGCTCAAGTCTTACTAACTTTATGGAACTCATTTTATAGAAAATGTTGACTCAATAGGATTCCATGGGCAGCATCCATATTCCATCCAGTGTGCTTACCATACCAACACCCTCGGGGATAAGAGGCATCCATAAGCTTCAGGAAGTTTCTGTTATGATGAGGATGTGTGAGCACATGTTTGCACAGCCCCATCCTGTGGGTCTTGTTCACTCTTCTCTCCAGCTAGATCTGTAAGGGCAGAAGTCACTGCCTCAAGACAGGTGATGGGTTAGCTTAAGCTGGACTGAGACAGGATTAGAAATGAATGAGACTCCCAAGAAGAGATTGGTATTACACATGGCTATCAGTAGGTGAAACTAAGTGGAGTTTGAACCAAGTATTTCTGAAGCTGGGGATGGCTTAGGTAGGTGCTCCTGGAGAAAGTAAGTACCTTAGGATGCTCTAAAGAAGCAAAATGCATAGCATGTGCTTGTGCTCACATGCATAGACAGCTTTGTGCCATGTAGCGACATTTCATTCACACTGTCTGCGTGCTAATAGTCCCTTAAGATTACATTGCCTAGCAATGTCATAATCATCTTTGTGTAAGTGTACCTAATCACCTATTGACCCATTTTTTTAGAACATGTCACTCCTGTTGAATTTGTTGAGCAAAGTATGGAGGGAGATATTGATTATAAGGAATTGACTTATGGTATGAAGGTTAGTCACAAGCTCTGCCGACTAGAGACCATGGAGAGCTAATGGTACAGTGTCATTCTGACTCTAAAGGAGTCAGGAGAGTTGATGGTACAAGTTTCAGTCCAGATCTAAAGGCAGGAGGAGACTCATGCCCCAGTTCAAGGTAGTATAAAGCAGAGAGAGCAAATTCCTCCTTTGTCCTTCTTTCTGCTCCCTTCAGGCCTCTATTTGATTGGATATAGCCCATCCACATTGGAGAGGTGATCTGCATTACTCAGTCTGCCAATTCAAATGCTAATCTCATCCAGAAATACTCTCACAGACACACCCAGAATAATGTTTTAACCAAATATCTGGGCATCTCATGACTTAGTCAAGTGAACACATAAAATTTACCTTCACAGTAAGCAATGCTTGTTATCTATTGGTTGTAAGCTCTGCAGATCAGATTGGGGAAGGCATAGCAGAAGCAGAGCTCAGCCTGCATGGGAGGATCTCTGTGGATCAACTGATAAGCCTGGGATCAAGGTGGCTCTTCATTTCCAGGAAGGAACACTGATAGTACCGGAGTAGAGGGTTACATGGGGAAGTTAGTAAGATGTGTTCTTGCTTGGCCACTACCCATGGACAGTGCCACCAAACCATGAATGGCATCATGTCAGTGAACTTCTGCTTATATTCCTCACCGGGGGAAAAATGAGAGTTTTTACTCCTTTATGTATAATCTACCAAAATGAATAAATGCATCCCACTGTCATGCACAACAAATTAGAACAAATAAAAAAATTTTTAAAAAGAAAGCAGCTTCCAATACATGTATACTCACTTGGGAATCTCAATTATTCTAATAACTTTTAGATATATACCAACTGATACCTCCATTCAGAACCCAGTACCATCTATTCAACTGCTGCTCAACATCTCCCTTTGAATGCCCCATCTCTTCTAAGACTTAACATATCCAGAATTACATTCCTGTTTTTGTCTGTCAGTCTGTTCTCTCCTATTTCCCTCTTTACTATTGGCAATGCCACCCTTTCCATTGCTCAAACTAAAAACTTTGGAGTCATCCTTGACTCCCCAACCTCCCAAGCACTACACTCAATTCTGCAGGAAATCTTGGTTCAACATATCAGCTATGCCAGAATCTGAACACTTTCCACCAACTTCACTGTTGCTGTTAGGTCCCAACCACTCACTGTCTCCAAGACTATCACACCAGCCTTCCTACTGCTCTCCCCTCACCCCCTCCCTCCAGTAAAGCATCCAGAGAACCAATTTCTCAAGCATGAACCAGATTCTCTCATTCCTCTGTGTAAATCTCTCCGTGGTGTTTCACCTCACCAAAATAAAGTCCTTACCATGTCCAGCAGGTCCTAGGCATCAGGTTCCTTCTACCTAGCTATCCACCTGTCCTGAGTGCTCTCTGGCACCTCCTGTCAATCCCAGTTCCTTTGACTGATCTAGGGTTTGTACCTGCTCTGGTTCCTTCTAACTGAGATGTTCTTTCCCTAAATAGCTGCTTGGCTTTCCTCTGTCAAACCCTTCTTGTCCATGTGTAATTTTAATTTCCTAGTGAGACCATTCTCTAAAACATTAGAATTACATTTTTAAAAGAGTCATATGAAGGTATATATTATATATATAAGCATATATATAATACATAAAAATATGTATAAAATGTGATTTGCCAAATCTTCACAACTCAACACACCCATGGTATCTAGGATGCAGATTAAGAGGACATTATCAGTATCCCCAGGATCTCCTGTTGTTTTTATAAGTCAGGTGATGAAATCTGCTTCTGGATGATCTTGGGGAGAATTGACATCTCCACAATATCAAGCCCCTCCAATTTGTGAAGAATGTTTACCATTTATTGGGGGACACTTTATGATTCAGCAGCTTCCCTGAAAATGCAGGAAAATCAAGAAAGAAAGGTGATTAAGCTTATAAAGTTCTCTGGGGCTTCTGAGCAGCCTCTTAGAGAATAGATGTCCCACTTCCCCATATTCTCTAGGAAGGACATAGTGGCGCTTGGCTTCCTGGGGTGATAAGGGTTCTGCGTGGAAACAGTTCCCAATTGCATTTTAGAAATTGGCATCACCCTCCCCTCCACATCCCCTACATGGGCATCCCTGACTACACCCCTGGCAACACTCATGGCCTTCTTGCTTATTGCCTGTTTTCCCTGAGGCAGCTGAAGCATTATGAAGCCAGGGGCTACTTGAGGAAGCCTCAATACATAGATCAAGAACAGACTCATGGTAGGAAATCAGTGTTTTTTTTTTAATAAATGAATGAATGAACCTGCCTCAGCCCAGGCTGGCTAGCCCGCGGAGCAGATGGCTGGGTATGTCCAGCACCAGTAGGAACTTAACAGTTGGGTATGATTCTGGTTCTGAAGACTTCTTCCTTTGCTACTGTATGTGGTTCCATTGCCAAATTAAGGAGCTTTGACTCAATGGAGAAACTTGAAAGCACAGCTTTATAATCCTTGGCAAGGCTTTCATGGAGGCTTGTTAGATTTGGGTATAAACCATTTTGACTGCCAGAAAATCCAGTCAGTGTGTTGTTTAAATTCACAAATCAAAATAAACACCCATGAATTGAAATGAATTTGCTAAACCTCAGTATCCCATTTAGGTCGGCATCACCAAGCAGTCTCTTTTCTTCCTACTTGAAACTGCAGATCAGAGACTGTGACGCAGGATGTCGACCTTCTCCAGCATCACTGCCTCTGCCGAAGATCACTCCTGCCCACCTGGAAGTAGAGCAGATTCCCCAAGAACTCTTTCAAATAAAGAGAGAAGTAATCCATGAGCTATTAACAGGGATTCCGTTCCCCCATGGCCCTGGTAATTTCTAGAACATTGAATTAAAGAGTTCTTAGACCTTTACAAATTCTCAAGGCAAACATTATTAGCGAAGAGAAGCCCATACAGCATGTTTGAAGATTGCCAGAAAATGTCAATGGAACTTCTGAATAAAATAAAAGAAGTTCAAACTCTCTTCCCCCATCTTCTCCCCTTCCCCTTTCCTCCCTCCCCCTAACATGATTAGAAAGTCATTTTGTGTGTCTTATATGTTTGGTCAATCAAAGGCAAACATACATGATTGATAGTGACAGGGAACACATTTAACTCATTATTCTTTACTTTGCAGCAAAATGATTTGTGTAAACTGTCTGCCTAGCATTAAAGGTAAAACAAACTTAGAAACCCCAAAATGTTATATTTTAGTCTAATATTTTCCTTTTGGTTTTAGAGCTGTAATCACATATGGATTCTTTTATTTGGCGCTTGGCATGGACTGAACAAAGGGGGAGGCAATACAGAAAGATTACATAACATCCAAACAGACCTGGGCGCCCGTTGAGAATGGAACCTTAAAAGCCACACCAGTCTGGATGAAATGTGATGACCCAGGGGAAGCTGCAGCTCTCCCTGGCCCTCATCAGCTGGCAGGACACTATCACTGATGTGAAATAAGTGCCATCTTCTTAAACAAGCCTCAGGTCAAATATCAAACTCAGCTCTTTCAGAAATAATTGGTCTTTAATGAACTGCATGCCTGAAATACACCTGGGCCTCGCAGGCTGCATCCACTTGACCTTGCTGCTCTTCCAGCTTTTAAACTTAGGCTTTATCCTCTATCAGTGATTGTTCGAGCAAAAAAGAAAAAAATCTCAAAATGCTGTGTAAACCATAAGGAATAACATCTCAGAGTCCCTTAACTCTGTTGAAATGATACCAAGCGTGGATCTGGCCAGGACAATGAGGAACTTAGAACTTTGAGATAATTTGCACATGGAAGGGATGCAGCTGAGGTGACTCATTGATTTCATACGGTATGTGTTTTGTCAAGAATGTTAGAATAATAAGAGTACCCTAGGTTTGCATGGCACTTTTTTATCAGAACATACACATTTTTACTGAAATTATTTTTTATTTGATTAGATACACAATCATGTTACTGAATATCACAAGCAGAATGTGCCAAATGCAAAAGAGATGGTGGCTCTGACCCTTCCTCCACTGTAGAGTAGAAAGAACCAGGACCCATGTTACCAGCTCCTTTTGGAAGGGAGAAATCAGAAGACGATGCACTTCTTGCTGTGCAGTTGGTTGGGGAGAGACAGAGCTGGAACCACCAAGTTGTTGGGTTCTGAATTCAGGGTTTTACATATTGTTTATGTATTGTTTACCCTAGAGAAATGTCTAAACTGTACATACATTCTTGGTTCATGTTCAGGTCAATGCCTTCTAAGACCAACAACCATTCTGCAATATTTGTCAAAGTAATATCCTACGTTTTCTAACCCCCATACCCAACTATGTGATAAATAGGAAACACATTCTGCCCCATTTTGCCTGTGATGTTTTTATTTGCAGAAGACCCAGGCAACTGGGTGTGGTGGTGCAGGCCTGTAATTTTAGCAACTTGGGAGGCTGAGGTAGGAGGATCCCAAGTTCAAGTTCAGCCTCAGCAACTTAGTGACACCTTGTCTCAAAATAAAAAGGGGTGTAGCTCAATAGTGGAGTGTCCCTGAGTTCAATCCCCAGTACCAAAACATACATACATACATACATACATAAGCCAAGTGATTCTAGCTTCTTAGACCACCATACTCTAGCAGGAGAGGATTTTTGCTCAGGTCAAGTGTGGCATCCGAGCAGAAAAGAAGTTGATATTTGCTGAGGGAGATATTGAAAACTTTAACCATGACTATACCTCGGAAGGTAAGAGTAGGCTAGAGAGCCCTATGGTAGACTTGTAGCATAAGAAAGATATCAGCAAAGAAGAGGCAAGAACCAGGAAGATTAAGCAGTGTTGACAAAAGGAAGAAAGGAAACTTTTAGGATGAAAAGTTTTGCTAGCCCTAATGCTCCCAGGCTCCTTCTGATCATCATAAAGCTATTCAATTCAGGTAACTCAATTGGGGGACAGGCAGCGAAGCTTTCAAGTGATAAATCTCAAGGTTACTAGAAAAATTCCATTGCATTTGCTTAGTTTTTAAAAAAATTGTTTTAAATTTTATTTGTTCTAATTAGTTGTACATGACAGTAGAATGCATTTATACATTTTGACAGATCATACATAGAATGTAATCCCTCATTTTTCTGATTACACATATTGCAGGATCACATCAGTCATGCTTAGTATTTCTTTGGCCAATCCCCACTATAGGAAAATGTTTAGGACATGTGACCCCACTAAACTCAGAAAGGACTATAACCATCGGGGTATCTTTACCTTTATTTTTAAAATTAATACATGGGAAATGTGTTTGTGTCTGCACGTATATATACAGTTCTATGCATTTTAACACATGGATGTAGAGTCAGACATTATATCACTGCAATCAGGCTACAGAAGAGCTTTAACCCTCCAGATTCCCTCCCTCTCATAGTCACAATGCGAGACCCCCGCGCCCTTGGCCCCTGGTAACCATTGATCCATTCTGTTTCTCTGTGGTTCCTGTGCTTTCAAATCTGTCCTATAAGTGACTCCCATGCAGCATGTGATCTTTTGAGATGGGCTCCTTTCTTTCAGCATAATTCCTTTGATGCATTGTATCAATACTTCATTCCTTTCTATTACTGAATGGTATGACATTTTATGGATGTGCCAGAGTTTATTTATTTATCCATCTATTAGGTAGCATTTAGATGCTTCCTGTTTGGGGGGATTTGTTTTAATATAAACATTTGTGTAGAAGTTTGTGTGGACATAAGTTTGGATCTCCAGGGTAAAGGCCTAGAAAAAGGATTGCTAGTTTATAGAGCAAGTTTATGTTTAACTTTAAAAAGAAACTGCCTGAGTGTCTTCTAGAAAGTTTGTGCCATGGATCATTCCCATCAACAATGCTTGAGTGCCGCCTCTCTGCATTCTCGTCAGCTCTTGATATTGTCAGTATTTTTTATTTTAACCACTCTAGTAGGAGTGTAATGGTATCTCATGTGGTTTTTAGTATGCATTTCCCTAATGGCCACTGATATTGAACATCTCTTCGTGTGCTTATTTGCCATCTGGTATCATTTTGGTGAAGTGCCTAGCCCATTTTTTATTTATTTATTTATTTTTTTGTTCTTCACTGTGGAGCTTAATAGTTCCTTGTATTTTCTAGATGTATTGTTAGAAACAGGATTTGGAAATTTTCTTCTCTCACTCTGTAGCTCGTCTTTTCATTTTCTTAACACTGACATTCCTAGAGGAAAGTTTTTGATTTTTTAAAAAATCTGGAGGTTTTTCTCAAAATGTTAAAAACAGGATTATCATATGACCCAGCAATTGCACTCCTACTGCCTACTCGAGAGAAATAAAATAGTATGTATTAGTTTCCTACAACTGCTATAATACATTGTTGCAGCCCTAGTTGCTTAAAACCACATAGTTTTGTTCTTTTCCCTCTTCAACAGCAAGAACTCTGAAAATGAGTTTCCCTGGACTGGCGTGGAGATGATGGCAGGCTCTTGAGGAGGATCTGTTTCCTCGCGGTCCCTAGCGTCTGGAGGCAGTGTGCATTCCTTGGCTGCTGAACTATACTTCTCTCTCCCTCTAGCCTTCTGCTTCCTTTTCACATCTTTTCTCTTCTTACGTCAAATCTCCCTCTGCCTCCTTCTTCTTTTAGGGCCCACTTGGATATCCAGGATAATCTCTCCCATCTCCAGATCCTTAATCATATCTGCAATATGAAGAAACATTCATGGGTTCCAGGGATTCGAGTGAAGATGTCTTTGAGGGCCATTACTCAGCCTACCGTAGTCCTCTGGCCCTCAAAGATCCACGTTCATCCCACATGCAAAATACATCCATCCCACTCCAGGGTCCCCCAAAGGTTCAGCCCTTCAGCCTCAATTTAAGTTCAAAATCTTATCTAATGATCATCAACTCAAAATTCCAGATGTCATTATCTAAATCACTTGAAGGCAAGACTTTAGGTATGATCCATCCTGGGCAAACTCCCTCTCCATCTATGGACCTGTGATAACTAGGAAGCACATGCAGTGACACATTTATTTAATGATGAACTTCAGATGTGTTGCGGGTCCTGTGATGGAGCTGAAGAATTCCTATCAGTTGGTGACAGTGCAGAGGAACGCATTATTCATATGTTTGTGGTGGTGATGATGGTGACAAACCTACTATGCTGCCAGTCCTATGAAAGTATAGCAAAGTACAGTATAGAACACTTGATAATAAACATTAGTTTTCTGTATTATATTTACTGTTTTTTTTACTTTATATTGTTATTTTAGAGTTAGTGCCTATGAATAAAATAAAGTTTACAGTAAAATAATAGGCCGTGTTATACTCGCAGCAACCTCAGACCTCTCCTGCACTAGGTCTCCTGATTGTATGGAGCAGTTGTGTCCCATGATTGACCGATGCCATGTAGGTTTGTGTAAGTACACTCTGCGGTGCTCACACAGAAAGGAAATTACCTAAGGATGTGTTTCTCAGAATGTATCCCTGTGGTTAGGCAAAGCATGACCAATACAATGAGGGGACAGCCATAGGGTAAGTTTTAGACATTCCCCATCCCAAAAGCAAGCAAATGAAAGGAAGAAGGAGATACTAGCCTCAGGCAATTTCAAAATTCCATCAGACCAACTCTAAGTTTCAAGATCTAAAAATAGTCCTCTGTGGCTTTAAATTGGCATTAGGGAGTACGATTCTTCCAAACGTACTTTTTTTTTTTTCTTTTTCAAAATTGCTTTGTCTGTTCTCAAGTCTTTGTTTTTCCATGTAAATTTTGAAATCAGGTGGTCTGTATCTACAAAAATTTCTGCTGATATCTTGATTGGAATTGCATTAAACCTATAAACCGACTAAGGAAAGCATGGACACCTTTATTATGCTCCATCTTGTAGTCAATGAATATAGTCTCCCTGTTTATTGAGATCACTTATGTCATTAGGTCAACTTTAACTTCTTTTTTATAGTTTTCAATATAAAGATTGTGTACTTGTTTTGCTAGGTTTATACCTAAGCATCACTTTTTTAAAAAAAATTGTTTTAGTTGTCGGTGGACATAATACCTTTATTTTATATTTATGCAGTGCTGAGGATCAAACCCAGGGCCTTTCACATACTAGACAAGTGCTCTACCACTGAGCCACAACCTCAGCCCCACTTTTTTTTCTTTTTTTTGAAGTGTTGTAAATGGAATCTTAAGAAATATTTGGTTTCTAATTGTTCATGGTGGTATGTAGAAATACACATTGTTTTTCTATGTTGACCTCGTCCCTCAACCGTATTGCACTGGCTAGCACTTCCTGCACAGTGTTGAATAAGAAGTATAAGAATGGGGGTTGGGGGTGTAGCTCAGCCATAGAGGGTTTGCCTTCCCTGTGTGAGGCCCTGAGTTTGATCTCCAGCACCTCCCCCCACAAATAAAAAGGGAGTGTGGGAATGAATGGACATCATCGCTTCCTTCAGAGTCTTGGGGGGAAATAGTCAATCCTTCCTTAAGTGTTGTTAGCTGTAAATCTTTTGTCCAAGTCCTTCTCTTGAAGTTGAAGAAAAGAGTTTTTTTTTTTTTTTTTTTTAACACAAATAGATGTTGAGTTTTGCCAAATGTTTTTGCTGCATCAATTGATATGATAATATTTTTCTTCTTTGACCTGTTAAAAGGGTAGATTACATTCACTGATGTCAGAAGAGTGAAAGGGTCACCAAGTATTTTTAGGATAAACCCCACTTGGTCTTTCTTGTATTTTGGTCGATTTGTTTTGCTAATACTTGTATGAGTTTCTTTTTCTTATTTATGTTTGGGAGGGAATATTGGTCTGTTGGCTTCTTCTACTGTCTTTGTCTTATTTTAGCCTGAGAGTAATCACGTTGGCTTCATAAAGTAGGTTGAGAAAATTTTCCCTTCCTTTTATTTTCTGCAATTGATTTTTTGTAGAATTGATTTTTTTTTCTTTTCTTTAAATGTTCAGTAGCATTTATCAATGAAACCATCTGGGTCTGGATTTCTTTTTCCAAAGGTTTTTAAATACAATTTTAATTTCTTAAAAAGTTAATAGGGGACTATTCAGATTACCCATTTAATCTTGAGTGAGTTGTGGCACTTTGAGGTTTTCAAGGGGTTAATCTGTGTATGTAGAGTTGTTCATAATATTTCATTACTGTCTTTTTGACGTCTGCATCAAAAAGGTAGTGATAACCTACCTTTCATTCCCAACTTTGTAATTTGTATCTTCTCTATTTGCCAGTTTTACTAGATAGATACAAATACTGCTGACCTATTCAAAGAATGTGTTGGTTTCACTATTTTTATTTCCTTTCTGCTTCTTTTGGCTTTATTTTGCTCTTCTCTTCTAACTTCTTAATATAAAGTCAAGATTACTGATTCGAGATTCTTCTTTTTTTCATTCAGTCATTTAATGATATATATTTTCCTTCTAAGCACTGCATTAGCTGCATTCTGTAAGTTTTGATATGCTGTGTTTTCATTTTCACTCAGTTAAAATGTTTTCTTATTTTACTTGTGACTTCTTCTATGATCCATGGATCATTTAGAAGGTGGTGTTTAATTCCCAATTATTTAGAGATATTCCTCTTAGCTTTCTATTATTGATTTGTGGTCTGATTCTATCATGGTGAAACAACAACCTATCTTGTATGATTTCTGTTCTTTTAAATGTGTTAAGTTCCTTTCCATGGCCCAGAACATGATCTATTTTAGTGACTGTTCCATTTGAGTTTAACAAGATCATGCACTGTGCTGTTATTGGGTAGAATGTTCTATAAATGTCAATTAGAGCCAGTTGGTTAATGGTGTTGTTAGTCCTTCTGTACCCTTCCTGATTTTCTGCCTACTGGTCCTACCTTTTACTGAGATAAGAGTACTGAAGACAACCCCAAATTGTGGATTTGTCTGTTTTACTTCTGTCAGGTTGTGCATTGTATGTTTTGAAACTCTGTTGTTAAGTATACACAGGTCAAGTATCCCTTATCTGAAATAATTATGGTCAGATAATTATTCCAGATTTCAGATTGTTTTAGATTTCAGTTTGTTTTAGATTTGTTTTCAGATTCCGGAAAATTTGCATATATATAATGAGATATCTTGGGGACGAGACCCAAGTCTAAACACAATCTTTATTTATGTTTTGTATACATCTTATATACATGACCTAAGCTAATTTTACAGAATATTTTAAATAATTCTGTGCATGACACAGAGTTTCATGGTGTGGAATTTTCCTCTTGTGGCAACATATAAGTGCTCCAAAAACTTCAGATTTGGGAGCATTTCAGATTTTCAGATCAAGGATGCTTAACCTATATACATTTCTATTGAGTTTTCTTAGTGAATTTACCATTTTTTTCATTATATATTGCCCCTGTTTATCCTTGTTCTCTTTTTCTCTGAAATTACTTTATCTGATATTACTATATCCACTCAAACTGTGTGTGTGTGTTGTGGGGTGAGATTGTGGGGATCTGGCTCGGCCATGCTGAGGATAGAGCCCAGGGCCTTGTGCATGCTAAACAAGCACTCTACCATTGAGCCACATCCCCAGGTGTCCAGAGTATATCTTTTCCCATCCTTTTAGTTTGAGCCAAACTATATTCTTAAATATTAGGTGATTTCCTTGTAGACATCTTGTACTTCAGTCATTTTTAAAAATTCTGTTGCATGAATCTTTGTTAATTGGTTGTGTTAGACCACTTATTTCTAAGGCAGTTGTCAGTATATCGATATATTGGGGTTCAGGCCTAATATTTTGTATTTGCTTTTGTTTGACTTTGTTTTGGTTTTCCTCTTTCATTTCTTTGTTGGGGTTATTTGAAGTTTTTTTTAAGTTTTTTTTTTTTTTTTTGGTACTAGGAATTGAACCCAGGGGCACTTAACCATTGAGCTACATCCCCAGCACTTTTTTATATTTGATTTAGAGACAGGGTCTTACTGAGTTGCTTAGGGTCTTACTAAGTTGCTGAGTTTGGCTTTAAACTCGAGGTCTTCCTGCCTCAGCCTTCCGAGCTGCTGGGATTACAGGCATGCGCCACTGTCCCTGGCTGTAGCATTTCTTTTACTTCTCTATATAGTTTTTCAACTAGTTGCTCTGGGGATTGTAGCATATACATTTAACTTTACAAGAATACTTGGATTTAGTGAGTTACCTTTTCTGGTGGTATGTAGAAAACTTATCTATGGGACCAGATACCACCCCTATTTTATTTTATTTTATTTTTTAATACATTTTTTTTTCAGTTGTAGATTGGCACAATACCTTATTTTATTTATTTATTTTTGTTGCTGAGATTCAAACCCAGTGCCTCACACACACGAGGCAAGTGCTCTACCACTGAGCCACAACCCCAGCCCTACCTTCCCTGTTTTATGCTGTAGATGTGTTATATGTTACCCTTACATATAGTGAAAACCCCATGTCATAATTTTTTGCAAACATCAAACATATTTTAAAGGACTCAAGGGAACTGATCTTTTAAACTTATTCCAAATGTTCCAGGTTTTTTCTTTTTCTCTTTCCATTCTGTCTGTACCGCTTCTTTTTTAACAATCAATTCCTTTGAAGCAATCTTCTGGTGACAAATACTGTTTTCCACTATCTAAGAGTGTTTTTCTTCAGCTTCATTGCTGAAGAACATTTTTGGTGAGTGTGGAATTCTGGGTGGACAATTCTTTTCTTTTAGTACTTTAAAAATGCTCTTCTACTTCCTTCTGACCTCCATTATTTCTGGTGAGAAATGCATGATCATGTGAGTTGTTGTTCACGTCTAAGTAAGGGGTCATTTTTCTCTGGTTCCTTTCAGGATGTCCTCTTTGTCTTTAGATTTTTGTTGTCTGATTACATTGTGTCTGTCCTTTGGTTTTTTTTTTTTTTTTTTTTTTTTCCTACTGGGGTTCTGTGAGATTCTTAAACTTCAGAGGTTTGTCTTTTGGTGAGATTTGAGAAATTTTCATTCATTATTTCTTCGAATATTTTCATCTGCATCATACACTTTTTTGCACCTTCTTGGGATTCTTTAGACACAAATTCTGGATCTTTTTCTAATGTACTCCCAAACCAAAGACTCTATTCAATTAAAAAAATACTCTCTCTTTCTATTATTCAAACTGCACAGTTCATATTGCTTTATGTTCAAATCAATTCCTTCTTTCCTCTATAATTTTCATCAGTTATTGAGTCCATTGTATGATTGTTTCAATTATTGTTTTTTTCAAGTCTAGAATTTCCATTTGATTCTTTTTTTCAAAATTTTGTTTGAAAAGCAAAAACAAAGGACTGTTACCTTTTTTAAATTATTTTTTATTTGTTCTAATTTGTTGTACAAGTCAGTAGAATGCATTTATACATTTTGATAGATCATACATAAATGAAATTTAACCTCTCATTTTTTCTGATTATACATATACAGGATCACATCAGTCCATGCAGTCATATATGTACATGAGGTAATAGTGTCTGTTTAAACTCTACTCTCATTCCTACCCTCATTCCCCTTCCCCCATTTCTCTCCCCTCTACCTAATATAAAGTAACTCTATTCTTCCCTGTCTCCCTGCACCTTTATTGTGAATTAGCATCCACATATCAGAGAAAACATTTGGCCTTTGATTTTTTGGGGGGTTTGACTTATTTCACTTAGCATGATATTCTGTAACTCCATCCCTTTACCAGCAAATGCCATAATTTCATTCTTTTTTAAAGCTGAGTAATATTCCATTGTGTGTATATATATATATATATATGTGTGTGTGTGTGTGTGTGTGTGTGTGTGTGTGTGTGTGTGTGTGTATATATACACACACACACCACGTTTTCTTTATCCATTCATCTGTTGAAGGGCATCTAGGATTGTTGCCTTTGATTCTTTGAAAATTCATTTTCTTGTAGTTACAGGGGAATTTCTGTGACAACTATGTAGGGTCCTTGTCAGGTAATTCTAGACATTTTGATTATTGTATTATGAATTTCTTAGTCTTGTTTAAATTTTATAAGAATGTCAATAATTTTATTTTAGCATGATTTAGGTTGCAGGTTCATACCAGGTCTTACGGACTTTGGTTCCAACATTAGTAGAGTTTTCCAAGCATTAGTAGTGCTGTTTGGACCGTCCCACATCAGCATCAGATCGGGTGGCGTTTGGATGTCAAAATTGACAAAGGCCAAGTAGGACCACTTCTATCCATGCACAACTTGGGGTGAGCCCGAGCATTCATAAACAGTTTCCAAGGTGCTACTTTTCCAAGACCTTGTTCCACCTCTCTATCAGAGGCTGTGAATAACAAAACTTGGCAAGCTGCAACACAGTGACATCCAAGACATCTCCTGGTAGAACAACATGAGGAGGCTGTTTCAACTTCTGACTCATTTGGCTGATTTAAAGAAACTTTGGGACACCAGTGAAATGGTGCTGAGATCAATTTAAGCATCCAACTGCCATCTTGAAAAATGGCATCCCATAAAAACTTTCAACTGGGTATAATTTTTATAGATTTTACAATTAACTGCCACATGTATTTCATGGTAACAAGAGTGATGCGGTTCCTTTGGTAAGGGTTTCGGGTTTGTAGAAGTACAGGTGTCCTGTCTTGAGGGCTGTATTCCTTGTGCACTAGGGGATGGAAGGTAGATGGAATTAATTGACATATATGAGTGAGGAATATTGCTTCCTCCTTTTGTCCCCCATATCCTGTCGGTAGGTAGGATACCTTTGCCCACTGAGAAGTAACATACATCTCTGTAGCCACTGATCTTATGCAGAAAGCTCTTTGCTGTCAGTCTGCCTACAGAAATCAGTGTTTACTCCTAACCTCCGTATTCACAGCATTACTTTTTAGGACAATGGATTTAGTCAATTTCTTCATTTTCTAGATGGTTACAAAATAGGTATCATTTCTTAAGGAGTTTTTGTTGCTTTCATGTTTTAGCTAAACTTTGGCATTGAGAAGGCCAGGTCCTTCAGCGGTTGGGTATTTTTTTTCTCTCTCTCTCTCCTTGAGTAGTCTAGTGAGGAAGGAACCAGTGAAAGAGGAGTACTTGGTGCCTCTTTCAGAATGGGGTTAGGTGTCCCAGGCTAATTGCGATTAGACCCGATCATTCATGGGTGCAGTTGGCATTTCCCCTCTCCATTCGTGAACCACAGTACAAATTCTCTCCCACAGCCCTTGCTCTTCTTGTTCACCCCCACTCCACTCCCCTGTGAAGTATGATGGGAGTTGTGTGGTTGTGCGGTGGATGGGAGGATGGGGCGGGAACAACTGAAAGACTTTGACATGGTTTGCTGTAAGACCTTGGGCAGGTTACTGTACCTCTCTGAGCTTTACCTGTGTGTAAAAATAAAATAAAATAAAATAAAGAAATGGAAGAGTTTAGGGATTGTGGGAAGATTAACAGTGTATGAAAGTATCTAATGCTTGGTCTTTAATTTCTTTCCTTCTACCTTTCACAAGAGAGTGGAAGTGCTGCCTGTGTTTGTACTTGGGATGAGGCTTTAGACTGGGCTAGAATTGGGTCACTAACAGGAGAAGATAGAAGAATAATCCTCATACAAAACTGTGCTCTGCAGGGTGGCATAAAGACTTGCCTACCTGTAGTGCTTATATTTTTGTGTTGCCAACGTTTTTGTAGATGAGTGATGTTGGGGGAGGTCCCTGGAATTCTTGGTGGTAAGATCTGAAGTCAGCAGAATTTCCTGATGGAATACATTTTCCAAGGCAGCAGCATTGTTCATCAGCCTAAATGACACTGGTTCCCCAGTCCCCTCAGATTTCTGCCAAGACCCCCACTCCCTCAAGGCCAGATGATTTTATGTGCACAAATAGGTGAGAGCCCGGTGCATCTGTCCCACTTTCCCCCAGGCTTCTGCAACCAGTGGAGATGAGCTGACTGTTCTTTCTCATATGCTAAAGAGAGCCCATCCAGCAGGTGCAGCTGTGCTCAGGACAGAGCCCTGCAGTGGGGTGACTGGAAGGAGAACAGCTGTGTGTTGGAACGAGCTACCTGCAGACAACTCAGAAGGGATAGCAAACTCCCAAGTCCTGCCCCATGCATTGAAATGTATTCTCAGCTTAAACTTACCAATGGGTCGAGTGAGCCTGTGGGCAGAGAGACCCGTGCCTGCCCCAACAGGATCTTCAGGAGTGAGTCTTCCTGCTCATGTCATCCTGTGCCAACTGCAGGATGGAGGCCAGCCTGGCGGTTTTCTGGGGTTACTGATCCATAATGAGTGTTCACACCTTCCTATAAATGGAACAAGAAGGAGGAAAATTGGCTCCCTAGTACTCCTCCCAGAGAGCATAAAGTGTGTGATCGGTTGAAACACTTGGGTAAGCTGTTCACCCTGGGGGAGGAGGGATGAGTTCCTTTCTCCCAAGGGGCACATTCAAGTAACAACAGATATTTTCTACCAAGCTTTCTAAAAGGCTTTCTAAAAGGCTGCAAAGTTTTTCTTTAGCTGACTTCCATTTGCAAAATTGGGGCAGGATTAAATTGCTGGGGCGGCAGAGGCTGAGGGCTCTGGCCAGGAGTCATTCCCCCCTCTTTTCACCTGGCAGAATTCTTAGGCTCTCCTCCAAATGCAAGTCGAACAAATACTTTTATAAATAATGTTTTGAACAAGGGCCAGTTTGTTAGTCTGCCTGTCTTCTGAACTAAGGATATGTGAGGTATCAATTCAAAATTAGACTAGGAGGTGAGACTGGAAGTAAGGAGCGAGGTCATTTGATAGAAAGGAGATGAGGGATGTGAATGGAGCAAGGGAGCCCCAGTGGAGGGAGATGAGAAGGCATCAAGTCCAGGAAGCAGGAGGAACTAATTCATTCTGGCCACTATGGTCACGCTAGCTCAAGGCCCTTCAGAAAGCTGAGCTGGGCCATCTTCTCTCAACTAATGGTGCTGCCCATATTAGACCCATCTACTATTTTGGAAGACCTGCGTGTCCTCCAGCTCCTCTCTTATCACTGTAGCTGTTCAGGGTTAGCTTACTGGCCATCTGAAAGGTCCACAGAGGCTGGGGAGGAGTTCCATAGAATAGTGCTATCTTTGGGGAGACACACTCAAACTTCTTGGTGTTTCTTCTCCCTCTAGAGGACCATTTGGTGATCAGTGATGGTCCAGCCTCTTCTAGCTTAAGGAATAGGAAGCCATGAATTACAAGATCAACATATAATTGGCTTTTGTTCCTCTAGATATATTTTGTTCCTCTAGATATTTTGTTCCAGTAGATATATCTTTGTCATCATCATTGCTATCCATTCAGTACTCATAATGATCGCTGACATCTGTAGAACTTCTGCAAGGAACACGCTTGGTAAATGCCATCTTTTAGTCTGGCTGTGCCATGGGAATGCCCGAGACATGCGTGTCATGAATGCTTGCCTCTTGCCAGGTATCACTAGGCTTAGCACCTCATTGCAGCTCTCTTCCTGGAGTAGGTACTATTGCTCTTATTTTGCAGGCGAAGGGACTAAGGCTTATAGAGGTTGTGCTCTTTGGCCCAGGGACACACAATAAGGCTGGGATTTGAACCCAGAGCCTGCATGTGCTTAGGTTCTTTCCCACCCTGCTCCTGTGCTCAGCGAGCATTCAGGGTTGTGGTTGCCATGCCGTGGAAAAGGAAACTGCTGAGGCCAGCTAAATACCTCAGCAATTTATAGGCTGCCCACTTCCAATCTCTGAACCAAATGTCTTTTTGATGAGGCCTAAAATCCACTCTAGGAAACCGCAGAGGGGAATTTCTGAAGTCATTTCTAACTTCCTGTGAAAATATTCTCTAACTGGCAAGAGATTGTCCAGATAACAATGAATACACAATAAACTGCATGCCTCTGCCTTTGATACCTGGCTCACAAATAACCCATTTGGCTTCCCAATCACCCAGATACCTAAAACTAGCAGAATTTATGCTTGAGGCTGGAATGGCTCTGTTCAGCCAGAAAGCAAAAGTTTATGACCAAACCCTTTGCTTCGAAATGAAATCTAGTCTCTTTGGCTCGACTTTATTAGGCCATATTGTACAGCGATAGGAGACATAAGTATCCAGAATCTGCTGTCACTAAAATGGGACTAGGTTGGCGAGTGTTTTTGTCCTCACACTCAATACTGTGTCCTGAAATGGGAAATTTGAATAGAAATTAGGGATGCAAATCAGGGCCATTCTCTGAAACTTTATTTTTAATTGAATTAAATATAGGTACGCTATCTTGCTACTATATGTACACAGCACATATTCAAATGGAGATGAAGCTATTATTGGGGTCATTGGATCAATGGAAAGAGACTAAGTAGATAAATCTGGACCCCTGAAATATGGCTTAGACTAATTACCACTACAACCCAAACACTTGGATACCCATCTTGTGCCTAATTATCTACAAGCTTTCTCTGTAACTGGCTCTGATATTTAGCAGTACTTCATGGAAAGCATTCTTTTTTCATCTCTAACTCAAATCTTTAAGCTGCAATGGATTCCCCTCATTCACTGATCATCAGAGGCATAGTGAAGACTCCTTGTTCCCAGTTCTTCACTGTCCATAAGAGGAGCTCCTGGCTACTCAAAGGGTGGTCCCTATGTGGGCAGCATAGGCAACCTCTGGGAACTGGTCAGCAGCATCTTAAACCTCATCCCTGGATTATGGCACCAGAAACTGCCTTTTACCAAGTTCCCTCAAGGAATATACATGTCCATCAAAGTTTAGGAAGCACAGACTCAGGGTTTCAGAGGACTTTTAGGTGAAAGTTCAGATGTATCTGCTGGTAAGGAATTGGATGGTATTCTCACCAAACTATCTGCAATGCTGAAGATTCCTCAAAGGCATAGGCAACTCTCGAGTTGTTTGTCATTAAAAGCAAGCTTATAATTCCTGTGCTGACTGAAACATTCTCTTCTTTCTAATTCCTTTCCTCTTCTCCCAGCTTAAAAAAAAAAAAAAAAAAAAAAGATTAGCAGTTGGTGTTGGTCTCCATTTTAGAATTTAGGATAATGAAATAGCCAAATATAGTCTTTGCTGGGCTCAGTCTATTTTCTCCTGAATTTTTGTTTGACTTGACATTGGAATCAGAAAAGTGAAGGCAAGGAGAAGACAAAGAGGAGCTTAGCCACATGCGGAGAGCAGCACAGGCTGACACAGGGAGAAAGGGCTCCTTTCCAAGGGATGGAAGTAGGACTCCACCAGAAGGAAGGACTCCAGTTAGACTGGAGATGGACACTTTTTCCTGAAAGTTGCTACTTTCAACCTCAAGTCTCTAAGTTACTGCATTGAGCTTTGAGAAGGCCACAAGTCACCAAGAAGTTCTGTGATGATAAAATTTCCCAGAAAATATTGCTCATAGTAAGAAGTTTTCTGGGGAGTTTTAAAATGACCTAATTATGTATACTCCCTGTTAGATCCTAAGAGTGCAGAATTTTTCAGTATTCAGAGGCAAAAATTGCTTTTTTTCTTGCTCCAGCACTACATGCTGTGAAGTTATTCATGCTTTCTTATGATTAGAAGCTTGGAAAAATTCTGCTTGCTTGTTTGTGTCTCTTTCTCCAGTTTTCTCTTGCTTAGTTCAACTCAGCAAGTATTAATTGAGCATCTCTTATTTGCAAAGTTCTTTGCAGCTTATTCTAGAAGACAGAGTTGAACAAGACAGCTTTTCCCTGAAGGAGCTTGCAGTCTAACAAAGGAGTAACTTCTGTTCTGATTTTTGCTTTATTGCAGTTGTCAGGTGTCCAAAGAATTAAATGCTCTAAAGGTGGCCCGTGTTCACTTCCACATACTGAGCATGTTTTATGCCGGCTACTGTCCTAAGCATTCCATACAGATTGTCTCATTTAGTCTTTGTAGCCTCCCTGAGTTGAGTGCAATTTGGATTCCCATTAAAGTAGGGTGGAGCACATCAAATTGGGAAAATGAGGTGGCATATGATTTGAACCTCACACAAAAGGTTGGATTTTTGACAACTGAAAATGGACATAGATGTATTTCTAATAGAAGGTGGAGGGAAACAAAGATACCAGTGTGGGAAACCAGGAGTAGAAGCTTTTAGATAATCATTTCCCATGTCCATGAGCCGCTCCTTGAAATAAAAGATTCTGTGACCATTACTGTTTCCTCCTTGGAGATCTATAGTTCATATGAGCATGTTAAATGTGCTAAGGAGCATTGCACTAAAAAATACAATAAAATTAAAAATGCAGTTTGCTCTCCAAATTTATTTCATTCACTCAAAAGTATTATTTAGGAATTACTGTGTACCATACTCTGTTCCAGGTAGTACAGATTAAGATAAAACTCTGTGCTTAGACAGATAACATTACCCTATGTACATGTATGATTACTTGAATGGTATGAATCTACATCATGCACAACCATAGAAACGAAATGATATACCCCATTTCTGTACAATGAATCAAAATTCAGTCTGTAAAAAAATAAAAAAAAATTTTTAAAGTACAGAACAAAAAAATAAAACTGGATTTTAAACAATAAAAAATAATAATAATCTACATCCTAATGTGGGACAAAACAGAACCCCTTTTCCACTCTCTTTGGTTTCAGGTAATATCTGCTGGTAAATTCTGCCAAGTTTGCCTTTGTGAAATCTTAGTTGAGAATAAATTTTACCTTTGTGAAACTTAGGGGAAATTGTAGGAGGTAAGGTTTAAAAGATAGAGTGGTCCCATACTGTAGACCAGCACAATTCCAGGTGTGGTCCGTGGTCCAAGGATGAATGTTGTGAACTGTTTAGTACTGACCTGAGAGGAGATAAGTACAGAAAATAAAAAAAAAAAAACTTAAAGCAATATGATAGATTAATTTTATGTTGGTTGGATCTAATGATAAAAATATTGATCTTGTACCTGGCAGGTCTTACTTTTTCATTTCTTTTTGTATAAATTTATTTTTATTCAATTCTACAAAAGCTTGGTTCTTCAAAATAGTGGTTCTTAGAAATATATCAAAACGCTGATCCCTCACCTCAGGTAGTTAGGAGGCGCTATCCTGGAAAGTCCAGGATGCAGGGCTGAACTGTCCTATGGATGGTTAGATGGCTGGGGGAGGCAGTTGTCGGTGTGGGGACTTTCGCTTCTGGCTCACTCCGCCCAGATTAGAATTATTTTGAGTGGTATTTCAAGAACCTTATTTGAGGCACAAGTGAAGATGTCCTTCACTATGAGCAACACTGCAAAATCAGATTCCTATTTGGTCAGATAGTGAGTAGGCCAGTTTTTAAAAAGGTTAGACATCTTTTAAGCCAAAGTACCTTGAAGAGAAAAAAAGAGGATGAAAAAGCCTTCTACATATTGAAAAAAATACCATTTTCCTGACAGAGAGGTAACACCCTCTTAAATAATTTCTAAGTAATTGCTCTTTTTAAAAGTTCACATGTCCCTCTTTCTGCTAACCTTTCCTTTATCTTCAGTCCCTACGACATTCCATGTCTCTCCAGACATGGTCTGGGTTGGGGTAATGTAGTGGGGAAAATGACATGCATTTTAATGCTTTTGCATGTGGTGTGGTATGTTAATTTCTCTCTGAACACCTCATGCAGGCTGATTTTTTTTTTCATAATGTCTGATGGAAGAAATCTCATTTGATAGTCTGCAGCCCACTTGTCTGAGAGTAAGAGATTTGGCTCAAGTTCACCCCGAAATTAATCTTTGGAGTTGTTTATTTATTCATTCAGTGCTGAAGCAACCAGTTACCTGGCATTCCATCAAATCTCAAATAATTTGTTTTAATTGACATTGTTCTGAAGCCTTTGGAAAAATCTGAGATCCTTTCATCCTATTCACACATCCTGGAAAATACAATCTGAAATTGGCCACAATTATGGAATGCCAAATTGTTATGGAGTCCCTGAAATCCAATGCTCCTCTCAGAAAGGCTGCTGACCTCAGACCACATCCAGGAAGTACAGCATTGATATGCAATTTGGCACAGAGAAGTAGTACATTCTGGAAAGGTACAAATAACCATTTTCCTCTGCTCTCTTCCTCTGGTTTCTGCTTTGTCACAATTCCCGCCACCCCAGAAAGCTGTGCAGGGAAGCATTCTCTGTGCCAGCACCTTCTAGGACCTCAGGGAGCAAGATTCACACGTTCTGATTTTTTAATTGTATGAGTTGCTTTTAGGATTTGTAATGATACTAAAGAGCTGGAGGCTAAGAAGGGGTGGAGAAGGAGATAAACGCATGCCCTTTGATCAGAGCTATAACAAACTCATTGACATTAGAACATAAAGGAAAACCAAATAGAAAATTCAAGAAACTCAATAGTGAAGTCCTGTTACCACCTGGTTGTTCTTAACATTGTTCTCTCCAACAAGAGAGGAGAAGTATGGCATTGGTGAGACCTTCCCCCATTGGCAGTGCAGGCCGTGCAGAAATGGGTATACAGGACCCCACTTGTTTTAGTAACAAGCCCACACACTCATTGGCTTCCATGTTTATTGTGGTCATCAGGGACTTGACATGTTCTGGGGTGCTCTCTCTTTTTTGGCAGAATAAATATGTTTTCATGGGCCCTGAGATAATGTTGGTCAGTTCATGTCACTGGGCTCTGTTCAGACTGTCACATCTAAAGGACAGTAGCAATATATTATTTTATAGTTTATATGTCCAAATAGTCATTCATATGTGGCTAATTAATTCTGATCAAGCACTCCTGTGATTTGAAACCTCATCCCTTAGAGGACCACTGTTCACTGAGAATTCAGATACATTTTTTTAAAAATGGTAAATGCAATAAATGCTTATTAATACTACTGCCAGTTTGGGGGCAGCATTAATGTGCAATTGTTATGACCCATCTATTGCTTCTCTTAATGCAATGATCATTGGTTTTTATAATTTTCTCTTAGTACTTTATTTTTTATGTACATACTATAACATATTTGGATTAAAACAGTGTATTATTTTCAATTAAATAAGAATTGGTATATGATAACCTTTGGAATTATTTGTATGATTCCAGAGATAGGAATGGACTTTCTTAAAATTATTTGGCTGTAATCAACAGAGTTTTTTGGACTCTTTACTGGGAACAGAAATCACAGTGGCTGTAAGAGATCCCAGCCAGGAGGGTTGAATTTTTCACATTCACTAGGCTGTTAGCATTAGAGAAACACAGTTTCACTCTAATCACAGGAAACATAAAAAATAAAAGGCATCATTACTGTGCTACCATTAGAGGCATATGCAGAACCTGGGATCAGGAAGGCGTGACTTTCCAGGAGCCAAGGCTGATATTTTGGTACATTTGATGGTAGAGCTGGATTGGTGTAAAACCATTTGCTTGGGAGGTTAAACTAGACTGGTTGAAAAATTAGGTAATGAAGGGTAGATAAATAAAACCAAGAGAGGGGTAGACAAGCTAACCCAATGGCTCAATTCCCTTTGCTCACTGACAATTCTGTGTGTATTTGATGAATAAGGACCTGCAGCACATCACCTGCTCATCCTTGCTAGGTGCTCTTCTAAAACAGCTGGGATTTGATGTGACAGCCAGAGGATAAATTGCTGCCTCAGGAAATGCTTTGCCTTTGACTGATTGCCGAATGGCTGGCAAATTAATTTTGGCACCTTTCCCTAAGTCATTTTGGTCCCATTCCTTCATTTTTCTGCTGGAAAGTGTGTCTTCACATTACAGTTAAAAATACATTGACAACACAAATGTGGGGAACAGCATGTACTATTTTCAGCAAGAAGTTATAGACTGGGGTGGTTCCATTTTATATAATAGAAATGATGCTTTTATCCTCTGCAAGAAAGCCTGAAGGACCCTTTTGGCTGAGCTCAAAATCATTAATGGTTCTTGTCGATCTCTAACATCCGTGGGCAGGGCTCCAGGTCTGAGCTTTTGAGTCCTTGCTGAACTTCTGCTCGGGTGTTTCCCCCTTAGGCACTTATATATGGCATATCTTCCCTGCTATCTATCCCCCTCTTCCTGGGCCATCTGCCCTGAGAACATGAACTCTGATTCCTGTTTGTACCACTGATTGGCTTTGTGACCTTCAGTAGGTTACTTAACCTCTGGTGCCTCAGTTTTATCATCTGTGGAAGCAGAATCCTAATGACAATAACTCCCTCCAGTCTCCACAGATTTCTTGGTTCACTGTCATTTTCTTGGTATTAAGCACAGGGTTTTAAATTCAGCATAATTTACACCCACTTTTCCTATTCTAAAATGCATTGACAGAGGCGAGGGGAAAGCTCATGTTGTTTTTGCGTTTTCAAAGTAAGTTGAAGACACCGAACTTGAGACTCAGAAAGGTGAACTTTGATAGGGAGAGATGATTAAAGCTTTTCCTGGGTCCCTTTTCCTGACATTGCACTACAATGTCATAAGGCTGGTCTTCCTTCCTGACTCTCTTGATGTGATTGGCCTATTCCTGTCCTTGCTCTAGCATAGCTTGTCATTCTTCCCTTTAAGGATTAAAGGGTCTCAGTATCAATTATAATTACTAATTCTGCTCCTACCTTACGCATATGGATTTTAACACTTTTTAATTGTGGTAAAATACACATAACATAAAATTAACCATCTTAACTATTTTTAAGTGTATGGTTCTGTGGTATTAAGTACACTCACATGGTTGTGCAAACATGACCGCCATCCATCTCCAGAGCTCCTTAATCTTGCAAAACTGATGCCTTCCTATCATTTATACAGTGACTCCCATTGCTGCACCTCCATCCCTGCAAACACCTTTGCATATTCTGCTTCCATCAATCTGACCAGTTTAGGAACCTCAAATAAGTGGAATCATTAAGTATTTGTCTTTTTGTGACTGTTTTATTTCAGTGGCATAACACCTTCAGGTTTTATCCACGTTGCAGCATGAGTCAGAATTTCCCTCCTGATCAAGGCTGAATAATATTCCATCGCAAGTGTGGACCACATTTTGCTTGTCCATTTGTCTGTTCATAGTCACTTGGGCTGCTTCCGCCCCTTGGCTATTATGAATAATGCTGCTATAAGCATGGGTAAACACACATAGATTTGAGATCCTGCTTCTAGTTCCTTTGCTTATATACCTACAAGTGGAATTGCTGATCATAGGATAATTGTCTTTCGTTTTTTGAGGAACCACCCGTCTGTTTTCCCATAGCAGTTGAACCACTTTGTATTCCCAACTACATGTCTTGAAAAGATATGCATGTAGCAATTTTCTACTTTTGTGTGTGTAGAATGCCTTCATCAAAAACCTCAAAAAAGTGTTGGCTTTCCACATGGAAATGGTGTGAAAGTTGGAGAAATTTTTAGCAGATTTAGAACAATGGATTTAAACTCGTCAGCTTGGATACAGTTGATTCAATGCTACTCTAACGTTGCAAGTTATTGTCTGAAAATCTACATATGGATGTGAAAGAGGCACTTTGTCTTACAAAATGCTCTGTGCGCTTTTTCCAGTTATTCGACTTTTAGTCCTCAAGCATTTTAGAGGAGCCACGAGGGCAATCGTGCAGGAAAAGGGACGTGGAAGAATCAGTACGAGTCAGATATGTGTGGTCAGATACATCTTAGCCAGACGTGCCTGCTGCTTTTTCTGGCAAAGGGGAAAATACGGAAAAATAAATGCCAGTTTTAAAATAAGATTTAATCAGCAACCAGAGAAAGTACTAAAATACATAATTTGTTCAATAAACATTTGCTGAAGGAATAAATCAATGAAACACTTTTCTCTAATTTTAAAACAAACATGAATCATATCATTACCTTATAAAGAATCTGTTTCTACTTATTTAAAACTTTAGTGATTAACCTACAATAAAATTTTTTGTAAAGAATAACTCTTTTGGGACACAGAGGCATGAACATACTGACCATAATTAAAGGAACTATGTTAAAACCATTGTAACTGAGGCATCTCACCAGCAATCAGGAACAATTAACATAAAGGTTCATATATTCATTATTTTTGAAAATCAATTATAATATTTAAATTATATTTATTATATTTAATATTTAATATTTATAATAAATATAAATATATTTATATTTATTATATTTATAATATTTAAATTATATTAAAACAGCATACTACAAAAGAAATGTCTCTGCTGAAGGAGTAGGCTAAATTCTTATACTTTAGGGGTACTATCTACTCATAAGGCTCTACTTGAGGATGTACAAGTAGCAATACTTCATATAGGATCCTACTTACCAATGAAATAAATTATGACAATATGGTTTCCAAAATATTCTGAATTTCAAAAATTTCTATTAATGCACACTTGGCTTTCTTCAAATTAGTTAAAATTAGTGAATATTTTTTATTTGAAGAAATTTGTTGGAATGTTAGATTTAGAACAATTAAAGAGTTCGTGCTTAGCCGAACACATTGCAGTTAATGTTTATGATCTTCCTACCTATCAGCAGAAAGGTTGAGAAGCTAGTTTTCTGAAGGAGCCCATTCTGGGGAAGACCAGTGAGCAGATGAACAGCCCATACCCAGCAACTCTGCATAGCCCATGCCTCGTGTGTGGGAGCATGCTAGAAGCTGTTCAGCCTTAACCTAATTACCCAGGTTGATCACGAAGCAGACAAATCATCTGAAGGCAGGGACTTTCAGTTTATTTCTAATTTCATTCTTGACTTTTGTATACCACAGCGTCAGTGAGTAGATGATGACTGTCCTCTTTCCCACGGTTTCCTTGTTTCTTTCAAATCCAAATGTTTCATTTCTCCTGGTTATCTGACCAATCAGCCACAGGCAAGATGCCTTTGAACACAAGAACAGAACCAGAAATTAGAAAGAGCCACTTCCTGTTGCCTGGGCAGCTTCCTCTCATCTTCCTCCTATTGAAGACTTTGCAGGAAGGAAAGTGTGGGAGGCAGCAGGTGGAGGACACATAGTCTGCCTGCCTTCAGGGACAGGTCCTTGGCATCCCTCGGCTCCCTCAGCCTTCTTGTTATGATTCCCTATTGATCCCGATGGGGCTGGGAATGGGGCTCAGTGGTAGCGTGCTTACAACATGCATGAAGCCCAGGTTGGATCCCCAGCACCACAAACAAACACAAAAAGACAAAACAAAATTGAATCCAAATGTAAAATCCTCCCAGAAACACATAGCACGAATAGGGTTGTTGGCAAAACTGGCTGAACTTGATTAGTTAGGGAAAAAAGAAAATACTTATTTTAGTGACATTTGGGGCAAGAGCTTTCTGAAACATTTTACTCATTGTGACATGCCAGGTAGGGTCTGCTAAATTGTATTTTCCAGAGCAGAAATGTATTGTTTTGTTGTAATATATACACACCTCCATTGTAAAAGCCTTCAGATGGTACAGAAATCTAGGGAAAAAATGTTATTCTACCATTCAGACACCATTGCTAATATTTTCATATAAAACTTTCCAGATTTTTTTCTGTGTCTTTACAAGTGTTCAGTTGACTTTAAGTCTTTTTTTTTTAAGTAGGATCAGACTATACACATTTTATAATGTTGGTTTTTATCAAATTACTATCCAATTGTCCATTTTTTTCATAATTTTTAATTGATTCTCAGTATTCCACCATTGTATAGTGTGCTTCTATACAATAAGTAGAGTATTCTTGTACATATCTTCCTGTATTTGTGTACTTGTTTCTTTGCCATGAATATTTAAGGTGGAGTTGCCATGTAAGAGAGTACATGCTTTTACAAATTTTAAAAACTATTGCAAAATCTCTCTCCAAAAAAACTTGTATTAGCTGACTTGTCTATCATTATTGTGGGTGAGTGCCCATGTCGCCACACCCTTAGAAATCACACAGGTTAAAAAAAGAAACTGTACTTTAACGGGGCTGTCTTTCAAGTCTTTGGGTTCAGGGTCATTGGATGGGCACTATGGGTTTGTTCCTGGTTGCTGAGGTCAGGGTCATCTAACCAGTGCATTTTATTTCTTTGTCCCAGGCTATACCTTGCTTCCTTTGCAGTCTACAGTCATATTTTAAACCTTCTCCCTGTTTTCTTCTTCCTCAGATTGAGGAAGACACATGGCAGAAATACTATTTGGAAGGAGTCTCCAATGAAATGTACACAGAATATCTCTCCAGTGCCTTCGTGGGTCTGTCCTTCCCTACTGTTTGTGAGTAAGTGACTGTTGACTGGGTGTTCATTAGCTCTCGGGCATATTTAATGTACCCCTCACAGAAAGTCACCTACCTCTGGGTCACTTGGCAATTATTGGAGGGTTGGGGGGTACTGTGTGCTAAGTTCTGTGTGATGATGAATAACAAAGTGGCTCATTACATGTCCCTGCCTTGGGGATTTCCCCTGGTGCCAGATCCTCCAGACCTGAGAATCTGGGGCTTGGATCCATCATTTGTACTAATTCAGGAACTGCAATTAATCTCTCTATCTCAAATTGTGCTCCTATAATGTAGGCCTATGTGAGAAGGGTAGCATGAATACTTTCTCTCTGATTTAATTTTTAAATTTTATTTTTATATTTGGTCCTAGGGTTTGAACCCAGGGCCTAACACGTGCTCAGCATGCACTCTACCACTGAGCTACACCCCCAGCCCTCTCCGATTTTAATGTTGCAAACACAAATCTTGCCAGACCCTGAATTAAGGGATTTTAGTCTGTCTTCTCATCAAGTCAGATTATAGAGACACGAGAGAAACTACTGAAATAAAACCATCAAAGTGCTTTTACCGTTTATTGAGGAAACATGTGACCAAATGTACAAAAGGAGGCCTTAAAGGAACCCTTAGCGATTCAGCCCCCGCATGGATAGCCGCCATGTTGTCGCAAGGTTTAACTTCCTGCACTGGCTCAGCAGGAGGGAGCAGAGCACGGCTGCCACGGCCCCTGCAGGCTGAAGAGGTGGTCAGCTACAGGGAGGACCTCGCCTCAGGAGCTGCAGTTGGCCCCCGTGAGGCATAAAGCTGCCTCAGATTCCTCACTTAGAATCTCAAGTGCTGGGTTTGAGCCAAATGGGGACTTTGTCCCCCGTGAAAACCCAGAAGCCCTGAGAATGCTGAGATGCTAAGCCTGATCTATTGACACCTGCATAATGGGATTGATGATCTCTGCCTCATTGATCAAACCTCCGAGAGCCCACTGGGCTGAGGAAGAAGAGCCATTTCCTTGCTCTCCCTGTCCATTTACTAACCAAACCTGCCTTCTGGAAAGGGAGGTCTGAAGGTGCCAGAACAAAACCATGAACTCTTTACAAGGAAGGAAAGTCCAGAGGGTTTGGGGGTTTGTCTGTGTCATCATCTTCTGTTCCCTGTGCAGCAGGGAGGGAGATGGAGCACTTGGTCGCTTTGTGTTTACCTGGAGACTCTTGTCAGCGAACACAGCAGGTGGACGCTGCCAGTGCCTGGCCCAGACCCTAAGCACTCCAAAATGGTGTGGCTGTTTACTGAAATTTCTCACCCTGTCTCTAAGCGAAAGTTTAAATGTTAAATGGACTGGAAAAGTGAATAGGTAATTGATTCGGAAGGAGTTATTTTCTGAAAATGGATGCCCTATTGTAACTCCCGCTTGCTCCTTTCTTTGAGAGCTATTTCTCTTTCTGCCATGGGAAGAAGTTAACCATTCAGAGGCGCCGGGCCCTGGAATGCTGGGGCTGTTCTGGGGGAGGTTTCTCCTCCTCGGAGCTCAGCCTGCCTAGGATGGAAAGCCCCAGGAGGAGCCTGGACGTAGAACTGGTTTTACTAAAAGGAAAATGAAACTTCATATATGTGTGTGTGTGTGTGTGTGTGTGTGTGTGTGTGTATAGTGGGGGTGATCTGAGCATGCAGTAGAGCTGCCACTGCCAAGGGAGGGGTCTCATAGAGTTAGGGGTGTAGACTGGGGAGTCTCTAAACCCTCTTGCTTGGTCACTGACTAGTGTGTGTCTGATACCAGTGATCCCTCAGAAGGCCCTTGGTTCTTCCTGTTTTCTCGCCTCTCTCTTATTCTGCCCCTGGAATGGGAGTCAGTTCATTTGAGGACTAAGAAGGGTGAGGACTGCTGCCACTAGGGGCTCTGATACTCACAGGGTACATTGGACATATAGTTGCCTAATGTTTCATTTCTTAAAGGCATGTGGCCCATTTTTTTTTTTTAAAGTGGTATTTCGCACAAAAACTGGATTTCTGGCCTCTCTTGAAAGTTCACTGTGGCCATACAGGACCTGCAGGACTGACTCCCATTTGTTATAGCAAAGGGTTGGTACAGTCCCCCATCCTGATGTCTTCAAGGAGGCCAGGGTAGCATCCACATCCCAGATCTGGCATTGTGCATACATGATCTTGTCAACCCTGACCTGCTGGGTGGTGTGAAACTTGGCCTTCAGCACTGGCTCTAGAGTCAGGCACAGGTAGATACAGTGCTGCTTGAATATTTCCCTTGATTGATTTGCATGTTTAGAATATGTCCCAAGGAGGAGAAAATCACTCAGACCTACCCTGCTATCAGAGAATTGAGTGTTTGTTCAGTAAAGCTACCAGAATACAAAAAAAAAAAAGAAAGAAAAAAAAAAAAAAAGCCAACTTCTGATGTGAGTGAGAATGTGTTCAACTTAGTGCTATTATTCCTTAATGCAATGATACAGCAGAGGTGGAACTAATCAATAAAGAAAGGACATTTAATGAGATTTAGGAACATCCCAAAACATTGAAGCTCTCCTCAAGCATTTGATTATCTGGAGGCTTAATTATCTGTGTTTTCTACTTTAAATTAAAGAAAAGCTATAACTCAAAGTTACCAGCAGTTTAATGATAACACTCTTCAATTCAGGTTAATTAAAGCACAGCCGTAATTAGAGTGTAGTGTTGTATATCACTCGGCTGGCGCATAAGTATTTTCATTACTGTAAGAATTGGCTATTCAATTTCAAGATGACATAAAGGACGCCAAAATATATTTTAGGCTGGTTCGGGGAGAAGAAAAAGAATTGGAGAATATTCTGGGTATAATAAAGCACAGATAAAATATACAGATTTTCAGAGCAGTTTCTGTAATTATGTGCTGCACTAAAACAATATGCGGCCAATAATGTCTTAAAGCATGAAAAGAAATAAATTTGTTCTTCCCCCAGGCTGGCAGAATGCCACTTCACAGGATGGGATCACTGCACAGGAGAGCTTGGAGTTTTCTCAGTCTGTCTGTGGAAAGATAAGGGGCCAAATACATAGGTAAAGTTCAAGGTCATTTCCCAAGAGAACAGAAAGGAACTGGAGAGAAGGCAGGAGGGGCAGAAGGCCTCCCAAAGCTAGCTTCTTAAAAATGTCAAGCCTAGCCAGGTGTAGTGGTGCACACCTGTAATCCCAGTGGCTCGGGAGACTGAGGTAGGAGGATCTCAAGTTCACAGCTAGCCTCAGCAATTTAGCAAGTCCTTGATAACTCAGTGAGAAACTGTCTTTAAGTAAATATGAAAAAAGGCTGGTAATGTGGCTCAGTGGTTAAGTGCCCCTGGGTTCAATCCCCGGTCCAAGAAAAAAATTCCAGCCCAGAGATACTTTCTCAATACTCTCTTGTCCAGGATGAGACTCACATCAACTCTGTACTTGAACTTCTCAGTACCAGCCTTCTAGCTGCACTGTGTGTGTGAGCAAGAGATACAACTTTATTCCCAAACCAGAAGCTACTTTAGACAAAATACAAAATCATATCAAACCTTTCATCTATATTTTCTCATTTATCCTCTCAACCATCCTATAATGTTTATATTAATGTGACTATTCCTGTTTTATAAATCAGAGGACATGGATGCCCCCTCCAAAGCCACCTGCCAGACAGGTTACAGACCAGGACTCTGACCCTGCCTGGCGCAGTGGGGGAGACTCAGAGTAGGTGCTCCTTGACAGCTGGCTTCTCAGAAATTCCCTGGGGAGCTTATTAAATGGAGTGACATCCAGCTTCATCTCCAGATATTCATGTTGGGACGAGTCCTGAAAATGTTTATTGTTTTAAACAAGGAAGCCAGGCGGTTCTGATTCAAAGTCTGAGGATTAGAACTCCTATCTCACGATCCCACTTCGCACCCTGGAATAACCTATTCTTGTTCCCCACTTTGGGCTCAGTCACTGGAATGTTTTAGCCATAGAATTATAGGAGGGCCACATGTTGCAAGCTTGTGTTAAAACTGGGGCCTTTGCTTGAGCTTCTTTCCGTCTTTCCCTCTTCACGTGGGGTGTTCTGCAACCTCCAGGGACAGGACTGAGTTGGCACTTTGCCATGCCAGGAGAACCACTGACTGCTCTCCCCACACCCCAGGCCTAATCCAGATCAGTACAGGGAAAAGACGTGGGGGCACTGAGCCCTTTAAAGCCTGTAGTCAGGTCTCCACTGGGGTAAGTAAGGCAGGATCCACTGGGAAGGACAAATAAGCACAAATGTAGAAAGTCCTTGGGAAACAAGAGCTGGGTCAAGGCCAACCCCTGAAGTCATCTTTTGGCCTCATTAGAGATCATGGTGGGCCCAGCCTGGACCTTCCCCAAGATGCTCACAGGATGTTCCTTTCAAGGGCCAGCAGCTCCTAAGCATGTCCCCTTGGTTTTGCCCCTGGAACTCTATGGCAGTCACCCCAAAGCATAGGAGCTTTGGGACCTAAAGGAGGGAGAGCATTCCAGTGTTACCTGAACACCTGCAAACCACCTGCTCCTCCCTCCACCTTCCCCTGTGGGCAAATGTGAACGTGCTGGGCCAGCACCAAACCTGCAGGGAGATGGGCAGGGTCCTGCATATGAGCGACTTCCACAAGAGGATGCTGTGTCAGGCACAGAGTGTGAGCCACGGAATTGCAAAGATCTGGGCTCAAACCCTGGCATGGGCCACTTGCCTGATACAGGTTTGGGTCTTTGTGGACCCCCTTCCTTGGACGCTACCAGCTGCCTACCTTGGACTTGGTGTTACTCCCAGTTTCCTCATCTCTAAAATAGGATTATCATTTCCCTCTCAGTACTAGTTAATGTCGTTTCCCCCCAGTTGCCCCTCCTTTTTCTTCCACCCCCTCAGTCCCCATAAAATAGAAGCACCTAGAAAGAAAGACATACCTTGTGGCATTTCCAAGTTCTGTTAACCCTTACTGTCCAGTGAATTCTCCTGCCTATCAGTCACCAGTCAACAGACCAGATATTTAAACAATTTGGGATATTTGTACCATTATCCCAAGCTTGGTGCCACTTCTAGAAGAATCTATGATTAGATCTGACCAAAAAGATGGACATGAAAAGATTAATAACAATACTTATAAATACTGAAGGATTTGGTTTTTCTACGGTGGTTTCCTTCACACCTTGCAGTCTGGCTAAGGCAAATCATACCCATCCTCAGAGAGACACAGTACCCCTGAAGTGCCTGGTGGAGACCCCCAACTGGAGTATAGATGCTGAGGGTTGTGGGGAAAGCTCCCTGCAGGCTGGAGTAACCAGGGGAGGCTTCTTGGAGGAGACACCCTTTGAACTGTTCCTCCTAAGGACATTGGATTCAGATGGAGGGTAAAGAGGGAAGGGGGTATTTAAGGGATTGGGAATTGGGATGAGAGACAGGGCCACACAGTACGACACAGAACCACACAGAATTCCCTGAACCCTCAGGTCTCAGATTTTAGATGGGAGAAAGAGAAACACTGGATATATTTTGACACACGATGTTTTGGGGAGAAATGGGGAAGGTGTTTTCATCATAAGCGTTAGCAAAGGCGAGGATGCACTCCCCTGCCCCAGGCAGGGAGAGGGGAGAGCAGGCAGGTGGGCAGCAGCAGCCAGAGGAAGCCAGAGGCTCAGCAGCCAGGCTGCCACAAGAACTCTGCGTTCTAGGTTCTGAGTCCCCCGGCGAGTCTATTAGTCAGTCATTCATCACTTGCAAAATATAAAAGCTTAATTGTATCAGGTTTTTATGGTGCAGGGGGGATTAGGACAAAAGATGTATGTAAAATATGATGTGTCTCTCTGTCCCTCTGCAGCTGATGGAGCAGTTAAAATTCAGATTTGATGCGGAGTATGTTATGCCCAGTAACTGGGGGAGTTCAAGCCAGAGCTTTCCGGGCCATGCTGAAGGGCATGTCCTCACAGCCAGCGGTGAGCGTAGGCGCTACTGGGCTGGCTTCTGACAGTGCAGGGAGATTCCCCATCTCCCCACTGCCAACCTGTGTTCAGTGCCCCTGGAATTCAGAAAATCCTGCTCTCTTGTGTTGTTTTGCATAGGCAGATCTTTCAAAAGAAGCCTCTTGAGGAAACCAAGAATGTCAGACTGCCCAGAGAAACCAGTCTCTTGCCCCATGAAAACTCTAGCTAATTCACCTTGAGTCCTGTTGAATAATTAGAAAGGCATCCAGATTTGAACATGGAGCAGAAAGGCAACCCCAGTTGTTAAATGATAGATTCCTTTAGACTGGCTGCAGAAATGGGCATATTTTAAGAATTTAGGGAGGGCTCAAATCTCATCTTCTCAAAAATATTTTCCTTCCACAGAACTGGCCCTATTTACCCATGTATCATGAGAGTATTGTAATTAGGGCTTAACACATTTGAAAACAGATGTAAGGATAATATTGATGATTATTTCTAATATATGGTCCAGAAAGGTGGCCAGTAATCCATCTGTATGTTAGTGAATAAACCAGTGACAAGAAAATCTACAGGAATCCTTAAAGATAGACTGTAGAGGCAATGGCAGGCCCGGAATTCTTGACAGAGGAGTCAGGGAGGGAGATGAATTGGAACCTTGACTCCATGCTGGGTATATTTAGATCAAATGCACAGTTTTTCTTTATATTATGTTTCTGATTAATATTAATAGCAGCACTCTCTAAAAATAACTTTGTTCTTACTTTAGTCAAATGATAATTGTCTGTGTAATGTAATCGTTTTTGGGGGTATTTTTTTACCAGGTTTTGAACCCAGGAGAGCTTAACCACTGAGACACACTCCCCCTTTTTTCCTTTAAATTTAGAGACAGGGTTTCACTGAGTTGCTTAGGGCCTCACTAAGTTGCAGAAGTTAACTTTGGACTCACCATCTTCCTGCCTCAGCCTCCCCAGCCACTGGGATTATACCCAACTTGTTTTTCAATTTCATGTATTTTAGGTGTGCTAGTGGCATGTGTGTGTGTGTGTGCGTGTGTGATGAGTGTGTGTGTGTGTATGCACACATTTGAGAGTATGGACTATTTTAAAACCTTCCCATTGCTCCCTTACCCCAAAGCAATGAAGAAAAGGAGTTTACCAACACCTCCATAAACATGTTCATCACTTCTGTTTTCTTGGGTTCAAGTCTTCAAAATTATGATGTTTTAAAAATTTTAACTAGAGGTTTTCATCTTGAGAAGTTACTGTTGCCAATCAAAGCTCTGAAATGTAGATATTTTCCATCCTAGCCCCTTGATTCTAGGGACCTGATTCCCCAGAGTGCCGTGTTTACATCAAATCTACTCTGGTGATGAGCATCAGCCAGACAATCCCAGGGGCCTCTGGGTAGCAGGAGAGGGGCTGGTGTTTCAGGGGGCTGATGCTTCCATCCTCACCCACCTTCCTCTCAGGGTGAGTCACCTTCACTAGCTCCAGACCCCATCTTTGCACACTCCTCCTGAGCACATTAGAAGGTGCGAACTCTATGACAAGTTTCCATGCTTAATTCACACCAGAAAGCAATCTTTGCAGTCAAGGGGGCTGACTTAATGGCAAGAACAATTTATTTCCCTCTGGGTAGGTAGAAACAGTTGGACTCTAATTCTTAAGAGCCTTTGTTCAGGAACATCTGGGTTGAAACTACTATAGTTAACAGATGATGCTGGCAGTAAAAAAAAAAAAAAAAAAAAAAAAGGAAAAAAAAAAGAAAAAGACTTTGTATAATGTCATTGTCAAATTTGGTAGACCGCTACTTAATAATTATCAGAAAAGCAATCTAACTTGTTATTACAACAGTTTTATTGCAGATTGCTGGTTTAAGACCTTTTTGTGACAAGTGGCATTTTTTTCTTAAAAAAAATAAGTCATTTCTATTCCCCTGTAATTATTTTTTGCAGCCAGTGACAATTTCCTGCTTTGGACATATTGGGACATTTTATTTTAGAAACTAAGAATTAAATTCTTGCTAACTTATAGCTGATCTTACCCTATTTGTCATGCTGTGAAGGCTTCCTGTTTTGTTTTGTTTTTTGTTTTTTGTTTTTTTTTTTTCTTGTGTCTTACCTCTTCCTAATCTTGCTTCTTGATTCCACATTGGTCCTCTGTTCTTTGAAACACAAATACTCTGGGTAAAGCCAGAGAATGGCTTTAAGGACTGAATGGCTCCACATTGTCCTCCAAATAGTGTTGAATCATGGAAGTAAATATTTAACCACAGACATCAGTTTTGGAAAGTCTGAAGGCATAGTCTTAACTGTGTTCCCCTTGCAACATGATCTCTAGAAGATTTGAATGATCTTAAATCAGACTTGCATCTTGGCATAATAGATCCAAGGCCAAGATTAGATTCCCACAGCCTATTACTGCAACTATTTCCTCTGACACCCTTTTTTTCCAGTTTGTCTGCTTGAAGCTAAGAAGCATCTTGTCTGAGGACCCTGTACATGCCTCCTTTATTCTGGCTAGACTTTCCTAGTTTTCTACTCTGTCCCTTCTGCATCACTTCAGTAACTTCTGAGATTCGGCAGCCCATTTATTAATGTGTTTATTTATTCAGCCTTTATTGGAAGCTTGCTCTTTGCAAGCCTCAAGATGCCAGGGAAGCAGAGCATGCATCCTATACTAGAGATACTCAATCTAGAGTGGAGAGAGATAAACAGGCAAGAGATCAACCCTGTCAGCTCCATTTTTTTCTTGCTTCCCTCTCCTCTTCCCCACTGGATACCCCCACCAGACGCTGCACCTCTGCTATATTCTTAAGCCCTGGACACCGACACTGGCCAACTCCCTGGGGCAAAAATCTATGGATTGAAGACTTAGGGTACAGCCATAGTTCTGCTCCAGTCTGAATAATGGTTTATAATTCAACATATTTTGCCAACCCATTTGGGAGCAGGGGTTAAAAACTTAGATACCCATAGGGGGCAGACAGTTAACAACAAAATTTGAAGAGTGAAGGGGTCCAAGACAACTTGGAGCAGTGGGGACTCGGGCACAGTGGCGAGCACATGTCCCCTCCAGGGGTTGGGGAGTGAGTACTTCATAGTGCCAGTCCATTTTAGCCCTATGGATGGTGGTTTCAGTGTGACTTTATGTGATTTTGCAAGGAAAGCTGAGAAGCCATTTTTCCTTTATTGTGAAGTCACCTGTTGGTATTTGTGTCCAGCTTTTAATAAAACACTGTAATGGCCAAGCAGAATGTGTCTGCATGTTGGGCTGTGACCACAACTTCACTTCTCTATTCTTAAGTGAATCATCTGTGTGCCACACTGCATTGGGACTTGATTTCTGCTTCTGGCTTCCTAACCATTCCTTCATTTCCCTTGGTGACCGAATTCAGGGCCTCGTGCATGCTAGGCAGGTGGTCTTTTGCTGAGCTATGTCCCCAGCCCCACGTTTGTCTTTTTTGTGTAAAAGCCATTTGACCTTTAGCCAGTTGCTAATTGTTTTGGACTTCAGCTTGTCTTTTATATGAGAAGGGCAGGATCAGTCACTTTGAAAGGTTGGTGTGACACTTTGCCTTTATTCACTCGGTTTACATCACTCTATGACTTTCTTCTCCCGTTTCTCCTTTGGCCAGTGAGCAACAGCTTGTTTTGGGCTAAAGGACTTCTTAAAAGGAGGTTTCTGTAAGGGATTGTAGAATCATCTTAGGCATGAATTGAAAGTTTGGAGGTTTTGTCAGGCATGGCAATTTGTGATGCCAGCAACTCAGGAGGCTGAGGCAGGAGGATTGCAAGTTTGAGACCAGTCTCAGCAACATGGTGAGGCCCTAAGCACCACGTTGAGACCCTGTTTCAAAATAAAAGATCAAAAAAGAGCTGGGGATGTGACTCAGTAGTTCAACCTCTGGTACTGAAAAAAAGAAGGAGAAGGAAAAATGTTAGGAGATTTTGAATTTAAAATTGGAAGAATGCATGAGGTTGCATAGATTGTGTTGACTTTCCTGCATTAGGAAGCTCCTTTTTCTGATATCCAGTTGGTAAATGACATTATAGTAGCTAGGAAGAAATACTTCACCATTACTATGAACAATTCTTTTCTTCTCACCAGTAGGCTTTGTTTCATAAAAGCAAAGCAATTAAGATCTTTGATCCCATGAATAACCAGAAACCCAAATTGAAATGGTCATTGCTTATAGGATAACAACAAATTAACCTTTGCATAATCCATGCTAAGTGAAGATCAGCTTTCTCCTTGATTTTTTTTTTTTTTGCTATTTAACTACTATTTACATTGGATATAGGTTTCTTAATCTGGCAGTTTGGTTGGATAAACATTGCATAAACTATCTGATCTTTTTAAATAATTTAAGCTCCAGAAGTAGCAACCCCGTAAAGGGTGCATGTTAGTGGAGCTCTATGGAACTTAAATTAAGAAGGGCATTTTCCGAGCTGCAGTTGGACATGTGTGTTGGTGTTTCAGCAAGCTGCATAATCAGCACAAAACCCAGGTCATTAGAGTCTGCTGGCAGGAATCAGAAGGCCTGCAAAACACTGCAGAACCACATACACCTGAGTGGAAGTGGGCCTCTGGAATCTGTCTGTTGAAGACAGAGCTGGGAAACCAGGACCTCATGTGTAGGAATGAGCAGTTGGTCTAATTCCTCCTGTAGAGCTCAGGGACTTCTACAGTACTATCCCACTGGATTATGTCACTTTTCCATGTAAAACCAACTGAGGTCCTCCTATTCCTTAGAATAAGCTGCATACTCCATGCCGTGGCAAAGTTGTTATAACCTTGCTTCCACCTTGCTCTCTGGCCTACTCACTATCACTCTTGACCTTGCTCACTCAGTTCCATCCTCTGTGGCTTTCTTGCTGCTTCTCAAGCACCCAGAGTTCTTTCCTGCTCCAGGGCCTTTGCACATGTCATTTCTACTCCATAGAAAATTGTTTTCCCTTATCATTTCATTGCCTGTTCTCATGCTCCGTTGTTCAGTACATCCTCAGTTGGCCCTCTTGGACTGTCACAGGTCACATACCCTTTGCCAGTCACTCTTCATTCCCTTAGGTTGTTTTCCACATAGTGTGTCACTATCTGAAAGTTTATTATTTATTCTCTCGTATATTTGCTTATTGCCTATATCTGCCAATGCAAAATCAGCTTCATGGGAGATGAAAATGTATATCCTGCTGGGTATTAGCTAGAGACCTAATATGCAGGCACTGGGCAAGTTATATGGGTTTTCTGAGCCTTCGTTTTTATTTTTATTTTTATTTTTTAATTTTTATTTAGCTTTTAATTTTTTACAGACTGCGTTTTGATTCATTGTACACAAATGGGGTACATAATTTATTTTCTATGGTTGTATACAATGTAGATTCATACCATTCGTGTAATCATATATGTACATATGGCAATGATGTCTGGCTCATTCCACCATTTTTCATACCCCCCTCATTTTCTTCTACATATTCTAAAGTTCCCCCATTATTCTCTCATTACCCACCCCCACCCTCATTATATATCATCCTCCACTTATCAGGGAAAACATTTGGCCTTTGATTTTTTGGGCTTGTGAGCCTTAGTTTTATCAACTGTAAAATAGAGATATCAATAGAAGTCTGAAACAGTGGGGTAAAATTTCCCTCTCGGTGGTACTGGGGTTGTGGCTCAGTAGCAGAGTATTTGCCGAGTACGTGTGAGGCACTGGGTTGAATTCTCAGCACCACATATAAATAAATAAAGGTCCATCGTCAACTTAAAAAAATATATATATATACATATATTTATATATTTCCCCTCTCAGGGATATTGTGAGGAATAGAAGGGGCCATTAAGGAAGGCCCTACCCTTTGACCTGGCACCTTATTCCCCATAAAATTCTGGAATTAAATAACCTTTATCTCATTTTTCAATCTATCAGTCATCCAAGTTCATTATGCAAAATGTCCTTAAAAACAAAGTGATAATTCTCATTGCTAAAAGCTGTAATATATATGCAATTCATTTTTTGTTTATGTGAGTTTTTAGTTTTGAGTATGTAAATATATATTTGCATGTAATTCTATCATGTTATTTACAAGTTTGCATCTTGTTTTATAATAGTATTTGTCAGTTTTATATTTTGAAATAGTCTTGAAAAAGTCATTTTGGATGCTGCCTAACACCATCTTGCACCATTTAAACATTACCTTATTATTGGACACTTAGGTTGCTTTAGAGTTTTCTACTCTATATAAATAACACTGACCTGAACACCTTTATAAGTATTTTATGGCACCTCTTATTATTTTCTTAGAATTAAAACTCAGTGAGAGGGAAACATTTCTTTACTGAGCTCTTTATATCAGTGGGTACATTCTCCATTCACTATGGAGAATTCTAAGCAAGTCCAAAACTTTTCAAGAAGTTGTTCTGGTGGAGGAGGGAAATTCAGACACGTGAAACAATAAACAACTGGGACCGGTGTAAAATAGACTCCAGGCCTAATACTGTGGTTACGGACTAGGCGCTGGAAGAGTCCTGAGAATAAAAATCAGGAGTAGCTGAAGCTGGAGAACACCTATGGCTTGGGAGATTAGATGCACTGTGTCCTGGGAAGAAGGGGCCAGTGCAGAAGAGAAGGCATTTGGGTGGGGCGGGAGGCAGGAGTGAAGGCAGGGAGCCCGGAAGGAGCCAGCCACAAAGCACCGGGCAGATGAGGTGAGACAGCTTGGATGAGCCAGGAGTGACAAAGCCGTGGTCATGTGCTGGGCACTTACACGGAGGCAAAGTATTATTACCATCATTCCAAGCACACAGGGGTCTGCTCGGAACAACAATAAAAGCCATTTGTACAAAAGACCGAAATGGAATCCAAATAACAGGTCCAGCTGCTCCAGATCTCTCCCTCCCCCCGTAGTTAACGTTTTACTACCCAACCGAGTAACTAATGAATCTGGCCCTGTGTAAATCCCCAGGCAGGAATCCCTGCTTGGGGTCTGTCTAGACATCCAGACCTGAGAGCAATTTGCACTTTGAACATCCAGCGCCTTATCACTCACAAGAAATCAGGTCTAATGGGGAAGCGGGGGCTGTGGCTTCCACCCTCCCTCTGGCGCTGGGACAGTGGAGTGAGGATCCCCTTGGATAAGGACTGCGTTAGTAGACCCAGCGGTCCTAACGGTGTTCCTTGTGTGACTGACTGCTCATCCAGGAGCACTGACTGCGAGTCTTCTCCATCTCATTGCAGGCTGTGTTTTGTGAAGCTCAAGCTCCTAATGATAGCCATTGAGTACAAGTCCGCCAACCGAGAGAGCCGGTAAGTTGGCTGCCTCCCAGCAGCCCGCTGACATCTGATGCGTGAGTGTGCATTTGGAGAACTTTTGGTCCACTTCCTCTTTCTTACATGTTGTTTATTTGCTTGGAAGCTGACACAACACCTCTCTGACCCTACAGGGTACACTTAAGGCATGCTCAGCCAGACACCGCAGCTCCTCTCTCAGACCAGCCTAGCATCCCAAGTTCAACTGGGTGTCCGGAGAGGATTTCCCCAGAGGAGAGGGATACGCTAGCTATTCAAGTACCTCCACCTGATCATGTCAGTGTGGGCTTTTTGTCTTCTAAGCACACAGCCAGGGACAGACCCTTTCTTGAAGCCCTTGTTTACCTCTGTGAGCAAGAAGCAGGTGGACTCGGCCTCCTTTACAGCAGGCCTGGGGTAGAGCCATGATGGGAGACACCAGCCCTCTTGATAGCCAAATTACAAGCAGCCTATTGTGTACCATATGTGCTTCTCCCAGTGCAGCCGAAATCCAGGTGGCAGAATATCAGCTTCATGTAAATTAGCCAGGAGAGCAGAGCTCAGAGGCAGGAGCTCTCTTTATTTATTTATTTTGCACTTAATTATGTGCAAATCAGACTGATGAGGGACAGGGTCTGGTTGAAATAGATAACGCACCAGTCAATACTCGGGATCACGGCTGGAAGAGGGCGTCATCATGTTAACATGGAATTTTGTTGATGGGGTACTGAATGCATTGCAGATAAAATAAACAGAGATGATTTTTGCTCACCACTTCTTATCAATAGTTTTGGAAGAAAGAGAGCTGGTTGAGAGAGGCTCTGGCTTTTGTTCTCTGAAATGACATATCCGGAGTCTGTTCCTCCTATGGTAAATCATTTGTTCCTGCACATGCACAAGGGTTGAGTGCAGACACCTGCTGGCAAACGCCTTCAGAACTGAGCAGATGCAGGGCAAGACTAGAAGGTTCCTGCTATCATCATTGAAGGAGTTTTCATTATCTGAAAAATTGACCCAATAAAGCCAGATTTCCAAATGTACAGTCTGTGTCTATGACCCAAAAACAAAACAAAACAAAACAAAACAACCCCACAAAACACTGGATTGTAAGCAAGTCCAATCCAATGTTTTCTCTTCCTTAACCACCAGATCAGATTGTATGCAAAGTCAATCTGATCAAATGCTGAACTACTTTGAAAATCCAAATCAACCCAAAGGAAGATGAAGTGGTAGATTTGGTGGCCACGTGTAGAACATGGCTGTAGCAATTAACAGATATGTATATATGTATACATTTTTTTCCATGTTGGCAAAGTGAAAAATATTGGGAGAAAGTTAAGAGGGTCCTGGCTATTTTTTGTTCAACAGCTAAGGTGGAATCTTCTGGGGTGACTCTTTGACCATGTTTTTGCCAGTCCTCACCTCTACGTGTTCGGGGGCGGGGCTCGTGGATACTGGATTTTTGCAGATTATATTCTTCACATTGCCAAATCAGTAAATATTTGTGTAACTCTGTGTTCTCTCTTTATCACTTCTGTGCATTTCTCAAACAAACAAAAAAAAAGTGTCATGATGATGCGAATAGTGTTTTTCCGACCATTCTGGAATAACTTCACGGCAGGAGACTGCTTGATAAACCTTGACCAATCTCCCACCTGCTGCCTTTTGGTCACAGGGAAAGAGAGGGAAAGGCAGTTGATGGTTCATTGTGAATCCACTGTCACCATTCTAACAAAATGAGCTCAGCGATCTCCCTGAAGACATCTCTTCTTTGATGGGCCCTCTAATTGATTCACAAATCTGAGATGTTTTCAACAAAGCCATATTTATTGATACGTTCTCAGACTTTTTTTTTTTTCTAAAAAAAAAAGAAAAGGTGAAAAGAACTTGTTTGGCTTTGTTTTGGCTTTCTGTGTGCAGTTGCCAGCTTTGGGCCTCAGGTGTGGCTTGGTCTCAGTGTGGAAGCACTTTGGTTCTTGTGGGAAAAGGTGTGTCTGAGGGAATGTGGATCATGCTCCTGAGATAACACGGGAGTCATCCAGCAGAATGGCCGTGTTAAACAATTTTGGATGCTCCCTGAGAAAACACTTTGATTTTGTTCTTCATGCAAAACGTCCCCTTTCTTACTCTCTCACATTTCGTAACTAACCAGGTGTTCTGGTGCAGAGAAGCCTGCCTCTCCCTCCCACCCTCTTGCTCAACCTGTGTTTAACAGCCTCCTTCGTTGTTGGTTTCACCCATGATGCTGATTTCATGCTTTGCTGAAAAACCTTGTTTTCACCTGCATCCTTCAAGTGATTTGAAACAAAGGTTTTATTCCTTCCTTCCTTCTGGTGTCAGTCGATTTATTATCCAATTGTTTGATTTTAAATTCTTTTCTTGTCGTTTTGCAGAAGCCGAAAGCGGTATGCACTCTTCGTTAACTTTCCTTCCAACCTCCACCCTCTGTCTTCACTCCTAACCACAGGACTAACCATTTGCCAAGAATTCAAGAAGAGAGAGATTATATATATAGATGTACCTATATATAATCTCATTCCCTTGTCTAGTGTATATATATGTTAAACATATATATACATATATACCCCTCTCCAACCAGAGTACATAAAAATCAAAAGTAGCCTGTTGCTGTCCTTGTTTGATTTGTTGATTTTTTTGGATGACGCACTAACTTCTTTGCAGGAAGCTTAAAGCAAGAAAAGGCATAACCCTATTTTCAGTCATGGCACCGATGATGGGAACAAATACTAGTAAAGTTGAAAAGGAGGACGCTTCTCTCCAGCCCTTTGTGTCTGTTTCTGTATTGTCCTAATGTGTCTCGGTGTCCACCAGACGCGGGTGCCATCTTGTCTACATCCCATATCCACGTTCCCAGTGACCTCCTGCTTCCTGTGTTGAGTTTCCACTTTGTAGAACAGAGTTTCTGTCCTTCAACCACAAAACAGAGACCAAACCCTTATGCTTTTTTTTTTTTTTTTTTTTTTTTTTCCTTATACTTATTTTGGTGATCTCATTTTAAGAATTTACTTTCCTGGGCAGTGCTCAGTAAAGATGAAGAACACTGCTACAAAATTGCCAGAGTATCACACTTGATTTACTGAAGGAGTGCTGTTTATTGGGACAAACTCACTATTTCGTAATATGAAGTAGCTCAACTTCTTCCACCGTGTGACTTCATCCTGTTTTGCTGCTGTTTTATGTTGCATGAAGCACGACTAAATCATCATCAATGGCATTTTTTTTTAACTTTTTGGTTAAAATTTCCAGTATAATTTATCAATAATGTGTTTTCTAAGACAGTATTGTTGAAAACAGATCTTTGCAATGCCTACTTGTTCATCTTTCCAAGAGTTGTTTTTCTCCGTGGTTGTGATCACTGTCCTGTGTTCGTGTTTGTAATCATGGTGTGAGTGTGAGTGTGTGTGTGTGTGTGTGTGTGTGTGTGTGTGTGTGTGTGTTTGACTCTTTCCACAGTCCGCTCCTCTGTGATTTTGGAGTAGATGTATAATAGAGGTGGCTTCCTGTCAGTTTGGTATTATTGATATGATCCAACTGCGAGAAGTTACTGCAACACTTTGCATCTTCAAAGGTCCACAGTGGATGCACCTCTGCTGTTGGCTTTTGGCCTCTGAGTCTTTTTATCTTGTGGTGAAGGCATGATGTGATATAGGCATGACTTGTCCTAAAGTGACCTGGCTTGCTCCCAGAACCAAATATCTGGCATCATCCTTCTCAGATCAGCTCTCTCTTTCCCATCTCCATGTGGATAATATTTTCACATGTACAAAATATATTTTAAGATTCTATTTCTAAAATTATTGAGGTGGATTTGGGCTAAACAAACCCTGGCTCATATCCCTGGGGGACCATAGTGGCCGTCATTTGAGTCTGATCAACTGGGAGCAACCTGTGTTACATTGTCTCTATGTCAGTGAATTGGGCTTAATATATTAAAGCATGGGATACAGAACTGTGCTTCCTACATAGATCCTCAAGTAAACTGTGTGTTTCTAGTTGCGTGGGACTCCAGCAGCACATATTTAAAGCCCAGAAGAGATGAAAAGTTCCAGAAAGGTGATACAGCTTGAGACTTGGGGTTTCTCTGAATTGTGCCCTAACACAGCCCATAAACTTCAGTGCAGTTGCGCTCTCTTAGAGGGGCACATTTGATTCAATAAAACCCAAACTGAGAGCAATTGTATATGAATGTGTGTGATCAGACAGGCCTATCCCATTGGCGTGAGACGTCTGGGCACAGCATGAGCGGAAGTCCTAGTTCATTCTTATTTGCTTGCTGTAGTAATGAAGTCCCATTAGTTTGCTGGACACAATCATAATTACCGTGTTATTGAGTATAAACTGTATTCTCATATGAGTCATGATATTTTCTTGATTGCTTGGGGAATGGTACATGACACTATCAAAAACAGAGGGGAAGGAGAGATACACACCTATCATATTCATCCATAGTGGATCAAAAGTTTCCTTTAAAACAAAATTTCACTGGAATTACTGATTATTGGTCATCTCCCCAAACAGTAAATAGGTTATGTTTATAATGATTGAAGATGGTATTATGGATCACTAATATTTCCTAGCTGTTATTCATAAATGCCAGAGAATAGGGAAACAAAATCATTTCTCCCCTACCATCCCTGGCCCTGCAACCTGAGCAGTGTTCACCAAGAAATTCCCAATAAAATGGAGGACAGGTGAATACCTCTCAAGGAGCCCTGATGTAAGCGATTCCTTGTTGGACTGAGCCCTGCTGCTCCCCCATTCCAGGAGGATGGATCTTATTTTTAGGAACATATATTTCACTTCTGAGTGAGTTGTACTTTCAATATTGAAATCAATTGCTCCGAGTCCCAAAATGACTCACTGTTTGTGTCCTTGCATATTTTCATATTTATACTTAATACTTCTGAGAGATTATGAGCTCAGTAACCAATCTGCCAGAAGACACGGTCATCCCTGTCATCTCTGACGGATGAGAACTAGAGCTTGGTTTGGAAAGAACAGAGGCAACTGCCTTTCATCTTATTCAAGAAGGAAAGGAACTCAGAACTGAGACCAATGACTTAAAACTTTCATTCATTCAGCAGGAGTTGAGATTGAGACGTTCCTGTTGCATGTCGTGGGTTCTATGCTGGCTACTGTGAGAAACTCAGAAGTAAATAGAACATGATTACGTTTTTCACCCTTCTACTCAATGATGGGTTACTTACAGAAAATTTGTATTTGCTCTACATAGTGATGGGTAGACAAAGCACAAGTCTAGATAGAGAACTAAGTTGAGAGCAAAAGAGAAGGGACCACACCAGCCCTGTGCTACCAGCTGTTACTGGGTGCTTTCAATTGAAACCAATAAGTTAATAGAAAAGAGAGGGTAATTTATATGTTCTTTGAAATGAGGGAATGTCTGGCCCTGCCAAGATGTTCTTATTGGAATTCTGCTAATGGATATATGGTCTTCTTTTCTTAGAGATTTTCTGGACACTTCACCTAACACATCTTGAAGTTTATCTCTGATAAGCTAGTGAATTAGATAAAGTTGGAGCCAGAGAACTGATTTAAAGTGGCACATGGGAAAAGGGACTTTTGGCAGTCATAAGAACAAAATGGGGTTAACATTGAATATTCTCCATAAGAAATCAGAGGGTTTTGGAAAATTTTACATATTCCCATTAGAAGGTCAATAAAAAATTCTAGGGGTAGTAGGCATACTGAAGGTAAAAGAAAAAAAAAAACAGTCACTTGTCTAAAATCCTTATGTTTTTATATTTTGCAGAAATGGAGGATTAATACTTTATTTAAACTTTCTAGATTTGGAAGGTGGATAGAAGATTTAAAATCTGAACTATCAAAAACAGTAAGGTATTTCCTGAAGGAGTCTTTGGTATTCAGTACTCTTGCATAGGAATGTTGCATATTATGAGTCCCTGGAACCAGGGGCATGTACTTCTTCATCAAACCCTGAAATATAAAAGTTGAATCCAGCACAGTGGGCTTCTTTATGCATCTAGGTTTCTTTCTTTCATTTTCTTAAGGGCTGGGGTTATTCTTTCAAGTCCCACCCTGTAGGCTGCCTTAGCCCTGTCTTGGTGTTTGCAAATGGTGCTGCCTCACACTTCCCTTAAAGGCAATCCATGGGTGGGATGCTGAGATTGCACAGTCTCTGAGGCCATTGGAGATACTCTCTGTACCATGTGCAACTGCTGTAAGATTTAAGGGACAGGAGCTATTCCATGTGTTGCTAAAGGCCAGTCTGAATGAGCTCATCTCCAGCTGTTGTGCAGACATAAAAAGTATTTTGGGTTCTTCAGTCAGGAAAAGGGTACTTTCGGGGTGAGTTATTAGCATCAAAGACAAAGTGGAAAGGAGAGTTGTGGCCCTAGGAAAGTTTATTTACTCTCATTTCATTTTCTAATCACCTTGTGCATAATTAATAGCAAGCAGAGATTAAGGACCTACTATCTCTCTCAGAGCATAGTACATGCTTTAATTTTAAACACACTATAAGCGAGGGGTTATTTATCCCATTTTACAGATGAGGAGACTGAGGCTTGGCTGTGTCCACATGCCCAAAGCCAGGATCCAAACTGGTGAGGCCTGACTTGTGCACCTGAGTGCTCACCCAACATTGGAAAGTTATGTAATGTGGCATGTATGATGTACTACAATGAAACCCACTCTTCTACATAATTCACATGTACCAATAAAGAAACAACAACAACAAAAAAAACATCAATGGTGAATCTGAGATTTGAACACCAGTCTGCCCTATGTCAGTGCTGGAAATCTTTCCTTTCTGGCATGCTAACATGACCAAAAGAAGTTTAAAGCCTGTAATAAATGATCTTAACCGGTACTCACTAGAATGCCAGCCTCTTACCAGGGGCCAATTCTTGACCACTATAGATAAAGAAGCGAGGAAATGAAAAGAAACTTGTCGTTGATAGGAACCTCGCTATCACCATGTTTCACAATGGCACGACGGGTTCGCTCACTGCAGTGAGATTAATGAGGCCCACAACGTGAGGAAGGAAGCAGGGGCTCCCGAAGGCTTGTTTGGTGCACATGTGTCACCAAGATGATGCATGTCACATTTTCAATTCCATTGCTCAAGTCATGTCAGGATTTTTTTCCCCACTCAGAAGCTTTTCTTCCATTCTTATGTTAGAAATGTAGACTTTTCAATCTTTAAGGAACTAACTTTCTTTTTAGGCTCCAAAAGTCCCTGGGGGTGTTTAATGGATGCCCTGGTGCATCCACCTGCACTGTACAATCCTGAAACTTTGTCTCATTACAGGCAGGGTATTTTGGTAAGAGACCCTGTATTCCATTCCATGGGGCCCTTTAAAGAACTCTATTGAAAATGAAATTAACTTTGGGGTTTTTTTTTTACAAGAATAAAACACTAAAAGTAAAATTAAAAGTAACAGTACCCCATACGCATTGAGCCATTTATACTTTATCTCACTGTTTTCTGAAGGAAGACTGTTATTATGAACCTACTCTTGTAGAGGTGAAAATTGAGTACTTGGGTTTAGTAACTTACCCAAACTCAGGCAGTAACTCAGTGGCAGAGCTGGCATCTGGACCCCAATTTCTGATTGCAAAGCCAGAAGTAAGAGCTGCCTTGCAGAAGAGGAGTTAAGAAAATGAGCAGAATTCAAGACTTCTACCTCTCTAAAAATGTATTTAATTGACTTTGAAAAAGAAATCCATCTAAACTCTACGAGCCCTGACCCTTTCCCCTCCTGATCGTGCTAAAGCAGAGGGCCTGTGATACTGGTGTGTGAGTTGGCAGAGGGGTAATTCGGAGGTCCCTGCATAAGGCTGTTGCCTGTTATAAGCTGTGCTGTTAGCGTGGACTGCTGCTTTCTGATTTGGAAGGAATCTCATTGCTGCCTGTGGTTCTGGGGCAGAACAGTCAAATCTTCACAGACTCTTGCTACTATTTAGTGTTAATAACAATGATGACACAGGCCTGGTTTCCGTCTGTCAGATCTTGTTATAGGTAATGGTGGATGTTGTAACCACAAACAATTATTTGTGCAGTAATGATCTGCTCAGAGTGCTCCCAACAGAACAGAAGCTCACCCGGGCTCTTCCTGTGCTGCTGCAGGCAGATTGCTCTTGGCCATGACACTTTTCTGGAATGGTTTTACCAGTAGAAAAAGGTTACATGTTAATTACCATCCTCCATCTTGGTTGTTTTGGGCATCTGAGCACTTCCTTTACACCAATTTCAAATATCTTTTTCCTCAATTACCAACTTTTCAAATCAAAGAATACTTTTGTTGTCCATTGCTTCAATTAGAGTCACCAATTTAGTACCCATTAAGCCCAGAGCCTCGTCTCAGTCTCTGGGTAAGACATTCCTGTATTCTGCTTTTGATCTGCAGAAAATTAAACTTGTTTGTTTCACCCATTTATTAGATTAGGATACATTTATCTCTCCTGTCAGTGCAAACACAACTTGGTCAGCTAGTCTGTTTATACCTCTTTGAAATAGGACAGTGCATATTTAGGTTCCTACTTCCCTGCAGGGCAAGATTTTTTAGGGGTAATTTTTATTTGTTTTCTAACTACAGTTTGCCCCTAATGATATGCCAGCCATACATCTTATTCAAACACCCCATACGTTTTTATAAACAGCAGACTAGAATCACTACCTATATTCAACTGCTGACATTTTTCTTTTACACTGTCTGGCTATAACCAATTCTTCCTACCTCGGATGGACATGGAATCTACTTCCATGTCCTCATCGATGTTACGAAGATATTCAGTTTGCTCCTGTATTGATTATGGGTAGCTTGTACCATTCCCCAAAGTAATATGTGGTATGTATATGTGTATGTTTCTATATGCATATAGGGGTCCCATTAATGCTCTGTCATCTAATGGAAAATCAATGTGGCAGGAACATCATGAGAACACTAATGTTTCAATGCTGAGCATCAATAGTGTTTCAAAGGGGTTGTATTATGAGGAATTTTGCTTCATGTCCAACACCCATGATGGCAGCTACACTGCCCCATCGTGCAAACCCCAGCCCTAAAACAAAGACTTGCTTTGATTTCCTCAACTCGGAGTCTGCCAACCCAAGATTTAACCAGTAGAGGTTAATGATGACATTCTCCATCTAAACGTGTGGGCCTGTGAACATCAAACTCTAGAGAAAACCTTTGGAGAAAGCATTAGACTAGTGGGGCCCCTATAAAAATAACAGTATGGTGTTGCCTTCAAGGTTTTATTCAGAACATGACCTCACATGTGTGTCTTCTTTGTTTGTTTTTGTTCACTGAGCAGTATATTAATTAATCCTGGAAACCACCTTAAGATCCAAGAAGGTACTTTAGGATTTTTCATCGCAAGTGATGCCAAAGAAGTTAAAAGGTAAGCATTTTATTTCTATTCACTGTTTTTTCTGGCTGTTGGTCTGCTGAGATGGGCCTGCTTTCATGTGGACAGGACTCTGACCCCAAAACTACTTAATTATTCTATGGGCTTCCAGTGGTCCAAAAGTTTAATAAACAGAGATTATGCTTTCAAATACCCCCTGTAGACTCGTTTTCACATAATCAATTCCATGTCTTTGAATTAAAATAATAAATTTTTGGCACTAGAAAGCTTAGTTACCTGCTTCTTCACTTTTCAAATGAAAATACTGAAGCCCAGAGAGCAGAAACGAAGCAACAACTCTAAGTCATCCTGATTCTTGCTGACCCAGATTGACACAGCAGGACAACTGGTTCCTTGTCCAGTGCTCGTGATATTGTCTGGGCCAATTTCCTTGAGAGTTATTAGTGTTTTACTCTAAGTGCCGAATAAAATTTCAAAAAATTTTGAATAATTTCTGATAATGCATCAAAATGGCTCTATTTCTTTTGCAACCTCCTAGGTAAGTAGCTAGAGTTGTCAGCTCCATTTGTGTAGTCTCTAGCGGCAGAGCTCAGGATTTCATTGGACTCGGTGTTTCATGGCATATTTGTGTCCTTACATCTGTTCATGTAACTTAGGAAATCACAGGACAATTGATTCTATTCTAACTTGAAAAAATTTGTTAGCAGGAAAATGTGATGCCAAATCTAAGCAGGTCACTCTTCTCTACACTAATGTTACATTAAGTATTTTAAGTCTTTAATCATTTATGAAAAGTGTATGGTCTTCATTCAACGAGTTTCTACTCAAAGCCAGCCCTGCATAAAGTATGCTACCTTCTCTATGGTTTCTCTTTCAAATAACCCTGGAAGGTAAGTCTTGGTAAACACTAAGGGCTTTGACTTTCTCATCTGAAAAGTAATATAAATGATTTGTCCAAGGCCACACAGCACACAACAGGTGGCAGAGTCCTGATTGGAACTGGTTTTTCCTTTTCTAAAAGCCAGTCTCTTTCTGCCAATCTGGTAACATATCCTTATCCAGGGCTTGCTGAGTGCCAGCTCTGTTCTGGGTACTAACTACCTCCTCTGTGTCATGAACTCACTCACTCCTCCCACAATCTCCTGAAATAAGTAGCATGATTATTCCCCATTTTGTATGTGAGGAAACTGAGGCACAGACTGGCTAGTCAACTTGCCAAAAGTCACACAACTAATGAGAAATAAAGCTAGGATTTAAATCCAGGATGTCCAGTTCCAGGGCCTGTGCTATTAATGATGTGGCAAGGGGTGAGAGAACCTGACATGCTGAACACAGAACAATGAAACTTGACAGCTGGTACTTATGATTTTCTTTCTTTCCACCCACTCTAGCAAATGATCCATCCTAGTTAGAAAAATGTTAGGAAAAAGAACATACAGGCTGCGGGGCCTTTTTTTTTTTTAACTTAGTTTCTCATTAACTCAAATTTTCTTCTATAAATTGGGAAAAGATTACCATTATTCATTGTGGGAGAGGAGTAACCTCCTTACCCAGTTCATGGAACTGAGCTGTTCTTTAGAAGTATCCTGAGAATGAAGTTCATAAGAGATGGGGATGTGGGGTGCATGGGGCTGAATCCCCAGTCCCAGGCCCTCCAGAGGGGAAGGCTGTGTTCTCATCCAGATGCAGGACACAAAAGCCAGAAGCACATCTCAGCACTGCACACAGGAGGCTGGGGAGCACAGCCGTGCAGTACATCATGTACACCTCCCAGATAGCACGTAGAACGGGAAGCTCCCATTTGTGTAATTCTATTTCCTATTGCATCTCTCACTAATGAATGTCACAAATACCAGGCAGTCCAAAAAACAAATTACCTCCTATATTAGGGAGTGCAATATGTCTCATTTCTGTGCTTTATGGTCTTCACAAATACATGCTGACACAATCAGCTACAACCAGCCTGTAATTTTCCATGGTGTGTGATGTGTCAGAGCAAATGCTGTCAGTTAGGGGATTTCAAATGGATGAAGACTGCAGAAAACCACAGAAAGGACATTGGAGATTTGAATGAAACTAAACAAGTTTTGTAAAAATGGAAAAATAGATTATGACCATCTAATATTGAGTTTGCACCCTCTGCTGCAGAAGAGCAACAAAAGAAGTTAATGAATTCTAGCTCAGAGGAACTTTGAAATGCAGTGCTTTAGAAAAGAAGGGTGAAGCCATCCAGTACCAGTCTTCAAAAGGTCACTTTGGGATGGGTGTTTGAGAAACTTGTCCTTTACTCCTTGTCCCTAAGTATTTTTTTTTTTTTTCTTTTTAAATAACATTGGATCATGGTCTAGTGGCTCACTGACTCCCTTTGGCTTACAGATATGATTTTTGTTTGAGTCACAATTTTAAAAAATAAATCAGGTGCCAAGGTGAAAAAGTCATCTGCTTTTATATGAAAATTCCTTTTATTGGTTTCTACTGAAAAATTGGCAGACCCAATCACGGGAGGCATTCTCATATTCATTCATTCACTTGTCAAATGTCAGTAAATACTTAGGAGACTGTGGGCCAGGTGCCAGGGAAATGGTGATGAGCAATGGAGAGGAGCCCCTGCTCTCACAAGGCTCATGTTCCAGGAGAAGAAAGGACAGGCTTTGAAAACTCACAGTGAACGACTGGACACAGTTGAATAGCTGATTTAGGTTGGTTTTAGGTGAAGGCTGCTCTGAGAGATGGCATCTGAGCAGAGATTGAAATGAGGGGAGAGAGTCCCTCATGTAGAGATGAGGAAGGAAGAAGAGATGTGGTGGTAAGAACATCCTTAGGTTCAGAGAATCCCAAACGGGAAGTGTGGCTGGGGGAGGAGAGGCAGGGAGGGTGGTAGGAGATGAGATAAAGAAGACACACTTTGTAAAGAGGTTGGTTCATTGTGAAATGGAGTCATTGCCGATTTTAAGCTGGGGGCGACGTGGTCTGCTTTATATTACGATACAGCCATCCACCCTGCCCTGCAGAGAGTGGGATGGAATGGAGGTGAGCGACTCAGAGACATCGCATAGTGTAGGCGACAGGTGCTGGCAGGTTGGGATGACTGGTGCAAAGAGGTAGGAGGTTCCTTTAGGACCATATTTGGATGATCTGCAGGATCCATTGATGAACTGGATGGAGGAAGTAAGGAGTGAACATAGGGATCCAGGTTGGGGTCGTAAGCATTGAGTGGATGCAGACAGCTCCATCTTACTGAGATGGGGTGAACTGGAGGAGTCTGGGGTGGTATGCAGTGAAGACTTCTATCTGTCCTGTGGTGAGCAGAAGATATGTACTAAACACATGCATGGTGTTATATAAAGGCAGGCACATCCAAGTTTCTAGAGTTCTGGGAAGTGCGGGGGCGCTGGAGATGTAAACATGGGTGCTGCATCCGTGAGGGTCCCTGCCAGAAACAGATGACACAGTTGCGTGGGAAACAGGAGGAGAGTCTGATGAAGGGATGGTATGAAGATGTGGGCGGCATATCTTCATACAGAAGGTGTGCCAACAATAGGTGGCAAAGCACCGCAGAACCAGTCAGACAGTCACTTTCAGCCCTAGAACTGCAGGGACAAGGGGAAGGACTGGCCGAAGCTGGAGAGTTGGTGGTGTAGGAATGGCTGCCCAGGGGGAGCTTTGCCCTTCAGTAGAGAGGTGTTGCAGTTGCTATCCCATGACCTGACAGGGAGGGGACTCATCTTCCCAGCCTCCAGGCTCCTTCGGTTTCCTGTTATAGGCCAAACACAACAGGAATCCGAGAATCAGAAGGCCCGAGAGTCCAGGGACACAGGCAGAGCTGGGCTTCTTGACAATGTATGAAGCAAGGTCACCAGCCAAAGGCTCCTGGAGGAAGGGGTACAGCGAACCAGAGAGGAAGTGGAGGAGAGTGCAGGGAGAGTGTCTTAAAGGGTAAGAAAGGAGAATGGAGTGGATCCACAGTGGCACGAAGAGGCCCCTGGAATCCATGGCCGTGGATTTAAAGTGAGACCAGTGGGTCTTCATCCCCAGCAACACTCAGCTGCTCAGGTATATGTGTGCAGTAAGGGAAGGCCATGGCCAGGTGAGCATGACAGAGGCAGAAACAAGTGGAGATAGGCATGCTCCCCCTCCAGTTGGGGATGTGCCTTGAAGTCACTGTGGTCACCCAGTCCTGGTCTTATTTCACTCATTAACTTTATTTGTCTCACCCTGGAAGATACTATGTTGAGTGAAGGAACCCTGGTACAGAAATAAAAACTGCATGATCTCACTTACCTAAAATAGCCAGGCCATAGAAGCAGAACATAGACCAGGCTTGTGTCACCAGGGACTGGGCAGGAGTGGAGGACTGGGGAGCTGTTGATCAAGGGACACAATATTTCAGTTATTTAGAAAGAACAATCTCAAGAAGTCCATCATGGTGACTGTTTGTTAATAACAATGTATTATATACTTGAAAATCAGTGTAAGAGTAGATTTCAAGTGTTCCCACCTCCAAAAAAAAAAAAAAAAGTTATGTAGGCCTGGTGAAGTGACACATTTCTATAATCCCAGCTACTCAGGAGGCTGAGGAGGAAGATCATGAAGTTCAAGGCCAGCCTCAGCAACTTAGCAAGACCCTGACTCAAAATAAAAAATAAAGGATGGCTGGTGATATAGCTTAGTGGTAAAGGGGTCCTGAGTTTACTCTCTAGTACTTAAAAAAGAAAAAAACCAACAACAAAACCAGAATGTTGTTTTAATCAATTTTACATTGTTGTGGCCACAAGACCTGTCAAGAACAACACAGAGAAGGAATAGTTTATTTTGGCTCACAGTTTCAGAGATTCAGTCCATGGTTGTCTGACTCCATAGCTTTGTGTCTGAGGTAAGGCAGAAGATCGTGGCAGAAGGACATCTTAGAGGAAGAAGCCCAGGACATGGCAACCAGGAAGCAGAGAGAGAGAGTTCTACTTACCGGGGACAAAATGTAAACCCCAAAGTCATACCCTGAGTGACCTACTTCTTCCAACCACACCCTGTCTGCCTATTGTTATCATCCAGTTAATTCATTCAGTGGCTTAATCCACTGATACGTCATACCTCTCATAATCTAATCCTTTCACCTCTGAAAATTCTTGCATTTTCTCACATATGAGTTTTGGGGACACAATATATCAAAACCATTATGTAAGTGAAGATTAGATATATATTCATTAGCTCGGTTTAGCCATTCCATAACATAAACATATTTCAAAACATCATGTTGTACATCACAAATATATACAATTTTTATGCGTTAATTAAGAGTAAACATTAAGTTTAGAAGAAGAATCCAGCTTTAGTTCATTCAGACACATCATCATCTTATAATCTCTTTAGTAGAAATGTTTTTAAGACCTTGGACTCTGGTGCCAGACTGCATAGATATGAATTCTGGCTGTGCTCCTCTCTAGCTGTGTGACCTTGGGCAGATCACTTTAGTCTCTCTGTGTTTTGGTTTCCTTATCTGTAAAAGAGAGATAATAATCAGACCTCTTTCAAAGGGCTTTTTGAGGATCAAATACATTATTACCTGTAAAATGCTTAGAATAGAACCTGGCCTATAGTCTGTGTGTTATGATTGTGTTTTCATGGTTGCCATTATTATTATTGTCTGTAGGAACATCCAGTGGGGGCGGGGGATGACTGAAGAAAGTAGATGCAAAGTTACTTCTCCCAACTTGGATGCTTTATCCTTTCCTGTCCTTCCTGTTTGAAGGCAGATCCCCATCCCCTGGGTTATTAACCACAGCACTGTATGGGACAAACAGCCAGCTAACTTTCCTTTTCTTGCTAAGTGGATGACAGCTGGCACATAAAGAAATAGTGGAAGAGCTGTTCGGGTAGAAAGAGCGTTGGCCTTGGATGCAGAAGTCCTGGGGCCAGCCAAGCTCCACCATCAGATGACTTTGGGCAGGTCATGACAACCTCCTCCGTTTTCAGATGGGGACATTGAGTCCTAGAGATTTGGCTGCAAGATCCCCACAATCCCTTCCAGATCCAAAAGTCTTAACATTGGTTTCCAGCCAGTGCCAGTCGTAAATGCAAGTCCTGTGAAAAACATTTAAAAAAAGGAACTCTTGGAATCAAATGGTCAAAAATTGTGTTTATTTCTTTAACCCAGTCAAGAAAAGACCATGTTTATCCCTGGAATTCAAGTTCATGTTGGGAGTAGTGAAGGAACTAAGCCAGGGATTTTATTAGTTCCTGGATCCCAAAGGTTGTAAGGTTGTTCCAGTGAATTTTGTCATCTCTCAGTATGGATGCTTCTCTACTTCTGATGGGCTACATCTAAATGAAACCATCCAAAGTCCAAAATATCATGTCAAAATGCATTTGACACACTGACCCTGGCTAAGCTTAGCCTACTATGCTCCGGGCATTTACATTGGACTATGGGCAAAGCCATCCAATGACAAAGCTTATTTTATTTTCTTTAAAAGAGTGTAGTATCTCCTGTACTGAGTGGACAGCAGGTTGTATGGGTTCACTTTTGCACCATCCTGAACTGGGTAGCATCAATACTGAAAGGGCACCGTCCGCCTACACTGTTCTTCTAGAACCTGTGATCCTAAACCGTGCTCTTATGATCTTATTTCTTCCCAAGTATCTTTGACACAGCCAATGTACTTTGTAATCCCATATGGAAACCCAAATCTGATTATGGGATTCTATTTTGATGACTTCTTCTAGGGCTCCTTCTACCCACCCCATTCCTCTGCTCAGCTGTGGTCAGCTGAGCTTTGTTCCATAGTGAGAAGAAAACCTTCATTTATTACATGTTCTCAGGGTTGCATAAAGTGGGGGTGGGTGCCCCCGGCCAGTGAAATGAGCTCTGAAATTCCAGAGGGAGAATGGCAGAGGAACCACTAGACTTCTTGCCTTTGTTGTTCCCTCTTCACCTTCCTCCTCAATCCTGTCTCAGGTTAACAAGAAAAGGTGCTTTCAAAGTGATGAGGCTAATATTTGCTTTTGACAGTGGAGCTACTTGTCTCCCTTTAATCTATATTTGAGTAGACTGTGGGACTTTGGAGTTGTATGTAACTTCCCCACCCAAGATTCAGGGCTGATGGTTCACGTGTCCCAACAACGAACATCGGGTGCTGTTCTCAAAAAATGAAAGATGACTGAGCAGACATGTTGTGTCACATCAGGGACCCTTCCCCCGGTTCCTCTGCAAATGCAAGTTTATGAAAAGAAGCATTAACTCAAATCACAGGATCCTGTGTTTGAAATAAATGGTCTTGCAACAAACATTTCCGTCTGCAAATGTCTAAACTTTTCAAAAGATTAAAGGAAATTAGTGCTGGCATGTTTCATTAATTTGGCACCACCGCAGAGGAAATGTGGTACTCATTTCATTTGGTTGGATTATGAAATGTGTCAGTTTTTCCATTCTCTTTCTCCAGGGCATTTTTTTACTGCAAGGCCTGTCATGATGACATCACAGATCCCAAAAGAATTAAAAAATGCGGCTGCAAACGGCGTAAGTAGTGTTTCTTCCCCCCCCTTCCCCTCTCCTTCCTGCTCCCCAAATTCATTTTCGTTCCCCTTTTCCTATTAGAGAAACATTAAACATCAGGAGTTCTCTTGAACACATTTATGTTTCACCCCAGAGTTTAAAGAAATATGAAATAAATAGTTGTCCTTGCTTTCTTAGAGGATGAAAAATCACCACCCTTAGTACCTAGGGGTGAACTTAGTACTCAGTCTCCATTTCTTGACTCCAGAGGATATGTGCAGTCTAGTATCACCAAGTAAGATGTGAAAAAGTAGGACACTGCTGTAGCTCATGCCTGTAATCCCAGCTACTTTGGAGACTGAGGCAGGAGGATCACAAATTCAAGGCCAGACTGGTCAACTTAGCAAGGCCCTGTCTCAAAATAAAAAAACAAAGAAGAGATGGGAAGTATAGTTCAACCCCCAGGACCAAAAATACAAAAAAAAAAAGAGGAGAGAATGAGAGAGAGAAAAAGAAAGTAAGATACCTAAGACTGTACAAGATGGAGTACTTTTGTCTAGTGTTTTCTAATGAATAGGAAACCACCACATAAAGATGGCTATGCTAGGACTGAGGGAAACTGAGTCTGAGGGCCCAGTCTCCAAATGGTTATTGAATCTCTTTCCATATGGAATTTCCATAGGTTTTAGTACCAAAAGTCAGAGTTTTTCATTATGACTCCCTCAGACCACTCCAAAAAAAACAATATGGCTCCAGCTGAGGACCTCAATCACCATTGTCCCCAAAGACCAGACTTGAACTTCTTGCTCTTTGGGGTAGATGGATTGGACTGAGTAGCTTCTGGCCTAGCCCGTAGCATGCCTCTTGTAGAGCAGCTGGGGCCTGAGAGACACTGGCTTGGAGCTCCTCAGAGACCAGGACGTAAAGTGGTCTGGGCCTTGGGAAGGCCATGCCTTTTGCAGCAATGATGTGGCATTGTCTAATAGAAATTGCTCTCAACCCTGGAGAAAGCAAAAATAATGATTCCTCCCTTTCCTTTAGTGTTTGAAGAGTTCCTTGTGATGGTGGCTTCGATCCTCACCATAAACCTATGTAATTGACAGGGGGTGTTATTGATCCCATTTTACAGAAAGAGGCCGCAAGGTTTCCAAGTTTACTGAGAGGATAAGATTACTGGTGGCCATGCAGCCAGTGTGCAGGGATTCAGGTCCCCAAAGGCCTCTCCTGATGCTGTTCTCTGAGTGCCTTAATATTGTTTTGCAGGAAGGAAGGGCAAGCTGGCTGACCTTGGTTTGATGAGCAGGAACAGAGTCAGAAAAGATCACACCATAAAATACTTTTTCATAAGCAGAACAGACAACAGAGCACCACTCCTGGAGTATCTCAACTCCTTTTCCACTGTGCCCCTGAAGGGGCATGTGCAGAACCAGAAAGATAAAAATAAAGTACTGCTGGAGCCCAAAGAATTTAATCAGTCCCTTGGACCAGTACCCATAGTATAACTCCTGGTCTAGAGAAGTTTCTGTAGAAATCCTTTCAGACTGGCTCCCAATCCTAAGTCCTACTCTCTTGTTTCCTTCTCCACTGACAACATATATAGTCTCCCTGCTCTTAACCCTGTCACTTAACCAAGATGTATATTTACTGATATATCATAGCAAGAGCTTCTGACTTCTTGGGACCTATGAATTCCCCTGTTCTGACACTCTACCAAGAAGAGAATCTGAGAAACTCAGAAGCAAGTTCACTCTATGTCCAATCTCACCCAGGCTCCATGACTTCAAACACCCTTCCCATGAGGCAGTCAAGCCAGTCCTGCTTGGTTGGTTGTGAATGTAGAAGGTCCTTTGACCAGGCATCTCCTGGGTCATTTCCATCAGAAGGAAGAGGACATCCTGAGCGTAGAGATAAACAGAGAGTAATAAATACAAGAGGGCAAACTCTTTTATAAGGAAGCTCTTATAGTGAGGGATTTGGAAAAGGTAGGAGAGTATTAAGGATAACAGTCTATGAAAGGATATTTATTTTCCAGAGAACCTTGTCCCACAAGGATATCAATGATGTGGCAGGACTACTCTGATTGAGTAGCCTGTCACATATTTTTGAGTACCCTCTAGGCAAGGTGCCATTCTTGATGTCAGGAATGGAGTGGTAAGGACATGTCCTCGCCCTCTTAAGACCTTCATGCTAGTGAAAGGACACAAACCACCATCACACCAATAATTAAACAAACTTAGAAAGCGAAGTGCAAAGAAGAGAAGCCAGGCTGCCTGAGGACGTGAGGTATCTGGTAGGAATGCTACTGCTTCACAGCTTGGAAGGTCAGAAAGGTCCCCACTGGGAGGTCCTGTTGAAGCTGAGCCTCAAGTCCAAATAGGAAGAAGAGTGAAGGGTCAGGACAGAAGTGCTGAGAGATCAGGAAGATTGGTGGGGTTGATGGTTGGGGAGAAAGTGGTACTACATGAGATCAGAGAGGAAGGTGAGGTTTGGTAAGAAGTTGGGTTTCAGTCCTATAACCAGGAAGCTGTTGCAAGAATTCAAGCAAGGAAACCACATCATTTTTCTCCATTTAAAAGATCTCATTGGTGTATGGATTAAGAACAGACTCAGTCAGCAAGGGAGGAAGTGGAAGGACAGAAAGAGAGCTTCTTTGACTCTCACTTGAAACTAAATGTCCCTCCTAGGACACTGTAGTGGATCACACAGACCATTTTAAAAGTCCTTGCAAATAAGGATTTGACCTCCAGGTATTTTTTCCATTTTGATTCTGGGCAAGGAAACAGCACTGAATTTTAGCTTCATCCTGGGGGAGAGGTATGTCATTGTTTAAAATAACTTTATTCTCTTCATTTCCCTTAAAGTTGGTTGAGCTAATACAGTGTATGGTCTCCCATCATGCAGGGCACACATTGCTGTATAAAGCCTACCTCTACCAAGCCAAGCCAGTGTGACAAGGCACTCACCTATGAAGTTAACATTTGATAACAATCAGAATTGTCCAAATGTTGTTCTTCCTAATTAAAAGGCCATAAGGCCCAGAGGGCAGGATGCCAATTTGTGTCTATGGGAGTGGGATTAAAATAAAACGAAATTATTGAATAGAAACCTCCCCATGTTAGGTCAGACAAGTGAGGAAACTGGAGAAAATATGTTTTAGTTGCAAAGAAATTTTCATTAGAAAGAGCTAGGATTCTTGTAACACCCTGTGATGGGGGGTTCCCATGCTATCGAGTAGGCATTGCCTGGTGCTCTAAGTTGGAGAGGGCAGTTGACCCACCTAGTTACTTGTGTAAACCTTTTAGTCCAAGTGTTAATAATTCACCCCAAAATAGTATGTGTCCATAAGGGTAGAGCTAATGATAGTCCCTAGCTTCCTAGCTCTCCTTCCACAGTTTTCTTTGTCCATAGCTTCAATCCCTCCTCCCACAAATCAGCTCTTCCCCTTCTGTCCCTGCTCCCCTCCCCATTCCCCTTCTTTCAGTAACCTTCAGCATTTCATGTCATATTATCCAGAGAAATATGGAGTGTGGACATTCCATTTCTGGAAATTCTGTGGTGGTACAGTTTAACTTTTGCATTTCTTTCCATTTCTTCATAGCTCTTCATCCAAGATACGAGTTCATTCCAGCTACCTGGCCAAGGAGCAAGCTCTCAGACTCAGCCATTTACCCATTTTCTTTTTCTGTGTAACAAACCTGGTCTAATGATTTACATTTTCCTTCCTAGCCTCTGAAAGTTTGCCAAAGGGTAGTCTCCTAAGGGACAAGTCATATCTAGATTGATGTGTTTGAAGGAATTTTCTTTAAGTTCTAATCATTGACATATCTTTGATTTATTTTTTTTTCTCTTTGCTGCCTTGGAATACGGCCCCTACTCTATTTTAACTGCACACTGGTAGTGATCTATTGTGAGTAAAACGGGTTCCCACCAGCCCGGAGTCTAGTTCCCCTGTCTTTCTCTAGATGAGATACTTCTTTTATTTTCTGTACAGTTTCAATTTCATTTTACTTTTGGTATACATGTTGCATGTAGCAGTGACATCATGCCCCGACTTGCTCATGCCCAACATGGTCTGCAGAGTAGCCTGGAGCCAGAGAGTACCTGGAGCCCACTCTCCACACATCCACCCACCCCAGCCTCTGGCCAGCTTCTGATGCTGTCTTATTTTTCCATTTGAAAATAAGACCTCGACAACAGTGTGTTTCTCTTAAAGGCCTTGTCTCAGGACTTTGAAGGACACTGATTAGACTGGAGTAATTACCACTCTAGCTGTAGATGCCCTGTCCATTGGGGGTCATTATCATGCTTGCCTTTGATAAATTATACTTGGTCTCCTCTGCTATGGAACTTGAATTCCTCCCTAGAAGGAAACACATAGGCTACATATATATTCTTGTGCTGTGATATATATATGATGTGCACCAGTACTTTATATGTAAAAATGTATATTTTTATATATAAGTGTAGAGCTATTCCATAGAGAGAGGGATATATTTATTACAGTATATGTGCCTCTCTATACAAGAAGGTGCTTGCTAGAGAATTAATTGGCTCTCTACCTTTGGAATTTGTAAGTATCTAAACTGCCTTCCTGGAGACAAGTATTTGCACAGTGGTAATTATTGCCTACAGTCTATGAAGTTCTCTTGCTTTAAAGCAAAGTTTCTTTTTTAGTCAATATCAAGTAAGACATTCCCTATTCCTCTTTAAGCAGTAATCAGATGTCTTGGAAGATTCATTTACTTGTTTAAATAAGAAATGATGGCTCATGAAGAATGCTCCATTTCATTAATGAGTTCTGTAGGAGTTTGAACAAATCCATGTAAATTTGGGGGCTCTGACTTATTTAAGCTGTAGGATTCCCCCTCACCCAACCAGATGTGGCCATTGAGGAGGAGCTTTTAAGGGCAGCATTTTAGAGTATGACTTACAGCAGTGTTGCTCTCAGGGGAACCATCAATCGGCTGTAGGTCTTTATTCATGAACTTTACTGGAGTCCACTGAAATTGAGATGAGACCCAATCCATAATTCATTCAGTCCAATGGTTCTGGAACTTGGAGAAGATATTTCTGCAGTGGGTCCTCTCAGATTCCTCTGCAGCAAAAGCAGCAAGTCAAGCATCTGATTTTGGCTAGTCTTCAGTGATTGGAGGGCATGGAAAGCTCAATATAAACAAAACAACAACCAAAAAAAAAAAAAAAAAAAAAACCTGAAACAATGACCTACTTCAACTCAATGCACAATCCTGCCAAAATTATCTCTGCAGCACAGAGTTTGCATAGTCCATCTAACATTCCTTCCGAATTGGAGAAAACGTGATGTCTATCAACAAACAACTCTAGTGCCAAATTCTTCTACCTTTCTCAGTTACAGTGTGATTGTTGAAGGCAGAATCAACTAGTTTGGGGTGCCCCCTGCTACTGATGTTAACTAGCTTTGTCTTTTCCCTCTTTCTATTCTTGGAAAACCACCTGGAAGAACTTTCTTTTTCCTCCAGAAGGTAATGGGAAGATCGCTGCTAAGTGAAGACATGGTTCCTCATTATAGGACTTGAAAGAATGTTCTTTGAATCCCAGTGCCACATCAAACAATATTCCTCAAACTTAAACCTTGGCGGACTTTTCTTCTATGGATATTTTTGTTTATCACTTCAGTTGCAGCTGACTGCCTGGAGACTAGCTTTAGGGTTCATGTTTGGAAATGCAATTTCCTTCATTGGACTGATTTTTAAAGTGAGGTTGTGATCTGAAAAGTGTCTATTAGTTGAATGACAGATTTTTTTCCCCCTTTCACACCAGTCTTCCCTTGAATTTGTTTCATTTGAAACCTAAAATATTTTCCCCCCAGCAGTTGGAAAACTCCACCTGGCCTCTCTGTCCAGGGCTGCTTTTCCTGCCCCTTCCAATCCACCCTGGAAATTAAGATTTTGCAATTGCAAATTGGCTGACAATTTGGTTGCTGATGCAGGAGGCAGATGGTGCTGGGGATAGGATGGGATCCAACTCTGCCTCCCATTCCAGTCTTGGCTCGGAAGGACTAGCTAGCAGAGAACCTGAGTTTGACAGCTGATTGTCAGTTTGTCCCAAGGAAAGAGCAGTAACTGTGTTACATCTGCAGCGGGTTTCATTTCTTACATTCATGGCCTTTGAAAATAGAGAAAAAGTGATCCAAGAGCACGTCTAAGAAATCTTTCCATTTCAAACACTCAAGAGTAAACAGATAGCTTTGATGATGTCCATTAGGGAAATACTTTTATTGTGTCTCTATAAATACTACAAGGAAGTCATAATGGACATATTGGACGAATATCCACTTTATTGTGGTGAAGAAAAGCACATAAAAGCTTTTTCTTAAATTATGAAACTGCTCGAACAGTTCTTTGGAGGAAGGGGAGACCCAGGATCTAATTCTTGGCAACCAAATAACCTCTTTGAATCTGTGGCATTAGTCCAGAATAAGAACCTAATGATGTGGGCCAAAGAGAAAACAGAGTCCCTGGAGGCTTATATTTCTGCTTTCCCAGAGTTAAGTCTGCCCATGGGGGCAGTTAATTGAGCATAAAGTTTCAAGAGCCCTAAGATGGAATGACAAGTAGCTACAGCATTCACACCTGCCAGAGACACACTCTTGTCTGCTCCCTGTCTGGGGAAGCTGCAGCAGGGCCTTGTGAGAACCCCAGCAGCTGGTACCAAAAAGACATGTGCTTGCAAGTCACCACTTTTGACCACCCTAGGATCCTCTTCTAGGATCCTTCCTCCCCTAGCCCTACTGCTTCTTAACATCTGCTGTGGATCAGAGCAGCCATTGAATTGAAGTGACACTGCTGCATACGTTTCAATTCTTAGAGACAGCAGGCCTTCTTTCTGCTCCTTTCAGAGAAAGGACAGCAAGTTAGGTTAATGCCTGTTAACTAGCTGCTGTTCCACACTGATCCACTAGATGTCCTCATAGATCCACTTTGTATTGCCCTTGAAATTCCCCCAGGAAATCTCTGAGGATTGGGATTTGGCAAGACAGCAATGGGTAACTACCTAAGAAAGAAACTCAGCACACAAAAGAAGAGAGGGCACTTACTGTGGCCAAGGAGTAGATAAGAAACTTTCTTCTGTATTAAATAAATACTATAGTTTTTCAAGTTGCTCTTTGAAACCTAACCTTGGGAGTTTTAAGTGGCTCTCTGATGTCTGAAATTAACCTTTTAACCCAAATTGGCTCTAGAAAAGGAAACAATCACTAAGGAATGGAAATAAAATACTATTGGTTCTTAATAGCCATGATTCACTAAAACAAAACTTGAAGAATCTTGAAGTCAGAGAGAGAGAGTTGACGGAAATGACAGGGAGGTCATTTCCAAATTAGGAGATCCACCACATGATTTTGATATGACCTTATTTTACAATTTGAGAGTATAATTTTATACACAGAGTATCCACATCTTCTGAAACACCTACCACCCAAGTGGCAAATCCTCATCAGTTTTCAGTTAAAGAGCTTGTCCATGCTTGAAAAATGGCCCTGAGGAAATCTCTTCCTGACTGGCACACAGACTTCAGGCCTGATGGATTACTTCCCCAGATGGAAGGTCAGAATCACTCTTACCTTTTAAGAAAGTAGACCTGGAAGTATACAGGTGAAGACACCTGACAGGGGGTCAATGAAAATGGACTGTTCCAGAAGTAGAAAAAAGAAGCCACCCTCGCAGTTGGTGGCCTTTGGTCTAGACACTGTGACTCATGAAGGTTTGTCGACATGTGGGGCTCAATCATTTTTAACTGTTTCTGTCTTGTCTTTGAGCCTCTCGTTGATCATTCTTGCTGGTTTTTCTTTTCTTTCTTAATTTTTTTTTTTTTTTTTTGTGGTGGTGGTGCTTGTTTGTCTTTTTTGAGATTTCTATTTTGCATTTGGTGTGAGTGTAAAAATGACTGGGAAGGAATGACGAGTAATAGCATGTTTTCTTTTTCATGCATATGCTGCTTTGGAATGTGACTGCTTATAATTAACAGCTAATCTTCTTATAGCAAATTGTTTTTTGCTGCTTCGATTACCAGTTTCAGCCTGTTCCTGCATGCTAACAATATGAAATTTTAAAACAATGCATGGTTTTCAGAATAGCCAACAATGGCAGTTGCAAACAGTCCCTGAGAGCCACTGGTTTGATGTCATGATTCCTCTTGAACTCATGAAATAGGAGATTTAAATCACCCATTATGATGGGTTTGCCTCGATAAAATAGTTTCAAAAGTTATTCTATCCCCAACTCCCACCCCTTGTCCTTAAATATGGTATGTGTTTGTGTATACACACACATACACACATACATATATGTGTGCATATGTATGTGTGTGTGTATATATATATGTGTATGTGTGTGTGTATATATATATACACACACATATATATTCTTTCTTTCCCCATAAATGTGTCATATTCTGTTATTGTGTATGAACCCAAAATGGCAGCATGGAAATGAAAACCAGGGACTGTTGCTAACGAGAAACAAAGCATTTCCAAGTTTGATTTGATGACCTTCTCCTCTGCTACAGCATTTGATTTAAAAAACTTTTGAAAAGACAATTTATCTACAGTGAAATTAAAAAAAAGTCATCCTTGTTTTTCTCTGTGTAAATAACAAATCAATATTTCCAGTAAAAGAACTTAAGAAAGGAAAAACAAGGATTCGGTTCTCCAAGTTGTACACCAAATCCAGATGCACGTAAAAGAAAATTATTTTCACGTCTTCATTGGAAACCCTCAGTCCCCACCCCATTCTTGACTTCAGCCACTGCAGTTTGTTGGAGGTGTCTGGGAATTTACACCATGCCTTTTAAATTCCTTTGACTCAAATGCTATAGTGGAATTTTTTTTCTTTTTTTTTTTTTTTTTTTACTTTTTATTTTAGTTCAGCTCAAAGGAATGAGATACTGCACATTGAACAGGGCTGAGGCTGCATGACAATGGGAACAGACTAGTCAGGATGCTAAAAGAAGGTGTCACTAAAAATGTGAGCCAAGTTTACAGGAATGGAGATGCTGCTGAAGAGATCTCTCGTTCATCTCCCCCAGTGCCTGTTCTTCACACTCATAACGTTACCCTTGCTTGAAAAATATACCGTATGGCAAGTCATAAAGGTCTTAGAACAGGACTTGACCCATTTGAGAGATTTAAGCCCTTTTCCTGGTGACTGTAACATTCAAAGAGGGCAAAGCCACAAGCCATGTTTTTAAATAAGAGGGAAACCATTCTCTACAAAGAAGAAAGGCGGGAGGGGGGAACGGTTTTCCAAATGGCAGATGTGGATACAGGAAATAACACCTCCCCAACTCAAGTTCACTGTTTGTGATGTTTGGAATAAATATGAATTCTTCTCCCATCCCATGAGAGAAGCCGGCTGGTCCATGCTAAGTGATAAGCAAACATGTTTGCCTGTTGTAGCATCAAAACAAGGTACAAAAAGCTTATCTTGTACTGAAATATAAATTGGCTTGAGGGGTGAAGGTGAAGGGCATTGGGAATGCTGCAGTGACATCCAGCATTTGGGGTGGATCCTTGGGCAGCATGGAACCTACAATATTAGCTTTAGAAGCGATACCAAAGGGGCATGCAATCTCAATAAGAAAATTCACTGTGGGAACTGTTCTCTCATTTTATTTTTTGTGATTTCTAATATATTTTGGCCAGTATAGTCTATGTACAGGAAAAAAAAAAAAAAAAAGAATGTTTAACCAGTAGCCTGATTTCTTTCTGAATTTCTGGTGGGTGAGGAGAGAAAGACAGATATGATTTTCAGATTCGGTTTTAAGCAGAAGGTGCCCCCACGGGTAGGCAAATGCATTCCAATAGACCAACATCTCATGCTTTTGGTGATTTCTTATTTGAGATCTCCCTTTAATGTCAAATACGCAGCATTAGCCTTGAGTAGCTGCATTTCTTATACGGACAGATTTGGATATTTGTTCTGTCAAGAGTAAATTTAAATTCCTATAGCTATCATGTAAACTCACTCCCGGGAAGTTCAGTGAAGGCATCCTCAGATTCTATATTAACACGTAATCGTTTCACATCTAATTTGATGGAAGCTTGTCCTAGACTCTGCCTAATGCCCAGAAATGGATGGAAATTAAAAAAAAAAAAAAAAACTATCTATTAGATATGTTTGCATCGTGCAAAGACCATTTACAGTACCAAATAAGCAATTAATTTAATTGATTGGCCATGTGTCTCTTTTGTCCTCCTGCATTAATTGTGCCAGGGGGAAAATGTTGGTTACTTTTTTGCTGTTTGTAATTTGTTCTTCTTCTCATCATCTAAGAACCCAGTTGTGTTCAGCCATGCCCTTTTCCTGTGGTCACCGCTCTACCGAGGGGAGAAAAATAATATGCATCAGCCTTGGGGGACCATAAAGGCAATTTATATTTTCACTGCTTTTTTGATGTACAACCAAACTGTTACCAACAATCACTCTGCATTTTTTTTTTCCCTGGGTCAAGACTGTTAATGTGAACTAAGACCTGTGTTAAATCCCTTCAGCTCCCTTCCAGCTGTCTTGCTGTGTGTGACCTTGCCATTAACTGCCGCTCTTCCTCTCCTCCCATCCAACCACATGGTTATAGCCAAGATGTCCATCTACAAGAGAATGAGGCGGGCATGTTGTTTTGATTGCGGACGTTCTGAGCGTGACTGCTCGTGCATGTCAGGCCGTGTGCGTGGTAACGTGGACACCCTTGAGAGAGCCTTCCCACTTTCTTCTGTCTCTGTTAATGATTGCTCCACCAGTTTCCGTGCCTGTAAGTTCAATATCGACACCCATCCCCTGTCTGTGCTGTCTGTGGTCTCATCCCTGTCTCGTGCTGTGCCCCGTGGTTCGTGAGTCAGTCAGGCTGGTGTCTTCGTCCCAGTGTGATGTCATGTGGTGACATGTTGCCCCAGCTGCCTGTGTCCCTGTATGTGCTGAGGAGGGCGTCTGACTTTGTTGGCTTACTATGTTTCTAGCAATGGTGGGCAAGACTGTGATGTAACAGTCTGGTGATGTTCTTCTTCTCGCTGGTTTAAATCAGTATAAATGGACAGCATCTCAAATAATATATTAAGACAGAGATATATGAAAATATGCACCTTAATATTTTGAAAAAGGCTATAAATTGGGTTGAGCCAAAGGGAGGAAGGAAAAAATGTGTTAAGAGAGCAGGCAATGTGTTAAGAGAGCAAGCTCTACCATTAAATTTTTTAATGAGCTTAATTTTGAAAATGCAACAGAGTTTATATGCAGATGTATGTATGCAAAAACATTTATCTAAACATGCTGTATTTTTTGTGTCTTTCTAACCCGAATCTCATTTCTCTAGTACCAGATTTTGTTCTGTATTCTGGAAAGGGGTATTTTAAATCTTCCAGCCTCCATAGGCTGGTGGATTCTAGATCTTCTCCTCAGAGAGATGACTAATGCAAAGGATTGCTCCAAGAAAATCTTTTGTTTTTCCCCACTTTTTATTTCACCCCATTTAACTAAGGTATCAGTAACAATCATGAATCTAAATAACGAAAATTGTAAGTCACAGACTGCTATGATTTCCAAGTCTATAGCACAAACCTTTGTCTCCCATGAGCCCAGTGATGTGAAAGAGCTGCTGGTCACAGGAGAGGCTAAGGTGAGCCACGTGGCATTCCTGAGACCAAGCTCACCCCTGTCTTTGCCAGAGATCTTGCTGTTTTGTCGACACACTTCACTGGTGATGTTACTGGAAGCTCCAGGTGGAGAGGCTGGGATGTGTGTCCTCATCCAGGTGCACAAAGGTTGCATTCTACTTGAGGGCTTGGATACCGGTCAAGTATGACCATGACCTTGATTTCATGTTGTTGGTAGTCCAGGAGGTAGGAGGCAATGCTTCATTTTGCACTTCTTCCCTTCCTCTCTATTGGTGACCATACTATCTCTATCCTGTCCCCTCCTAAGTCCCCAGAGCTGGTTAAGCTACACTTTCACCAGTGAAGGTGAGTTCACACCCACCACAAGGAGGAGGAAGAGCATGGGGCTTTTGAGCATCTGTTCTTGTGAAAGACAAACCTGCCTGACTCCCTGGTGCTGATGCTGGAGGTAGTCCCAGAACAGGGTGATGGTGTATGGTGACACATGGGGACTTTATAGGGCCAGGGAGTTAGCACTAACTTGGACTGCACACGAGAGTGGTGAGCCATGCCAGGTCTGATTTTTGAACACACAGTTTGGGTATGACATAGGCATCAAGTTGTATTGAAGGCATTTGGAAAAGGTGGACTAGGACCCTAGAATCTCCTCTCTGCTCCTCCAGAACAGTGCTAAGGGATAAGTGACACTTAAGGAGACTGCACTGAGAGGAATTATGGGCTGCACTAACCACTTGGTCCTAGAATCATGGAAAGGGAGAGTGTTCTTCTTACAAATGCCACAATATGAGGCCTTAACCCTTTATTTTCCCTGTGAGCATTCTCTCTAGTTTATATGCTACTACCCAGATGACCCAGGTCAGAGTTGCACACAGAACTCATCTGTGATGGTGTGGTGAAATGCCAGGTTCAAAGACGGGAGCTGGGGAGGAAGACAAAGGGGCGAGCTGTGGTGGCACCATTTGGCCACGTGTCTTTGATTGGCAGTTGTGGATGTAACTGCCAGTCACCTTCTGCTGTTCTCAAGTAACTACTAGGTTCTAACACATTGGCCACAGATTCAGTAGAAGAAGGAAGGAGCCACTGTGACTCCAAGCTAGGGCCTGTGGTCATATCTTGGCCATAGTCAACCATATCAATCACAGCAAAGTCTGTGTCCCTGTTCAAGGCCCACGATGCTCAGTGTGTGTAATTTCCATTTTATCCAAGAGAAACCATAATTAGAGGGATTTCTCTGTTCTGCAATTTCATCCAAGCATTGATGGAGGCCAGGAGAAGAAAATCTTGGGACGGGATTGTCCCGTCCTCTCAGAAACGTTCTGTGCGTGATCTTGCTGTCCTTCGGTGCCTCCCGCACCAGCAGCCCCACCCCCGAGGAGAACATGGAGCTGCTTCGGCCTGTGTTGAAGCTGTAACTGGTATTGACAGCTCAGGGGGAGGTTGGCCTTCTCTGTTTCATCGTCCTCCCGCGTCGTCACTCCATCAAACAAAAGCAGATTTCATCCATCCCTGTGTGAGACCACTCACCTTTGACCACTAATAATAAGTTAGAAAAATCCATTCCAATTTGAGCCCCCTTCCTGCACCCACATGAGCCCTTCTTCTCCAATTAAAAAATCTCTCTCTCTCCACCGAATCCCACTGGCAGAGCTCCAGAGCAATCCCTGGGCGACCCTCGCTGGTGGTGGGGTTGGGCGGTGCCCATTTGACAGAGCCAGTTGACTCCAAGAGCAGTGGTGAGAGTGGGCTTTTTATTAAATATGAGCAGATGTGAAATGTAGAGGGTCTGACAATTAGAAATGGCAGGAGAAGGGCCCTGGAATCAAAGTGAGGTCAGATGGGCGGATCAGATTACTTCTCTTACATTCTTTAGTTGTTCTGAAAATCATTTTGAATTAGTGTCAGCGGAACCATGATGGGTTTTGCCCTTTGTCTTTTATGCTGAGGCTGTATTGTTTCCCCAAGACACTCATTAAGGGTCATTATGCTATTACGGAGCTTGCTTTGGTCGCAGTTTCCCAGTTGAGCCAGTGTGCTTTGGAGACGGCCTGATTCGTCTCCCTCTCTACAATTTTTTTTTTCTTATAAAGGGAAGGATTTCCGTTTTTCGAGGGATGCTAAGTTGAAACACGAAGTCCCATTATGTGTTTTCTGAAGTGGGAGGAGAAGTAGCAGGTTCCCAGAGGAGGGGTGAAGCATTAGAAGTGTTCACACGGTTTACCAAACCTGCCTTCTACCAGCAGGGCCTGCCGCCTCCTGCTCAGGCACCTTTCTTTGGAGGTGTGGCCCATTACCGAGGATCAGCCCTCCTTAAGTCCCCTGCTGGGAGACCGGTTGTCTCTTACTATTGAACTCATGAGAAGATGGAAGGTCAAAGGGGTTGACGTGAGGACCTTCAGAGAGAAAGTCCTAGTGTAGCAAAGGTTAAAAAAAAAAAAAAGAAAGGAAAGAAAAGAAAAAGAAAGTTCAAAAATGTATGACAAAAGTAAGACAGTGACAGAATAAGGATACAAGGCAAGACTCCTTTGTTTTTGGCAAGACTGAAACATCCAATCCTGGAGGCTAGAATCCGAACACATAGCATCATTTTCTGATCATCTTGATTCTGTTTCCACTTCAGATGATCTTGGGCAGAGTGCCAGCTCTGGTAAAAGACACCAGGATGGTGTGCACACCACCTTTTGCACAAGTAGCTGTCTTCTAGTGTGATTCAACATAAAAAATATACGTCCAGCAGTACATGCATACATACATAGAGATGAAGGTTCTAATCAGTTCCACTCCTTCCCAATATAATTTCGTGAAATGTTCCTTCTCTCTCTTTGGAACTTGTTTCTTGCTCTTTCAATCCAGTCTGATATCTGATTGCTAAGTGCAAATAGAAAGGGACAATTAAAATTATGACGCAGTGACAACTTAGAACCCTATTGATTCAGACCTGCTGAGACCTGCCTGATGTGATTCTGGTCACAGACTGTCAGATAACTCTGGTGGGATCAAATTAATCATGTGGTAGAAGAGAAACAGGTCTTTACACTTGCCCTTGGAACTAGTTTTAGCTAAAATATACGTGTGATCACTCATGCCAACCTTTCTGTAGCTTCAACCTGCGTGATTGCACACACTCTTTGCAAACTACTGTAGCTAATTTGAAAATTGTGCATGACTTTTATTTCAGGTATAAATATAACACATGGAGGCATTCAACTCTGATGGGTAAGCTGAGAGAAGAAGTCCAATAAGATTAGGTTGAAGGGAGACATACCAAAATCGGTTTAGAGTAATCTCGAGTCTTGTCAGATAATAAACAAAAATCAGCTTATCCTGAGTGGCCTTTGGTTTGTGTGGGCAGAGAATTAACATTGTCAATAGAACTACAGTCACTCCAGTGAACTAATGGCATTTTGAAGAACATAAAATCAGATACTAGGCAGAGGATAGAAATGGCTCTAGTAAAAGAAGTCCATCATAGGACATGCCTATGCTGCTAGTCTGTGGATGCCTATGGAGGGGACAGTTAATTTAATAAGCTGCTTTTAAAGACCAACAGCCCATAATTATCTTGTTCCTTTTATGTATAGTTTTGGGAGACTTTCCCCAATCCTCAGTTTTACTGAAGTTTAATTTTGGGCCCAGGAAACCTATGACTTCTTCTTACCACTGCCACCAGTGAGAGAGAAATGGGTAAAGGAAAGCCAAAGGACACTGAGCACATATTAGTTTGATTACAGTTTTCCATCAACATATAATGATGACACAAATTTAGGAGGTATAATGTGAGTTTTCCATACACACATATACATATGCACACATCCTGCAGTGATCAAATCAGGCTAATTAAGCATATGCATCACATCAAATGTTTATCATTTCTTTGTGGTAAAACACTCAAAATTCTCTCTGCCAGCTATTTTGAAATACACACTACATTATTGTCAACTATAGTCAACCAAGCATGTCACAGCAGAATTTGTTCTTCCTATCTAACTGAAACTGTACCCATTGTCCATCTCTTCCCATCCCTACTCCTAGATGTTTTTATTTTTTAAACCCCTGCATTGGGGCGTCCAGATTTAACCCATTTTCTCATGACAGCATGATCCTCCCTGGCCCCCTTTCTCTGTCAATATCCGTTACACACATTTACATCAATAACTAAAGGAACCTTTGGATTCGGCTCTGATGTGGTAGCCAACATGGCCCATGCATCCTGATTTGGCCATTTGCATTTCATCCCAGGAAGTGAAAATAGGCCAGCGATAAGATTTAGTCATGCCATGTGACTAAGACAATATCTTCAGCAGGAGACTTGGGGCACTTTTGTTGATCCCAGAAGCCAGTGCCTCTTACTTGATTTCTGATGGCCACACTGACCAGTAGGTAGACTGGAAACGGACCACCACATGGTCACTGATCAGCACTGTAAAAGATAAAAATTGTGCCAGAGCCAAATGGTCTTTGAGAAAAATTTCTTAAATTGATCTCTAAAAAATTCCAAACAAATCATCCAGAACAAAGAGCTATTTTTTTTGCAGTTCAGTGCTGGGTGAAGTAGTTGACTCACATTTGGGGACCTTGATTTACCTGCCCCTTCACCCGCAAAAAGGTATTGTTGACTCCCTTAAGATAAATATGCTATGGCAGTGCACTGCATATGGAAAGAGGAAGTGAACAGGAGGCAAAAGGCAGCCAAGTTTTCAAAAGAAATTCTTTGAAACAGCATTAAGAGACACAAAGTAGAAAGGTCAGAATGAGGGGAGACGAAAGGGTCCTTTGTGTGTACTCTGTCACTTAACCACCTTCCTTTCCAGGGACACGGCACTATAATAAATGACCCGGCTCTTTAAAGAGAAACTAGAAAAGACGTTGGCATGCCACATGTAAGCCAAGCAGAGGTCCTCATGCAAGGTGACATGGAAATTATGTTTGCCTTTTTATTTCAGGACAGTGGCCGGTTGTCAGAATACTCACCCTGACAGCTCCTACCACCAGGCAGTGGATTCTTCCTCTTACCTTCCTGGTGGAGGACAGATGTGGCCAGTTAGCGATGCATCTCGTCCTCTTCCACTATCTCCGGCGACAGATGCCAGGGCCATCCTGCTTTCCACTTGAGCTTTCTTGTCAGGGCTCTGCCTTGAGCCCAAAGCCTGACCTTTACTCTATGAAATAAAGTACTGATGAACAAGCAGAGGTTTGAATTAGAGCAGGCTTGGAGCAAATGTCAAGTCCATCTCTGCCTCCCTCCTCCACCTGCACCAGGAGCCTGGATTAGACCCAGTCTGGAGTTTGCAGCGCCTTAGGCTTTATGGGTCTGGGGAGACATAACTTATTAACAAAGAGTTATTAAATTTTTATCAATTTTACAACACAATGTAAATGCCTCCTATGAATCTACATTGTATTCATTATCATTTAAAACGTTAATTAAGTCAAAGTTGCATTTAATTTCTCTCTAAATGGGCCTCTGGGAAGAGCTTTTAGAAACATCTGTGGGAGTGTGCAGCTCATGGAGCTAGGGAATCCCCCAGCCTGCATTCAAGATTGCCCCCTGAGTTGATTGCTATCGCGTGTCTGCAGCTAATTTGTTGTGATGTGATTGGGCATTGTCTCAAATTAGTACCAGACCAATAATGGCGCAAAGCCACTGGAGAGAGGCTTGTGGGGTAGCAGCACAGGTTTCATTGCATCCTGCCTTCAAATCCCATCCAGACAGAGACCAGCAGTTGATGTATGGCACCTCTGGTCTCCATCATGCTTTGGGATTCTCCCTCTTCATATGGTACCCATCATGTCAGTTGGGTACTTCATCTGAGAGGGACCCTTGTCATATGGCCTAGTAAGTTTAGGACACTTGCCAGCATGCTCATGGAAAAGATCTTAGTATTAGGAATCTTTCTTTGATTCCCATTGAAGCCTAGAAGCCATAATCACGGGGCAGCTGGATGGAAAGCATTTTTGAGATGGAGTGGATGTTGGAATTATAAACAGATCATGCCCAGTGATGAGGAGGGACAAAGAGGGAGGCATACTAAGATTGACTGAGAAACTCCCCTTTTGGAGTCAAGGGTGATGTTTATGTCTTATCTGAGCAGAGGGCTACTACTCAAACAGATCTATAACTATTATCTTTGTTCTCCATCTCCAGGGAACTGAGCCTTGTTAGTATGGTAGTATCAGGAAACAGCCACTTGGTTAACTTGGAATCGTGTTAAGGTTAGACTTAGCATAGTTTCTACTCTACTCTACGCAGGACAGTCTGCCTGCACAGCTAGGATGTACATGCTTGTATTGTTAAAATTAACTCCTAGATACATTTGCTACATTGCAGGTACTACTCTGTGTCCCCGAGATACTAATTAAGTTAATCTTTGTTATGAGCTACAGTTATTTGCAATAGAGTCAACTGCGAACGGAGACATCTATAAAGTGCCCCGTTTATAGACCAGGCAACTAAGACACAGAAGTCGTGTCTTGCCAAGGTTGTTGCATAGCAAGTTCTGTGGTGGAGCTGGAATTTGAACATAAGCCATGTGGCTACACCTTCTGTGGGGTAGGTCAAGGCACGTAGTTACTTACGTCGTTGAATAAGATCATTAGGTCTGTTGGTTTCCAAAGAAAGAGGAAAAGATGAAGATTCCCATAATGAACACTGGAGGCCATCTGGGAGGTGCTGGAGTGAGTGCTCTGCAAAGCAGCTGGCCACCCAGCGGCTGGAGTTGAGATCTGATGAGGAGAGTGTAGGTAGAGGAGTCCCCCAAGGGTCCAGTGGGGCCCTGACTTGGCAGAACCCCAAACAAAGGTTTTGGTCCTAGTCCGTAATATAATGGAAAGCATTTAAGATGTTTGATCAGGAAAATCAACCAAGAGAAACTGTTTTCATGATACTGTGTTGGCAGCCAGAAAAGAAGGAACCAGCAAGGAGGAGGCATTTGGGAGACCCACTCTGGGGGAGGAGATGAGGAATTGAGTGAGGCTGGACAGAAGGTGGCGGAACTGGGCTGCTCCGAGGATTCATGGGAAGGAAGGCTCTCGCCGGCTCTGGGATCCCTGCAGCTGAAGTGCATTATCCAAATGCCAAGTCCAAGAAGTTACAGTCTTTTTAAAAGAAAGTCTAATTAATACCTCCGAAACAGTTGAATTCCATTAGTTGAATTTCATGAGCCTAATTTTCCCCAGCTGACCAGTAGCCATTGTGATTCTTACTGGAACTCAATGGCATTTTCTTCTTTGCTTATCTCTGGGCCAGGGCTGGAGACCTACCAGGCTACACGTCTTGCTACTGGTTTTGAGGTTCTACTCTGCAATTTTTTTTCCTTCCCAGTAGTTCTTCTTCCTTCCTCACTATCCTTCCAAGTTGAGTAAACCTCACATCTTGAGTGTGTCAAAGGTGACAGGTGGGCAGCTTCATGTTCCCTATGTGACAGCACCAGCCCCGGCTGAGCGGCAGATAAAAGCCAGTGAGGCCACGTGTCCAGCTGGGACAGGTGACAGCCCTGAGAGTCCTGGCTCCAGCTGTGTGTGGTAGCTTCAGTTATAACTCCTGGGATTATTTTTTAAATCCCTGTGTATGGTAATGAGACTTTTCTCCTCCCATTTTTCTCAAGGAGACAGACTGTCTCCTTATATCTATGGAGGGAAAAAATAATAAGTACTTCACATCTCATTCTCTGAAAATCCACCGTAGTTTTCAACCACTTACCCTATTCCACTGGAAATACAAAACACATTTCCTGTGAAGTACTGCCACACAAAATCCTAGGGAGCCATGTGGCAATTCTAAGTGCCATGGAACAGTTTTCTTTTCCATTCTGTTTCTCTGTGCATAAGACCTTTGTCTGTGTTCATTGTGTCTCTATGTTGGCACTCATGATTGTTGCATTTGTGCACATCATCAACCCCAAAGGGTCATTAAAACAGCATAGAAAAATATTTTGAGTCCTAGGTTTCTTCACCCTGGTAGACTGTGCATGCTGAGAATGCTGACTTCTAGAAGTGGAACATGGCCAAATGCACCTTGCCAACTATCTGTGTTATTCCCTTCTCTCTGGGGCTTTCTCCGAAACCAACATGCTTTATTATTTAGACAATCAGAACATCTTCCATCTTCACTTTTGCCTAAAGAGTTCTGCTTCCACAGCTGAACTTTGCCTGCAGGCAAGTTCAGTGGGTGGAGCCAAGTCCAGCATCCTTAGACAGACTCACGCCAGACATTAGAAATCTCACAGGAATTGAAAAGATCTCTTTCAAATAGCCAGATAGTGCACGGTTCAGAGGGAGATTGCTAGACAGGCCCATAGATTCTTATTCCAAGGAAAAGTTCTTCTGATGTCCAGCTCAGATGGTCTAACAAAAATGGTTTTTCTTCTGTGACTATCTCATTTGGTCATCCTCGGAGGAGCTGTCCTTTCACGTTCAAGAGAAAAACTCTCCTTGACTCTTCTAACAAACCCCAAAGCCTCCATTCCGTTCCCTTCAGCATGGCATGGTGAGTACCATTAAACATTCCTGGGGCTTCAGAGAAAACCTTATGCAGACTCAGAAGTGGAGTTTAGAGGCAGATCTACATCAGGTTTGGTCGACTGCACACAGACTTTTAAATGAAGTGAGAAGACTCCAACTTCAGAGCTAGAACTGTAGCAGATATGTCCATAGTGCAGCTGGGCATCTGTGGACCGCACAGCACATGGGCATCTCCTGGGAGTGGATCTGACTGCTTGCTACACAGGTCTTCGTCTTGGCCAATGTCAGCTTTCTGGGCTGGAACCTTTCGATCACCCTCAGTCAAGAATGGACCTAAGGGCTGCGTCCTTCCCTGCAAGGTCACTGGCATCCTTGACTGGACTTCATGTCTCTGCAAGAATATGTGAGTAGGAAATGGCCTGAAGGATTCCAGGTCTGCAAATATTTGATGAGTAAAAGAATGAATTAATGAAGGGATTCCCAACCATTAAAGAACTACTAGGTGGTAGGATAGAAGCAAGATGCCCCCAGCTCCATGAAGTTCCCTAAAGCTTTCTAAGCAGCCTGCCATAGAATCTATGTATGTAAACAGAAAGAACAGATTTGCATAAGAAGATTAAGAGAGGGAAATGTATTAAGTCAAAACAAGAATGTAACTGGAGGCATTTGAAAATTAGCCACTGGTAGGTACGGTCAGTATCCTTTGTGAAGGATAAATACTGGGAAAGAAGATCTAGAAGCAACTCGTAAGAAAGAGTCACACAGGCAAAGATCCACCACTTTCTCCAATCAGGAGAGGCTACACAGGTCTTCATCTTGGCCAATGTCAGCTTTCTGGGCTGGAGCCTGTTAGATCACCCTCAGTCAAGAATGGACCTAAGGGCTGCCTTCCTTAGGGATTCTGCCACGTGTAGAACTTTTATTCTAGAAAATGGGGGACCTGTGACATTTGCATTTAGTTTTATTAATTTCAGAAAACCTGGTCATTTTTCTGCAAGTCAGGGTGGCACAGAAATAATGCATCAAATCTGGTCAATATAAGGAAAGGGGCCTGTGTGCCCAAGAAGAAGCACCTAAGGTCATGACTATCATGACCATTGACTCCAGAACAGCATATTGAATCCAATAGCAGCACACAGGTGACATTTCTTTCCACCCTGGGAAGCCTGAATTTCCCATAACTATTTTCTAAAAGTGTCATTATTCTGTTTATTCTGCTCAAGACAAGGAAGAGGCCATGAACTGTCTTGACTGCTTTCAGAGCTCTCTCAGGCTGCACCAAGCACCCTCTTACCTTCAAATGGCTCTGAATGGCTCTCTGCATTTTGTCAAGGTCGAGCTAGCCATTTCTCCAGTGCAGCTGAGTACAATTCCAGATATGGCCTGTAACACATCCAGCGGAGAGAACACATCCAACAGGGATGCTTCAAAGCCAAAGCCCCAAACAGGTGTTACTGCAAAAGGAATGTCAGTGACCTGCAGAGAAGAGCCAGGAGGTGAAAACAAAAGTATGAAAGATGCTAGGAATACCGACAGGAGTGAAGGAGCTCAGGTCACTGGGGTCTGCAGGTCCTTGGATATGAATGTGAAATTTGCAAGGAGTTTATCACTGGAAGCCTGCTCCATCATGAGTTTCTGCTATTAAGATGAAGATGGGACTCAGACATTTCCTGTCTTGTCTTCTGTCAATATTAGAGGATTCCCAAGCATTCTCCTAACTGTGCAGTGAGCTAAGTGATCTCATTGGCAATTAAAGCCCAAGGCTCAAGGAGACTCAGAACAGGGAAAAAGAGACAAGGGGTGAGATTTATCTGTTTTCTGGGGACTTTGGAAGTAAGTCCTGGTGTGGTCATGTGTTGCTATGTTCATTAAGTGGATGTTCAGTGGGTCCTGTTGGCTGTAGTCAGAGTCATGTCACAGGTGTGCATGAGACTACCCTTCTCAAAGCCCCCCCATCATCTCATTTTATCTGGGAACGTAGGCGTCACCTCAGAGCTACTCTATTCCTTAGTGGCCCCATCCGTAAAATGAAGATAATAATAGGACCTATCTCAGAGTGGTCCCAAGGATAAAGTTTTTTTACAAGATTGCCTGGCGCATGTTGAAAGTCGATTCATTATTGTTACTATTATCATTCCTCCATTAATATGTGAAATAATAGAGATAACGGAGGAGTAGATTGCCAGAGGAGAATATTGCAATCTCACACGGTATTGATGGGACGTTTAGTGAACAATCACTTTAACCACAGCTAATGTTTTGTTTAGTTTTATTTTCCAATGATGGAGGCTTGTCCAGACAACTTCATAAAACAACACATCCATTATAGCTAGAGAAGCTCACAGAGATAAGGGCAAGATTCGAACAGCTTAGTTTATCAGACTATAAAATTAAAATTTGAGTCCGTTTCCTTACTTTCTAGATCAGGGAATCATACTCTAACAGAAATAAGTCCACAAAAATGCCAGGAGGGGCTAATATCTCCCTGGGGCATTGGTTTCCATCTTGACTACTCAGGAAGCATTGCAAAATTTGTGTGAAAAATAAGGAAATTGAAAGATGGTATCTCTAAGGCCCCTTTAAATTCTGAGACTCTGACTCTCCTCATTTTTCTGATTGAAACAGAACCTAAAAGTCCCCCCCCCCTTTTTTTTTTTTTTCCAATTCTTGCTGGTGTAAATCCTTCCAAAATGCTGAAGTCTACTTACCAATATTCTAGTAAGCTTTGTGAGAAAAAAATAAATTATTCTTTGAGTAGAGAAATCTTGTAGTATGTCAGTATTATTCTTCTGGTTATGAATTCTCAGCTTCTAGGCCTAGAGCTGGAGATAGAAAGCCCAGAAGGTTCTTATGGTTTGTCCTTTAGAATCATCTTTACCTCTTTTAAGGTGTCTCTCTTTATTTTCTTCAAGGTGGTGACAGAAAATTGCCCCCCCCCCATCCTGTGATTATCTGAGTCCTGGTGACTTAAGTTACCAATAGTCAGAACATTGCAAGCTATTGAAGGCTTCAAAGACCAAGTTCATTTGTAGTCCTTCTACAAATGGCCCCCATCCCTCACATATGAATGGTGGCTGCTAACTACTCCTCAAAGAACCTCCCTAGTCATATTTGGCCTTGTTTTATTATTGTCAGGCCTTTTGGAACACAACTTGGTGAAGTGTAGGAAAAAAAAATAACCAGGAACACACATCTCCCAGATTGTATAATACATATTTGATGGATAAAAAAAAAAATGTTTCTTATTATCTCTGATCTCGCGGTGCTTGCTAAAGTCTTTTTAGGCCCTAGGATCTTTAGAAAATGGTGACTTTGGGTCTCCTCCTTCCTTGTCCTCCTGAAACCCTGCCTTTATGACCTGCCCGTCTTTAAAGTGGACCTGGAGATCGTCAGCAAATTCAGTGTGTTCTTGGACCATCGATGGAAGGCTGGAGAACAAATGGAGAAAACAGATTGGGAAGCATTTCTTTCATTTCAAATTCTATCCGTATTTATTTCCTCCATGAGAATCTTCTCTGAACTCATTTTTTGAGGTCCGGGTGGTGTTGCACTGTCACCCTTCCTGCATTTCTTTATGAGTATCCGGGCTCTGTTTCTCGTTGATGTCCTCATTAGTGAGGTTAGCACTAGGATCGGGCCAGGGTGGGGGCCAGGTCCTCACCCTTCTTTGCCACTGCCCCTTGCTTTGAAACTGCATTTCAAATATTCTCTTAGCGTCGTCAGGGACACTTATCAATCTCAGGGACCCAGTTTTTCTTTCCTGATCAATCACTGTTAACCCTCCAATTCATCTTCCTGGCCACCAGTCCACTACCAAGTTTGTTATTTGAAAGCACACATCTAATCAAGTTGCCATTCCAGGAAAATTTTCAGTGGCTCCCTGGACAAACAGTACCCTCTAATGACAGCACAGTCTCGAACATTCAGTTATTAACATGGCATTCAAAAGCCCCTTGCAATTTGGCTTCAACCAATTTATGTAGTTGCATTCTCCATATAGGAATCTTTCAGCCAAGTATTTTCCCAAAATTTCTCATTCTTGTTCCTTAACATGTTATTCATGTTGCTTGACATTCGTGTTACTTAACACAAAAAAGTTACCCTCTGCCTGATTCTGACCCTCACCTCTTCCAGCTGATTGAAACTTACCCAACCCTTTAAAGCAGGGGCCAGCATATTGCAGCCCATGAACCAGATCTGGCCTGTTCTAGTAAGCAAAGCTTTATTATAACAGTCAGACCCCATTCATTTGCTTCTTGTCCTGGGCTGCTTTGAAACTATGGCAAAGTTGAGTAGGTGCAACAGAGAGAGCACAGCCCACTGCAACCAAAAAACTTTGTCATTTGAACTTCTAGGGAAAAATCCTTGCTTGGAAGGTACAAGTCAGAATTGATGAGTCTCTCTTCCATAAGCCTGGGTATAACACTTCACATGAGCTCCATGTAGAGCAGTCTTCATGTGGGTCTTTTTAAGAAGTAAACAATAAGAAGCAAGAAGTCTCATTGCTCTTTGATTCCTTAGTATATTGCAGGCAGTGGCCCCTAAGGACACAGTGGGAATTCAATAGACACTTCCTGAATGACATGTGAACTTGGTCAGAAATATGTTGTCAACAGGGCATGTCTCAAGATAAGAGAGAATCTCAAGGTCAAAGATCTTCTTTCTTGTTCCCTTATACCATCTTGTTCAAAACATTGCTTTCTGAACGGCCGATTCATTTGACTCTTCAACAAAGAGTTGAATTAGATTGATTTAGAATTGGTCCCTCCTTTATTTATTTATTTACTTATTTATTTAGTTTTGAGATTGCTCTAGTTATTTGATCTGTGTTTTGGTTCTATACAAGTTTCAAGAGTTTTTTTTTTTTTTTTTTTTTCTATTGCTGTGAAAGATACCATTAGAATTTGGTAGAGACTGAATTAAATCTATAGATTTCTGTGTGTAGTACAGGCACACGATTTTTTTTATTATTTAAAAAATATTTTAAACTTGTTCTAATTAATTGTACATGACAGTAGAATGCATTTATACATTTTGATGAATCTCACATAAATGGAGTATAATTTCTCATTTTTCTGATTGTACATACTGCAGGATCACATCAGTCATGCAGTCATATATGTACATGAAGTAATAGTCTGTTTCACTCTGCTATCCTTCTAACCCCCATACCGTCCCCTCCCTTCACTTCCCTCTACCTAATATAAAGTAACACTATTCTTTCCTAGTCTCCCTGCTTATTGTGAATTAGCATCCACATACCAGAGAAAACATTTGGCCTTTGCTTTTTTCGCTTAGCATGATATTCTCCAACTCCATCCATTTACCAGCAAATGCCAGGATTTCATTCTTCTTTAAAGCTGAGTAATATTCCATCAGATATATAGATATAGATATATATATATATATATATTTTCTTCTGCATCCATCCATCTGTTGAAGGGCACCTAGGCTGGTTCTACAGTTTAGCTATTGTCTTCCACTGCTTCTGCTGACAGGATCATGATGTTTGGACTCCTGCATGGTGGTCTTTGGGCCTTGGAGTGTTGGTGGGTAGATATGTGCATTGGGAAGGCAAGGTAAACCCATTATTCTGCTGCTCCGTGAGGCTTCACTCTGCCCTCTGGATCCAGAAGTCTCTTTCCATCCACCTGTGATTCCTCAGGCATTTGAACTTATCCTGATTTCTCTGATAGCAAGGCTTGCCCCTCTAATCACAGGCGTGAGCCAGCTGCCTAGACTTTACCTTGCTGGCCTAGTACACTGGCTAGCAGAGTAAATCCCCAGCTTAAATCTTGACAGCCCTGACCCTCACCAGTTTCCCCCATGCCCTCCTCATCTGCCTGAATCTTTTCCTGGCCACTTCTCTCCTCAGCTGTGGTAGCCAGTGGAGTGGGGAAAGGAGATGCCCGGTGTCCACACCTTGACCCTCCTAGTCAAGTTGCCTGTGTTGATAGCAGAGACACTCTGGGCTGAAAGGAAGATTCTGACATTTGACTCTTTTCACTCAGGTGCCTTAACCAGCTCAGTTGTGTGCAGAAAGGGCATGTAAAAGGATTCCACCGTTTCTATTGGAAACAACGCAAGTGCGTCTGTATGTCTTAAGGGATCCTCTTTTGCCACTGCATGAGTTATTTCTGTTGTTGCTAGAGATTAAATCTCAATAACTTTTTGAAATTAGAGTGGGCTTCCCATCAGCTGAATGGAGCATGGCACTCACCTCCTTTCCAGAACAACTGAAGAAAGACTCTACCTTCCTCCTCAGCCCTGGAATGTTATCAGCATGGTAGTTTTGCTTGAGATCAAATCAGAGCAGCATAGGAACTGTCATTTTTCATTTCCTGGGGCCCTGTGATCCCATTTGGGGTTTATTTGTTCCAAGTGAAAAATGCAATCCTTAGCGCATTCATCTATCCTTTAGAGTACTTTTTTATTTATTTTTTTCTTTTCCTGTTAAAGATCAAATCAGAGTTTTAAGTAGTGTGGTCATTAGTTATCACCATCAGATTTCACAGCCTATACTTTATTTCTGTTCTTACAAAATCACCAACCTTCTCTGTTGCATACCAATCAGTTGCAATGAAGCTACACTATGCCTTTCGTGGGTACTTGGGTGTTAATTTATTTCACAGTTTCCTTTGCAGATATAATCAGAGACACTATCACATTCCTGTTTCTTCTTTTTATTGTTCCTGTGCTATCGCGTTTGTGTGATCTTTCTCTGAAAAATGACAGGTACTGTTTCTCTGCTCAGTGTATCAGTGACTTATATTCTCCACAGTTTCCCTGTTGCCATTTAAAATATATAACATTTTATAGATGTAATCTGAGTTATTTATAACTCTGGCTTTGTTATATGAGAAAATTTCCTAAATGACATTGTGGTTTAGGTACTCTTTCTAAAGAAAGGGGGAAAAATATTCTTTGCAAAATATTTTCCTCTCATTTATAAATGAGGAAAAATCTCTCAGTAAGATTATCATTCCTTTTTTCATGATTTCTTAGTACATCGAATTGCACAAACATTACTTTCATGTAAGTGATCAAGTTGTGGTGTTTAATAACACGTTGTTAGAACAAAAGGAGCTATCCTTTTTGATTTATTTGGATATTTACTGGGTGACTTACAGTGCTTTACATATTAGAATTGGTTTGTCAACAATTAACATTCTAGGTTTTTATATAACCCATACTTCAGGTAATAGAGGATTATTAAACTGCAACCAGTGTGTTAGAAATCTGCCGGCTGGTAATAAAATTCTTATGTATAACAGCAGCTGAGAAATACTGCTGTATATTTATGCATAGATTGCAAGATAGATGGTCCCAAACCGCAGAGTGGTTTGGGATGCAGGCCCACCAGCAGGTGGCAGTGCTTCTCTATAAATGAAACTCTCCCTGGTTGGAGTCCTGGTCCAGTTCTCTACCCTCCCCATTTTCTGCTTTTCCTCTTTCTGATGATTCTCTCCTTTATTTTTCTGAAATGAATATCTAAAACTTCATTCTAAAGATCCATACCTCCATTAAGACAACCACTCTCAATTTCAACATTTCTTTTAAATCCAACTTGCTTAGTAGATTGCTCACTTGGAGCAAATCCTAATTTAATAAATATTACTGTGTTTTAAAAAGGAAAAAGGTAATGGGGGGTGGAGGAGATAAGGGAAGAATGGAGAAAGGATGGATTGTATAGAGGAAAATGAGGGGTGGGGAGTCGGTGAGGGGAGGAAATATAATAGAATGAGATGAACATCATTCCCCTATGTACATGTTTGATTACACAAACTGTGTGACTCTACTTTGTGTACAACCAGAGAAACAAAAGTTGTACCCCATTTGTGTACAATGAATCAAAATAAAAAAAGAAATTAAAAAATAAAAAGGAAAAAGGTAACTATACAATACCAGATTCTCACCACTAAGTTTGGCTCACCTCCACTATCTGATTATTGTCATTTGCAAATCCCTAGTTTAATCTATTTATATATACAAATTAATTCCCTGGGCATCCGTTCATACAAGGATAAGGAGGGGCTTTTGTAGAACGATGACTGATGTACTAGAATAATGTCCTATATAAAATAATTTTGCATAATGCCCTTTTATCAATCATTACTAGACTCTGAAGTTAACCAAAGACTGTTGCTTTTCTCTCTGGGGCTAGCATTAAATTCTGACCAACAGGACAAGAGTTTTTCTGTTCTGTTGTTTTTAAATAATGTATTCTCAAAAAACAGATCAGCTCAACATGGGCATCATCAATTAGCCAAAGAAAAGACATCCAAGAAACAACTTTTTGATTCTTTCGTCCACACATAACCTATTTTTCAACTTAAAAAAAAAAAAAAAACACATCTACATCCTTTTACCAACATAGAAAAAATATCCTCTATTCCATTTGTACAGGACGTTTGGGTGTAAACACTGAATTGTATTGGAGACAGTGGATTTATTAAGGTATAGATGGGAAGAATTAAAATACAACCCTGGATGACTCATTTGTTTATTTTCTTCACTATTAAATTTTACCTAGCAGGCCATAAAGAACTTTGACTGCATATATTTTATACTTCTTGTAATTTAATTATTTGAAACCATTAGTTTTGAGAATCCAATAGGAATTTTCTACAACTTTTCTTAGGTTTACTGGGGAAGTGGTGCCAGTCAGAGATCTGGATAATGTCAAGTGCATTCTTATCTAATTCACCTATGTGGTTTTGATAGAGAACCTCCTGAAGTGTTATTGATCAGACAAAACCAAGCCTCAGAGGATCAGGGAAACCATGTCTTCTCAGTGATCCACTTTCAAGTCCTGGTTTTGCTGCCAGATGTTTTTTGAAAATTTGAATGGCAGTCAGTTTCCATGTTAACAAAAAGAAAAGTCAAACCCTGGTGACTTTCTCCAGTGCTCTGTACTGCAGAACAGGTATTCCCTGGTAGTTGAATAGAGGAGATGACCATCCTGGTGTCAGGCTTAGGTGGACTAACTTTTCTACAAGGAGTCAGCCTCCTGGATTTCACAGGACATCTTTACAAGGCATTAGATAACTATATTTTCCTATTGAATCCGCGCCCCAGGATGGAACACGACTTCCAGGGGAGCTGGACGACACAAGGGGCCTCATTTTTTTTAGTTCCATGCAATTGGGTATCTATCCTATCTCAAGTCCACGTAACTTAAGTGGCCAGAAAGTGGGCTGAGCAAGGCTGTTTTGAATAGACTTTTCCAAGATGCAAACCCCATTCAGTATCATCTTGAATCTGAGTGTTTATTTTTATTTTTATTTATTTATTTATTTATTTTGGTACCAAGGATTAAACCCAGAGGCACTAAACTACTGAGCCACATCCCCAGCCCTTTTTATAAAATATTTTTGTTTTGAGACAGGGTCTCTCCAAGTTACTTAGGGCCTCACAAAAATTGCAGAGGCTGGCTTTGAACTCTTGGTCCTCCTACCTCAGCCTCCTGAGTCACTGTGATTAGAATCTGAGTATTTAGAAGGAAAGAAAAGTGACTTCAAAGTGATCTAGATTGCCCAAATTCTGTCCTGTGGAATGCAAAGCCTTTCTCTGTCTGCCCCTTACCCATCCAGTTACACCCTCAGGTACATTTTTCTGCTTTAGCCAAACTGACTTTCTTACTGTCCCCTAGCATTTGTTCACCTAGCATGCCCTCCCCACACTTTGTAGCCACACATGTGACCCCAGTGCTGCAGGCCTGTGCTCAGCTCTGGGGGTCTGCAGGAGAGTCAGGCTGACCCCTCTAGCCATCCAGTTCTTATTTCAAGTCTTACTGCTTCTTCTGTTACACCCCACTCTCTAGTTCGAGGACATTTCCCTCAGCCCTCACTTGGAATTATCATCCAGCATCTTTTGTACAGTTGTGTTTATATAACATAATAATTAACTCAATAATTCATAACTTATGAATTGCTACTGTATATATATTTTAGATGTAATTGTTCCATTTCTCCAGCTAGACTTGTGGCTCTCTCTCATTATGTATCTTTAAAAAGAGTTCAAAGAAAAGGCAAAGAAAAAGCAATGTCCACAGTATTTTGCTTGAATGGGTCTGGGGTGGGTCTTAAGCACTTCAGTTCTGTGAAATTCCTTGGTTCATTTTATTGAAGCCCGGGGCTTAGAACCACTGAGGCAAACCACACTTTCCTTGGCCCATGGACCCTGCTTTTCCTCTTCTGTAGCTCTTCTGAGTTGAGTGTGGTAGGAAGTGCTGGATAATTATTTGTGACTGGATAGTTATGAGGTTCTTAGTCAATGGCTGGCTCCTGTGATATCTGCCAAGTAACAGTAGACAGCATTCAGCCCAGAATCATGACAAATCAGAGCCGAAAAGGTCTTATATTTAATTAATGCCAATCCCCCAGGAGGGGTAATGTGCCTTGCCAATGCCACACAGTTGATCCAAGCCAGGCTTAGAATCCAGACTCCTGACCACAAGGCTGTGCTTCTGCCCTCTCAGTGCCACCTCTCTGGCTACTAAGTGCAGTTTATTAGGAACCTAACCAGGGTTTCAGCACTGTGAGAGCTTCAGAGATGTGTAAACTACAGTAGAGGAGCTTATGTCTGCTTGGGGGAGTAAGACACATTGAATGGAAAACAAATTAATAATGCAACAAGAATCAGGAGATTTCAGGGCACGAGATGAGAATCACCAAGGAACCTTTCACAAAACGCAGAAATCTATCTCATTGCAATCACTCCAGAAGGCTTTCTGGAAGAGGCAGCCCCTGCCTATTTCCTCAAGGGAGGCTACAGTGGTGAGATGAAGGGAAGACATGGTGGAAAGGCCTATTGAAGGAGTCACTGCCTCCTGCCCATCACTCCCCTGACCCTTCCACCACATGTCGAAATCATGACCTCCCCCCACTAGAAATTCAAGGGGAAGAGCCCCTTGCAGGCAGGCAGCATGAATTTCCTGTAATTTGGAAGGAACAGTGGGGTTTCTCCATGTTTCCATCTGACTTTCATTTGTTATTGCCCTGAACGGTTCCAGCCTTCTCCAGTTGAGCCCATTTAAATGTTTTCTGGCTTTGCCTGTTTTTATGACACTTGGCAAACCTAATTATTTGACCTGAGCAGTTCACTGGGGCCATAGGAAACATGGGACAAAGGTGATGGTCAAATGCAAGGCCCAGGATGGGGTGGGGGAGGGGACACCCACCTCATTCTAATGCTGGGATACCGGCTCAGTTACTTGGTGCAGGGGAGAGAATCTGAACCCATTTCTATAGAGTGCCATCAAAAGAGCAGACTGGCCTTGTAGAGGAAGACCCCAGAGCAGACAGCCTGCACTCCTCCAAGAAGCAACAGTGGATAACATTGAGTAAGAGCTTACTGGGTACTCTCGTAAGTTGCACTTCCTGTTTTCGGTCCATTGTCACAATAACCCTAGGCGCTAGGTTCTCCCATTATTCCCATTTTAGAGGAGAGAAAACTAAAGTTGGATAATTTGCCAAAAATGTAAGTTTAGACCCAGCAGTATAGCTTCAAGGACTCTGTGCTTAACTCTAAACTATTTTTGCCTCTAAATATGAGCTGATGTTTGTGAGAAATGGCTCATGCCTTTAAATCCTTGTCTCAGGATAGTATCCTTAAGTGTCATTGAAACCAAGGGCAAAAAATATAATGAGGGATGCCTGCCATATTACTGGGGGTACAGTAGACATCAGGGGGGCACATGACCAGCTAGTAAGCTCCTGCCCCATGAGAAAGGTACCTTCTTGGAATGGGGATCCAGCATTCTGTAAGATTTTTAAATAGAAGTTGTTAGAAATTCATGTTTTTATGAACAGACTTCAGACTAAAAGATCCACATGTAAAGCTCTGGAACCAACATGGTGGGGCCAAGCAGAGCCCACCAGTGGCAGAATTTGATCCTTATGCTGTCAAGCCGTAGCCCCTGGCTATCACACTGAATCCCACAGGATCTGTGAAACTTGGTGTCTTCATCTGTCCAGCAAGGAAAGTGGCAGAGCTTAGGACATCAGGGTATTGAGTAACTTGTCTGAAATCAGAGCGCTGGAGGGGGTCAGCACTGAGATTTAGGCAGGTGACCTGATTTCAGAAGCTTATATGCCCACACTGATCTCCTGGGCAGAATGCTGGTGGTGAGTGACTAAGATCACAATCAGAGGACCCAGACTCTGGTCCTGGGTTTGCATGCTAGTGTAACCTTGATCCCAGAAAGGGTGAGACCAGAACCTCCCCAGAGCCCTTCCAGGCTTGCTGCTCTGCACACCTTATTCTCTAGCTGTATTGACTAAAGAGGAGGCCACCAGGCAGTAGCATTTTAAAATATTGCACAGGATGTCTCTGATGATAAATTATAGTAAACATAGATAATGATTTTATAGTTCAAGAACATCTTTAGAAGGTGACTATGTCCTAAAGAAATATACTAAATGCTGTGTTTAGTGTAAAATCACAATCCGGTCTGGTCCTTACCTCCCAAGGTTAAAAACATACTGTATTTCTAAAGTGTTCTGGCAGAGCATTCTTCATCGGGCACCTGGGTTGCACTAAAAATCCATGCATTTTACCTTTATCTGAGTTTCAGAGGAAGTATCGGTGCAACCATCTAGAATACATATTAGAATTCCGGGGGGTTCTTGACACAACTGGTTCAATGGCAGATATGGTATTTATGGATGAGGTGATAATAATAATGCAGTTAATAATAATAACAGTCCTTATCTGTATAACATCTTAGGGTTTAGAAAACAATCTCACTCATACCCAGTTAGATTCTAGGCTAGTCTTCCCATAGCAGAATCATTGGGGCAAGCATTAATTTAAAAGTTGTAAATAGCAAAGTGAAAATGGAAATGAAAATATGATTGGCATCTTCTGCCAGTCATGTTTATTTGAAGCTATTTAGGGGGAGGGGAAGGAAACAGAGAAAGAAGATCAGAGTCAAAACATATAAGCAAATGAAAACTTTTGCCCCAGAGTGAAAATGTAAACCAGCATTGTGTTAACCAGGAGAATTGATGTGGAATGAAGTCAAGTCCACCGGAGACCTGACCCCATCTCTCTTTTCTGTTTCTCACCCTGGGCAGGTGGCAAATCTCAGATTCCTGAGGCAGCATGATCTTTTCTCTACTCCTTTGGATGTCTGACAATTTGTAAATCCAGGAGGATGCACACATTGCCAGGACCTTCCTTAACAATCTCATGCAAGCAGCACGGAGTGATCCAAAAAATAACTCATGTTTTATTTTTGCCTTTTCCAGTTCTGCAGAGTGGTAGAACCAATATCTCAACTGCCCTTGAGAAATGGCCAGGGCCAGGTGGGGGTCTAATGAGAGGTGTGTGAGGCATTTGCTTTGGACACCAAACTTAAGGGGTACCGCGGAAATCAAGAGCTTCATGCAACATATTTAAAATACCAAAATAGAGAAAAAAAATTCATGATGGACAATGTGTCATCATTTTATATGAAGACATGATAAATACTGATTTTAATGCAAATAGTTAAGCACTGAATTTTGTAGGCATGAAAACAAAAAGGACTACAGAAAGCTATCACCTGCCTGTTATGTGGACCCTTTCACTGTGCCACCAACAGTGTTTGGCATCTTATAGGCATTTTCTCTTGATGCATAGCCAAGGGACCTGATTTGACCTATAGCAAATCCAAATCTATTGGATAATAAACCGTATTAGGAAATAAGTTCCTTTCCAGGCTTCATAAATTCTCCTACAGTCCATTTTGTCTTTGTTAAATGTGTGGGTTGAAAATTGCAATCCCTTTTATTCACAATGATCATTTTCAACGCACAGCTCCAAAAGATCAGCATTAACTTAAAAAAATAAATTAGCATGCTCGTATCTATTAAGCACCATTGCTTTGTAGGCTGCAGCTGATGATTTTATTAAGTATACTGCAGGAGGGGGAAAATCAAGGCTAGATAATTATAAATTCATAAATACATAATTCATTGGCAGGAAATGATTTTAATGGGATGGATGCAGAATTATCTATTTCTTCAAGAAAATAACAGAGATGTTCTGATTAAGCCCATAATCTGGTGTATATGAAATTGTAGCCCAACTGATGGGCACATTTTCTTTTCTGAAACTACCTTTGATAAGAAATGCATTACAAACTCATCAGTTTGGCTTCCTGTTAACAAAGAGACAGCAGCCGTCTGGATCATTCTGGATTCACAGTGAAACTGCCACACCATGTATCCTCCAACTAAAGCTGTGTAAGTTTGACAAGGGGCAGATGAATCCAGGAATTATTGTGCAGGGGTTTAAATCTATGCGGCAGCTGACGGTTGAAATAATCATCTATATATCGCTCTGAGCTAGCTGGGGAAAGGTTGAAGCTGTATATTTTCAACATATCTAGTCTAATGGTTAATCTGTTGTCTTGTACGGGGCTCTCGCAGGGTGGACTGACAGCTTCGAGAAATTGCTCCCTGTAGATGTGGTTTGCCTTGATTCTCAAAGTACAGGGTGGACGGCTCTAACTTAGCTTAAGTAGGAAAGGTAAAACTCACCTGACCCAAGTCTTCAAATTTGAGGGGACCAGTAGGGCTAATGGCAGGCTGGGTGGGAGGGGCATGGAATCACTAAATGACCTCTACCATCCACTTTCCCAGGTCGGCATTCTTGGAATGGATTGTGTGTATGTTTCCTTGATCATTTGGCTTCTTGGCAGGTTGGGAAGAGCACCATCCTTTCGGAAAATGGGAAAGCTAGGAAAATATGGAGATTTGCTTTAGGGGTCAGCAAATGTTTCTTCTTAGGGGTCAGCTAGTTAATGTCTCAGGCTGCATATTGTAGATACTCAGCTCTGTCATAGAGAGCATCTATGGACAATATGGAAGCAAATGATGGTGGTTATGGTCAGATAAAACTTTATTTCTAGCTACTGAAATTTGAATTTTATATGATTCTACTGTGACAGGAAATATGATTCTTCTTAGATTTTTTTCACCCAACCATTTAAAACGTAACCTAGCTTGTGGGCTGCACAAAATCCAATTTTAGGATACAGTTTGAATGTGAGAAAGGTGAGAAAGCTGCCAAGGTTGCCAGGAACTTGGTAGGTTTCATCTCTTCTCTAAGAATTGTGCTTCACACACATACCACACATGGGAATGCTGCAAATAGAGCCACCTCTGGCCTAAAAGCCTTGTCATCTGCTTGGGGTCAGGAGTGGGGAGGGAAGGGAAATTGGGAAGGGCTATTTTTATTGGACTCTGCAATGCCCCATCCTGCCAGTTTGACTCAGAGAAAATTGTCTCCTCTCTCCTACTATCTTCCTGATCTCCAAGCTCTGTTGCTATATTTCAGGAATATTCTGGCATTTCTCATTTCAATTGTGCATTTCCTCTCTGAATTCCATTGTTCATCTCTTGTGTCTCATCTTCAAGAAGCTAAAACCTAGTGATTTTTGAGACTTTTCTTTGTCCTTGAGGCAATAGAGACAGTATGTTCAAAAATAAATTAAAGAAAAAAGCTAAAAGCAACTAGATCTCTGAAAGGAATTTTCTACCAAATACTGAGCAGGATGGTGTTGGGCAAGTGATTATAGCAGTTCCAGTGAAGATATAAAAGCCAAGATTCTAGATATAGGGAACTTTGGTGAAGGTTCTACCAGGATCTGTGTAGGACATGATGTGGCTTATAGTCTGTGATTGGGGTGGGGGTCGTGTGGGTGGCATGGGTACATCTTAGATTCTAGAGGTTCCATTCAGCCCAACATATTCTGCAGGGAAGGTTGCTTTCCAGGTCATGTGGATCCTGTTAATATATTTATATGGCATTTTCCTCTCTCTCTCATGTAGGAGCTGAGTTCTTTCATTACTCTGTGTTGATGGACTCAAACTTACACAATTCAGGTTTCCTAGGCAGTGAATAGCACCAGAAATATACCCTGTGATTAACTTCTACATAACCCATTGTTCCTTAAAATCTCCCTCCCCATTCTCCTATTAGCTCCACAAAAGCCGGAAATGAAAAAGCACCAACAAGCCCCCTTCCCTGCCCCCGTCAGCCCACCATGGGGTGGGTGTTCCCTGTGCCCCTAATTAGTGCAGGATGTGCCACTTGGAAATTATTTCTCATTCTCATTTATATAATGACAGTTTTTTTTTTTTTTAAGCCACACCTTGGGTTTTCAAAATATATGTATTTCCTATTTTTCAGCTATAAGTTGTGAAGTTATCCTATTGGATAATGTATATGAAAATTCATTCAATTTTAGAGTTTTATGTTTGAGAAGTTGATTGTTGGGGTTGTTTTTGAGGGGCAGCATCCTTTATCGTTTTACTATCTGTGTATTAGTATCTGCTGTGACCTTTCAAAAAATACCTTCGTAGATTGATTTTCTTGATAATGCTTGGTTATACCCTAAGATTTTCAGACTAGAACCTCTCATTCAAAATGTATCACCAGTTAAGCTCTGATATTGAGCTGCCCACGACCCTTCTTGGCAAAGACCTTGTCTCTGACTTACCTTATCCCAGCCATGCTTAGCTGCTGAGCCTCACTGATGGACATTCCCAATAAGGGATTCATCCTGAAACTGCAGCCAAGTGCTCCTTTACAACGAATATGGGAAGCCAACTCACAATATGGGTTATTTATCTGGTATTTGTTGTTGTTTCTCCATCATTGCTTAAGGGAACATCCACACCTTCTTACCAGTCACATCCATGTGATAGGCAACCAGGGGTCTGATAGTCTACAGTCGCAGGACAAGAAACATCCCTCTGCAAAGTAGGAGCCATTCCATGCTCTAATCCAAGGATTGCCCTCATTGGCCACATTGAGCCCTAACTAGCCCAGCCTTCCTGGTGAAAGCTTTGATCATCCTGAGAGTTTTGTCCATGGTGAATTGCAGAATGACCATGCTACTGTGACTCATGATTTTTCTTGGGGTACAATTTGACAAGCCCCTAGGAACTAGGAAGCACACTGATAGATCTCTGTCCCAGAAATTTTGCCCACACCCTTACTCTCAATTTTAGTCATATAATATTCATAGCCTGAAAACACACACATTTTCACTGATGATACAAAAAGATACTACACATGACTATTTCTCTTTCTCTTCTTTTTTGCAGGGTTGGAATTAATCCAGGGTCATGTGCATGCTAGCAAACACTCCACCACTGAGCTACGTCCCAGTCCTATATATCATTCTTTCTGAGAAGTGGCAAACCCATGACATTTAAGTTAGGCAGCAATGTTACCACCCAGGGAGCTGGCCAAGCCAGTGGTCTGAGATGAAAAGCAAATTAACACTGAGGGAGAAAGACTTAGAATGTAGTGATCATTCTGTAGGATTTCCTTCAGTGTTTTTCAGGAGATAATGGATCTGATCCTGCTGCTAAACTGGGTTTTGTGCGTATGCATATATTGTAAGGGAGAAGGGAGGGGGACTCTGTATATTTCTGGAAATTATTGCAGAAGGAGATTGTCTTCCAAATTTTCAGATATTATCCCTACTGACATTGATGACAAAAACGCAGCAAAAAGAATTTCAGGAAGTCATCTGGGTAAAAGAATAGAAATAAATAAACCTTCAATTCAACCAGGAGGGAGAAACCTCCATTTTAATCCAAAGCAATGATTTTATTCAACATCAAAATTGGTTTGGAACTTTTGCAATGAAAAATTTCACTAAGGATTAATTTCCATTTTCTTTTCTCCTTATTGTTTGGCAGTCAAGGCTGAAGCTAGATCACGCTATCACAAAGACCCATTTGAGTTCAAGAACGCAACTCCCAATTCTCGGCTTGTGACTGAGCCAGGTGAAGGAGTACTGGGACCTATCCCAATTTTTGATAACTGTACTGCACCCCTCAGTGTTCCTCTTTAACAAAATGAGCCCAGTTGAAGGACAGAGATGTACTGCCATGGATTTCAGCATGCATTTAGCTTGTTGAGCAGCAAAATGCCAAACAGAAAAGCCATAAGAAAACAATAAATAATTATTAAATTGACCCCACCCTCAAACTAGCAGCTTGCTGCAGACTTCGGTCAGAAGCCCTGTTAGCTAGATGGCTTTGTGTTCAAACCACTTTGCATGACTCTTACTCTGAGTGATTCCAGTGTGAAATGACATTACTAATGACCTGCTAAGTGTGTACAGATGTGGGTTTTTCCAGATGTGGTGATTAATAACGTAATGGAGATAGCTAGTTGACTTATGTTTACGGGTTGTTTGCCTTTTATTACTTTCCCGATTTTATTTGCTTTGAACTATTTTTTAACTTCAGCCAACAAATTCACCGTTAAGTCTTGAAGGGCTTCATCCCCCTGAATCTCACTGGGGACATGGGGAAGAGGGAATGTGCCCCAGACTGGAGCTGACCATTGAGTCCATCACATATAGGCACTGGGCTATTTGGGAAAGCCGAAGACTGTAGCTGTTGTCTCATTTCCCTTCAAGGACCCATAAAGAGGCACTGGTGAGCCCTCACCCAGTGTTTGCAGCCTGGCTAGGAAGAAAAAGGAAGATACTTCTTTAAAAAAAAAATCTAGTAAATTATATGATCATTTTGAAGTAAGCCTCAAATCCTGGCCAGTGTTTCTGGAAGATGTTGCCTTACTCTTGTTGGAAAACAGAAAGCCGATGAAAAGCGGAATGAAATGTTGTTACAGATGTTCAACTCTGCATTAAGGCTGTTGGAATTACCACCACATCTTAAATCAATCCCCAGAACATTGTCTGGAGGTTATGTCATTGGAATAATGAATCCTCTTTAGTCAAGTATAAGCAAACATGTTAAAACATCATTGTAACTTTAAATTAAACTCCAGCGCAAACCAGGGGATCTGAAGCCTCATTAGACTTGCCTGACATTTTTCTAGCGCCGAGTCTTCCCAAACCGTAAAACTGTTAGATTCAGTGCCTATTAGACGAGGGAGCGCTGGGAAGTTACAACAGAACATTAAGTGTTATACTTAGGGATGTGCAAAAACAAGCCCTTGAATTTTATGAGTACTTGGAGACTGGATGGAGTTCAGCTCCTATAAAAATTCCACGTTAGATTCCTGAACTTGTTTGTGCTTTAAAGAAGCTGGTAAGTCAGGTTTCTTTAAAGGTTCACATCTTCATGTGGCTCCCACTGCACGAAGACAAGAGAAAATGCTAGAGACAGAGTGTATTGCAATTAGCCAAAAGTAGGTTAAATATGAGCCTGTAATGTGCGTTGTCATGAGGTAGTGGCCCATTACTTCAACACATTTGTCTTTCATGAAAGTGAGTAAATTTAAGTCTCTCTTTTAATTCCATTTTTATTCTTCTCATGTAGTCACAGAAGCCATGAAATGAAAATTATATTTTATAGCTTAACTAAAAGTTTCCTAGATATGCTTTCTTTATAGAATCCTTATAAGGGATAATAAGTAAATATGGTTTATATCCTCCTTATGAAAAAGAAATCATCCCTGCTTCTCTTGTGAGACCTGAACCAGATGCAACTGTCTCCATTACACAAAGTTCCTATATTTAATATGGAGACATTGTCTCCCATCTCTTCAGGGAACCGATTTCTAGCCCTTGAGTGCAGGAGAAAAGCTTTGAACACAGTTTCATTTCAGAGAACAAATTCCAGTTTAAATTCAGTATGATTATGATGGATGATCTCTCCGAGTTGCAATGAAAATAAATAGTTTCCTTGCACAGAAGACGACGTAACTTTGCCACCAAAATGAGGTGTCTCCCTAGAGCTGGCTAATGGGGATTAACTTGCAAGTTCCCCATCTGAGGATGTGTGCAGGTAAACAGCCAGTGACAAGGTATAAGGATGATGGGCACTTAACCAAAGGGATTATCTATTGAAGGCCCAGTGCCAACAGGGAATCACAAGGCAAGCAGAAGAATCCACTGACATGCCAGCCAAGGTGACTTTCCATCTAGATTTAACTAACAGAGACTCGTTCTGGAACAACACAACCAGAGCAACAGCTGGGGGCCTCCAATAAAGCTAGTCATACTAGGCTTGGTTAGATGAAAGACCTTTTGGAGTATTCCATTGAAACCTTAAGGAAACTTGTATGACAGAACTTGCACTCTTACTAGACCTGCTCACATGCACACACACGTCAAGCCTAGCATGCTGAACAACTAATCTAGGTCACCCCAGACACAGCATGATAGGGCAAGTGGCCCATATTAAAAAGTGACCTTCTATTACAGTGCAGTCCTTTCTACTCCATACTAAGATGGGGAAAGCATAAAAGTGTCCTTCACAAACACATGCGCACACACGCATGCACACACATGCTTCTACCGCAGTATTGCCTCAGATGCTCAGTCCCCTGTCCTGTGAAAGGAAGATGAATTCAGGTCAAGCTCAGAGTGCCTGTTTGCTCACGGAGAGATGCATATCAACCCTAAGTGATTTTTTTCAATACCATTTATGTGGCTTGTATTTATTTCCTTTAATCTTTTAAGTGCTGTTTAGTCTCTGTGTGATTTGCTGTGGATACTCATTTCTGATAAGATGTGATATCCTCCCCGCCACATAGTCCCTGCCTGGAGCACTAAGTGACTGATATGGTCACAGCCTGAGCGGAGCCTCTGGCGTAGCAGAACAGGAGGGAGCAGGCGGTGGAGGGGGTGGCTGTGGGCGTTGGCAGGTGCATTCTTGCCTTTATTTCTTCTGGTATCGCCCTTACCTCACACCACACTCTTGTTGCCTTTCCCTGTGTCAGCCAGTATCAGGCAACCCTGGATTAACAGTACAGTAGGGGAGTGTAAAAAAGGGTGATACTTTGGAGCAAGGGTTGTTGGATCATTATAATCTTTTTCAGAACCATGTATCATAACCTACTAAATTGATTTAGTGTCTTCCCGGAAGCACCATAGAATGCATGCTCTGGTGTGGGTCTTCCTGGATAATACCAAGTAGCTAAGTTGGCCTTTTCTCACCATCTAAGACTCATACACTATTAACATATATCAAGCTTTTTTTGACATTGTCACTGCTAATATTTCTCTTCTTAGCTTTAAGGTAACCTCCGTGCGTTCTGAGTTTCAGAGGTGCTTTCTCCTAGTCTGTGTTGCGGTCAACTATAAGAATCCAAGGATCCCATTTTTCCTTCTTGACATTACAGCTTTAGCCTGGATTGTGGGGGGTGGGGAAAGCAGGGCTAGAATTTTGCTGCTGATGCCCTTGGGTGACAGGCTGGGTACTCATCTGCTAATTATCAAGCAGCTCTCTTAAAAAGAAGCATGGGGCAGACTAATTCATCTACAAAGCTTATTAGTGGGTGTCTTTGGGCAAGAGCAGTAGAGTGTGCTGTGTTGTTTGTGAGTGAAGCTTCCCATTGCTTAGCGATCTGTGTGGTTCAGGCATTTGGAAAACAGCCTTTGGTTTCCGGCCCCCTCCGCTGCCCTCCATCCCAGCCTCCCACCGCATCATCCCAGGTATCATTCAGTAGCAAACTCCTCCTCCTTCACTCCGTGCTCTTTGGCAGCCGGCTCTCCAGCCTCGCCAATCCCAATCCTTCGGTCTGAATGAGTAAAACAAGGACCCGGTGTGCCCAGCCGCAGTGCTCTCTCTCGGCAGCTGGAGAGACGAGGGCCCGGTTGGGCTGGGGATTCTCGAGTCCACGTGTGCCAGTGTTCCCAGTCACCACTGATTGGAACGTTGGCCCTGAGGGCCTTGAATCCTGGCCTCTCCCAGGCTTTCTCTGGTATGCAGGGATTAGAAACCAGTTAAATTGGTTCACTGGGAGAAGCAGCGGGCTGGCAGTTCAGCCGCTTTTTCAAATACAACTTCTGATTTTGGTTACCAGAAAACTCATTCAGTTATCAGGCAAAGTAACCAAAATTAAGAATAACGATTGACCGGTCCTATATATGTATTTCAGTATGCAGATGAATCACAACTTTTTTTTTCTTTTATGGCAGGGCATTGATAAACGGTTTTAGTTCGCTTTAAGTGCATGATCAAAGGCTGGAGCGTCAAGAGGTGTCGCTTCAACCTTCTCTAAGGCCGGCCTCTCTGACTAACATATTTGGTCTTTGTCATTGGGTCCTAAAAGACAGCCATGAATTCCTAGTGAGTGACTGAGCCGTGAGTGTGTGTCCTTTGATATCTTGCCTGTATTTCACAGTCTGCCCTCAAACTGTTCGTAATCTCATGAGCTGCCTGTATTTCCAGTTGAAGATGAGCAGCCGTCGACGCTGTCACCCAAAAAAAAACAACGCAACGGGGGCATGAGGAACTCGCCCAACTCCTCGCCAAAGCTGATGAGGTAAGAAGGGGCCCACCAAGCCCCTCCGCTCCTTCTCCCCAGCCGGCCCCTCCCCACCCTGCGCAGGCCCAGCCTCCTTCCCCAGCAGCGCGGCGGGGGAGGGGAGCAGATCCTTAGATGGCTTCTGAGAGGCTGCAGTATTTATTCTGTCAGCTTGTCAGCAGTTAATGATAGAGCTGAAAAAATTCTGTCATGAAAAACAGTTTGAAAAGCTGTTTGAAAAATACATAGGCTTTAAAGTCTTAGCTGTCACCATGTCCTGTCTGTGTGTAGTTCCTAAACAGCAGTGGCACTAATGACGGCAGGAACCAATCAGAGGAACTCTGTGGTTAGTTTGCCTGTGGCAAGTCTCTTTCTGCTGGAGTCCCTCGGAGGACTGTTTTCTGTACTTAAGGCCATATGTGAGATGTATCATCACAATCAAAAATGAACCTGAAGATTACCTTCCTTTTATCCTGTCGATTGAAATCAAATTTCTGTTAATTGATTTTGACTGATAAAAAAAAGTCTAATAATCTGTGGACTTGCCAAAGCAAAGTTCAAAAGTAATCCAGTCCTGCTCAGGCTAAAAGCAATATTAATTATGAAATACAGCATGCTTGCGCTCTCTCTCTCTCTCTCTCTCTCTCTGTCTCTCTCTCTCCTTTCTTTCTTTCTCCCTCTTCCACTCTTCCCATTTCCTTTCTTCCTTCCTCTTTTCCTCCTTCCCTTCCTCCTTCCCTTCTCTCTTGTTCATGACTTCCTCTAAGAAACAGCCAGTAAACCAAATTTCGACAGAGTTCTGAAGCTCTTTTTTCTCTGTCTGTTCATCTCCCCTTTGTGTCCATGATTCCCAGCCCTTACTTCCTCTGACCCCCTGACTCTTTGGACCTCACTGAAACAGGAGTGATTTCAGATTTGCACTGCTTGCCCTGAATGGTCCCTGCCAAGGAAACACCTGCCTTCCTCACACTCCTTTCCTCTTTGCCTTGCCATGGCCACACTTCTCCCTTTGATTATTGAAATACAAGAACAGTGATTTCCATTCCCCATGTCTCCAATGCACTATCTTCTCCCTGGCCCTCCATGTGCACGAGTCTGGAACCTGGGAAGGACAGGGTAGTCCTTCTTTAGTGATGGGGGACATAGGCTGTCCATTAGCTGAGACCACCAGCCCTATCTCCTATGCCATTATTACAACCTCCCGATAGAGGTTTCCTTTAGCATTCTGTCTTCCCTCCCTCTCAGCCTTACTTGTGGACTGATTTCCATGCCTGTTTACAGTGTAGGAAGAGGAATAAAATACAACTCCCAAGCTTCTCCTTCTTATGATGCCAGTTGTTATACAAGCATTCACTTCCTATTTATTCACCTTTAGGTAATCGTCTTATCTAATGCTAATAGTTTTCTCCATTTAAAGCTGAGAGAAGCCCAGTCTCTTTCTTTTGCCTCAATTTAAAGAAGCAAATAAATAAATAAAGAGAAGTCTGAAAAATCTGAAACCTTTGGAGCCAAATTCCCTGTCCCTGTTTGCTATGTAAAGTATGGTTCATTTCTTTGATCTTGAGTAATAATAATTCTGAGGAGTTATACTGTTTTCATATGCTTCAAAGCTGTGTCAAAGTTTTGCTGCTTAAGGGTACTTCTTTATTCTGTTGGCTCTTGGGTACCAAGATGACAGGTCTCCTGTACGAGGTGGAGGCTTTTTTAAGTCGTAGCCTTCAGCAAAACATCAAATTACCAAATCCAGGGTAACATACTTCTACACAAATGCCTTTCCTGTAGATATATTATACCATATATATTAAATACTTTAGTGTTACACGCTACATTTTATGTGCAATAGAAAGTGATGGTTTGAGGTAGCCTTCAGGGGACTTTTTTTCCACAAGCAGAAAAAGCTAGTGTATACCGTATCAAGTATGGTTTTTACAGGACTTTCTGCCCGAAGGCCTTTGTAAATAAGTAATGATCAACAGATTGGCTGTGGGTTTTTGAAAAGCATGCCTATGTCAGTTTGCATGATGGGGGAGAATTTTCAAAGTGGATCTTGCTTTCATTGCCTGCCGGAGAGGGGCTGAGGGAGGCAGTCATCCCAGGCTGGAGCTGTCTGCTCTGTGGTACATCAGAATTGCTAAACGGGGGTCAGGTGGTGAGCCGAAACTTGCCAAGCTGCAGAACTTAGGCTTCTTGTTCGGTTGGCTCCAGGCTGCTGCTAGGACCACAGCTACAGTCACCAGGAAGCTTCATCCCCTGGGACCATGGTGGTCCCTGTTGCAGCTTAGCTGGAAGGGCCATCCCATGACAAGTCAGGGGGTCTCACAAGCTCCTCCTTGACCCTGGCTTTCTGTGTCCCAGGTGCTCTGTATTTTGTATATACTGTCAGAGGAGCAAGGACAGGGTCTCTGTTGGCTCTCCCCATTTCCCTTTGCCTCTAGTATAGGACTGAAGGATTCAACCCAAAGGCCTTTTGGGATAACCTGGAATATCTAGCACTGGCCAGGAGATCACTGGGGCCTATTTTTTCCTCAATCCCTCCTGCTGATTGGCAGAAAATGGGGGCTCCCCCAGCTCCTGTGGCTTTCCCAGTTCCCTCCTCCTCTTCAACTTCCCCCTCTACTCTTCTTAGGATAGGACTCCCAGGTCCTATTCCTTATGACCTCAGAAATCCATAAAGGAAACTAATGACTTATTTGAAGTGGGGTTTTCAGCATGAGTTTGTGGTTCACGGTTTGAAGAGAATCAATCATTCCAGTTGTGGGAAGGTTTTAGTGGCCTATGGATAGTGATCGGAACAGCTCCAAGAGAAACCAGAGAGCCCAGAATGGGCCAGGCTGGGCTTTAATTTACCACCATGACTTTTGCAAATAAAACAGGCTCCTGTGTAAGGGTTCCTTCTGCCTCCTCTGTGGAAAAATGCTTCTGGGATGCTCTGCTAATGGTCTTCGTGTCCCCTTTGTTCTGATATCAGGCTTACTCTGGTATTTTAGTGTCACTTAATTCTCTGCACAGTCATTAGGTGAACAGCCTTGTTTTGTGTGTCTGGATCCTGAGGTAGAGTGATTGTTAGTCATCCTGACAGTAAACAACCCTCATAGTCAGACCGAGCCAAATGGCAAGTATCTGTGCTCCACGCCAGGCACACGCGTGTAATGATGGATAACCTTTGGCTCCATTCCACTGAGGAGTGAGCCATGGAGATCTCCAAGTCCCTTACTCCATCAGCCTATTAGCTCCCCTCTTTATTGGTCAATTAATTAATATGGAATTAGTTAAGGAGTTTCTCTTAGTTTTCCACCCAAATCACCAAGCACCTGTTAACTAGTTTTCCTACTCCATGGGTTTGTACATGGCAAGGATAGCAACACCTTCCCTCAGTTATAAAGCTCTGGAGGGCAAGATTTGGTCTCTTAATGGCTTGGGGCTTCACAGATCCCATTCACTGAAAACTCTCAGGACTGAGGTGTAGCTCAGTGATAGGACACTTGCCTAGCATGTGGGAGGGAGGCCTGTATTCAATCCCCAGCACCAAAAACACTCTCTAGAAAGTCTCTCTAGGAAAAAAAAAAAATAGTCCACTGAGTACCATTTGACTACAGTTAGATTCATAGACTTCTGAAATTCCCATTCAGGATCACATTCAGCTCATCCCATGGACTCTTCCAGTAGTTTTATTCACAAGTTTTTCTTAGGTGTGGAGAGTATTTCTCCAGAGGGTGAATGGCATAGAGTATATACCCAGGTTCAAAGAGAACCCCCAAATACTGTGCACATCAGTTACCTGCTTTCTTAGATGAATTCCCATCCAGCTAAAGTTCAGTGAGAGCCTACCGTGTTCAAGGTGTTGTGGAAGGCCTTTGAGGGATCTAACATAAGATGACTTAGACAATATCCCCATCTTCAAAATGGGATGGTCAATGATGGAGACAGATAAGCATATGGAGCAAAATAGGGTAAGAATGACTAGGAGATCCATCAGCATGGGCTGGGAGAGAAAAGCTGGCATTTGTTTCTGGTTTGGGAGGCTGAACTTGGTTTGTGAAGGGGGTCTCATTTAACCAAGCCACATAGGGAAAGAGATTCTCTGCTAATGGTAGTACCTGCTCTGGTTTCTGGTTTAACAGTTGACAGGCATCATCCCAAGAATGGTATGCCTGTGAACCCCCTGAATCTGAGCCACATCTGTATGAGTAGGTATTATCCTTCATCCTGTTTTACAGATGAAGAAGCTGAGGCACAGAGATGGAAATTCCAGTAACTGTCATTAAATCTTCATTAAGAAGATGGAGGAAATAGGGGGAGTGCTCAGGGCCCAGTAAATGGCTCAGCGTGGCTGGAAAGGGGTCCTTGAGTGGCATCACCCAATGTCTGAGTATTCTGGCCCCCAGTCTTGAAGGCTTTGCCTGTCATAGGCATTGGGGAATGCTTGTAGGATTTTGATGAAGCTGTACTCAGTGTTTTTTCGAGGATCCTTGTTAGCAGTGTGAGGTTGGGTCTGGAATCCCAGGCCTTTCGGAGACTTTAAACACAAGGTGTAAGAAAGAACCAGCAACCCCAGCATCTGCCAAGCACCATTGGGTGCCAAACCACTGAGGGTTTGCCATGGAGTCGTGGACCAGGCCTGGGCTAGACAGTTTTTCCATGAAGGGCACATAGAATTCCTGACTTTGGTCCTGAGGTGTGGAGTAGAGAAGCATAGATCACGCGGATTTATGCAGGATGTACCAGGGAGACAAGTTACACACAGAGAGAGCCCTCAGCCTGGCCAGCAAGGATAAGTGAGCACACCCCAAACAGGCAAACTGAACACTTTGAGGAGAGTTGCGTGTTATGAGACCCAGGAAATATTAGACCTTAGTTTCCTGAAAGGGGAGGGAAATGTGATTTGAGAAAAATAGATTATCCTCTCGGGCATCCACTGATCATTAGGTGAAATAAACTCATCTTCTTGTTAAGTCTCATTCCCTCTCTTTTGACTCATACCTTTCATGGGGACTTTTTGTTAGGAGCTCCCACATCAGAGTCTGCCAATGTGACAGATTCTGGTAATAGAAAATGGCAAAATGGCCTGAGCCAACTCAGAGTTGAGGGCAGGATGCCACCCTCCCAGGTCCTTCCACTGGACAGAAAAAGAGGGAAGGCAAGGACAGCTTAGCAAGTAAATTCACCTCCTAATGCATAAACTAATAGCATATGACAGTCCCCCATGGGACTGGAGAAGAAAGAAATCATGGGTGTCGTGATACAAAGGCGTGGGTGGACTTGACACGGGTCCCTGGACAAGTTCATGCTCAGCAGAGGGTCATTATCTTGTCTTCTTTCAGAAACATCTTGTACAATCTCCTCTAGGACTGAGGGACATGTCACTTCTCCCAGGCTGTCTCCTAAACATAAAGGCAGTAATTTCCCTTTTCCTCCGAGAATGGTGGATGCTTAACAAGAAATGACGTATTAGAAATAGGAAACAAAAGCGCAATTAGATCCAGAGAAGCTGGAAAGGACCCTAGTTTTGCCAGGGTGGCTAATGCCTGCCCTGGAGGATTTGTCAGGGTGGCTCCAGGAATGGCCATCTGGTGGGAGATGGGGGCAGTGTGGTGGGCAGCTATGTCTCAGGGCCAATGACTTTTATCAGGGGGCTGGATGCAGGATTGAAGGATGAGTTAAGACAGGAGCCAGAATCCCAAAGTCAGGATTCTTGCAAAGTAGCAGAAAATAGTATCCTTCCAGAAGTCGAAGACCCCCAAGAGTGAAGCAAATCCAGTTGGAACCCTTTATGGTGCTGAACATCCAAATGTGAGCTCTTTGGAGGGGACCCTCTGAGATCCAGTGGACTCGCTAGTGTCAGGCAAGGCAGGGAGTCCCTGTGTGACCTGACCCTGTTGAACATTGTACTCAAGTACTTAGGGACTAGATTCCAGGTTGTTTTCTTTGTAATGGAAGACGAGATGGGGAGAAAGGAGAGGAGTAGACACTGCATTTTTATTTTAACTATTGCACAATACAAGTACTAATATTTAATTTGCTTATTCATGAATATTTGTTAATTAGCTCATGGACATAGAGGTCAGCCAGAGTCAGTGTGTAGCATTCAGGTTAAGAATCCCCATCGAGTGTTGACACAGCCCCACAAATTCCTGAGTCACCTGGAGCCAGAACAGGTGCATGGGTGTGCATTCCTCACCAGTCCTTAACCTTCATTTGCATTGCAGGGCCAGCTTTGGGATGAGGCATAAAGGGGGTTGCTTACATTTCCTCAGGCACCTTTCTTGCTTCACCCAGTCCTGACCTTGTTGATTAAAACCACAGTCTCCTGTCCTGGGTGTTGCTGGCAGTTGCCAACTTTGTAGAATTTACTTAGACCACATAGATGCTCCTTATGGACACAATTTATAGGGTGGTTTTCAAAAGTTAGCATGTGTCAGAATCACCTGGAGGTTTTGTTTTTTTTTTTAAACATTGCTTGCTGGACCCCACCCCTGTGAAGACTGTGGTTCAGAAGGTCTGGACTGCTGGCTCCAAAATTTGCATTTCTTTCAAGCTCCCAGGGAATGCTGACATCACTGGTCTGGGGTCAGCTTTGAGCATAACCCCTTAAAAGCATCTGATCTGTGAGAGAAACTGGAAGTGATAGGGCCCTTCTCTCAGAACTATTCAGACTCTGCATTGAAGCACAAAGTAGTTGCTTCATTAAGATATCTGTCTTGACTATTGTTGACATCACACAGGATTTCTCCCTGCTGATTAGTTATAGCAGCTGGCTCCAGGCAGCCTTGACTAGTTAGAGACAGAGAATCTCTCTTCCCATCATGATATCCTTTGTTAGGAGGAATATTGTGTGTCCTAACTCAAATAACATCCCTGTATGTGAAAAATAGTGCAAGAGCCCTAAACAAATTGACAGAAAGTATCAAAAGTGAATGGGCTCTTATTGGACTCACTGTTGTTTGATTTAAGAGTGTTTAGGCAGGGCGTGGTGATGCACACCTGTAATCCCAGTGGCTTGGGAGGCTGAGGCAGGAGGATCCAGAGTTCAGAGTCAGCCTCAGCAAAAGCAAAGCACTAAGCAACTCAGTGAGACCCTGTCTCTAAATAAAATACAAAATAGGACACGGGATGTGGCTAAGTGGTTGAGTGTCCCTGAGTTGAATCCCGGGTACCTGCCCCCCATCCAAAACAGTGTTCAGAGACTGGTGATCATTCAGGTGCTCCTTTTGTTAGTTTGGTTTTTAACTGAACAACTACTGGCACCTCCACTGGATTCTGGAAATCCATGGAAACAAAAGGGAGGAGATCCCTGCCGTAAACAAATCTCACACCTAATAGATGAGACAAAGACACTAATTCTTATCTTTGAAGGGACATCTCACACTTGTATAGGAGCCCTGAAGAAAGGAATCAGCTTCTGTCTGTGTGATTGAAAACGATGGCTTCATAAGGAACAAGTCACTTGATGTAATAGGTGCTCAATAAAATCAGTTTTGGCCACTTAGATGATAGATCTGCAGAGGAATGAGATATTCCCCTACAGTTTATCAAGCCTCCCACTCTCAAGAGAGACCAGGGTTGGCCTCCTTGACAATGACAGAAAAGGTCTTATCATGGGATAAAGCACGAGGTTGGTCTCAAACTCCAAGCAGGGAAATGGTTGCAGATCTCAAACCGTTGTGTAGCTTTCTTCTTTCATAACTCTGGTTGGTTGGTTATTTTTATTTGAGTATAAATTTCTGAAGTTCAGCTTTGAACCTGGGGCCACACAACTGGGATTTGCTGTGCTCGCCTATAAGGGGAACCTCTTTAAAATATAATACTGCCTTCCTCACAGCATGTTTGCTAGGAAAGGGATTTGTGGTTTAGCTTTAGGCTGTTGTCTTCCAGGCAAGCTTTTTGTGTTTCTGCTGTAGCAGGGCATTTAGTTCATTTCCTGAGATTAATTGATGGCAAGTGGCATTCTTTGCTCAGCAAGTCTCTAAACAAAGAATTCAAGCATGCTTAATTTCTAGCTGTGGACTTTGGAGGTATGAGCTGAGATACAAGGAGCATAGACATAAAAAATTTAACTCACTGGGGCTTCTCAGTTGTTATAAAAAGGTGGGTATTCCTAAACCTCCGATGCTTGGCACATGACGAGGACTTGCCGAGCCTTAATTGATTGTTGAAACACCCCTTAGCACCTTGTCCTGAGAAAGAAGGGTTCATGGGGTAATCTACAGATGATTCATGCAGGTGCAAGCAGTGAATTTCGTCAGTGCCCACCATGCTGGTTTTCCTCTTTTTAGAGTCTTGCACTGTGGCTTGGGGTTTTGTGATGGAGAAGCGGGGTGACACGCCCCTCCTACAAGCAGAAGAGTGGAGAGTGGGACCTGAGCCCAGGCTTCTGGTCCAGCAGCCTCTCCCATTCAAAGCCTTGCCTTTGCTCACCTTCTCTGTCATCTGAGCAGTGTTACTTGTCCACTGACTCCCATCCATTGGCAGGGGTTGATGACAACAGAAATTACCCACACTCTCACGGTGATGACTGATCAAAATGTAGGGGCAAGTTTTAGCACCGCAGTGTTTGTAAGGCTTCCCTTCATGGCAGTCCTTCTTATAGTAGCAACAGCAGCAGCAGAAGTCACAGTAGTCACCCTGTATCTTATTGAACGTCTCTGTGTTGCCTGCTTCCTTTCACCAAAATCAGAACTACAAATACATGAGTGAGCTGCAAGCCAAGTATAAATAATAATAATAACAACAATAATAATACCTACTTCTTAAAGGCAGGCTCTTTCACGTTTTATGCTATATGCATGACCTGTCATTACTCATGTAATCTTCAAATTGAACCCATCATGTCCATAAGTTGACGGTTAAGGACAGTGCTGGGGAGGGCAGGGACATAGGCCCAGACTCTTCAAGGAAGATACTGTGTATCTCTGGTATTATTTCATGCTTTCCTAAAGTGATGGTAGTATGTTTCTCCCTTACATGAGCAGGTAGGACCTGAGACTTAAAAAGGGCCACAGGGCCATCAGCTGAGAGCTATCTGGTATATGGTGTCTGTTTTTTCTCCAAGGTGGAATGTTGTTTTAGTTTTCTCGGAATGCTGTAACAAAATACCACAGATCTGCTGTCTTAAACAATAGGAATTTACTGTCTCACAGTTCTGGAGGCTGGAATCCCCAGGTCACGGTCTTTGCACGGTTGATTATTTCTGAGGATCATGAGGGAAGGATCTGTTCCAGGCCTCTCTCCTTGACTTGTAGATTGCTATTTTCTCCCCATATCTTTATGTGGCCTTCCCTGTGTACACGTCTGTGTCCAAAGTCCCTTTGTTTATAAGGACACCAATCATCTTGGCCCACCTCACTGATCTCCTCCTAATTACTTTATTTAAAGATCAAATCTCAATATACACTCACATTCTGGAGTGCTGGGGATTAGAACTTCAACATACAAATTGTGCTAAATGACACAATTCAGTCCATAACAATGACAAGGCAGTTATAACTCACTTTAGAGAATTTCTATTACTCTACAATAAGGCAGCACTTTGAATGAGTCATAAGTGACAAATGAGTAATGAATTAATTATGGTGGCATTTTAGAGGAGTTGGGGATTGCTATGCAAGTTGAAGAAATGAAGTCATTGTAACATGAAAGGCAATATCTAATATTGGTCTCAGTTCCAGCCAAGTGGTCTTTGAGGATTTGCCTGGTGGTCTCTGGAAGTGGTTCTCCTTGGCATTCTGGGAACCATGATGTTAGAATGCCTTGTTCTGAGCTCTGGTGATCCTCCTTCCCATACGCAGCAACTGCCTGATTCTTCCTGACCTCCCCCAACCATAGCAACAACGGTCAGTATGCTGAATGGCAAACGCTCGTGTTTTCTTCTAGTAAAAGAAACTCCAGAATCCTTGATTCAGAAGCAGAAGTCTCTGGTGACAGCTGACTCCTCAGTCCCCACCTATGCCAGAGATCTCTCTGCAGCATAAGCCAACATAAGGCACTTGAAGTTACTACAGGAACAGATGTGGTAATCAAACGGATCCTGCTTGACCCTAAGTAATCACAGATTCTTATGTGGCCACTTTCCAAGCTCCATCCCAGAGAAGGGAATCCAGTGAATATAGGGCATTACTGGCCTTTCATGGAATTATAAAGCAAACAATCTTCAAGGTTCTTATCATCTTCATTCCAACAACCTTTCTCACCTCGTCAGTGCCTTCTGGTCTTTTGCTGCCCAGAAATTACAGTATTCGCAAAATCCTTCCATTCCTCTGCCCAAACAAGAGCATACTCTTCAGACCTGAAAGGTCTTCTAGGCTCACCTGACATTTGAAATTAAATGCCCACTATTTCCCTAGCTCTTCTGAAATGTCTCAAATGACAAAAAACCCACTTGCTTGGGAAACAAATCATTTCATCTTTGAAAGATCTCCAATTCATATACTTGAGTCATATTCCTTAGGTTAGGCAATATCCAACTGTAGTCCTAACAGCTACTGGTAGATCAACGCCAGAGTATGCAGAGTTTCATCCTCACCTTTCATGGCTCAGATGAAATGCCACCTTCTTTGAGAAACCTTCCTCGATACTTCTCAAATACCAGGTAACAAACAGCTTCTTTCTTGGCACCCTCGTATCTTGTAGGTTACTTTTCCATAATACTGGCCACAGCATATCATAATCTTTGATTTATGTCTTTTTATTCCTGTGTATTGTGAACCTCCCTTTTTGACTAGGGACTCTGTCTTAACCATTTCTACATCTTCCATTCCTGGCTCAGAATAGGGGATTCATGTTTATTGATTACTTTGCTGATTAAAGAAACCAAAGTTAGAATTCCAGGTGCTATGGCTGGTCTGAAAAGGAAATATCTATGTTCGGGGAGTTTTTGATGTTTCTCAGATCAGGTCCTTTGGGGAACATCCTGGATGATGTATATTTAAAGTATCCAGGCCAGACTGAGAGAATTGTAGGAGGGATAGACTGCAGCCTGGAGTACCTCTGAGACTTCCTGGATGCTTCCCGATATTCCAGCACAAATCATGGCTTGTAGCCCTGTAGTGTCAAATTTTACCTGGTTCCCCAAAACCTCTGCCCCAGCTCAGGATGCTTGGCATTCACTGTCTTTATCTTCTCATGAGGGGCAATCAATTGTCAGATTTTCCTTTCTACTTTTCTAAGATGAAGGTTACAGGCCACTGTTACCAAGGAATGACTCCTTTCCAGAAAAGACCATTTGAACCAAACCAAAATACATCTCCTCTCTCCCAAGGAATCTATTTCCTGAAAGGAATTTTTGTCCACTTTCTGTATTATGTTTTTACTTGCTGATATCATATGAACCTAGTCCAGGTATCTCTTAAACCTTGAATTCACTGGGACAGTTCTCACACCTTCCTAAGATAACACTTTCTATCAGCCAATAAGTAGGGCAAGAGAAGAAGTGAGCCTGACACTTTATTTTTGTGGCAAGCTTATTAAGATTCTCTTGTAACTGAAATCTATTCTTCGAGCTTTGGGAAGGGTTCATTTTCTTCAACCTCTTCTCTGTGGTAGCTGCTATCTACCTGCCTGACCCATATCCTGACATGTATGGCACTATTAAAGATTCTTCAAGAACAAAATGAAAAACCCTCAGATTTTGTTTTCACCCTGATCTGTGACCAGTCCTTATCAGCGACTGCCTTTTTATTTTAGCATTTTTGACTCAGCTCAGTATTTGAAAAGCAGTTGTTTACAACACGTTGAGACCTCCCAACAACCTGGCCATTGAGATGCTCCTCTGAATTGGATTGTTCCACTCCTTGTAAGATTGGATATGACAGTTCCTATAGTCATCTAGCATGTTCGTTTAACATGACTTGCAGGGCTGCCTCATGTGGTATTTGTCATTTAGTGTAGCTGAAAAGCAAATTCTCAGGAATTAGTAAACGTAGTGAGAGGGTTTTCGCATCTTATATGAAGATGAGAAGCATATTGGGAGGGTTAGGTTAGGTATCTAAGAGCTTAATGCCAGGTCTTTGGACCAAATAACAGATTGCTGCACCAATCTCTATATTCTAGATATGTCAATGAGAAAGTATCAGAAATTTCTGATAGATACTAAAAATATGAATAAAGGTTATCTTTTGATGATTCAAATAGATAATTTTAAAAGCCAGATCACTTTACAGTTTTTAAAAATTTTTATCTTGGGTGGATAATTGATTCAGGGAGGTAACTTCATTACAAGAAACAGTGTCTTAATTCTACGTGGTCTGTGTTGTAGAAACCAACAATGACTTCCTTCTACACTGAAATGCTGAACTGCTATCAGAGTAGAATCATGGACAATGAGTAGGACCTACGATGTAGGTCTTATTTATCATTCTGCAAGCCCATTTTCCTGCCTGATTTTCCTGTGATTCTTAAGGGTATTGAGGAGGCTCCAGCAACTGAAGGGGAGGCCTCTATAGGAAGATCCTCCTTTTCTTTCTATAAACAAGGGAAGAGGGGGTGAAGGGAGTCCTGAGAATCTGAAACAAGTTCCTTCTGATGTGCCTGAGCTCAAGGTGTTCACCCAAGGAATGCTGCATTGGGAAGTGGAGGTGGGGGTGGGAGTGGGGACCATCATTGGATGGTTAGTGCAAATACAGTTGTCAAGGCTTGGAGCGAGGGTGTTGTTTAGTATTGAAATCATGTATTCCAGATGTGGGCATTTGGTAGTCAATCTGCTCTGAAGTGACATGCTGCTGAATCTTTAAAGGGCTTCAGCCGGAGAGAGCAAAATCTGATTGGGCAAATTGCTAAAATATTTAAAGTGCAGCCTGTTAAAGCTTTTACTGCGAAGAGCATCACGTCAGAAGTTGTAGTCAGAAAGAGCAAGTAATTGGCTTTCCATCCTCATGCCAGTCAGTCAGCATGAGGCTCTATTCCTATTTCTTCCTCTTCATTGCTGATGCTAATAGCAACCCTTTGGGGTGCGTGTGGGGGTGCACGTGCTGGGGAAATTTACAGTTAGTAAAAAGAGAGAACGAGGGGTGAGGTGGCCCTAGAAATGGTAGCAGAATCCACAAAATGACATGCAGCTTATGTAGGAGTAGAGGTACAGGGGAAATGTGGAATTATTACCTGACAATTTATTACCTGACTACACTTCCAGATGGGTGGTGGTGGTTTGGGGCAGTTGTCTTTCAAGGGACAGGTTCTGCCCGCAAGAGGATGGCTGTCAGTGACAACCACTTCCTCTGCATCTTTTATCTCCTCTGAGATATAACTCGGGGGACACTCTCCATCTATAATTTATCGCCCTTTCTACTTAGATTTTCCTGTTCCTTTCTCCCCAGGCATGACCCCTTGTTAATTCCTGGCAATGATCAGATTGACAACATGGACTCCAACGTGAAGAAGTACGACTCTACCGGGATGTTTCACTGGTGTGCACCCAAGGAGATCGAGAAAGTCATCCTGGTGAGTGCGGGACTGTGGAACCCACGTCACCACATCTGACTGGAGCTATGCTTACTAGGGAATGAGCTCTTCCTAACCAGAGAGGGAATGATACAGTCTCTGGTCTTAATGAGTTTTGATGAGCACAATTCCAAGCAGAGACTGAAGCAGCTAGAGCTCTAATCAGAACACAAGCAAGAGCAGGACTTTTCAATGTGAATATTTGTGAGCTTATTGTAACACTGGTGATCACGAGCTGAGGGCAAGGCATCATTGGAGGCAAGATGTATATCATTTCTGGGGTCGGAGCCTGTCTGTGCCACCTAGTAGCTGCCCGGCCCTGGACAGGTCATTTGGCTCTCTGCACCTCAGTTTTCTCATCTATAAGAGGATGAGGTGAGAATGACCCTAACTCAGGGATCATGAAGATGGCATATAACTGTACAAAGTGACCTATTATTCTATCTGTTATTATTATCATTATTATTCTTAAATGCCAAGAAGAACTCTGAATGCTGCCTCTATGGTCATTGTTCACAGCCAGTTAACCCTTAGAGATAAAAACCTCGTAAGTTGTGATCCTTCTTAGCACTTGATGCAGATGGGCAGGTGCATTTGATGGTGACAATGCAGAACCATGGTACACCTTGGGGGAGCTGGGGCACAGAGTCCTGCTTTATGGATGACTCATGAGCACTGCCATAGCAGCAATGGGCTGCTTCTGCTCTGGCCCAGGAATGTCAGCATACATAACGATCCATTTTACTCTCTGCATTTGCCCTATTAATGGCTTTAGGTTTTAATGCCTACATTGGCTTTCTAGAGTTTATTGTCTTGCTAATCCATGAAAAATGGATTAATAGCCAGGAAGGTCAGACAGAAAGATTCTTTCCTTCTAGTGTCTCTAATCCCCAGATTTCTGTAGGTCCCCTCCTTTGTCAGCTGGAAAAATCCTATCATTTCTGATGCTGGGGCCAACTTTTCTTCACAAGGACTATTTTAGGTCCTCAGAATGACTGTGTGCTTTCATCCAGTAGATTTTTCCTGGGTTTTGTCTAGTGTGTGTTTTCTCAACTTAATTATAAGTGAGCACTGAGAGCCAATACAACTTCATGCTAGAGACTGTGTTAGAGTTGCAGAAATTGCAGGCCAAAGCGCTGAAGTCAGATTTCTCAGCAAACAGCTGTTGTATAGTCACCAGGAGAGAAATGGCTCTAGCCACAAGTACTACTCTGTGCATTTACCTTCAATGCTGTGCCCCCACACTTTTACCTTGCTGGTCTAAAGTTAGCCTGGTGTTACCCATCTGTAGCAAGTCCTGGGCTGGGTGCTTAATCTGGGTTCTGGGTTTTAATAACTTGCCTAGATTTTTCTAAGCAGGCTATGATAACTGACATCTGATTAACATCCTTTACTGGAAGAAAAGAGTTGAGGGAGATGAGTTCATTTGAAAAATAACACTACTTAATAAAACACTTATAACAAGCCTTGTATGTATTAAGCACTATTCTTTTTCTGAAAGTATAATACATAGAGCTTGTATTCTAGTGGGGCAAAGAGAAGAACACCAGATAGAAAAACAAGTACATGATAACATTTCAGATATTAATAAATCACTATGAAGAAAATGAAGCAAGATCCGGGGCTATAAATGGACTTGGAAGTGCTATTTAGACAGTGGGATCAAAGGAGCCCTCTCTAAAATAACATTGAAGTAGATGAGAATAATGGAAGGGCCAGCTATGTGAAGATGCTTTGGGGTTGTATTTACCCCTTGAGTGAAGACACAAATGACATTGGAGATTAGAATGTATAAAGGATGTTCACAATCTTAGAACAAGCTATTTAAACCTAAATAAGTGATATTAGGCACAAAATAATGTTCAAATCTACAGGAGAAGCTCCTGTATGTGTTTAAGTGGCCAGGGAGGCCATAGTTGTGCTTGGAAGGAGTTTAGGCTACAAAGGCCCAGTTTGGGTTGGTCACTGAAGGATGCATGAGGAACATGCGATGCACAGGGAATCACACTAGTTGTTCCTCTAGTGGATCTTAAACCTGGCAAAATCAGACTCTCCAGGGCTGAGGTCCAGAAATGTGGATTTTTACAAAGTTTTCAGGTACTCTTGCTGTGGCACATTTGAAAATTGTTATTTTGATCCCAGATCTAAGCTCCTGGGGTCAGCATCTGTGCTTGGATCACTCTGCTAGCTGACACCTAGCTCACCCCCCTAGTCTAGATTTGTAGCTTCCATCCAGGACCCGTTTGTAATCTGCTGGCTTGAAAGCAGCTAGCCTCCCAGATGACCTGGCCAATTAAAAGTAATTAGGAACACCATCATATCCTGTTACAGGTTGGTTGACTGTCTTCCTGTGGTACCCAAGCACTGTACTTCCTTGCAGCTCAATAACTAACTCCAGGTCTTCTCCATGAGGCAGTGATAGGGAATTCGAGCTGTCTAGGGAGGGGGCGGTTCTCTTTGCTCACAGTTTATTAGGCATTTCTTACAGCCTGTGTCTCAGGTTTCTCTGTCCTGTTGCAGAGGGAAACCAATAATGGTGACAGCCCTTGCTTTATTCTAACGATCAGGGAATGAAAGCTAGCTTCCTCCTTTCCTTGGGGGTTACTATAATAACCCTGACATTGTCGTGAATTGCAATATTGGCATTTAAACAATCAATACACTGGTCAATGCTAGGGATTAAATCAAGCAGAGTTTGATATGTGCTGTGGAAATTAATATGCCTCTCCTAAAGCATTGTAAGCCACAGGGGGCCATCCAGGCATCCAGTGGGTGGACAGGGAGGAAGGCAGGGAAGATGGGAGTCCTTGGACTAGGAGAGGCAGAGAAGGGCTCACAACCAGCCTCCTGTATTGTCCTTTTTGCTAGCATGGTGAGTAAAAAGGTCAGTAGTGACTACTCATTTACATTTTCTAGGAAACTGAGGTCCTCTGAGGCGGTATTCTTTCATTGGTTTCCTTTGTTGATACAGGGTGGGGTTGGGAGAAGACCTGGTCTCTTGCTCTTACTGATCTCTTTATAGACAACTCCTGCCTTTATTTATTATTATTATTATTATTATTTTGCTGCAGTGCTGGGAATTGAACTCAGAGCCTTAAGCATGCTAGACAAGTGCTCTGTCATTGTGTTATATCCCCAGCCCCTCTTTAGACCCTTTTAATGATTCCTTGGGGTTTCTTTATGAAGCCAGGTAACCCTTCCAGGGACACCCCTCAAAACCCTAAGGCAGCATTGGACAGGGGTCAGCACACTTTTTCTATAAAAGGTCATATAATGAATGATTTAGGTCTCACAGGCTATAGGGTCTGTCCCAACTTATCAGCTCGACTGTTGTAGCATGAAAGAAACAGGATAATACCTACATGTATTACGACAACCTGGCTGTGTTCCAATAAAACTTTGTTCAAATTCAAATTTCATAGTGTCTTCACATGTGATGACATATTCTGGTTTTGATTTTTTCATACATTTTGAAATGCAAAACCAGTTTTAGCTCACTGGAATACAGTAGCATGTGGTTCACCAGGTTGAGGCTACTGGCCACAGCTGTCAGACCCTGCTTTGGCTTTCCTGTTCTACCTAGTTGTTATGATCATGTAAGATACCTCACTGATAAGTCTGGAACTCAAAACTCAAATTTCTCTAGCTGAGACCAAAAAAAAGGATCTATTTTACCATCCTCTCAGCAAGAGAGCCTGAAAATGCACCTCATATTATCAACAATTCCAAGGAAACTAAGACTTCTCTTTCCAAATGACAATAGTCCTTTTCCCTCTTATTGTCATCCCTGAAGATCATTATGAAATATCTCCGGCTTCTATCTATGTATGGCATATCTTAAATCTTTTCTTCAAGAGGATGGTGATATGTGTGGATGTATGTTTACATGTATTTATTACATAAATATAATATATACACATATACCAATTTTATATATTTATATACATATATATTCATATACATATACATATATATATATATATATATGACATGTACTTTGATGAAGTCAAACTAATGGCTGTATTACTCAGCTTGGCATTACTATAAGGAACTACCTCAGACAACTAGCTTATAGAGAGAAAATGAACATTTAGCTCACAGTTTGGGAGGTTCAGTGCCTGAGATTGGGTGGCCTCATTCATTTGGTTTCTGGAGAGGGTAGGTGGTGTGTGGTGGCACCTTACGGTGATAGTGTAAGCAAATGATGACATCTGGAACAAGAGCAGAGTGAAAGAGCGTGGGCACGGCTGGGCTTGCTACTTTAACACTAATCTGAGGACATCTCAAGGGCTACATGAGAGTTACCAAGCAGTTATACCTGCAACCTCACACTTAAGGACCACTCACTGGGCTCTAACTTCCAAAGGTTCCCCCAGATAGCAGCACTACCTAGGATCAAGCCTTTAATCACAATGGACCCTTGGGAGATTCAGACCACACCCAAATCAAGCAATAGCACACAATGAGCACATGGCCAATGTTCACTTTGCACAAATGATTTTTTTTCTCTCCTTGCAACAATGCCATAAGGTCTTCTGTCCAACACTTTCGCATTTCCCTTACTGCAGACTCGAAGTGAAGCCGCCATGACCGTCCTGAGTGGCCACGTGGTGGTCTGCATCTTTGGTGATGTCAGCTCAGCCCTGATTGGCCTCCGGAACCTGGTGATGCCACTCCGTGCCAGCAACTTTCATTACCATGAGCTCAAGCACATTGTGTTTGTGGGCTCCATTGAGTACCTCAAGCGGGAATGGGAAACGCTTCATAACTTCCCCAAAGTGTCCATATTGCCTGTAAGTCCAAGGTCACATTATTGATGATTTTTTTTCTCCTTTTTATTCACAAATGAAAATCCCAGATGGATGTGATTGTTTCAACTTTGATCCTGCCTCTGCTTCTTCTTCTGGGAATGGGCCTGAGGATGCAGCCCTTCCCAGATGCTCTGCCTAGGAAAAGCCAAACCCTGGGAGACCTTATTAAAGGAATATGCAGCCAAGTTCAGTTCCTCATCAGGGATGAAGCTTAGCTGGTATCACATATGTTAACCATATAGACGTCTAAACCTGCTCTTGCTCTTGCCTATATAAAACTCAGTGTCCTGCAATAGGGTGATGCTTTACAGTAAGAATTTACTTATAGAATTATTTATGGCATTTCACTTATGACATTGTGACTTTTCACTTAATGCTCAGAAAAACCTTGATCTATACCTTCTTTTTGGACCAAAGAACTGAATTCTTTATTTCTGCTCTATAGAAGTTCGAACCCTTTTGTGGGCCACCCCCTAGTCACCATATATTTAGAAGCCCAGCAGTGTTTTTCATGGCTGTATGTGAATGTATGTGTGCACATGTATGCATGTGATATTCTTTATTTTTTTTTTGTTTTTGTTTTTTGTTATTGATGATTGAACCCACTGTGCTACATCCCTAATCCTTTTTTTTTTCTTTTTTATTTTGTATCATGATACAGGGTCTTGCTAAATTGCTGAGGCTACCTGGAATTTGTAATCTTCTTGCCTAAGCCTTCTGAGTTCCTGGAATTATAGGCCTGGGCCACTATGCCTAGCTGCATTTGATATTCCTGACTGCAAAACACTAGGACCCTAATCTACAAGGAATGATTTAGCATGAGGATCTGGGATACATGATTTAGGAGTCTTGTCACTCCTTCCTAAGCATAATCAATGTATTTTCCGCAAATTTTCAAAAAAATTATAGAGTATTCTGCATTCTAGTATTTGAAATTGTTGTCCCATCACAAATTCATGAAAATATTACTTATCCTCCATATGTTTTTCTTCTGTTTATATCTCTGAAACTGTGAAACAGGGATTTCTATACATGTCAAGAGGTCTGTATTTTCCTCTACTTATGAAGCCAAAATCCATTATTTCTATTATGAGATTCCATAATCTCAGAAATGTGGGGAGAAAAAATTCAGTAATATACTTCTCTAAATAATGTACATAAGAAGTACTCTTTAGAAGCCACTATTCATTTTACAAAATATCTGGCACAGTAGGTCCTCAATAAAAATATCAGGCAGATCTATTGGATGCAGAACCCAAAACTTATGGCCTGAGTGATCTAACAGTTAGGGATAGTCCCCTGTAGACAAACAAACAGTCATATGCTTAGAAGAACATAAATATATATTTTGTATACTTTTCTAATTTCAGAAATATGTTAGATTTCATATTGCCATGATTATCTTCATACACATGCCATTCCACATGGTCCTTTGACCTCTAGGGTTTCTTTGTAAAAAGGTTATTATTTTACCAGGACGTGTGTGTGTGTGTGTGTGTGTGTGTGATGTTTCATATGCACATGTACATGTTTTATGAGTGTGTTTCCTTCTGTATATGCCCTTGTGCACGTTTCCTGCTCTGCTTCTGGACATATGAATGAGCACTCATATTTGCAGATCTTTTTCTAACCCTCCAAAATTTAGTATACCAGGCAGAGCAGATTTGCAGAAAATGGGTCTTCCCCATAATGAAGACTTACATACTTCACTGTTTAAACAGTACCCCGTACAGGGTCAGCTCAGAGAAACCCAGAAGTTTTCTGTATGTGTCATTTGTCTTCCTTGTGGTTTGAAATCATGTGTCAACAACTTCCCAGAGATTGTCTTATATCACAATTACTGCTGGATTTCCTACAAGGTAAAGATTTTTAAAATATGGATGTAGGCAATTAAAGCTTATGCATTGGCAGAATAATGCAGGATGTTGGCCAGACTTATTTTCCACCAGGATATCCTAAAAGAGGACATTTTCCTTCTCTTAAAAGATTCTGCTCCAGAATCTTTTATGACGCCAAACAGAACAGAACTATGACCACCACAGAGTCATGAAAGAGGGAGGATGGGTTCCAATCATCATCCAGGTCCTATTTTTTTAAGATCTCTTCTCCAGGAAGGGAAACAAGAGGAAGACATCTGCAGATACATGAAGCAGGGGGCAAATCCTTGCCCTAAGCAGGCAGTGAGTTGAGGGTCTCATGTTGGTGAGGCAGATGCTAGACTCAGTCTGGAAGACCAAGGAGGCTGGTGGCGGGATAGGAACCCCAAAATGGTGCTTCATGGCTGCTGGGAATCTCCGATATGGCTGGCCCAGTGTGTTCGGCTGTGTGCCCTCCTGAGGACACAGCACATGTGGAGGTCATAGCCCTCTCCGCAGTTCTGCCTGTGGTTGCCCTCCCAGGCCTCTCAGTCCATCTTTACCTTCTGGATCTTTTTTCTCCCATTGTCTTATGTTGTTCTGGGATTTTTTTTTTTTTTAGATCTGTTTACCGGCTTATTTATTTTTAATTATACCAGTAATATACAAATACATTCTTGCTATCAAATATTCAAACAACATAGAAGTATATAAAGTCAAGGCAAACTTTCCCCTTCACCCCCTCCATCCATTTTTCCCTCCCAAGAGGTAATTACTGTTATTAGTTAGTGTGTATTTTTCCTGAGTTTTCTCTTTGAATTTACATACATTTATAAATATATAATTTTATTTGGAGGGGTTTTTTTTAGCATAAATGAAGCTATACTTTTTGAATGCTTCTAGAACTTCTTTTCCTCCTTACTCCTCCATTTTTGAGATTTTTCCCTAAAATGATGATTACCTGGAGAACAAACACCATCTCTATCTGCTGCTTACTCTTTTATTGTAAACATGTCCAATACTATATTTAACCATTCCTGTTGTTGGATAATTAGGTGATTTCCTGTATTTTTTTTTCCTTGCTGAAAAGAATGCAATAAACTTATATGACCTCAGGCTTACTCTTTTCTATCTCCCCTTTGCAAGACATGCATTAATCCCACTCCCTCCCTTAGCAGAGCTTCAGTCGAGCAGAGCACCTCATCACACCCAACTCGATGTGATTTCCCTTTGGCTGCATTGAAAATTCTAGTTAGAACTGCTGTCTTTAGCCTGAGACAGAAGTGACCTGCTATTAAATAAACAGGCATTTGACCCCCCCTTCCCCCTCCCCGCACCATTGCATTCTGAAAGCCAGAGGTTGCCACAGGACAGTTACTTAAATCAAGACAATTTCCAGGCAGGAAGAAGATGTAGACCCGGGCATTATTCCTCTCGTGCATTTGTTAGTAATAGCTTGATTGAGTATTGAAAGGCAAGCTGAAATGCTGCCATCAGCACTGACTACCCTTTAGATTAGCACACAGCCCCTATTCCCTGAAATGTAGTTAGGCCAGCTTAATGTCAGGGCATAAAAAAGATACTTGTTAAATAATTTCCCAGAGCTCTGGCTCAATCTTTAATTTGTTTTTATTTTTTCCCTCCTTCCCTCTTCTCTCTCGGTCTCACTTTTGCTTCTCTCTCTCTTTTTCTTTCCTCTATGCCAAAGGGTACGCCATTAAGTCGGGCTGATTTAAGGGCTGTCAACATCAACCTCTGTGACATGTGCGTTATCCTGTCAGCCAATCAGAATAATATTGATGATACTTCGCTGCAGGACAAGGAATGCATCTTGGCGTCACTCAACATCAAATCTATGCAGTTTGATGACAGCATCGGGGTCTTGCAGGCTAATTCCCAAGGTAAGGACAGCCTGTAATACTTCTCTGCCATGCCTACGGGGGACAGGGGCTGGCAAGAGGGATATCCTTCACTCAGTAATTCAAAGAGGCTCACATCCGCCTGCCTGGCAGTGAAACCTGTGGTCACAGTGATGGCTTTCAAAGGGGCAGCTGCTGCCTCTTCTTGCCATCCTGGGATGCAGGAGGGAGCTCTGATCTTCCCCGTGCACACTAGGTTGCCTTCCTAGATAATAAATGAATCTTTAAATGGCCACCCCTTCAGCCTTTCCAAACAGTGGCTTTATGACCAGAATCACTGGCCAAATGTCAGAGCACTGAAAAGATGTCAGCTGCACAATTCCCAGGGTTTCCTCACAGTATATACTTTCACCATTGAACTGAGATGGGATGCTGAGCATCGTTGTTGTTAGGGCTGCATCTCAGACTCTGCTGACCAAGGAACAGTGATCTCTGGAGAGTGAGGGCCGTACAGACACTGAAAGTCATTTAGCAAGAGATGACACATGTCAGCCTATGCATTTTCCTGCAGGAGGCACAGCAGCCTTGAATGACATACATCTGCCTTCTGCTCTGCCCCCAATCTTCCCTGTCATTTGCTCTGGGATCCTGGGCAGGTGGTTACAAGTAAAGATGTCATCTAGGAGTCTCAGAGAGGCAGCACAGCCAAAACCCCATAACAAACGATCCTGGTACTCAGGATCTGGAAGGAAGGAATGAATGCATTTTCCTCCCGGTGAATCCGCTGTGCAGGCTTTCTGTAAGCTATAGGATGGTTTTTATATGTGCCTACTGGATGGGTGGTTTTGGCTAGCTGATGGGGGCCTGAATCCTATTATTCCAAGATGGAAGTTTAAAGAAGCATGGCTTGTTAAAAAGTACAGCTACTGGACTAGGAACCACTTTATTGATAACTGGGTAGAGCTCCTCATGCAGGTGTTTGTGGAAGCTCAGCTTGATCATGCAGCCAGACCTGTGTGCTCCATTGTCTTTTGTCAACTTAGCTTCACTACCTCCATCTAACATCTGGTCAGCATTGCAGCAAGGTCACGAAGAAGGGTTCCTGGAAACCTCTTCTCTACAGATTGTCTTCCTTCTACTGATTCTGGGAAAGTGTCAGTGAAAGAAGGACACTGGAGTGAGATTTTTGAAAGTGAAAAAGAAAGAGAGACCTTGATTCTGCCAGACCTTGAACAGACATGAAGGTCAACACAGGTCTCAGGGGAGCTTCCTGAGAACCAATGACTTTGCTGCTGGGGATTGAGGTGGGGAGATTTGCCTGAGGGTCTTGAGATTTGCAATAGCATCTGGTCAAGCTCAAAAGAAGTTTCCATTTTGATATTGCCAAATTCAAGTGGTGGTCTCTTTGACTTGGTTTCTCAGGTCTTCCAACAATTGTATCAACATCTAATTTTCTTCCATTCTCCTGAAACAATATCAACTGATGCCCAATTTTGATCTCTCCACCATCCTCCCTGCCACCCCGAAACCTAAATGTTAGGATGGATTTGCTCAGCTATGTGGGAAAGCAATATGCCAGGGTCCTAAGAGAGGCCCCAAACTCTCACCAGCTGCACACTACAGAGGCAGAACTTACCTGTGGTAGTCAGCTTTTCATGCAGTGACCAAAATACCTGGCAAGAACAATTTAGAGGAGGGAAAGTTTATTTTGGCTCATGGTTTCAGAGATTTAGTATATGGTTGGCCCATTCCATTGCTCTGTGACCAAGGTAAGAAAGAACATCATGACCAAAGGGCATGGTGAAGGAGCCCTGCTCTATTCATGGCAGCCAGGAGTGGGGGGAGAAAGGGAAGGGACCACAGGGAAGAGGAGCCCTCCCAGGGTGTACCTCAGTGACCCACCTCCTCTCACCATGCCCACCTGCCTACAGGATCAACCTAGGATGGTCTGAAAAGGTTACAGTTCTCACAAGCCAATCATTTTACCTCTAAATAACCCTGCATTGACACAGGAGCTTCTGGGGGACACTTCCTATCCAAACCATAACACTACCCACTGAATGACCTATTCAAGACAGATTAGAAGGGATGTGGGAAGATGGTAAACTGATATTCCAAGAGGTGAGAGAGGAAAACTGGCATTTGGTCCCTGCCTTTAAGCCCTTTCTCTTGTATCCTGCCTGCTCTTGCCCCAGCATGAGTATCACCTGGGGAAGCTTGTTGAAGAGGCACAATCTCATGACCTATGCCAGACCTACCTTTTGGAATCTGCATTCTAATAAGATCTCCAAGAGACTCATATGTACTGCTCTAAGGCACAGCAAATCTTCCTTCTAACAAACCTGGTGCAATGACATGCTGACAACCCTCTCCAACATGCCTCCTGTCTCAGAGAGGAACCACAAAAGGGATGGAAGGAAGTGGAAGCAGCAATTCTCCCTTTGGGTGGCAATGAAGGAAGGAGGAGTGGGCTGGAAAACATTCCCTTTCCCTAGCATACCTGGGTGCTCCCAAGGCAGTCATCATGATTTTAAAGTCCATGGATGAGAATGTAATTTAGTTACATATGCATCTGACATTGGAATTCCTCCCAGCTCTTAATCCATTGCCCACTTCTCAAATTCTATATAATAACCAAACTAGTAAAAATGCTTCCCCTCACCAATAATCAAAAGACTTGTTTATTCTTTTTAATGTAAGCAAGAAAAATAGGTTTAGGCAGAAGATATGAAGGAAGGAGAAAGGCCTTACTCTAAAAATTAGAAGACCCTCTTTCTTTTATATATGCACATGTACACCCTAATGAAGGTTCTTGTGCCCTCAAAATTTATATGTCAAAACATGAAGGCATAAGGAGGTGGTGAGTATGTCATTTGGGTGGCTCCCTTGTGCATGAAAGTAGTGCCCTTATATAAAAGGCCAGAGAAAGACCCTACAGTCTTCTACCATGTGAGGAGGACACAGTGAGAAGGTGCCATTTATGAACCAGAAGGTAGGCCCTTACCAGACACCAGCTCTGCTGATGCCTTGTTCATGGACTTCCCAGTTTCCAGAACTGTGAGAAATAAATGTCTGTGGTCTATAAACCACCCAGTTTATGGTGTGTATTCTAGTGGCCTAAATGGACTGAGATATGCACAATGAAAGAAGGCAGAGACAGGGTTCTACGCCCTGCAGCATTTCCCCTGGCCTTCAATCATAGTGGAGTGGAGCCCATGCCTCCTAGAAGCCAGCACTCTGCTCTGCTTTCCAGGACACAATGTAGAAGCAGTTGGACACTAAGCCAGCATAGCCCTTGTTTTCTGACCCCAGCTGCCCTTGTCCTGCCTTTGTTTCTAACACTATCCCCTGGTTGCTCTTTGACCTTTCAAAGGCAGAGGTCTGGTAGCGACCGTCAACCCAGAGAAGTCACCCCTGCCTCCGTGCTCCACTCTGGTCACTGGTCCAGCACCCAGATCCTTGGGTTCCTCTCAGCCCATGGGCTGAATGGGCAACCTGAGTTTCCTTGCCACTCTTCCTCTTTGGGACCCTTTTGACTAACAGCAGCACCCACTGGCTTCAGATACATTCTTTATCATCTGGACATTTTGCACGACTAAGCTCCAAGGGGGTTGGAATTACAGGGAACAGAAAGGATTTCATGTTACTCTTTTCGTTTGGGGAAACAAATCAAACACCCCCTGAGGATAACCACATAGATTTCTTACCATCTCCACCCCAAATTATTATTCTGTATTCTGTGAAACCCAATCCTCAACTTTATCCCAAGAGCTATGTTTACCATTTCTCCGGAACCCAATGGGACAAAAATGTGGATTCAGGAAAAATGTTGTGTTTGGGGGCCAGAATATTCCTTCAACCTTATGGCAAGTTTTTCAAACATGATACAATTGAACATGAAAAGTGTGTCTTGACATTGAGGAAGTAGAGGCTCCATTGGGATCTGAGCCCAGGCATTTGCCACCGTTTGTTAATAGGTCTCTCTTTTCTCTTCGCTTTTCTTTTCACATTCTCTTTTGGTGTCACTTTTCTAACCCACATGGTGTCAGAACTGACCCAGCCTAGGGATTCTGGACCAGACACTTTCTGAAAAGATAGGAGATGTGATGGCTGGTTGTCAAAAACAATTACGGAAAAAGGCGGCATACCCCTCACTGGATGGTATATCCGATGTGACATTTGGGTCTATGAGATGCAGTTTTAATATACAGCAGGCAAAACTGCAGTGACAATTATATAAAGCAGGTGAAGCCACTTCTTGCTGGTCAGCAAACATCAGCTCAGAACCACTTTACAGCTCTTTACCAGCAACTAAGTGCCTTTATTTACAGAGTGCCTGTCACTTCCCTTTGGCTGGAGAGCTGGTGTATTATTTAGCACGCATTTATCTGGGGAAAACATTTCAATTTAAATCAGCTGGTACAACGGTGGCTCTTGCCAGACTATTTCCCTGTGGTTCAAAAAGATAAGAACTCAGTCTGCTCTTGGAAGGGAGGGTAGCGACAGAAGAGTTCATTCTCAGAGAGCCACTGGAGTCTGTACCTGAAAAGAGAGCTCACATGATGGAGTTTCTCATTCTTCATTTATATCAAAATGTGAAAAGAGCATCTTATACCTTACTTCTGCTTCCTTCTAGTAAAGGTAACTCTTAAGTGAAAGAAAGGGGAATAAATGAATGTCCCCATGAATCAATTGCTAAAAAGGCCCGGAACACAAAAATGATTTGGATTAAGCAGCTCACTTTCCTTGAGGGAACTAGGAGTGGAGGAGGCATCTCCATAAACAATGAGGGTGCAATGAGAGAAGGACCAGGCTAGAAATAGAGGAGCACAGTAGAGTCTTCATTTTATATGTTTTGAGGCCTTGAGAAGGTTTCCAAGATGTGACAACTGTGGATGGGTTCAATGCATATGGCTGTTGAGCTAATGTGACTGAGGAACTGAATTTTTATTTTGATTTAATTTTAAGAAACTTAAATATAAGTAGTTACATATGACTAGTGGCTACCATATTAAACAGCTAAGGCCTAGAACCCAGACTTGATGCTTTGCTAAGGATTCGGATTTGAGGGTTTCATCGAAGATTTATAGGAAGAGGGTGATTAAATCCATCTTTGAAAAAGATAACAGGTAAAAACATAAGCACGACTAAAGATAGAAAGACAAGGGCATGAACTCTGTAGGAAACAGACTCTGTTGTGTCTGTTGTTGTTACAGTGGACTAAAAGAGGTAGGATAGGAGAAGACCATGTAGCCCTAGTGATGTCAGTAGGGAAGAAATGGAGCTGGATTAGAGGTATGGAAAAGAAAGTCAGTGAAGGCCAGTCAGATGAGAAGGAAGCATGAATGAGCAAGGATTAGGAGTTGGGAATGAGTTTAGAGGTTAGCTATTGGGTCGGTATGGAAGCATTAAGTAAACAGAGTGCATGAGAAGGAACAGACCTGGAGAAGGTAAAGAATTCAGTTCTGATCCCATTGAGTTGGTGAGGACCAACTGAGACTGGAGATGTGAAGCTCATCAGCATAATCCTACAGTGTTCCTTGTAGTACTTGATAGGAAGAGCAGAAACAGAATTGGCTATAACTTGGCATGGGACTTTGTAAGAGGCAAAGGTTCCTGTGAAGCTATTGAGAGAATGTAGATGTTCCTCAACTTACAATGAGGTTATATCCCAATGAACCCATCCTCAGTTGATACCTTAAATGAAAAATGCATTTAATACACCTCACTTATAGAGCACCATAGCTTAGCAACATGAAACACTGTGGAGTGTCTGTTGTTTCTGCTTTTGCTGGCGTGGCTGACTGGGAGCCTCAGCTCAGTGTCTCTCCCCAAGGGAGAGGATTGTCCTGCAAATTGCTAGTCCAGGAAAAGATACAAATTCAAAATTTGAAGTGTGATCTCAACCACATCTCCTTGCACCATCGTAAAGTGGAACAATCGTAAGTTGAAACACCATTACTTCAGGGACCATCCGCATTAAAATGGGTAATCACTGGACTGAGGTTGGTAAGTAGGGAAGTCAACCAAGAGGTGGGGCCTATAAAAGTAGGGGTGGGGGGAAACAAAGCAAGATATAAGTCCCGGTGAGCTCCAAGATCAGTGCTGGATCTCTTTAAGATGGAGCTTCTTCATGTTTCATTGTCAGGTAAAAATTTGAATCTCAGTGTTATGGCTCTTTCTTGTTCTCTTTCTTTTATATGCTCTGCATTCATCTGATTCATGTTACCAGTCCCATAGTTGATCCAGTTCCACAAACATTTAGTAAGTACTTTTCATGTGCCCAGATTCTGCATAGGAGGCACTGCTGGGAGACAGGGTGCCTGAGGCACATTTCTTATTCTAGTGACTTCCTGTATCAATGAGTAACTCTACTTCAGAATGTTCACTGAAGACTGCAAAAGAAGTGCAATTGAGTTCTCAATGGGAGCAGAAAGAGGAGAGTAGGTGTGATGCTTTGAAAAAATGCATGGGATTTCAGCAGGGGGAGACAGAGAGGGCTTGGCCTGAGTCAGAGAGAAGAATAGAAGTAGGGATTTAGAAGTCCAGGGAATGTGTTTGAGGGACAGGAACAAGTACAATCTGGCTGAGATACAGGGTATGCGTGACAGCAAGGAGAGATGAGGCTGAAATTTGGGTTGGACTTTAAGGAATTTATCTTCTCTTTTTTGAGTTAGGAAACTGTAAATAATTTTTATGGATTTATGAGTTAGAAAGCTGAGGATAATTCAGTAGGCACTGGGGAGGTACAGAAGTTTTCAGAGCCAACAGAATGATGAGATTGGACCCATGCTTAGGAAGATGGATCTGGCAGCCCTGTGAAGCATTGTTTAGAACAGGGGAGAAGAGGATGCGGAGACGTGGTTAAGAATTCTGATTACCCTGAAGGAATTCAGGAATCTTGAAGAAGAATAGGAAGGAGGAGACACTGTAGATGTGAGTGTCCTTCCCAGTGATGGAGGACAGTGATGCCACTCACAAGAAGAGACCTTCAGAGTGGAGGGATAGGCTACAAGAGAAAGCAGTGTAGGTACAACTGGATTTTGGTTGTGGCTCATTTTTGTGAGAACTCAGAGGAAGATCCAGGTAGGCCTGAGAGCAGATGGATGGAAAGGAAGTCTTGAATAGCAGGGTAAGGTCACAGTCATAGATCTGTCCAATTGTCATGCTCTAGGAATGAAGGCCAGTGTCAGAGAGAGGTAACAAGAACAGGCAGTGGAGGGACAGTCTGAGGACTGACCTAGAAAGAGAAAACAGAGGAGCTTTGGGTGGAGACTGGAGAACAAAGCTGAGCTGGCTCCCTGACATCTCAGGCGAGGCCCAGAGATATCAAACTCTGGACAGATGCCACTGCCTGGTTTCCTTTGCCTCCTCTGGGGTTATTTTTCTATATTTTATGCCTCTTTGCAGACACCAAGTTAAAAAATTTAGAGCAGCTTACACACACACACACACACACACACACACACACACACACACACACAAAACACATACACACACCACACACACACACCACAGTTTTTCCAGCCCTCTGTTACCAGAAGCCACTCTTACACTAAATGAATGTCTACATTTACGCAGGTGCTCTCCTTCACCTGTATTTCAGCAAAGTTTCAGAGCTCAAATAGAGACGGATATTTTCTTCAGAAGTATGACAGCAGTCCTTGGACAGGTGGCCTTATTTGGGGACATGGGGTACACCCTCCCCATCCTAAAGTCTGAGGTATCTTTTATTATCCAGAGAAGCAAACAAGACTTCTATTTTGTCTTTGGATGAGACAATGTGGATTGGAATCCCTAAATTATTGGGTGGCCAAGGCAGGATTCTAAAGGACCTTCTTAAACCAGACCTCTGGGACGAAGCACACACGGATGGAAGGTAGTGAGGACCTTTGAGTGTTCATTGTCAAATAAATCTTATTGGTGACAGTGTAATTTATTTCAAGCAGTGATCATTTCATCCTGGCACCCATGAGAAGGAATCTGTCAAAAGACATGAAGATCTGAAGGGGAAAATGGGTCAAGAGAAGACTGGTGTGGCTGAGAAAATTGCCAGGGCAGGGACTGGACAACACATCACTTACCAAGTCGTTAAGATCCACAGATTTGAAGATCCATTTTATCTTCTCCATTAGACAAAAACCAGAGCCAATGACTAATGATTAAAGCAAACCAGATTTTAGCCCAGCATAAGGAAGACATTTCCAGAATACAATGGATAGAATGGACCGCCTAAAAATATAGTGAGCATCCTCTCCGCACATGTCCATGTGCCCAGGGAAAGTTACTGGCATGGTCTTTGAGACTGGATGAGAAGAGTTCTGTGGGCCTCTGTAACTGAGGGTCTCCGGTATTTTCTTGATTTTTATTACATAGGGATCTGCGTTTTATACGATCTACGTTCTTACTCCAGTGGGAGAGCTATGATGTTTGGCAGGATTGGGGTCATGGGTCTTTTGATGGAAGTGTTCACATCCTTCCTGAACGGCTCTGTCTTTGCGTCTAAAGATGCGGAGTGGCTGGCTTTGGGTGAGCAGCTGCACATCTGGCTTTCCCATTAATGTGACAGACCACCCCATCCTCAACTCCCACGCCACCCTTCAACACCTGCCCTTCCCAGTTTTCTCTCTTCCTCCACTTTTCCAGGCCCAGCTCCCCTCACACCCAGACTCTCCTCTCCCTCTTGCAAACACACCTATACACATACCCTCACACACGTCCTCCCTCCCTGAAATCAGAGCAGCATTTTTTCAGCTGCTCGCATATAACATTTCATTACCACAATATTCTCTCTCAATTCTGAAATGGCGGTGGGGGAGAAGCCATTTCTCTTTATACCCACCAAACGAACAAAGCTCAGCGCTAAAATATTTTTCTTCCGTTGTAACTGAAACTGCTGTTGGCTCCCATCCCAAAAACCAGAAAGACAATTATACTTAACTGTTTAGAGATTTATAAATACCACACTGGAGTAGCCTCTAGGTAGTAACTTTAGATACCCAGCCCAATAATTTTCTTTTATTGGTTTGTGATTTAGATCTTATTTTGAATCCTCTATAATAAGAGTAGTACATTTCATTAAAAGAGCTTACTAAACAATAAAGAAAGTCTGGCTTAGGGCTCTGAGCAGGTCTCACGTACAGAAAGGGGCCTGCCCTTTTACATTTCTTCTGCGGACATCACAAGATGAATCTCAGCCCAGTGGTGCAGATGTATTTCAGCAAAGCAGCAGTTGCAGCTGTTTTCAAAATGATTTCAACTTAGGAGAATTTTTTCCTACACAGCATATTTCATTACATGAGAGATCCTCTTAAGATGGCCGTTTACCATCCTGGTAATACATTTCTAGTGAAAGAAACAAGAAAAAACAACAACAATGAGCTCCACGGTACTGAGAAACCTGGACTGTTCTCTGAATCTGGAAGCTTTTGCGTCTTCCATATGTGAAGGTCTTTCTCAGGGAGCGGAAGAAAAATAGAATAAATGGACTCATCTTCTCCTTCCAGAGCATACCAGAGCAGATTCCCTTCCCATTCAGGCTGTGCTGAGCTTGGGATGACTGCAGTGCAAGGAAATCTTAGCTTTGGAGACAGAAAACAGATGTTGGGTGGTGTTGGAGTGAACTCATCGCCTTAACACCAAGCTCTCGTGTGTTGGTTGACTCCTTAAAACCTGTGTGCCTAGTTCATCCCTCTTTTTGAACATGTTGATTTTTTTTTTTTTAGGTGAGCTGTATGCCAGGCACATTTGTATGTAGTATCTCATTTCATCTCCCCGAAGACCCACTGAGGCACAAGTTACTATCTTCATGTTGCAGATAAGAAAACAGAGGCTCAGGAAAATTAAGCTCCTTTTCTCCCAAGTCTCATAGCTAGCCAGGTACACAAGGAGCTGATCCCCAGGCTGTCTGATTCCAAAGCCTATGCATTCCTCACTCTATCAGACTGCTCCATCAAAGAAGTGTTTCTGTATCCTGGTGAGAATGGACCTGCATCTATTGATCTGCTTTTCAGGATCATGAAAGCACCCCTCAGGGGTGCAAAGGAAGGGGCGCACCTAAGATACGCCTGCCTCACCCCCAAACATTCCTCACACCCAAGGAGCTGAAGTTTGTTTTGAATCTTCTCTCCATGAATCTCCATATTTGGAGGCCCTTGTCCTTACCCATCCCAACAATGACAGGTCCTAGGATTCTTTCTTTTACCTCTGGAAAAAATAGAGTTGGGGCAAATAAGGATTATGCTTACTCTGTCTGTGTGAACAGTGTAATCATTACAGTTGTTGTTACTGTTGTTTTTTCCCCACCCCCTATTAACATGAATTGACGTTTGAAGCTATCGGGAAGAAAGTGAAACATTTGACACCCAACCATTGCTTTCTTTTGTCAAGAGATGTACCAAATATTTCTAGGTTTATGTACTCATTCCCCTTTCCAGGTGGAAGTTGCCATAGAAAGCAGAAGATGAGAATGAACAGACCCATTTGTCCCCCAAAGCCTAGTATTTTGGGGTGTGTGTTAGTCTCAGAAAATGGTGCAAAGAAGTTGTCCTGTGGAGCAATGTGCAGTTGTATAGTCCAAGGAAGGTACGGGAAGTCTGGCCATCCCATGGACTCTCTGAGGTCCCTGAGAAAACTCTGGGTAAGAATGGATCAGCCAATAGTTCTTTTCCCAGTCATCAGCTTGGTTTACACTTAATCCTGAGGTTAATGCCTCTGCTGTCCACATTGTCCTGCCATCATGGAGCTAATGCGATCCACAGGCAAAAGTGACAGAGACATATAAAATAAGTTGCATGGCACAATTTGAATGCACATATTTAATGACAGTGGGTTTGGGACATTCTGGAACACCTTGTAAATTTCATAATGTGAGCCGTCTGTAATTTTCTGAGGCATAGATTCAATCCACATGCTGTGAAATAGAATTGATGCCTCAAACTAGCAAATGGGGCTAGCCAACCAGCCAATGCTTTTTGGCCTTTACCCATCCTTTTTACAAGCAAAACCTCATGTGAAGTCCTAAAACCCTTATTTCTGTTCTTCAAGGTGAAACAAAGAAGGTAAAGAAGACAACTGATTCATAAATAAATTTAGTTCTGAATTTATAGAATATTTAAAGAGGCATGGTTCTTAAATGCATCAGTTTTATTTATGGAATGTTCTGGAGGAAAATCATTTCCCAAATTCAAGGAGAGCAATATAGTAGTCATTAAGCATCTCAGTACATATCTCTAATAAAAGTTTCTACCAGATTGAATGAATTGAGAACTGAATGAAGGGGAATTCTACCACTGAGCTATATCCCCACCCATTTTTATTTTTCAATTTGATGTTGGCTCTTTCTAAGTTGCTAAGGCTGGCCTTGAACTTGCAATCCTCCTGCCTCAGCCTCCCACATCACCAGAATTACAGGCATGCACCAGCGCGTCTGGTGTCTACCAGATATCTTAGGTGATTTGGTGCCATGCAATGTATCAGAGGTAGCAGAGGATGCTTCAGGCTACAGTAGTCAGGGGAGTCTCCACAGTAGGTGACCTTGAATTAGAATAGGTGTAATTATTGTATGAAAAGAGGCTGACAGGTACATGGACAGAGCTGAATCTGATGAAGAGAAGACACATAAGCAGGAAAAGAATTCAAGTATTTCATGTAGAGAAGCTTGGTTGTATGTCTCCTAAGATGTAACCAAGGGACTTGAAGAGCTCACCATGTCAGGGAAATGATTATAGAAGAGTCCACTATAAACTTGTATAGACCCTCAAAAAAAATGGCCTGTTCTGTAGTTTTACTGACATCTCCACAGTCAGAAATACAATTGAGTGCTTAGAACAGCATCTCACTCCAAGTAGACTTGTTGGTAGAAGTTGTGGTCAGACAGTTAAATGTTCTCTAGTATAATTTGTCCCATTCTTTAACCTTTACTAATAGATCCTCACCCTCAATCTTTTACTGGCCTCTTTAGATGTCCTATGACATATACCACCTATGGCCTAAGGAGTCTGACTATAAGATTGAACCTCCAAAGTTTCAAAAAGGGCAGGTGGTATCTCTCCATTCTGTTTCCAGCAAGCATCATCTGATTCCTTAGAGCTTTCCTGACTAGGTAGGGATGGACTCTCTTCTCAGCAGAAGACTGGGGTAGGAAGGATTCAGAAGATGGGCTTTGCTGCTCTAGTTTTGGATGGTGAATCACAAACATGACGGCCACAGTGACGGCACAGTCACGGAGTGGAGGAACCAAGCTTTAAGTCCCACTTCTGTCAGTCGTGTCTTTTGACTTTGGATGAGCACTGTATAATTTCACTTCTTTCTCCACAAAATAGGGTTCACTAAAGTGGTCCTACCCAAAGACACTGAGGGGTCATCATATAAATACAAAGAAATGGCTGCAGAGAGTTTTATAAAACATCCGTCTATAGAAATAGCACTTTTCAGTCAAGTTTAACCAGGCACATGCATCCTTTGAAACAGACGGCTTGGGTTGGAATCCCAACTCTGCCACTTACTAAGCCAGGACAAACTACTTAACTGTGTGTCTCACTTTTCTCAATGATAATACTACTACCTGGCTCATTGAGTTGCTGGGAAAAGTAAATGAGGGTACAGGTATTGTATATATGGTACCTTTGAGTCAGAAAAAAAAAAAGTTGCTCCCTTATCAAGATACTACATTTCCTTCTGTTGAAGAAAAATTGTCATAATGTACTGATTATGTTACATTACATATTTGTCATCTACTAGGTGAAAATATTGCAATAAACATGCAAATATACAATTGCAATAAAGGTGCAAACATTCAATGTCCATGATATGAGTGGCACCCACTTAGATTAGGTATTGTGCAGTGCTCAACCTTCACATCATGTGTGGCAGCCCTGGGTGAATGGATATACTCAGTACTTAGGAATCAAGCCATTTTAGCTATTTTTGCTATTATTATTGGAAAGCTTTACCTTTTTCTTTCATTTGCCCTCCAAAATAACAAGTAATAAGGCAGGGCTAACCAGGCATACCTAGTAACCAGAATTTATATGGACTCTCCTTATCTATGAATATGCAAAGAAAATAGATCATGGTGGAAACCAAGACACCTTTGAGAGGTAGTAGTCCAGGTAAGCATACTTAGAAAAGCCTAGAGGAGTTGAGGAAGAATTGGGGAGGATGAATAGTGACCACCAGGGTTTTCTCCTCCCTAGACAGGCTAACATGACACCACACAGCTGAGCTTTTCCTTAGAGCAGAGTTGAGACTTTAAACAACTCATTCACAGAAAACCTCATACTGCCAGCCTTCAGCGAGTGGTTGTGGCAGGAGTCCTGATGTTCAGTCAAGTCACACCATCCCAGAATTGCTTTCTGGCAGAATAGGACCCATATTACTTCAGCTCAATGACACATGGCACCTGGTTTCTCTCTCTTCCCTTTTTCTGTCCTTTGAAGAATAATTTTGGCCCTCAACCAGGAGACATGTAGCATGTTAGTTCTTAATTGGGGTAGGGCTCTTGAATCCCTTTAAATGTTTATCAAAATGATGAATCATCTCTCCATCCTTCTCCTCATCTCCCCATAGACATAAGAATACTTACATAAAATTTGAGAACTTTATTAGCCCAGTGTTTTTCTCCCCATGTCCAGCTTTATTTAGGTATAATTGACAAATAGAATCAGCTATAGTTAAGGTGTTCAATATGATGATTTGATATACATTGAGAATTGATCACAATCAGGTTAATTAGCATATTTATTATGTCACTTAGGGGCATATCTATGCTGTTGGGGATGAAGACATTTAAGATTTACTTTCTTAGCAAATTTCAAGTATCCTCTACAGTATTAAAAACTATAGTCACCATGCTGCACTTGGATTCCAAAATGTAGTCATCTTATAACTGAACGTTTGTTCCCTTTGATCAATATTTCCCCATCCCTCCTATCCCTGGCAAGCACTATTCTGTTTCTATGAGTTTGATACTTTAGAGTCCACAGATAAGTGAGACCTCACAGTGTTAGTTTTTCTCTAACTGGCTTATTTCACTTAGCATGATAACCTCCAGGTTCGTCCATGTCGCTGCAAATGGCAGAATTTCTTTTTTCGTTATGGCCAAATGATATTCTTTATCTGTTCATCTGTCAGTGGATACTTGGGTTGTTTCTATATCTTGGCTGTTGTGAATAATGCCACAATGAACATGTGATTTCATTGCCTTTGGATATATACCCCAAAATGAGACTGCTGGATTCTATGATAGTCCCATTCTTAATTTTTTGAGGAATCATATTGTTCTCCATAATTCCAACTTATATTCACAACAAGATGGTACAAGGATTCCCTTTTCTCTGCATCCTCCTCAACCCTTTTCATTTCTTATATTTGGGAAATTTTTCATCATACAGATGGGAGGAGATATCTTATTGTGTTTGTGGTTTGAATTTCCCTGATTACTGATGTTCAACACCTTAACGTATACTTGTTGATCACTTGTACATATTTTTCGGGAAAATGCCTGTTCAGGTCCTTTGTTCACTTTTTAATCAGACTATTTGTTCATTTGTCTGTTTGTTGCTATGAAGTTGTAGGAGTTTCTCATGCATTTTGGATGTTAATGCCTTGCCACATATGGGCAGATTTATTTCTGAACCAGTCCACTGGTTTTCAACCTTACTGTCCAATGCAGTCACCTTGAAGAACTTTTGAAATTCTTAATATGCTGAGGCCACATCCTAGAGCATTTAAATCTGACACTGGGTGTAAGATGTAACCACCTGTGCTTCCAACATGCAGCCCAAATTGAGAAGCATAGGCTTAGTCTCTTCCTTACCCAAAGTAGCCATCTCTGATCCTCATATCAAGCCATCTTTGATCCTCAAATCATATGTGCTGATTTCAACACAGCTTACATCTCCAGAGAGCTGGCAGCCTTGAAAGGGTGATTTCTGGGAAGTTTGGATGGCATATCATAGACATTAGGAGCACGCAGGGAATAATGAGAAATGAACTCTGATTCAGAACTTCCCCCAGCTTTATACCTGCTGACCAAACAATCAGGGAAATGAATCATGGGAATGTCCACTTGAGAGCTCAAGTAGGTAACCCAGTTAGTTCTTTGAATACTTTATCAGCATAGGAAACAGAAGAATATGGAATATCTTAATGGGTCTAAAGGCAAACAAGAAAGTTAAATAGCGAGAACGCCAAGGTTACAGTCTTACATCTAATCTGTAAACCTACTTTTAATATGTCCCCAGATAATTACAAATTCATGGCAGCTTTACTGGAATTAGGGAGAGGGGTTCTTCTACATTTCTAAAGGAAGCCCTTCCTATTTTGCAGGTGTGTCTTATTTATTTATTTATTTATTTGCATTTAGGATACTGAGAAATTAAAAAAAAAAAAAAAAACCCGGGAACTCTTTTCAATGAGCATTAATTATATACCATGCAAGGAAGCAATTGCCTCTATGTTATGAAATATTAAATCAAAATGCCTACATTCCCACATGTCCTGGAGATAAATACAGCAGTATTTTGAAGCCCCTCTTGGAGCTGTTTTGCCTGCAAATTTATTGTTTTGTCTCCATTTTCAGAAAGCCCTGTTTTCTGTGAAGTATAGCACTCTAGGTAGTTTTTAAGGCGCGAACTCCTCTGGAGTCGCCTGTGTCGGCAACAACTCTTATGTAGATGGCACACGAGGGATGGCGGGTTGATCGGCTCCTTTAAGATGACAAATGGGCAGAGAGTGTTATTGTCTTTGATTGCATGCCTTACATCATCTGTATGTAGGAATAAGAGGGCCATACTTTATCTTTAGCCATTTTATAAATATTTAAGTCCTTATAGTTGCCTAAAGATATTAAAGCATATTTTACAACAGTCGGAATATAAATATTATATATAGCACAAGATACCAAAGTAGTTTAATGAATTCATAATTTTCTGTTCACATTTATTGGAATGTGTTTTATGTTCCAAAAATTCCACTTAAAGAATAAGATACCATTCTGCTCTCTGACAACACACCAAGCCTTGGCGGACATTACAGACCAGACCTGTTCCCATGTATGGTGGCTCCATTAGCAAGCAGGGAGGCAGGCAGTCAGGACCCTGGGGTATATTTCCTCAATCTCTAGGTTAAAAAAAAAAAAAAAAAAAAAAAAAAAATATATATATATATATATATATATTATGCTTTTTGAATAAACAATTCTGGTGCTTATTTAAGTCATAGTGTTTCAAAGAGAGTACTTTTTATAGTCCCTTCCTTCTATTTCTAGAAAATTAATTGAAAAAAAAAATCTAAGTAAGAACAATAAAGATGAACTTCATGATTTTCCTGTCCTCCCCCAACTCTAACTCCCTTTGGTAAATACAGACAAAGACACTACTTGCCAGCACACAGTGGTCACTCAGGGTCTTGATTTGGGCAGCAGTTTCCCAATACATTCTGAAGAGTTCTCCCTAAATTAAAGAGTTCCAAGTTGCTTTTTCCTTTTCCTCTGTACGAGGGAATGACAGGCAGAATATTACTGCACCTCTTTTCAATTTTCCAGTGAAATATAAAGACCTTCCTCTTTAATATTTCACTAAGTTTCTCCAGCTCCCAGCGGGAGTCCATGCTGGGTAATGTTTGCTAATTACCAACAACAAAACTAGACATACAAGGCTGGTAAATTACCTGACCCTTTCCATTTTAATGAGACAACAAGGATTTCGCGAAGTGATGTTGTTTCACTGGTTAATGGTGTCAGCAATGTTGTAATTGTGGGTTGAGACACATTAGCTGAACAACCACATGTAGAAAGGGCTTTCTCTCAACAAGCCCTTTGGAGACTAGAACCATATTATCATTAAGCCTTTGTCATTTGCATGCTGCTAATCACTTACTTTATTATCCCACGTATCCATTGTCTTTCTTTAATTGCTCTTTAAATTAAAATTAAAAATAGTTCTAAAGCCCACAATGGCCAGGATAGCATCTTGATTATGAAGATAACTTCCCGAAAATGGAACAACTAGTAATATATGGCCAGGATTAGGAGAGTCCTCCCATTATGGACGGTGCTTGCAGGCCATGGGGGCCTAATTATGGTGGGTTCTCTTCCTTTAGCCCATATGTTTGTTTAATAAATGGTTATTTATGACCTTTTTGGCCATTAAAGCAACTTTGAACAAAATACATCCTTCTCTTTGGTTTGGACACTGAAGTTTCCTTCTGTGGGCACAGGAATAAAACTGAATGGAAAGACAGGGTCTGAGCTAGAGCTTGTGAAGGCATACGGAAAAATTTCTTGAATTCTTTGCTTGTTTATTCTGTAGGAGCTTATTCTTAAAATTTGGGCTCATGAAATAGACATCAGCTTGGAGTTGAAAGGGAACTTTGAGTTATCCCCGTATTATGGATGAAGAAAAGGATGAGGAACAGACAAGTTGCCATGACAATGATCACACAGTTGCAAATGAATCCCTTTGTCTGGATACTGGGCTCCTGGAGGGAGGGGTTATAAGGACTTGGGGCTACTCCTTTCCTACAGCTGGAATCTGCAATCTTCAATGAATTTATCTGTGTTTGTTGTGCAGACTCTGTGATGGGATACCGGACATTTCTTTAAAAACAACCCCATTAAAGAGTGCATTCATTCCTGGATACTGAATGACCCAACCCAGAGTTATCACAATTCCAATATTATGCATAATGCTCCATAATCAAAAGGGATTTGGGGCATTACCTTTCCCTGATTATGGATGGGAACCCCAAATATGGATTACATGTTGAACCTCTGTAAGTACTCACAGAGAGTTCCGGGTTGATCTGGGGCTAACCCCCATGCCTTTGGTTTTCTCTGTCAGCTCTACAGCTCTTGCTGTATGATAATGTTAGCACTTACAAAGTGCTTACTCTGTGCCAGGTGCTATTGTAAGAAGTTTACTGGTATCAACTTATTTAAGCTTTATGATGTAATACCCTTCCATTTTACAGATGAAGAACCAAGTTTCAGGATTTAAGTGAATTGCCCTAGGTTATAAAACTAGAGATGGAAAGAGACATGACTCAAGAGGACTGATTCAGTCCAGCTCTAAACCATGATGTTATGGCTCATTTCAGGTTGTTGCCAAAGGGTACTTAGTGATGGTGCTGTGAACAGGGTTGCTCAGAATCAAACCAGCAGCAATCAAACCCTCCTGCAGTGAAAACATCTGTGTGTGTGTGTGTGTGTGTGTGTGTGTGTGTGTGTGTGTGCATGCACATGCATTCATGCACACGTGTTGATGGCCTGACCCAAAGATCCAAGATTGCCGTTGCATATTCATCAGCCAACACAAATATATATGTAGAAAATCCTTTAACACTTTAAAGAAACAAATTAAAATGCCCTCATTGAAAGGATGATCAAATGTTTGCAACTTTGGCCACTCTCTTGGGCCAGGCATCTTGTCTCTAGAACATTCAAACACAGCTGGCTGAAAGTTGTCAGCAACAGGATTTTGCTTTTCCTGAGTTGCATGGAAATGCTTGGATCACTTGGCAAATCCATCTTTTACAGCTACTTAATTTTCTGTGCGCTTAAGATATGGATGTTTTACTTTCCTTGTGATTTTGTAGCTCTGGGTTTTGCTAAGCTGGCCATTGGTTCATACTAAACCAAACAACTGGGGCCCATTTGGCATTTGGTGTTTTAAATGTAAAAGGACATTTGAACTACATGACAAATGCTGAAAAACAAAGCCCATAGCACTGAGAACATAAAGGAACTGTTTATAATGAAAAGGTGGTTACATTTTCAGTCAATCTATCACTTTAATGAGCTCTTTGCATTTCTTTGATTAATGCTCACAAAAGGGGGAGAAAAAAATTGATGTAATGGAAACAAAATGGTATATAGTCTTGGCAACAAGAAGGGGGGATTTCTGTGTGTTTTATTAGTCTCCACGTCATATCACTGTCTTGCAATGTATATGTCTGCATGTTCCCTGGCATCGCAAACCTCTAGTTTACTGGAAATGAGATCCAGCATGAAAGAAGAGATCCTATGTTAGTGGCATAACATCCTTTGTCCTTTATGGTGTCAGCAAAAGGGAGGATCTCAGAACAGGAATTAAGAATAAATAATAATAAAGAAAAGTCTGACACAGTCTCTGCCATATTGAAATGAGGAATCCAATAGGTACAGGAAGATCAACAAGAGAAAAGAAAGGAACTTAAAAACACTTCAACATTAGCATGTAGCAATTAGCACAAAACTGGTAGTAATTCATACATTTTAATTTTTTTGTTGATGCTAGATGAGTGCTCTACCACTGAGCTACATCCCTGGCCCTAAATTCATACGTTTTAAAATAGTATGTAAAGGGAATGGAAGAGTACAAAGGAAGACAGCTGTGGGCAGTACTGCCTAAATGTGGGGAGAGAAGGTAGTTGAGGCAGGAACTGGGTGGAAAGGGAAGAGAAGGAGCAGCATTTCTGGGGTAGGCACATGTGGCTTGGTAAGAACAGGGATAAGAATCAGCTTTTGCCTCTCTTCCTCTGTATTGCAAACCATTTCTCATTGCTCTCTTTCAACTGTATGCCCAGGACTCCTTACAGCCAATGAAGGCTTAACATGAGCACCCTGAAGACTTTGCTCTGAGATTGAGTAGCTCTTATAAAAATGATGGGAGGTCCAAACAACCTGTACACCCTGAAAACTCTCCTTGGGCTCTCCTTCATCTAAAGCCTCTTTACTCTGTAACATTGGACTGGTTCATTCCTTGCTCTCCTTCATCTAAAGCCCCTTTACTCTATAACATTGGACTGGTTGGTTCCTTCCTAGAAATCCAGTCTCTCAAAATGGCCTTTGGATCCCTATAGATCAACAAGGCATGCCCATCTACCAGGTTAACCAGCTACTCTTATCCCATAGAGGCCACACAGAAGTTTCAGATTTCAGGGCATTTTTTTTTTTTTTCCTTTTTTGATTTGTTATTGTTAAATTATTTCCATTGTACAAATAAATAACAACTCATTTTAGAAAATTTAAGAACTCTTAGAAGCAAAAAGAAGAAAATACCCATCCTTTATTTTTAAAAGTTGACATATTAATCCTGTTTAATAAGTATAAACCCTTTTATCTTCAAAATTTGATGGTATATTGTTTTTTATGTCATTAAATGTTTTCTACAATATTTTTAGTGAATGTATATTGAACCATCAGTATCCTCAAATTTGACATTCATGTTGTTTTGCATTTAATGTTCTCTTTTAATAATTATGCATAAAACAACATTTTACCAAATCATTAATATAAGGGAATTATGACTGTACACATTGTTTTTTTTTTTAGTAATGAAACAGCTTAGGCCAAAGGGTAAGTAAACGTTTGAGTCACTTCATTCATATTGACAGAGTATGTTGTGTTTTTAAGGGTTAAGATGAATTAGGAGGAAGTGAAGATCAATTGGGAAATGGTGGAAACCATACTCGGCCATCATGAGCTATTGGGCAAATAAATACATTAAACCAAGTGAATATCAGGTTTCTTTCCAAATCCGTGGTTTTAGCTGTACTTGGATTGTGACTAACTTTGTTTTTTTCCTTCCTTCCTTCCTTCCATTAACCAACCCCTCTCAGAGACAAATATTAGACCAAGTTTTTTAAGTTAACTTTCAGGGTAGAGACCATCTGCTTGGAGAGATGACTCAAATATATATTTGTTTCGTGGGTGTGAGATTTGTCTAATATATCTCAGGAGGCTTAATGGGCAAATAGCTCCAGGGAATTTTTTTTCTTTCTTTTGGTTGGCTAGTTTCATTTGCTTTGGTTTGGGTCAGGCCCAAAATGCAAACTCTAAAATGGATGAGGCATTATGCCGTGGGTGGAGTTAGCTTCCCAAGGCGCTAGTCGGATACAGTCTCTAGAAAAATGTATCATTAAAATTGTCAGTGTTATTTACTGTAAAGAAAAAGAAATGGGGACAGGGTATTAACCCAGATCTCATCATTGGTCACTCACTAGTCACAACCAGTGGAAACACTTGAACAAAGATGCAGTCATGTTTCCACAGATACATATGATCCCACACACAGGAATCCTTCACCCAGAAGAACAGAGGTGTTTTTCTCGGTTACTGTACTAGTGGGGGTTTTGGGTGCAAGTGACAGAAATCCAACTCAAAAAGCCTCATGTAGTAAGGGAGTCACAGAAAGGAGCTGCTGTTGGCTTTAAAACGCACATTTGTGTCTGGGAGCTTCAGTGAAGTTGGAGTCTGCCCTGTCCTCATCACCCCTTCATTCATTTACCCTGTTTGCATTTGCCCCACAGTAGGCTGTGGACATCAGTAGCCCACTACTTATAATCTGTGACTTTGCAGCAACAACACATTAACATCTTCAACATAAGGTCCTGGAGGAACATGGACTGGCCCGTTTGAGGAGGACAGGCTCATCAAGAATGAGTCCAGGATGGTGGAGGGCCACTTTTCTGGCCCTGTGAAGTCAGACTTCTGGCTTCATGTCACCACTCCTGTGCTCAGAGTGGGAACAAGGTTGTCCCCAGACACTACCATCACTGTAGAATGGGTTCCTTATGTGGAGAAGGAGTTGAAAGAAGATGAAAACATATACCACCTCAGTTGGTAACTTCTTGTTAGCTTTGCCCCTATCTGGTTTCACTACTTTGGGGGCTAATAACTTCTCTGCTCTGAGCCTCAGTTTCTTTGCCTGGAAAATGGAGGAATTGACTAGAGGATTTCCAAAGCTCTTGTGTGTCTAACATAGAATGATTGGTAAAGAGTCACCCTTGGGTAATGGTGTGGCTTAGGTTTCACGGAATTGTCTATTTATGCTGTTTCCAAGCTCTTTCTTTATGCACTGGTATGTGCCAAGCCTCTCCACCAAGCATAGGACTATTTGGCATAAAGCGGACAACCACACTGTCAAAAATGGGCAGGAGAGTTCCCCCTTTCTTCTCGGGCATTGACCTGCAGCACACTGCTGGGTGCTATAGCCACCTCAGGCTTCTAAGTGGAAAATGGTCTCTTGGAGTAGCCTGTGGGCAGTGTCAGGAGAACCTCTCACCTTGGTAGATAATCAGTTTGGAGTGAGTAAACACAGTCAACTGCCTGATGTTCATGACTCTGAACTCCAACTTTGTGGGAAACCAATGAAAACTACTATGAAAAAAAAAATTGCAAGGTAAAACTGAGGTTTTTCCTTTGACCAGATTTCTCTTATAGTCTTTTCCCCAAAAGACTGTGGATGTATGGATTTCCCCCCTCCTAGTTAGAAAGCAATGGAATTTTCTTTACTTGAGCTGCTGAAGAATTTGTTGGAATACATAGTGCAAAAATGACTGCTGTGGCTATTACTAGAGTTACTCAGGGGAGCTATTCAGATGCCTCATTTATTGGAGCTTAATAGATTAAAAGTCCAAATTGAGTCTCATGATATAAGCCTAATCAAGTTCTAATCTGCATAATTTTCCCATAAGCAGCAATGGGAAATTTGGATAATTTATGTTTCAGCAGTTGCCAATCATGTGTTAAATAGCATTGTTGCATTTACTTATCAAAATATTTTTATTGATCTTCACTTCATCTGACATTTGGCTTTGCCCCCCCCCCCCCCCGGCATTAACAGGAAATTTGATTCATCTCCTAGATGATGTAATATGAGATGTTTCTCTTGATTTTAACATGTCTTTATAGATCATTTTTAACGGTGATCTTTCCCTTTTACAACTTCATATTGAATACCTGTCTCAGCAAACCTAGATGACTGGGCCTAATTTATCTCCCTAGTTTAGCATAGCATATGGATTTCTAACCATCATTTATATGCACACAATAAAAGATAATTTGGCTCGCCATTTCAACCAATTCCTTCACGTTAAACCTATGGGGGTGGAGGAAGCACTTACCTTCATTTCTCCATCTACTCCAGGGGAGGTGATGGATAAGAGTTTCCATCTCCCTCTCCCCCTGAAAAGGCTTGGGGACTTAACCAGGGAAGATTTAGAAAGTACTTTGTGTTTCCCCCATGGAAAAGTGCCGTAATAAAGCATTTATTATATGTACTGAGTTCTTCCTGCTGCTACACTGAAGCAAGTTAAGCCTAACTACAATGGGTCCCAGTTGTTGTCTGCTGTTGTTTAAAAGTGGAAACAATAAAAAAGCAAGACTGACTGGCTCAGGCCTCAAACTTGCTTGCCAGGGTTGCTACCTGAGAAGGAGAGACCATCCTTACAAGTAGGGGGTACACCGTGTGTGGTTTGGTGACCCGTGGACTCTTACATCAGACTGCTGGGCCACAGCTCCCAGACCTGCCACTCAGCAATTGGGTATGTCTGAGCAAGCTATTGGATTGTTCTGTTTCTTATTTTCCTTCTACAAAATGGAAACATTAACAGTCCCTCAACTCCTAGGGTTGTGATGAGGAATAAAGAAGGTAGGTCAGGGGAGAAACCTCAGTACAGTCTGGCACATAGTAAGCAGCAGTATGTGTTGGTGTTGTAGCTTGGAAGATACCTTGGAGCTAGTGTGCTGGATTCAAACCTGAGGTCTGGTACCCAGATGTGTGTTCCTGGGCAAGTTGCTTGCCTTCTCTCTGATTCAGTTTCCTCACCTGCTAAATAATAATATCTACTTAGGAGAGTTTTGAGAACTAAAGTTATTATGTGAACATAGTTGACTCTCAATAAATATCAACTGCTATTATTTTTTTTTTTTTCCCTTGAGATTCTATTTCAGTCCCCCTTCTTCTTTCTTGGTTATTTTAATCAGTCTAACCCTAGGGCATTCCTGACTTTGCTTGGCATTCTGTAGTACTAGGACACTTAGTGTTTGTCACTTTCTAATACACTTACAACTACCTTGCCCTAGAGGTCTGTTCTAGTCCTTGTCTCTGGTGGAGCGTCTCTGAGCTGTAGTCTTCTCCACTTGTAACCGTATGGTTGCTCTTAGATGCTGAATATATGATTCATGCATGCATACAGCAGAAGTCCAAAACAGCTTATTTTTTAAAATGAAGACTTAGCAATCTCCTTATTATTGAAAAACATTTTAGGAGTTGAGGAGGTAAGGAGAAAAGTGTGTGCTTTCACATAGCTAAAGGAGATGGGAGATTCCATCTAGAAAACAAGTTCTGGAGAGATTCTGTGGCTGCTATAAATGAAGAACCTTTCTTACATGAAAACTGGCCAGTAGTGTTCTTATATACCTAAAGAAAATCCTAGCCTTCCCCATTTGCAGACTCCTTCTTCCTTAGATATTTTGGACTGAATGTTTATCAGAGGATGAATCTGATTATTTATACCAAAACATGACCCCAGTGCTTCTTGCCTTCTCATTAATTTTCCAAGATTTGCTCATTGTGAAAATCCTTTTTTAAAAATATAAAAGGCCAGGCATAGTGGTACACACCTGTCATCTCAGCAGCTCTGAAAGCTGAGGCAGAAGGATTACAAGTTCAAAGCCAACCTCAGCAACTTAGTGAGACACCGTCTCAAAATTAAAAATAAAAAGAGCTGGGGGCTGGGGTTGTGGCTCAGTGGTAGAGTGATTGCCTAGCATGCTTGAGACTCTGGGTTAGATCCTCAGCACCACATAAAAATAAAATAAAGGTATTGTGTCCAGCTACAAGTAAAACAAACTATTAAAAAAAGAGCTGGGGATATGACTCAGTATTTAAGCTCCCTTGGGTTCAATCCCTGGTACCAAATACACACACACATACACGCATATACATATATATATATATGTATTTATAAAAAATTATATATATATATATATATATATATATGCACAAATATTTACTATGTACCTGGGAACATGTTAGTGTTGGTAGCCAGCATCTTTGAGTACTTGCTTCATATCAGACCTTTAATATTTTATTTTAGCCTTAAAATGTGCCCTACGTAGGGGATACTTCTTGTTTGTTTATAGGTGAAGAATCTGAGGCTCAGAGAGAATCTGTACAGTGCTTACAATTACATGGCTAAGACGTGGGTAATCCAGAATTTGAACCCAAGACATCTGACTTCAAGCCCATGCTCTTGACCATCCCACTCTTATTTCTTCTCTACGTGCCAGGCATTTTGCAGAGAATCTGGAAGTTCAGAGAAATGGGAAACTGAGTCTCTGGCCTATAGAATGAGAATATGTGGTTTGAGGTCGTGGTGGTGAAGGCATCTATGCTTGATGCCAAATAACAGAACAAGTAGCAGATGCCTATCACATCTGTCACTAAAGCCTGGAAAGGGGAGCAGCTTCCACTTGAAGGAGATAAGGCGGTCTTTGGAAGTCATTTTTAGTGCAAAATTTGCCTCCCTTGGCCATGCCCAACAGACGGCAATGGGAACACATTGGAAGAATCAGAAGCCCCATATCAGTGAGAGCTGGAGCTATAGATCTATTAAACTTGAGGGTTTTTTTTTTTTTTTTTCTCTGTTGAGAACTTCTTACTTTCTCTAATGCTGATATTCTTAGTCATTTCTCTTGGCAAAATAAAGGGTTGTTTCTAAAATTAATTGCCCAAGTGTTAGTTTACTAACTAATGGAGGGAGAGTTTCCTGGATTCACTGTTCCCTAGCTGTAGATCCCTGGAGTGCACTCCATGCTCCAGTTCTCTCAAGCACTGCTTTCATGGAGACTCAAAATACAACCAAAGATGTGTCCACTGCTGTCACAGTAAAAGGGTGGGGAGTCAGATAATCAGAGGCCTGGACACAATTGAGACCAGCCCCTTTGTCAATGGAGAAGATACCATGATTTTGCATCAAAGGCCAGATTGCCTCCTCCCTTTAGATGGAAGGTACCTGAGTTTTCTTTCTCTCCAAGGTTACTTAGGGAATCTGAGAGAGTCCTGACACTTCAGATCAGAATTATCGCATATGAAGGCCCCCAAGGAAAAAAAAATAATGTTAGTAAATTCTGTTCATCGTTAACAAAACTCTGCATGAGAGAAAAAGGGAAAATCTATTTTTTATTGTGCTGTTATTGTCTTTTGATTTTAAAAACATGTTATTAGAAAAGTAGAAATATAAGCCAATCCATTACTATTGCTGAAGTTTTCTTGCCAATAAAAGCACCCTGCTCTTGGGTCATGTATGGGGAGAGACAGACCTTCAATGGAGGGATATCTTTGGACACCCACCATGGTTTGTCAGTTGCAGATGCTAATGGAACCAGGCTTGGTGACTGAAGGGGAAAATGGAATATGAAAGCAAAATGAAAGAGGCCTATGAAGCAAGCATGTCATTTCTAAATGAAGGTTTCATGCAAAGGAATTGAGTCTTTTCACAGCTGAAAATGGAATCTTTAAATAAGATAAAATAAAAGGATGCTTTGGCTTGTTGCATATTCTGTAATGAAATACAGTTTTCCTAATACCGTGTGACCTGCATTTCTCCCTGCTCTATGGGTGCTATTCCTTGACGTACAAACCCGTATTTTCTCAAGTCAGCATTTGATGATGGATGTCAAAATACAGGCCATGTATTATGCATATAGCATTACCGATTTAAGGTGTTTACTTGTCAAGTTGAAGAAATTCAAAAACGTCACATCCACTGAATCTGCACAGCTGTCACTTGCAGTTTTTCATGCTTTTGAATGAAACTTCTGATGAAAACAGTTTAGTTTTCCCCTTCACTATTCTAGGGGAAGAAAACAGCTAGCATTTAGAATGCATGTTCTTGGTTATGAGGTTGGCTGAAAAACACACCTTCCAAAGTTCAGGAAGATGGACACTATACTGTCATTCAAAATGACCCTGTTCACAGCATATTAGTCTAAAGAATAAGATTAAGTGCAATTAGGGAATGGATACTAAATAAAATTTTTCTTCCTGAAAGTTTGGCACTTGATAGGAAATTGATACACAAGAAAACAGCACATAAAAAAGTTCTTTTATATTTTCCGGGCATTTCATGCATATGTACCTCCTCCAAACAACAGGCAATTATTGAGCACCTGTCATTTTTGTTCCCGATTCACGCATAGCCAAAATGCCAGATTCAGCCCAATCCTGTCACATTACTGGAGAGTGAGTCAGAAATCTGGTCACGTAATCTATTTGAGTTTTATCCCTGGAAATGTAGCAAATGACTTTGTACCTATAAGTCCCTAATTCATGGATAAGTATATGTGGTAATCCACCAAGGACAAAATGAAACCAAAGTCAATGTGAACATATGCCTGTCTCCCCAGGTAGGGTAACAAATCATGTCTCATATCCAAGTGGAAAAATAAATTTTCAACAGGTGAATGTATGAGGCAAGTAAATTTCTTGTGTTTATAGTTCTCTATGGATGTCCTTTGAGGTAGTCACTGGGCTTATCTGAGATCCTTTCTTATTCTAACTAAATCTGAAGTTCTGATTGATCCAAGCTCATGTACTCAGGTCTTGGGCCTGAGACCCAAGGAAGCCCAAACTGCAAAACCATAAACCAAGCCAACCAAGCCGTCTGATTCCTAGGTTTCCTGTGCCCACATCTGCCTTATGATGTTGGTGTTAGACCCTCTGAGAAATTCAGTGGATCTGCAGTAAACAAATGGCAAGTATATCAGTCAGGAGGATTTTAGAAAATTCCTTCTCAATTTGGCTTAAACAAAAGTAATTTATTTTACTTTGTGCCTATGTGTGTAAAAATCTTATTATTATTACACAGTGTGTGTAAGCATGTGAAAAAGAGAAACAGAAAGAAAAGGGAAACTGGGTGTGTGTTTGAAATCTCATATATTAAGAAATTGAGTTAGGGTGATTCCAGGGTAATTACCTCAGGAACTCAAAGACAGTTCTATTACTCATTTCAGCCAATATCATGAAGTTACTTTGGTATTCAGCAGGTGTTCATCCTAGTTGCAAGATCCAGGAACTGGAGGCAGTTAAAATGGTGTCCAGTATATTAAAAGAAAATCTCTTCTTTTTAAGAGCAAGGAAGCAATTCTTTAAAGGCCCAGTGAAGATTTCCTTCACCTTCCATTGGCCAGAACTGTGTCAAAACCTGAGTCAATCACTCACTGGCAGGAGGATAAGCAGTCACTTGGTTTAAGATAACAGGATAGGTTAGGTTGTGCTGGGGTTATGAAAACAGTAACAAACAAGTTGCAGTGGTTTAAAACAACCCAGCTTTGTTTTTCCCTTGGACAGAATGCTTTGTGGGTCTGGGCAACTGTCCAGGGTTGCTGTCTGGACTTGACCTCCATAGTAACCTGTGCCCCCACAGTTGCCGTGGCCTGAGAATAGAAAGACTGCAAGTCAAATACTTGTACCAGAAGTGATCTGCATTGCTCTGTTCACTTGTCATGGGCCAGAGCCTTTCATATGTCATATGATTCTCTCTAATTCCAAGGGGAGAGAGATCAATCTTTCTATGTACCAGAAAGGAGAGGGGATTGAAATCTGTAAGCAGGACAAATCATTAGTGTAGTCTGGATTTTTAGTGAACAATCAAAGTGACTTAGAATTATTTACAATGGTTTCTTACTTTGTCCTTCTAAAATATTACCCTTCCAAGTTTTTCCAGGGAGTGCAAATTGTTGACCTGTAAGTAAGGCATAAGCTATGTTTTGGGGGTTGTATATGTAAACTGTACTCTCATTATTTCCAAATTTTCCACTTCTCTGATTTTTCTTCCTCCTCTTTTTGCTTGCCACTAGGATTCACACCTCCAGGAATGGACAGGTCCTCTCCAGATAACAGCCCAGTGCACGGGATGTTACGCCAGCCTTCCATCACCACTGGGGTCAACATCCCCATCATCACTGAACTAGGTGGGGATCGTTGTCACCTCTAGGGGGAAGTTTTTTGTCCTTTCTTCCAGACCACTCAGGATATAAGGATGTTGGCCTGCCTTTTACCCTTTCCAGCTTCTTAATGGGTTTTGTGGCTGGGTGGTTGGAGAGGGACAGGGGTAGAAATATGGCAGATTACCTGAAGGAAAATCTGATCTATCTTTCCTCTGAGATGAATAGATGATTTCCTTCATGCTGTTCACTGTTTTCAAAGGAGCATGAGATGACAGCTTTGAGATCAGGGCATATATTTGGGAAGGGGGAAGAAAGGAGGAAAGATTTACTCTCGGAATTCTTTCTCATAAATTTTCACTAGAAGCACCTCTTTTGAGCATTCTGTCTCTAAAGCTTCCAAAATCAGAACCCTCCTATGATGCAACTCTGCATTTGACCTATCCTAGTTGAACATCTCAACCAAAAACCGTTTGCAGAAAATGGTCACTCCAGTTCAAAAGATGATGGGATTTTGAGGGGGGCCATAGTCATTGGCCAATGGAATCCCACTTCTAACCTTTCCATGGCAGGTCCCTGCTACCATTTGTAATTTTGCAAAACTTAGGGGAGTGGCTCTTCCTCTAAGACAAATGCAAACTGTCCATGGTCCTGGGTCCCTTTGCTTTAGAATGTTTCCTCTGTTATTCCCTCACTCTTTTCTTTTTCTGTACTTTCCTCCACTCCCTTTCCCTATCCCTTAAATGCCGTATCCAATTAGCTAAACCGGGCAAGTTGCCTTTGGTATCAGTCAATCAGGAAAAAAACAGTGGAACGCACATTCTAATGATAACTGAACTGGGTAAGAAGCGCTGTTTTCCTTGACATCAGTATCTCCTTTTGTTCTGTTCGTGGTGTTTCCAACTATCATTGGCTTGTTTTTTATTTCACTGGCTGTAACAGAAAGGCTACCCCATGGCACTGCTTTGAATGTGTTTTATTTGTGGCTCTGGTTGGAATCGACTGTCTTGTTCTGGCCTTTCTTAATGATTTTTTTCCCCACACAGCATCAGTAAACCTTTGATCACACCCATCTGACCTGGCAGTTGTTTCCAAAGCATTTTTGCTCTAATTCATTTTCTGTGGCCCAAGCCTTTTTATTTTCTACCCCCACATGTGCCCCTGTTCTCCTGCCTTCTCCCTATCTTCCTCTTCCAACACTCTGTCAGTTTGACTGACACATCTTCATAGCTCTCAGAGGAAGTCAAAGGAGAAATATAAAAATTTTAAGATAAGAAACCTAAGACAGTGCTTCCCTCCAGCTGTTTATTTTCCTTTATTCTGACTTTATTTGCCTTTTTTCCCCTACTAGGCCCTTTCTCAGAAGCTCTGGTTCTGAAGCCATAAAAGCAGCTGGTTCCTAGGGGACCCTTCCTTACTAAAGCCAGATTTCAAGAAGGGTGCAGAAAAGGAGGTTAGCGACCCAGCACTCTGATCCCACCCTCCTGGCCCCAGAGCCCTCTCTGGGAGGTTCACGGTGAATTCATCCAGAAGATAAAGGCCTCTGGTCATGACTGCATTTGTCAAGCCCTTCCACAGTTGCCCATGACTTGGTTAATAACTCCATGAAGGGCACCCATCAGCAGCAGGTCTCAGAACTGGGGATTGATCTTCTAAATAGAGACAGGGAAAGTGCCACTCGGCAGAGGAGTCGATGGAGAGGTGGGAGCACCTGCCTTCAGATGACTCACAAAAGAAATGTACACTCCGTTTTCTTGGCCCCAAAATATATTTCAAAATAAGAGAGTAAGGCTTTTAACACAGTAATCTTGTTTGTGAGGTGTCTAGAAACCAGGGAATAAATTGTCCACCATTCAGCACTGCATTATTAGAGACGTAGCTATTTATCAGGCCAAATTCACTCAGGTCAAGGAGTACCACACTATTTTCTGTTTCCAACCATAGGAAAGGTGTCTTTTTCATGTTTAGCGTACTTGGCTAAAAGCCTAGGTTTCTAGATTGCTCTTTTCAGAACGGAAGGGCCATAAGAGACTCCAAGAGCTCATGTGGCCCAGATTTCTGGTTGGAAAATTCATTCAGACATTTCCATCTCAGCAGCAACATTTCAAAAACATCAGTGCCAGAAATTTCTCTTTCTCTTTGGCCTTCACATGCTGCTAACTAGTGGGATATCCTGATTTGTGATTAGTGGAAGAGAAAAGAAAAAGTTTTGTGCTGTAAATCTGATGCAGCAAATTCAGGTATTCAATAAACAAAACTGACTCTCAGAGGAAATCAGCGCAGACATATTAAAGTCCTTCCCTCAACAGATTTCTTCTTTGTATGCAGAGAGCTTTCTAAACTGTGACCCACAGATATATTTTTGGACTATTGGAAAACAAAATTATAACAAATCTGGTTTTAAAATCTGAATTGGCTTATTTACAATTCTAGAATGGGCAGTAGATCACAATGGTTTAGACTGCTGGACCCCACCAAAAGGACAGGCTATATTTGCAGCCTGAGAAGTAACATAGGGAACACAAAAGCAAAGTTTTGAGACCACTGATTGGGTAATGGTGGTTTCTGTCTTCTTTGGATCTGGATTGAAGAGTTGGTCACTAGAAATTGACTGACACTCAGCTACTTGTTACAATAATAAGCTTCAGTCTGCTTACGCATCATGTTAGGTTACAGCTCACTGTGTATGGAAACACCTGTAGGCAAAACTTAAAACATGCATGCAAGCAGCTTTAGGCCAAACTTAATTCAATTTTAACAGGACAAGTGGAGAGAGATGAAGAAAATCTACCATTTGAAGGATCCATGAGCAAGCCTTTAGTGTCTTGAGAGAGGCAGAGGGAAGCTAGGCGTTTTCAAAATGCAGTGGGTTGATAGACATTTAATGTGAGAAAGAAGAAAGGTGGCAATCATGAGAGCATCCTCCATGCATCTAGTGCACAGCCTGATCCAAATGTTGAGTCAGGCTCACCAGGCAGGATCTCATATGAACTTCTTGCTAACCTCACGAGAGGGCTGCTATATAGCTTGCCCACTTTTCAGAAAGAGAACCTAAAGTACAGGCTCATGAAATGATTTGGCCAAGGAATTTGGTGACAGAGCCTAACAAAGCCCAGTTTTCAGAACCTCGGTTTTGGACTTTTACCCAATACCCTGTAACTCATGTGTGTACTTCTAAGACAATTCGAGGCTCAAATGCAATGAACTTTGGGAAACAGAGCAAAGATTTTCCCCCATTAGTCTTTCTGTAGGAAAAAAACAGGATCATTTGAAAACAATTACAGGTCTAGCCTTTTAGCCTATCATCATTTATTCTGCCTTATGCAATAAACAAAAGTTGTGCTTTTGTTTTAAGAAAAGCTATCAAGCAAGTTACTTTAAAAAATTAAAACAATAATTCTAGGAAAGAGAATATCTGCTGATCCATTTAAAAAAGGAATCAGGGAAAGGAAACCTCATCTGTTCTCTCCCTAAAAGCACAATAATTATTCCAGAAATCACAAGTGCCCCTCTCCCCATCCCACACTTTTCCCCTATTACTTGCTCTGCAAAAGTGATAATTTCTGAAGCCAAGATGGGAATGGAAATTAATTTGTCACTTAATTTTTAATAAGTTAAAGACATCTGAGTGACACAACTAATCAGTCTGCACGTGTGTGCGGGAGGAGTCCTTGAGGAATCCTCAGATGGAGATGAAATAGCAGCCAGGGCTGTATCTGCTTAAGTGGAAACACGGAGAAGATTGAGCTGTTGAGAAGGGAAAGGGAGAACGTGGGTGTAGCCTTGCAACTCAGAACTCAGAGAAAGTCGTTGTCAGCAAGCAGTGGGGGCGGGGGGCAGGGATGCATCCCACCTGGGGGTTCCTGGGGGTTCAGCAGGGCCTGTTGAGTATGGGTCTGGATTCACAGCCCAAGGGCACCAGCACCACCCAGGGCAATCCCCAGGGCAGGCTGTAGGTCATGCCTGAGGATGAATTGCTTGCTGTTTGCTTTGCTCTGCTCCCAGACCATTGCTTTTTCCTCTGAATATGTTGCTTTTTTTTTTTTTTTTTCTTTGTGGCTAAACTTACCATGCCAGCATGGCTGCTCATCACTGAAATATGTCCCTCTCTCAAAGGACTTGGCTACCAAGAAACACTCCAGGGTGTTTTGGGGTCATGATTCTGAAACTATACCAAAGGACTGGCCAGCAGTATCTACTAGTCCTCCAGCAGACTGCCATGGAGCAAGTCTGCTTGATCTCATTGCTCTCCAGGTCGTGGAAGTTTAAAACTGTCCCATAGGAGCAGTCCATTGAGTCCAACTGTCCCCCCAGAGATCCATCCACAGCTTCCCATGCTTTTGTTTTCTTTCCAGTGACACAGTGTTTCTACACCAGTCACCTGGTCTCTCTAGGCTTTGCTACCTGTGTGGGGTCTCCAGTGCTAATTCTTTTCTTATGCTTTTTCTAGTGAATGATACTAACGTTCAGTTTTTGGACCAAGACGATGACGATGACCCCGACACAGAACTGTACCTCACGCAGCCCTTTGCTTGTGGGACAGCATTTGCCGTCAGTGTCCTGGATTCGCTCATGAGTGCGGTGAGTTGCCTACCTCCCTCCTCTCTAGTCAGTGAGTGGAAGATGCACCAGTGAACTACCTACCTCCCATGTAGGAAGCTGGAGTTGAAGATGCTGCGGGGAGCAAAGCTTCATGAAGTTTACAGTCCAGAGGGAGTACCAACCATAATCAATGGGTCACACAGCAGTACATTCCTCAAAGTGCAGGGAAGGCTATGACCTAGTCTTGGGGATGAGAGCAGGATTCCCCAAGGAAGTGATACATATTTTATTCCAAAATCTGAACATAAAGAGAGAAGATTTTCCTGGGAAGTATTCCCCAAAAGGAGAACAGAAGCAAATGCAAAAGCTTAATGATAGTGGGGAAAATGACTGTCTCAAAGAGGACACAGAAAGGTGGAGAGCTGAACCACTTTGAGGAAGAACTGGGGAAGATAAACCAAGATTAGACCTAAGGACTTTGAAACCATTTTCAACGTTTTGGTCTTTTCTTAAGAGCAATGAGGAGGTGTTGAAGTGTTTAAAATTAGAGAGTGATGTAATCAGATTTGTGTCTCGAGGGCCATGGCCTTGGTTGGCCTGTGGAGCATGGCTCAGAGTGGCCAAGATGGCAGCAGGAATTCCAAGTATGAAACCATCATAGCTTGGACTAGAGTAAAGATGGTAGAGATGGGGAAGGGGGATGGATTTAAGTATCATTTGTTAGTAATATTGATAAGATTTGAGAATACAATGAACATGAACAGAAAGTAGAGAGGACAGTGGGTCAAGAGTGACTCCTAAGACAGTAGTCCTTGGGTGGAGACCAGCCATGACAGCAAGGCCTGGCTGGATCCTGTCTCTGCAGGGATGACTAACAGAGGGGGCAGGCTGGCTGATAGATCCAAAATTTTTTTAAATAGCTTGATGTATCAAGGCATTTGTTGTCTTACTTCTGCAACCTAAAACGAATAACAATTTAAAAAATAGATCCCAGCTTAATGGAGCAAAGGCAAAAGCAGATATTTAGAATGGGTCATAACCTGGGTATCGTGAAGTGCTCCCACTGAGGGTCTTTATTTACTATGTAGAAAATCCTCTCTATTTTGGAGTCATCAAATTCACCATTTGTGAAAATGTAGACATAGGCTGGATAAAAGCTGACCTTTGGAGAATCCATGTAAAAGAGGTTTATTGAACACATTAAACCATAAACGTAACTCCGAGATTTTTATACACATACATTTCTTAAACTGCTCAAGAAGGTTTTTCTCTTGAATGTGTTAAACAACTGATATGCTAATTATACATTATTCTCATCTATTCATTAGAGCTAATCCCAGAAGGACCTCTATTTGAGGAAAGAAAAAACAGAGCTTTTAAAGACTAATTTAGATTATTCTATATTCCTGAATGTGGTTCAACTGCAAACATATCTTGGTTAAAAATCAGAATTATGGATTTAAAAATAATTAAGAAACAGCATTCATCAGAATTAAGTTTAACTGGGCTCTATGCCATGCCATTGCTTTCCAAGCCAACAAGGAGAAAAATACAGTCCCTAGAGAAGGGCATTTCTTGAGGCTCCTAACCTAGCCTGATGATACTGGGGCTCACCTTTCTACCTGCTGGTGATGTTGGACTCAGTTTGGACCAACTCTTTGAGCAGGCCAGAAGGAATGATAGAAGCTACAGGACATGCTTAATAGAGCACTAGATTCTGTGTAGCAGGCCTCACGTTCTCCAAATCCAGCTTCAAATGGACTTTGGTAATTCATCTCTTTAAAAATGTCCTTTGAATTCTGATCCTGTTTAGAGAGTTTTTAGAATACTATTCTGAGAGATAATTCAGCTGTTTATTACAGTAGATATTTTTTTCAGAATTACAATATATTATAATTTTTAAAACTTCATATTTATATAATTATTTGTTTGTACATATCAGATATTTAGTGTGTTCTAAGCAGGACCAGCTAACTAATCTGCAGTTTACCTTTTCATAAATTATTAAGAATTTCAAAATGGTGGCAGCAGAGTGAGAGCCCCTTCTGAACACAGATCCTGTGCAACTCACAAGTCAAATACCCATGGAATACCCTGGACTCAGCTCTAGTTCCAAGGAATGCAATTGGATTAAGCAGTAGAGAACTTCTACATAGCCCAAGGGGCATATGATGGCCATTGCATGGTGGACGCACTTCTGGATTTGATTTGCACAGCTCTCTATCAGTAGGACTTAAGTGTTGATGTAAGACATATTTAACTTGTCTATGATAGTGACTTTTCAAATAATTTGTCAAAATGCCTATTCAGTTATTCCAGACCATGTTTATATTGTCTGGGATGAACAAGTTCCATAGTGAGACACTGGATTGGGTCTAGTTCAATAGATTCGATCAGATCTAGACTTCTTGATAAGGCATTGCCTGTGATTTCTTTTCATTCCACTCCAACACTAATTTATGGACTAATTTATGGACTCAGCTGGCAGGAATATAAATGGAGAAATGAGACTCACTTTCTGAAACAGCAGGAGCCAGAAGTGAGCTTGCATCTCAGGCATTGCTCGCAAGCACCATCACGACTTCCACGCCAATCTTCATAGATGCCGATGAGCTCCTCTTTCCTGTATGCCTCCTATATTGCCAGTTCAGCATGTGTCTGAACATTCTCTGCTTATTGACCCTCATGACTCACCTGCTGCTGTTCACTGCTTCATTGGTTAAAATAATAGGGTTTTGATTCATCATGGGCATTCCCGGAACAGATGGGGTGTTATAGATGTTTCCTTGTGACGTCATCCTACAAATCAATGGCAAAAACCCACTAAGAGAAGGAATAGTTTGCTTATGAGTATAGGCCTCCAAGAAGGGATCACTACATTTTCAGGATGATCCCAACTTGCTCTCTCTTTGTCTGTCTGTCTGTCTGTCTGTCTGTCTGTCTGTCTCTCTCTCTCTCTCTCTCTCTCTCATACACACTAGATGAAAAGAAGCCTGTTTTTAGATCTGAAACTAGCATATGTGTATTTAGATTTCCTCTCCAGTTAGCTACTACTTTCTTCTAACCCCAACCCCAACTTCAGTTTTATAAGGACTCTCTAGAAGGAGAACATGGACTCAAGGGGCATATTGGATGCAGACCCCAGCACCACCATTTGCTGGGTGTGCAACCTGAACCTCTCTGTGCCTCAGTTTTCTTATCTTTAAAATGGGGACAATAAGCATACTATGCCATAGGGTTGTGAGATGAGCAGGGATTGAGATTGTAAAGTGGTTAGTGTATCACTTAGTACATGGCAAGCTCTCCACGTATTTATCCCTGTTACTGTTCATCTGTTGACTCATTGAGCACGTAGTTAATGGCAAGAATTGATCCCCATGCTGAGGATTCAGCAAAAGAAGAATGATACAGATCCTGCCCTCCTGTCATTTAAACTCTCCTGAGAGCAGGCTAAGCAAAGGATAGGGACTATGTGAGGGAATAAATTAACAATGTCACATAAGGAAAATACATTTGCAATACATGAAATAGTTTGAAGCCTGTGGCACTGGGTCATGAATTAGGTCTTACAGCTTCTGGTTCCGGTTTGCCAGCAGCCCTCAGATATCCTTTCCACTGTTTGGAACTTAGTTGGAGCCAACAGTTAAATGAAAATGATATTAACAACCCATTAGAATTTTAATTGGATAAGGATAAGTGTATGTGAAAGTCTTTCACTGAGCAGACATATGTAACTATAAAGACATAGATTTATTATATATATATTTATTTTTATATATATGAATATTTGTATATATATATACAATAATATTCATTTTCTCTCTCTCTCTCTCTCTCTCTCTCACACACACACACACACGCGCACACACCACACACACACACACCACACACACACACACATCTTAGAATGATGAGCTTTGGGAGCAAAGTGTGTAGATGAGTCAAGAGTGTCCAGAAGAAACATTTCCATACTCTCATCTCTGCTTTCAGAGAGCCAGCCTCTGTTTTCCAGAAATAACTGAACTTAAGTTAGTAAGACTGGAAGAGGTGACCACCTGGGCAATGGGTTCACATGACTTACTGCCTAAACTTTATTTTCATTAAGGGCCAAGCCCTTGACAAGCTTGCTGTCAGCCCAAGCTAACCCAGCCCCGTGTGATTTCAGAGACATAGGCCAATTGCTACTCCATGGCCCTACTTCCTACACTTTACTCTAGAGCTTCCATTTCTCTTGCTCACAGGAAGCAGATAGAGTTTCCACGATCATGCCAAGACAGGCAGGACAAGCATCCATGTTGGGTCTAAGTGGTAAATGCAGGGATGTTCTGCTGGACTCGAGAACATACCCCTGCTATCACATCAGGCCAGGCAGGCTCAGGATAGGAAAAAATAATCCAATAGTTCTCATCTCTCAAGAAAAAAAAATACTAAAAATAAAAATCCACACCATGAAAACTAGCAAATATAAAAAATGGCAGCTATGACATGGAAAATGACAATTTTAGAGCAATTATAAATGAAAGGCAGAGTGCCATTAAAGTTAAGGCAATGTTATTAAAAGATGTGTTAATTTTCAGTTAAATTTTCTATAAAAGACCAATTAGTTTAAAAGACTTGACAGCATTAACTGTGAAACATAAGCTCCGGTAATTATACTTTAAAAAAATAAAAAGAAGATGCTTAAGCGTGGTGGAGACGCATGCACAGAGTGGTGGCGTGGAGCAGGCTAGATGGCGGTGCAGGCTCAGCTTTCCTTGTTGAAGTCCCCTGATCCTTGTCACTGCCTCTCCTGGTTTCTTGTCTCCTTATGGGACCTCAGAATCACCAGCTTTAGAAGGCAGGGGACCACACACCAGATCTGAGCCAGCCCTGGGTTAGAGAGAGAACACAAAGACACAGGGAGAGGGCACTTGCTAAATTGGTTGCATTGCTAGTTAATTGTTCTTTTTACAAGCTGCCATTTATTACTAGTTGTATATCAGAAGTTACCCAATTGCTCATTTAACACTACTCAATAAACTACCGTTTCATGTTTCTTTTTTCATCAACTATTACGTGGTCAGCAATTCAAAGCATAGAAAAGTAAAGCGACTTTCCCATTGTCGTAGGTATGGAATGGCAAAGGAGGGATTAAATATCAGGCCACTTGATTCTGAGGTCTGTACCAGGCTGTCATGTGGCCCAACATGGGGGAAAAAAAAAAAAAAAGACTTCTCTGGGCAGGTGTGGAACTGTGACTTTGGCAGTGGGAAGAGGGACTCCCATATTCTTTAGACTGTGAGAGTCCTGACTGTGGGCACTGAGGGGACTGTAACTCAGCTTTCTCATGCTCCCTGACACCCTTATAGCACAGAAATAGTCTTTGTGAAGGGTCTTTGGGAGCTAATCCTGCAAGGATTGGAGGTTCTGTGCAAGAGTCTCTCATAAGGTTTCTTGCACAGGGACATGGTCCATGGTGAGGTGTGGCAAAGTCTGGCCAAGTCTGGAGGTACAAAACTTAGGAGGCAGGAGCTGCAATTGTAGCTCTTGGTGAAGTGCTTTCCTGGTATATGTGAGGCACTGGGTTCCATCTTCAGCACTACATAAAAATAAACAAATAAAATAAAGGTGTTGTGTCCATCTACAACTAAAAAAATTTTTTTAAAAAGCTTAGGAGACAAAGGATCACACCTACACATGACAAGTCTCTGTTCAAAATTTTCTATTTCTTTAATTCTAACATTTCTGTTAACTCAGAAAAGAATTGTGCCATTGGGTCAGGGGCGTTGTAGAGAGTTTTGTTCAGCTTAGAAAACCTTCCACAGGAATAGTCTTCAGTAATGAACATTTGAAATCCTAGCACCTGGCTCAGCCTGACACTGAAACAGCCACTTCCTGTGGAGAAAGCACCAAAATGGTACTTAATCCCAGACTGCTGAATGCTCTGTGCAGTGGCCCCTCACCCCAAGCCCATAAAGAAATTTGTGCCCTCCATTGGAACCAAATCAACACCCCTTTTCAGGGAAGCCATTGTCTTTGCACCAAATTATAAGATCACAGAGACCCTAATACATGTTCTGAGCACAACTACATGCCATGTTCAAAGAACTCTGCATTTGAATCTTGGCCTCCAAACAGGAGCAAGAGTGTTTTTGCAGACAAAAACATCACTATTCTCTGTATTTGCAGATTGTCCTGCCTTGCCCCTTGATGCCTGCCTCAAAAAAATGAAGGAAAGTCACCTGAGAGGCAGTGCAAGTTCAGAGGGCAGAAAATTGGACTGAGTTGTGAGCCGTCCCAGAGTGATACAGGCATTAATGAGAGCCAGCAACCAACTTTCAAATGGCACCTGTTGATGGGCAGTTTTGAAAGCAAAGCACTCTTTCAGTTATACGCTATTTCAGAACAAGTCAAGGCCTAGGGATTAGTAGGTGCTCAATAACTGTGGGGACTGATCAAAAAAGATAATGCTGTCTCAGAATAATTCATTTCAACACAGAAAGGGAAGCACCCTAAAAGTTTGACAGAACAATACCCTTCCAGTAGACCTTTGAGACTTCTTTCTTTCTTTCTCTTTATTTTTAGTTATACATGACAGTAGAGTATATTTTGACATATCAAGCATACATAGAGTATAACTTCCCATTCTTGTGGCTGTACATGATGTCGAGCTACATTGGTTGTGTATTCATATATGACCATAAGAAAGTTATGCCCGATTTATTCTGCTCTTTCCTATTCCCATCTCCCTTCCTTTCCCTTTGTGAGACTTATTTCAATAGAGAATTTCCAGTGTTCTTTGTTTTAAAAGCATGGACTGTGATTCCTCAGAAAAGGTATTCATGCTCCTTATAGAAAATTTGGAAAGCATAAGAACATGTAAAGAAGAAAATTTAAGTGAGCCATATTCCCACCACCAAAGATAAAACATGGTTGATTATTGGTGTATTTCCTTCTAGATGGATAGATAAATATGGACTCTTCCAGTTTTTTATCTTGGTTCTTTCTTCCCTCTTTGTTTAATGTGTTGTCCAGATATTATATCACATCATATGCTGAGGTGTCAGAATTTGCAAATCTCCATGAAACCTCATTTTTTGGATGTACCAGAATCTATTACTGTATTATTGAGTATTTAGCTTTTTAAAAAAAAATTGTTGTAATAATTATTAATTCTATGTCTTGGTTACCTTTCTGTTACTGTAACAAATACTGAAATAATCAACTTATAAGAAAAAAGTTGCACTTCTACTCACAGTTTGGAGGTTTCAGTGTTTGATTGGTGGGCCCCTTGTTTCAGACCTGTTTTGAAGCAGCATATTCTTCTGTGGGTGGCAGTGAGAGGTGAAGCAAAACTGATCATCTTGTGGCCAGGAAACTGAAGAGAGAGAGAGAGGAAGACATCAGGGTCCCACTATCCCTTTCTAGGGCATGCTGCCAATGACCTAAAGACCTCCCAGTAGGCCACACCTCTTAAAGGTTCCACCCACTCACAATAGCACCAAAGCAGGAACCCTGCCTTTAACACATGGACCTTGGGGAAACATTTCATATTCACACTCTAGCACCATAAGATAAGCATTATGGTATATAAATCTTTGAACTAGTCACAACTTATTACATTGAGGTAAACTTACTGGGTTTTAAAATATGAACATTTAAAAAATATTCTAAAATTAAAAACATCTTTATTGTTGCCTGGTTATGTCCCAGGAACAATTGTACTCATGCATACCCATCACAGAGTGTAAATGCCATGTCATGCACTCTGGGAGGTACTGATTGTCATTTTCCCTAGGAGGCCCTTTAATTGTGTTTGATAGTTTTTAAGTGTATTCATTTTCAGTTGGTACATAATCATGTAAATATTTTGCAAATTTGTTTGTAGTTTTTATCCATAAAGAGAACTGGCTGCAAAAGAGAATTAACTACCAAATATCCTGAGATTAAACATCCAGTTGTATTTTCATGAAGTTATTTATGGCTACATTTTTTTTACTCTGTTTTATAATCCTTTTGTTATTTAGGAATTCAAAATAAATATATTTTCACAGTAGAAAACAAAATAAAATTATAGGAAAAAAATCCATCAAAATTCTGTCATCAAGAGTTAGCTAGTGAGGATTTTTTGAGTACTACTTACAGTCATTTTTATATAAGTATAAATGTCAGCTCAGGTATGCATTTTTAACATGAATTTTGAATTGTGGTGTTTTTGTATCTTACTTTTTTCTTAATGTTTTAATAGTGTATAATTGTTACCATGCCATCATTCTCTGAAAACATATTAGTGTTTGTACAGTGTAAATCAGGCGAGTGCATCACTATTTATTTTTATCATTATATTATTGAAATTTTTTCCAGATCATTTCCACCAAATAATTTGTTGAACAAACATCTTTTCCTTGTGGTGTGTGGTCCTTTCCTTGTTGTATTAAGGAATGGATCAGCTCACCTTTTCTATAAATAACCAGATGGTAAATATTTTAACCTCTTGAGAATCACGTGGTCTCAACCACAAATACTGTTCTGCTGTTACAGCACCAAAGCAGCCCAAAGACAATGCAAAAAAATGTAAACAAATCAGTGTGTCCGGTTCCCAATGAAACGTTTTTAAACAGTGCAGATGGTGGGGGCCAATTTGGCCCAAGAGCTAGCTTCAGCAATTCCTCTAACTACAGACTACTGTAAATCCATCCTGGCTGGTTGAACACATAATTTTTAATATTATCTATGGTGTTCAGCTAGGAAATCTTCAAAATTTACTATAATACCTGGTGTCATAAGGCTCTTTCCAAAGGAAATTTAATATAATTGTGTTCAGGGTTTTTTTTTAAAGTCCATTTTGAATCTATAATTAGGCATATGAATTAGGCATGTATCAAAGTTTAAGATTTTGCTATAAAATCACTTTTATCTATTATAGACTAGTTTATATGTTATAAAACACAAACTCATTTTTTTTTCTAATAATCTTATCTATCTCTTTGTGGATGATTATTATTTTGGTTTATAATTTAAAACAAACAAAGCTATTCTTCTTATCCCTGTCCAATGACTGTGGTATTAAAGAGAACTTTCAGAATAGTAGTGTTAATTTTCTTACATATTGATACTATATTCTCCTTCTGACTTCTCATTTTATTTGGGTGAGTTTTTTTTTCCCCAGTTATACTTGTAGTTAGTTTTATTATTTTTTTCAAATAACTGTTTCTTCAATTTATCAATTCACTAAATATCCTCTTACTCTTTCATAGAGTGATGCTTTAATATTTCAACATTCTTCTTTCTTAGGAAAACATAATAATAAAAATAATTCTTTTAAAGTTTACTTTTATTTATTATTATTCTTTTGTATTTAGTGCTAATAGCATTTAAGGCTTTAAATCTGTCTCTATAGTTTCAGCCTGAATCCATGGCATTTTTAAGTATTATTTTCAATTATAACTAAATTTTTAAATACTCCATTTGATGCTTGATTTACATCTGGACCTACTTTATATTTAGGATACTTTTAAAAGACTTTGGAGTGTTGGATATTTAGTTTTACTTCTACTGTATTTTGTCTATAAAATATTGTAGCTTTATGTAAATGTTTGCTGTTAGCAATATAAAGTCAACTAACAATAATATTTAAATTTTTCACTTGAAATATACTTTACTATTTTTTGTTTGTCCTTTTTAAAGATATCAGAGTTTAATTTTTATTTTGTTTTTTTAATAGATGTGAGTCATTTCCATTTAACTGAATTATTTAGCTCATTTATATTTAGTTATATTGCATAATCTTACAGTATGATTATGCTTTTTACAAGAGTCTATAATAATTATTTTTTTATTTTCCATTGTTTAGCATATGGGTTATATTTTATATGCTTATTTCCTCTACTGAAGTGTAAGTTTTCCATTCTATTTTTAACTCTAGTTAATAGTTTTCAGCCCTTCTAAAAATATACTCAAAACTATATTCTCTAGGTGTTTTTATCTGGAAAAATCAGGTCTCGATTTCTACCTGTACAAAATCAAAAACATTTTATGCTTTTATTCCCATTCTCCTCCTTTCAATCTCATTTTTCTGACTTACAAAATAGTTTTTTTTTTTTTTTTTTTTTGCAGTGCTGGGGATTGAACCCAGGGCCTTGTGTTTGTGAGGCAAGCAAGCTACCAACTGAGCTATATCCCCAGCCCCAAAATAATTTTAATAATCCTATACTAATAGATCATTTTTATGTCACATATTTTTTCTTTCAAGAATAAATTTTAATCTTTGCACTTATTGTCTTAATAATACAAGCAGGTTTTTAAAATCTCATATTCCAATTTATTTCACCACTATTTTAAAACCAAATTATCTCATTTTTTAAATTAAAAATTTTAAATCATTTCTAAGGAAACCTTTTTTGTTTCTAAGTATTTTTTTAACAAAAATAAAGTCAACAAATGCTTAAGTACTCAAAAATCTAAAAATATTTCTATTGCCCTTACAAAAATATTGGCAATTTAATTGCATGTAGAATTCTTGGAATAAAGGTGTCCTTTCAAACTCAGTTGGTATTCCTCTATGTTTTCTGGAAGAGCCTCAGGCTAGCCTAATTTTTCACTTATTTTTTTTCTTACAACATTGTTTTGGATCTCTTTTGTTCTTCATTTAATTTTTTAAATTCAAATATTCACCTGGTACAGGTATAGGTATTTTCTTTGAAAGAAAATCTTTCCTCCTTTCCCTACACTACTCTATTCCACCCAAACACTAATCAATAACGTATCTCTATAGAGTGCCCTCTTCTGGACATTTCATATAAATGCAATCTTACTTAGTATAATGTTTTCAAGGGCCATCTATATCATAGCATACATTAGTACTTCATTTCTTTATATGGCAGAATAGCATTCATCGCATGGATACATTTTACTTATGCACTCATTAGCTGATGGACATTTTTTTACTTCCATGTTTTAGCCATCATAAATAATGCTGCTATGAATATCACTGTAGAAATTTTTGTATGGACATATATTTTCATTTCTCTTGGCTGTGTACATTCAAGTGGAGTTGCTGGGTCAAATGGTGATTCAGTGTTTAACCATCTGTGGAATTCCCAGACTGTTGTCCAGTGTGGCTATACCATTTAACATTCCCAATAGCAGTGTAGGAGGGTTCCAGTTTCTCCACACCTTTACCAATTCTTGCTATTATCAGTCTTTTTTATTACAGCCATCCTAGTGAAAAATAATATCTCATTTTTATTTCAGTTTGCATTTGATAACTAGAGATAACTAGTAATGTTGAGCCACTTTTCAAAGTTGTTGAGTATCTTTCTTTGGAGAAAGTTTATTTAAGTCTTTGCCCATTTCTACAATTGGATTGTCTTTTTGTTGTTGGGTTATAAGAGAATTTTTAATGCTAGATTCTGGATCTTTATAAAAATGTTCTCTCATCCTTTCATTGTCTTCTCACTTTGTATATAGTGTCCTTCAAAGAGCATATTTAAAACATTTGTGAAGTCAGTTTATTTTTCTTTTGTAGCTTAGGCTTTTGGTGTCCTATCTAAGAAACTGTTGCCAAATCAGGGGTCATAAAGATTTACCAGTTTTATTCTAAGAATGTTATAGTTTTAGCTATTACCTCTAGGTTTTTGATCCATTTGGAGTTGCTTTATGCCTTTGGTGGGAAATACAGCTTTACTCTTCTTTATGTGGATACTCAGTTGTTGCAATACCATTTGTTTAAGAGTCTATGTTCTTTCTCCATTGAAGGGTCTTGGCATCCTAATTGAAAATCATTTCACCATAGTGCTATGACTTTATTTCTTGACTCTCAATTTTATTCCATTGGTTGTGTTTTTTCCTTATGCCAGTATCATGCTGTGTTACTTATTGAAGTTTTATAGTATATTTTGAAACCAGGAATTGTGAGGCCTCCAACTTGTTTTTATGTTGTCGTTGTTGTTTTTACAAGATTGCTTTGGATATTTTATATCTCTTGAAATTCCATTGAATTTTCAAATCAGCTTTTCCATTTCCATGAGAACTGTTCTCTGGGATTTTGGTAGGGATTGCATTGATTTTGTACATTGCCTGAGAATCATTGTTTTCTTAATAATATTATGTCAATCCATGAACATGGAATGCTTTTCCACTTCTTAGATCTTCTTTAATTTCTTTCAGTAATATTTTATCACTTCAGTATACCAGTTTTGTACCTCTTTAGATGAATTTTTTCCTACATGTTACATTCTTTTTGATGCTGCTCTAAATGAACATGTTTTCTTACTTTTATTCTCATAGTGTTCATTGATAATGTATAGAAATGCATTTGATATTTTGTGTATTGGTTTTGTATCCTGCAATCTTGTTGAACTCTTTTCTTATCTATAATAATTTTTAGTGGATTCCTTAGGACTTTCTGTATACAATATCAGGTCATTATGAATAGAGATGATTTTACTTCTTCTTTTCCAGGACAAATACCTTTTTTTTTTCCCCAACCCTAGCTAGAACTTCTGGGACAATGTTGACTAGAAATAATTAAATCAGATTTTTGTCTTGTTCCTCATCTTAAGGGGAAAGCATAGAGTCTTTCATTACTAAGTACATGTGGGTTTTTCATACATGCCCTTCATGAAGTTGTCTTCTAGTTTGTTGAGAATGTTTATTATGAAAGGGTATTGAATTCTTTCTACTACTTCTTCCATCCAATTTAATCTTACTATCTTATACAAAAAAGACCTGGATAAGATGTATGAAGTCAGTTTTCTTGTCATTGTATCTTTTGTTTCTTGTTATATATGCTTTATATTTTAAAGTTTTAATTTTTATTTTAAAATAGATGCTTCCCGAGTTTCTCTTTTATTTCTTCCAGTAACTAGTTAGTCAGACAAAATGATGCTTCTCCTTCATACCTTGAACACTATGGTTCCCTTTTGAAATCTATTTATTTTGGCTAAATTTTTTTTTCTCTATTTTTGAGCAGGAAGAGGCCAGTTGTTCTGTATTCACAGTTGCAAGTTGTTTTAGTTAGCTTTTCTGCTGCTGTGACTAAAAGATCTGACCAGAACAATTTTAAAGGAGGAGAAGTTTATTTGAGGGCTCACGGTTTCAGAGGTCTTAGTCCAAGGAAGCTGGCTCCATTCCTCGGGGCTCAAGGTGAGGCAGAACGTTATGGTGGAAGAGTGTGACAGAGGGAAGTGGTTCACATCATGATCAAAAAGCAAAGAGACAGACTCCACCAGCCAGATACAAAATATAGCCACACCCCAGTGAACCACTTCCTCCAACCACACCCACCTGCCTCCAGTTACCACTCAATTAATCACATCAGGGACTGATTCACTGATTATGTTAAGGCTATTACTCAATCACTTCTCCTCCAGACCTTCTTGCATTGCCTCACAGGTGAGCTTCCAGGGGACACCTCATATCCAGACCATAACACAAGTGGTCTGCCATCCATCTTACATCCTGTTGGAATGCTGCCCTGGGTCTGGATCTGGAATGGTAATTGTAGTACAAAGACCCTTGCCAAAGATCTATGTCCAGGCTTCACTTGTTTAATGTGGGACTCAGGGCTGAGGACTGGCCTCCTGTTTCTAATGATGGGTTATCTGACCATAGGCAAGAGGACTTCCCCCAGAAGCTATGGGGAATGTTCGCGTGTATTCCCTAACCAGCCTCCACTGGAGTGCTGCTCTGGCCGCCCCTTCTGCTGGTGTCTGCTCCCAGGACTTGTCCTTAGGGACCTTTGCTTTTCCATTCCCAAGTCTAGGGAGAGCCTGAGAGTGGAGGCAGACTGAGAAGTATAGGTTTAAGCGTGGGAAGAAATGACCTTGGCCCCACCCCCCAACCCCTGTGAAGCCCCTATAACAAAAACCAGAACAGAAAAGATTGAAAAATCCAGAGAAGGTTATGAATGAGGTTGGCTGTTCCTCTCATCAGTAAAGGCCCTGCCTCTCTGATACCAGGCTCAGAGTATTCACCAGCGCTTCCTGTGCACTGAGCCCTTTTCTCTGTGCCTTGGGGGCATTCAGTTATAGTCCTCATAGCCCCTCAGTCATTCCATTTTACAGATCCTGACACTAGGGCCCAAAAGTGTTAAGTTACTTTTCGAGGACACCAGCTTCTGAGGGACAAAGTCAACATTAAACCCATGCCTTCGCTCTGGGACCCGTAACCACTCCCAAGTGCATTTCCTACTTTAGGTACCCTTGTTCTGCTGGTCCGCCCCCTGGAACAGCTGATTCTCCTGGAAAGCTGTGTGTAACTGCTAGTTCCCTTTGCAGTTGGGATTTTGTGTCACTCTGGGCAGTTTTTGAGTGTTTCAATGAGGAAAAAGACTCTAACCCCCCAGCAACTACAATCTTAGCTCAGAATCCTCATGGAATTCTTCGCATATAAACTTGATCTTCATGATCATTCTTATTTTGCGGATGAGAACAAGGGAATCCAAAATGATTAGGTCACCTCCCCCAACACATAGGACCAGGCACGGCTCAGAGGGAATGGGGACTTGTCCTTGCTTAGTTTCTTCCCTACTACACTCTGCAGGGGGAAACTCTTCAAGAAGCTGGTTGAGTAAAAATACATCTGTCTTCCCTAACCTACTCTCAAAGCTGGGTAGATCCTCAAAAGCCACAGGCAAGACTTGCTTTGATTTTATTTAGCCTGTTTTATTTCTTCTTACACAGGAAAATGGAATGCACACCTTTAACGGAGATTTTTCTCAAATTAGGCTGGGTGACAAATGTCTTTTTAAGCTCTCTTATTTGACATCCTATTAATTTTTTAAAACTCCCATTGTTCTCTTCCCAATAGACCTGTTATATTTCAGATGTGAGACAAATGTACACTTAGAGGGAAACTTCTTTAATAAGCTAGTTTGCTTCAGACTATGGAGGTTATTTTTAAAACAAAAACCTAAGTACACATGCCAGAATACTCACCGCGTCATAAATTTATCTGGCTTATTTATGGATAGAGACTTCTGGGTTAGACTGTTATCAAAGCATAGAATAAATTGTTGAGTACATGGCAGTAATGATTCTCTTGGCATCTCCTTTCTACACAGAAAGAAGCTTTGCCATTCTGGCAGGAGACAGCCTCCCTTCTGGTACCTGGGGCACAGGCCCTCAGAGGCAGTTCTGGGTAATGCAGCTTGGGTAGCTGCGTTAATTACACAGCCCAGAGTCCCAGAGCAGACTCATAGATTGCAAAGGCAAGGCAATGCTTGCATCCCTACCAACACCAATTATGGTAAACACCAATTATCCAGACATTAGCCCTTTAATAAAAGTCCTCTGAATTGGTTTTTTAAAGTCAGCCTCTCTTGGCAGACCCAAGGAGGAGAAAAAAAGAATGGAATGATTGGAGGCTGTTCTCTTTTCACTTCCCACATAAAATTATCTGAAGAGACAGGCCAGAACTTTAAAGAGGAGATACCAAGAGAGGTTGTGATTTGAATGTCAGCTGTTGTGACTTTAGGGTGTTTGCTTAAAGATCTCTTCCCCTCTCCTCTCTCCACAGACATACTTCAATGACAATATCCTCACCCTGATACGGACCCTGGTAACTGGAGGGGCCACGCCGGAGCTCGAGGCTCTGATTGCTGAGGAGAATGCGCTTCGAGGGGGCTATAGCACCCCTCAGACACTGGCCAATAGGGACCGCTGCCGAGTGGCCCAGTTGGCTCTGCTGGACGGGCCCTTTGCAGATTTGGGGGTGAGCTCACATTCCAGAGGACACCTGAGCCCAGTGTTTGGGGAGAGCTCTTTGTGAAGGAGTTTGGTGTCAAACAGTGACAAGCCAAGGATCTTTCTCTTTTCTGCCATAAATAACTCAAGAGTTGACCTATGGTTTACTGTGTGTCAAGCACTGGACATTATACATAGTAATTCATTTTAATCCTCATGGCCACCCTTTGATATAGGTTCTATTGCTACACCCTCTAAGCAACTGAGGCCCCAGAGAGCCTGAGGACTGGCCCTATTAGGAATTTGCACCAAGGCACCCTGGCTTCAGAACCCATCGGGCTTCTCATTCTTTGGTACTTTCCTTTGGGATCTTCTTACCCAAGGTGATGCCGATCTGCCCCCAAAGCTAGGAAACCTTCCCACGGGATCCTAGCATAGGCAGGACTACTGAACTCCGACTCTATGTTAATAGCACACAGGGAGGCCCAGCTCCAGACCTCATGAGACTCAGGCTCTGGTGGTTTTCAAAGCACCAATGCAGTCACATGCATCCAGACCCACTGGCCAAAAAGTGTCTCAAGTGAGTCCTAAACGCCTCTGATTCAAAACCTAGGTCTTGTACTTTCTTAGGCTGGTCCTGTCACCTTCTGCCCTGCCCTCCCCGTGACCGATGAGACTAACACTTACTTTGACTGCTAGACACCAGCTGGCATTGCCCACTTTGGCAGAAGTGTGCATTCTGCCCCCACCTTCTTCCTAGCCCAACACCATGGATGTGGCTGGAGCCACGAGTCTTAGGAAACTATAAACCTGCTGCATCATCAATGTTGCCCAGAAAGTCAAACAGCAGAAAAGGAGTCAAGGAAAGCCTTTTTATTTTTTTCTGAAACATCGATTTCTACTTGTACTATATTTTAGTTTGGTTATGGGCTGGGACTTATGTTAGACTGTTTTTTGTTTGTTTGTTTGTTTTTTGAAAGGGCATTTTCACCATAACTAGTGGCTTTTTACCTATCATTACTGATACCTTCAAATAGGAAAATAGGATGAAGACTTTAAACAATGGTAAGATCAGGCCCCACTTTGATTCTCTAATATGATGTCCCTGCGGAAATTCCAGAGATAGGAAGGATGAAACAGTCCCATTCTGCCAAGTGAAGCCATTGTGCAGAGTCCTTCCTGTGACGCCCACCTGGAGCCACCTGGCTGCCCGAAGCCAGTGTGTCCTAGTGAATGCATTTGCTTTCACTTTCCGAGTCAGGCCCCAGGCTGTGGTAAGGTGGACAACTGATTACAACTGTGAATTCCAGTTATTTCAAGACCCTCAGCTCCTGGGGAAACACATTCTCTTCCCCCTTGCCATCTCTCAGGTCTGCAAATTGTGCTTTTCACACAGTTCTTACCTGAAAGAGTCTGTCACCATAGGACCTTGTGGGATCTTTTCTCCTCGCTGTGATTTCCATTATCACTCGGGCAGTTTTGACAACACGGGGTCCAATCACAGTTGCCACGGCTGAGCTGGGGCAAAACATAATCACTGTTTTGCAGAGCTGGTTTCTTCTCCTTAGCTGAACATACATCGAGACCTTCAAGCTTTACACCCTCAAGGGAGAGGCATAATCTCTCCAGAGCTCCATTGCTACAGATGGAAAAATGGGAGGAACCCCACAAGAAAACCGATTGTTATCTGATCTGAAAATCACCCTTTTCAGGTGTAGGTCAACCATGTGACTTCTTTAGCCAAAGTCCGTTGACCCAGACCTTCCATCTCATGGGACAACAAAGCAAGCTTTTATGGAAAGGCTCTTTCCCCACTGGACCTTGACTTCCAAGCACATAAAAATGATGTTTCTCTCTGTTCTCCCAGGATGGTGGCTGTTATGGTGATCTGTTCTGCAAAGCTCTGAAAACATACAATATGCTTTGTTTTGGAATTTACCGGCTCAGAGATGCCCACCTCAGCACCCCTAGTCAGTGCACGAAGAGGTGAGTGTCCTCCCCCTCTGCTGTCCCACCTGATACAGACACACAGGTGTCCTCTCTTCCACTGTCCCCTACCATGTAGGCAAAGGACTACATACATACTCTCAATGGGCAAATTACCCTGCCACATTAAATCTGACACTTGGTTTGGAAGTTATGAGAAACATTTTTCTTTACTTAATTAATAGCGGATATGAAGACATTGTGGGAAGAACTCAGGTTTTGTAAACTAGTTCTGTCATCCAAATACAAATATCAGAAGCATCTCCCCCAAACTGGACCTACTGGAATCACCTCTGTTGGCAGTTAATATAGAGACATTTCACATTGCCTGTGTTTAAGAAAGTTTCTTTGTTGTGTCTTTGAACCCTGTATGTTTGCTTGATACATTTTTTAGGTGACTCATTTTTTAACTTTTATATATTCAATTTAAAGAAAAGGGTATATTATCACCTTCAGCAGAAAAATAACAGTTTAGGTATGCTAGTTGTTTTTCTAATATGCATTAAAATAAATTCATAGTGGGCAAAAATTTAGAGTGCATCTTAGAATTAACCAAAGCAATGAGTTTGCATAATGTACCCCAGGAAAGAATGCTGTGGAGCTGTTTCACAACTCTGTATCTTAGAATCACCTGGAGAGCTTTTAAAATCTACTCTGACTATAGGAAAACATAAATACATGTAAACTTTAAAGTATCTATTATATATATATATATATATATATATTTAATGCCCAGGAATTATAGCATGGAGCCAGAGTTGACAACTGGGGCAGCCCAATGGGTTCCCAAGGTTTAGGGAGCCCAAAAATCACCTGCAGAGCTTATTAAGAACACATCACTGGGTCCCACTCTCTGATTCTGTAAATCTGTGTGGGATTGCTTAAGAATTTGCATTTTGCAGTAGTTTCCAGGTGGTGCTGATCTGCCTGGCCTGGGGACCCCAGTCTGAGACCGCGTCTGTAGAGGAAGCAGTGATTATTGTAGTCATATCTGATGTGGGCTGGACAAGGCTGATGGAATCGAGGAGAGCAATGAACCAGAGCCGACAGGCAGGGAGGGGTTTTATATTCTCTGCAGTACAACTTCCCACCAAGTTGGTTTTTCAAAGATGAGAATTGTCTAAGGCAATGGAAGAGCAAGCTCCTGGGAAGTATGCCTGAGACTGCCAGGAAATTCTAGAATGAAAGTTGCAGTGCAGTCTATGACCTCTCCTGCAGCTGGGTTACTCAGGATTAGAAGTGAATTGACTTTTCATGGTCATAGGAAGCACAGTTTTGTTCCATTACCAGTTCTAATTTGGTGTCTGCCTGGGCTTGTGGATGGCCACCTCTGTAGAGTTAAACAGGACAATTTAGTTGAACTTGGAAGCAGATTTGAAGGTGTTGGGTCAGCTACAAGTACAGCTCCCAGATCCTCTGGTCAACTTGAGCAGCAGGCAGGGACTTTGGGCTCACGGGGACTGGATTTCTCCACCAGACCACCCTCAGGCTGTGACATTTCTGCTTTTCCTCTCCAGGTATGTCATCACCAACCCCCCGTACGAGTTCGAGCTGGTGCCGACGGACCTGATCTTCTGCTTAATGCAGTTTGACCACAACGCCGGCCAGTCCCGGGCCAGCCTGTCCCATTCCTCCCACTCATCGCAGTCCTCCAGCAAGAAGAGCTCCTCCGTTCACTCCATCCCGTCCACAGCAAACCGGCAGAACCGGCCCAAGTCCAGGGAGTCCCGGGACAAACAGAAGTACGTGCAGGAAGAGCGGCTTTGATATGTGTATCCACCGCCACCGTGTGTGAAACTGTATCTGCCACTCATTTCCCCAGTTGGTGTTTCCAACAAAGTAACTTTCCCTGTTTTCCCCTGTAGTCCTCCCCCCCTTTTTTTACACATATTTGCATATGTATGATAGTGTGCATGTGGTTGTCATTTTTATTTCACCACCATAAAACCCTTGAGCACAACAGCAAATAAGCAGACGGACCAAAAGTTATTTATGATTCTAGGGGAAAAATAACCCAAAGGCATGCTCCAGACATAAATAGCTCACTGCAGGAATGAGTTCACAGATTAGAAAGGAGCACTTGTGATCAAAGTCAGTTAGGCAAAGCAAGTTTATTTCATGTACAAGAAAAGTTTATTCTGATTTATCAGGGTTATCAGGGTGCTTTGGGTTTTGATTTTTTTGGTTTTTGTTTTCCTTTTGTTCTCTCATTCTTTTTTATCTTTCTTTTTCTTTCTTTTACTTTTTTTTTTTTTTGTACACACACAATAAGTTAGCACATGTTTATTTGAAATAAGCAACAAAAAGCAATGAAAATGTATTGATCGTTTCCACTCTCTGGGCTGAAGTATCGAGAAGCATCTGAAAAGCTGTCATGGTTTGTGTAGATGATTATTAAGCACCTGCTTCTTGCAAGAGAGCATTGGAGGTTTTTTGAGTTACTCACTAAGGGCTTTTGTCCCAGAGCTAGCAGCTTCCTTTGGGAGTTCATGTGAACGTTTCTAACGTTAATATGGAGGAAAAGAGTAGTATTCCACTCATGGATGTATCAAATTCTAGTCATTTAAGTGAAAAAGGTTTGATTGCATATTAAATTGTTATTCTGTCTCCTTATGCTGCCATATGAATAGCTATTTTTTTCTTTCACTTTTGACATTTGGGATGAAAAGCCATATGTATCATAAATATCAGATGTAAGTCATTAAAAACTGCCTTCCTGGGACTTTTACATCTTTTAAAAGGTGAATTACTTACCTTATGTACAGAATAAATAATGCTCAGGAAAGAGCAAGTATTTTTCCATGCATTCTCAGGGGACCTTTTTACTCCCCTTTGTTTGATTAGCAAGAGCCCCAATGCCAGGTAGGAGCAAGGGCCAGGGTGATAGTGGATTCAGAGGGAGACAAACCCAGCAGCAGATATATTTTTGTAGGAACTGACATACTAAATAGATCAAGATGCTGAAGGATTGAGCCACCATGGCCTCAACAAAGACAAAAGCCAGTGGCCACCTTCCGTTGTTGGCACAGCTACATGATACTGGCTATCCCCAGTCATCAAGCTGGTGGCAAGAAATTCCTTATCCTCCACTTCATTAACAGCCAATTCACTTAGGCAGGTGGGTGACAATAACAGGGAGCTGCTCCTTGTCATTGCAGATGGGGGATAAGAAGAGTGCAACAGTGAGCCAAACACATTTTGGTATAGTTATATTTTTTGTTTGTTTGTTTTCTTTCTTTTCTAAAAAACAGGAAGCATGGGAGAAGGGGAGAAAAATGCTCTTCTTCCTACATAAAGTTGTCAGATGTTTTAGGCTTGCACATCATGCTTCAGGCAATCGAGTTGTTCTTAAAAATTGGCCAACTCTACCACAACCAAATTCTCGTATGGATAGTCTGGTTCTTGGCTGGTATAAACCTATTTGAGTTGTTTACTTAAAAAAAAAAAAAATCCATGGACTAGAATAGGGGTAGAAAGGAGAAGAAGACAAATGTCACAACTGTACCATCTCTGAAAAGGTGTTTTTATGGTGAATGTTTGGGGTTTAGATTTTGGATCCCCTGTCCCCCCAGCATGATAGTTTTGAAGATTTGCTTGCTGTGTGGATTGACAAGCACTTTTACTGACAAAATGGTGAGGCTTAGTCAGAACCTCTACCTCCCCCGCACCAAAGACAGGGGCAGAGCAGCATTGGAACCAGCAACAGGGTGGGGAAAACTGTATACATGTATATTAAAAGGCACTATGAGTGGAAGAATTTTTTTTTCAAATGATTTTATCCCTATATATTTTGATTTATATATTACGTATAACTATCTCTTTATATATATAACTATATATATAACTATATATATCACTATATATATATAGTTTTATATATATATATATAACTATATATGCATATCCCCTAGTTTGGGATCATGAAGAACTCTTCATGCATTCTTTGCAAAGGAGGTTATAAAGTTACACCCTCAGAACATTTATAACTATAAGAATGTGCCAGTTAAAGTGCTCAACAGGAAATATGACAGTTTAAAAGCATTGTAAAACTCACATAGCTTACTTCTCTCTCTAAAGTGCAACAAGGATGAATAGAATGGGCCAAGGTATGACAATTAATGGTTCTGCATGACCTAGCCACTGCTGGGGGTTTTCTTCTATAACGTTGTCCTTGTGAAAACTTTTGTGAAATTAAAAAAAAAAAAAAGGAGTTACAACTTTTATTCTGTTATTGGTTTGTTTATTTTTATTTATATTGTTCTGTTTGTGGTTTTATTTATTTTGTTTTGCTTTTTCCCCCCACCCCTTTTCCCTCTCCTCCTTTCCCCCTCCTCTCTCTCTTCCTTCACCTTCTTAATTGCTCAGCGCAATGAGGCTGTGCTGCTGCTATGGCTAGATTCCTTAGAGTTTGTTTTGGTGTTCCTGGGTTTGGGGTTGGGTAATTTGGGGGGACCTTCTGTCCATCTGGCTTGCCTTCAAATCTGCACGTGGCCTCCCTGCCCACCTTGGTACCTTGCTCCAAGTTCAAAAGCATTTTCCCATTGAGAAACCCAGCTTCCTCCACTCCCCCCCATTACCACCACCCCAACCCAGCCCCCATCAGTCTGTTCACATCTCTGTGTTTATCTTGGCAAGAACTACCAAATCGAATGACGATGACAGTGGATAAACTTTTCTGGAAAACATTCGCAGCTATTCCATTTGGCAAACTTACTTCTCTGTTAATATTTTCTCCTCCTTTTATTTAAACCAGGAGGGTCATCAATGGCAAAAGTATTGTTCTCCTTTATGTTCGATTGATATGGTGACAGTTAAAACTGGTCAGCTGTATGGTCAATTCGAGAGCCCACACCCCATTAACTGAGGCTGATGACTCGGTCTTGCTACTACCCAAGTCTCCTGCCACCTGCCTTTTGGCTGTGTTAAATCCCAACCAGAAATTGGGCAGATAGAAGCAAATCCAAAATGTATTCTATATACAATTCTTCAGCAGCTCCGATGAGTTGATATTGCACTGGGACTGGAATGGGAACAGACTATGACCTGAGATGGAATTTGGGGGTTTTTCCTTGGATTTTGGACACACAATTCCCATTGGTAGATAATTGAAAAATGACCATATATGGATGATAATATATTTGATGATGGAAAAGGGATCATGATTGCTTCTTCTCTCTCTCTCTCTTTTTTTTTTTTTAGCTGATACTTCTTTATTATACTTTCTTTATTAGAGTGAAGACTCCTTCATTGTCATTGTTTTCCCTTTGTCCCCAAACTTCCCCTTCCTCTTTCAGGACAACATCGCTCACTTAGGAAGGAGGCATATGAGTTTCTCATATTGCACCTCTTCCCTCACCCCCTCCTCCCCAAAATAAATAAACAAATAGGTAAGAGTAGAAAGTGAAAGAGTGAAAGATTTCCTTGCAGAGAAAGTACATGCATTAAAAAAAAAAAAAAAAAAAAGCATCTAGAACCCAAGGATATACCCAATTCTAGTTAAATGATGTGTAAGCCATTCAATCCAATCTTCTAACTCTTTGAAAGAGGTAAATGTTAAGGAAGCTGGTAGAATAGGAGGCACACGCAAGCCTTGTCAGCTGCACACCCTGAGAATCCTAGAACCATCAACATCCCTTATGACTGCTGCCAGGGTCCTTCACAAAGCCAGTCCAAATGGGTTCTTATGCATATAAATTTCTACCACAAATGGGAGAAGTTTCAAATTCTGTTCTAAATATTTAACATTGTGACCCACCCAGAACCTTATAATAGGTGCTTAATAAGTATTTGAAAGTAATTTGACCTTAGAGATTTTTATACCCTTAACTATTTTATGACTTATCCTTGTCCCCTTGGCTTATCTCTTTTCAAAAAAAAAAAAATTACAAGGATTGCTGAAGGAGCTTCACAATGCTTCTCTGCCCGTGTCAGTTTCTCCAGCTGGGTACGACTTCCAAGACAGGAGAACAACCCTGTAAGCTCAGTGAATGGAAAGACTGACTGTGCCTGTTGGCAGCATTGTCAAGATCCCAGATGACCAGAAAAACCTTTTGACTGGCTCTTCTTCAGCATGGGAAAAGCCTAAAGGTGTCTGCATCCCAATAGAGACAATTAAATCAACCTGCCAGGTTCCTATAGCAACAGGCTCCTTGAAGGAGAAACAGGGAGCGTGTAGGAACTTCAGGGACTGTGGAAGTCAAGACAGGGTAAAAATCAATTCTCTACCAGCTTCTTTCAGCCTATCCCTGCTTTGTCATAACATGATAAAGAAGTAGCTGTGGGCACCTGTCACTAACTGGTTGACTGTCTCTCAGGCAGGGATGGCATATTCATTGCAACCATTGGTGAGAGGGATGATCCCCTGCCACCTGAGAAGGAAGAGTGAAGGGTCTGCCCTCAGGGTTTCTGCTGGACCGAGGGCCACAAGGAGAGTCAGGAGGGGGCAGTTGGCTCTGCTCAGTGCATGGCAGAATTAGACTCTGAGTTAAAAGAGACAGAGTCATTGTGAACAATTGCGGAGAAGTAAGATAAACAGAAACTGCTCTCATTCTGGTAGATGATATTCCTTTCTGTGAAATAACCATGTTTGGCCCAGGTAGAGGAGAGGAGGTATATGCATGGGTGGGCCTGGAGGTGGCGGGGTCGTCGGTTTGGTAGGCCGAGGAAGAGCACAAGGCTGCCTGTCAGCAAGGTGAACTGTGAAGCCTCACAGCGCTGCCCTTGAACGTTGGTCTGCCTTGTTAGTCCTTACAGTTCTCTACAGTTTCTCCATCCAGATGGAAGCTTTTCCTTCCATGCCTTTGCTCTCTAAACCCCAGCTTGTGGTACAGCAAGGAGGGGGCCAATTATTCCAAATGCCTTTGCTGTGCCATTGTCTCCCTTTGTCTGCAGTCTCCTCTGGGGATTAGTTATGTGAAAAGGCTAAATCCCACAGCGCTGACAACCTCCAGAGCCAGAGAATGTTCACGGTGCAGCTTGTGTCTTTCTCTGCTGCTGGTGACCCAAGCAGCTCAGCCTTCCTCTCCGTAGCCCTCTCTTCCAGCTCTTGGTGGACCTATAGTTCTAAGGCTGTAGGAAGGACTGACCTTACTCCAAACCCTGAGATCTCAATGATGGCACTAGAGATAGGAGGTACAGATAGCTCTTGGGTCGGGTCGGGTGTTTGTCACCTGAAAGTCAATATTTCAGAGACAGAGATACTGCAGAAGGATTGTAGCCCTGAACTCTCCAACATAACACAGGCTATCCCTTTCTCTTCTCCACCTTCCAAATGAAGACGATCCACCAAATCCTCCTGTGTCATCTCCATGGCCACAAGCTGTGCTTCTTCAGGCCAGCATCCAATTTGCACACCATATTTCTCTACCCCAGATCCTCTGCTGAAGGCTTCATTTGTATCACATCCAAAAGACACAATCCATCCTTAGATCCTCCTCCATCACTGACAGTACTCATTAATGCCAACCTTCTGCCAAAAGCTGATGCCTTAGTGATTGTCACAGACCAGGCGCTTCATGCATATTAGCATGTTCACTCTTTTCTATCAACCCAGGAGTAGATGCTGCCAGATTCTCCACTGGACAGGTGTCGAATCTGCAGGACACAAAAGTCTATGAAGCTGACCGCTGTGATATCATGTTGCTAACATTCTTGACAATGTTCATAGCCTTAGCAACTCACGTTCACTTACCACGTAGCTGGACCTGTGGTAATAGCTTGGACACCGGCTCCATTGATCTAAATGATAATATTGACAAGGTTATATCCTTAATGCTGTTCTACAGCAGAGAAATGATGCTGAGATAAATAACACAAGAACTTGTTCACAGACATGCAGCTAGCTCATGCGAAAGCCAGGGCCACTTGACTTTCACCTGCTTCCTGACACTATTTCCCTGCCAGCTCCTCATGGAGTGCCCATGGTAGACAGCTTGTGACATAGCTAGTCTGGAGAGGTGACATCTCCCAGTGGTGGTGTTGGTGACCATTACCATGTGTCCTCTGAGGCATCTTTTCATCAAAGGCCTTTGCCAATTTAGTTGTTCTCCTGACTTCATTTTGCCATTCCAGTTCACTTGCCATTGACTGGGAAATGCCACTCCCTCCCTAACTCCACTAACCGCCTTGTGAGAGAGCTCCTGGCAGGTCCCATGTTGATCTGAGAGTGATGACATCACGCATCTCATCCTCGAGAACTTATGGACAGATGGCACTGTTTTCCTCTGGCAATAAGGAGATCTTCACAACCAGTCAATTGCCCTTTTCATTTTAGGGATGAAAAGAAAGCACCCAGAGATATTTCTGGCATGTGGGACAAGGTAGAGAGTAGAGAAGAACTCAGGATTTGGATTTATTCTCCACCATGTCAGAACTTACTTGAATTCCACGTCTGAGTCCTCTTCTTGTGGACAGTTTTGTAGGCAATGTTTCTTCTTTAGAAGGCAAGATCTAATTAGCCGAACTGCCATTGTCCCACTCCATGCACTGTCCACTGAAGCTGAGTGGCTGACAACCCTTACCGTGCGTGTTCTTCTGAAGCTCTTCTGGAGGAAGAGGCACATCTTCACAAAGGTCCTTTGCCACCAGACATTTTAGTAAAATGTCCAGTGCATTCATAGATTTCAAATTCCTCAGCATCCCTCCTAACCAAGAATCTAAACACACACACATTTACATTTTAGGAACCGCCCCAATGAAGTGGCTATTTCTGAGGCATAATGAGAAATTCACCCCTTGACTGGACGGGAATTTCACCCTTTATTTGTGCTGAGGCTGCAGGGTGGTCAAACACAGGGACTACTTTGCTTATATTTTATTTATTTTATTTTATTTTGTAGGCAAGACTTTTAAAGGGAAAGAGAGAAGTAGCTTAAATGGAGAAATAATGCTCTCTTTCTTACAGACAGCAGAAGGAAATTGATATTCTCTCTGTGGTGAAAGGCCAAAATGCCATCTTTGAATTGAACTGTAAAGACTAAATTCTGAACAATTATTCTCTGCAGTAGTTGTAAAAATTTCAGCAAATTGCAGCTGTCTTAGGTCTTTCACCCAAAAGACCTCCTCGTTTCTGTCAGCAGAGTTCGCTCTTCCGACCTGGCGTGTCCAACCTAGCACTAAATCCCTTTTGTAAAATCATTCCACATAACAGTACAGCCACAGCCAACGGCAGCTCAGGAAAACAGAGCACAAACACCAGACTCAACCCCAAACATCATCTTTACACATAAACCGTTTGAAAAAGTCATAGTTTGAAATTGTTCCAGAGGCCTGGCAATGCTTTTAAAACATGATAACCATCACACTTTACTCTTCTCTGAAAGGTTAGTTTAATCGTAGATCACAAAAAATTGGTTTCCACAAATGCATAATGGTTCATCTGTGTCACACTTGAACTAAATGGTTTTTTAAATGGAGCTGAAATTATTTTGATGTGTACACAGTCCTGGATTTCTATACAACCTTTTTTAACCAGCCCATCAGGAGTCTTGCCTCTAAAGCCTCATTAATAATTCAGATGTGCTGATGACTTTAAAAGATCTATGGAATTGAAGCTTAGGAAAAAAAAAAAAAACTCTGCTTGACAAAAAGATAAATGAATGTAGAAAGAAGCTGTAGGAGTCTGGCAAGCTGTAGATCATCTCAGAACAGATTGTAACTTTATCATTCTGTCAGGGGGAATAATTTAAAGCACTTAATCAGTTAGCTTCACTGTGAGGATGTAGCATTATGAATTCCTATCGTCCAATCTGTTCAAATCAAAGTGAACTTAATTATAATAGGTGAGAGAGCCAGAGCAGGAGGGGGTGTGGGGAGAACGATGCAAGAGGTAGCAAGTGTCCTGAGAGGTAAACTGAGCTGCGGAACAAAGGGTAGAGAGGCTCTTACCCAGGCAGACCCCAGCTCCAGAGATGCCCACAGGGCTCAGCTCACTGGAAATACCAATAGTGTGGACCAAGGAGAAGTGAGCAGAGTAACCACGAGGTGATTATAGCTGCTTAATTTATAAACCATCAGCCAAACACACACACACACACGCCAAGCCAGGAGCCATTTTCAATGACATGTTAGTCCAGGACCCCTGAGAAGGCAGTTAGGAATTATTCCATAGGCAGAAAAGGAAATAGGACAGACCATTGTCTCCACAGCAGTGAGTGTGCCTGAAAGCTTTCCCCTTTTCTTTCCCTAAGCCACTGAAATGAAGCATGTGATTCCCAAGTTAGAACGTCCCATTTGCCCAGTCCCTTCCTATCTATATACATGGCCAATTTCCCAGAAAATTTCAATCCTAGAAAGAGGCGGGGATGAGAGTGGAGTCTTGTAAAACTACACAGCCCTGCTAAGAGAACGGTAGGCCATTTTCCCTCTCACCCCAGCCCCTGAACAGCCTGACTCAGCAGTCTCTGTCAGACACTTCTGTGCTCAGGGTGGAAATGAAATGCCAAGACTTCAACCAGCTCCCTTGTTGACAGCTTGGGTTATTATAGTCAGTTAAGATAGTGCCACTTGGAATCCTTTTCATAACTTTATACCAACACAGAGTTCTCATTCTTGAAATAACAGCTATCTCAAAATACTGTTTAAAACACTGGTTGCTATTCTGGTGTTTTGCTCTCATTGGCCAGCAAATTCTGTGGGTTTTATTTAAGACCCCCAAAGGTGACTGCAAAAGAAACAGAATGGGTATAATTGGCATATACCTTTCTGTCAGTTTATTATAAGCAAAGCAAAGTAAAGGTGGGGAAGAGGTAATGCTGCAGAATATTCTAGACCATTGGCTTTGCAAGCAGGGACAATATCCCTCTACTCCATCCTATGGACGGGCAGATCTTTCCTCAGGCATGATGTCTGTACACAATATCTGATATATGCAGCACCTCCTCCCCACCAAAGTTTTCCAGGCCACTAAGGTAACTCCAGAGAACATTGCCACAGCTCATCTTCCAATCCCTCCTTATTCTCTGAGGTCCCCCCATGGTAGCTCCTAGTCCAATGGCACATCTTGTTCCTCACTTGCTGCAGGAAGCAGAGGTATGTTTCAGATCTTGGGGTCCTCCCTACACTGCACTGTCTCTCTCAGCAATTACTCACTGGCAGCTTCTATTGATCACCTTTTGCATTTTTCAATGAACTTTCCAAAAGCTTTACCCTAGGACTAATTAAGCTTCTCATTTCTCCTTCTTGTTCTCTATCCATTTTGCCCTTTAGCAGAAAAGAAATGGTTTACAGATGAACCGGATAATGCCTATCCCAGAAACATTCAAATCAAGCCCATGAGTACCCACATGGCTAACCAGATCAACCAATATAAATCCACAAGCAGCTTGATTCCTCCAATCAGAGAAGTTGAAGATGAATGTTGACTCCCAGGAGACCAGAACTATTTTTTTAAAGCCTGACAAACTTCATAAATGGTGATGTGACTTTTCTTCCTCCTACATGCTGACTCACTGGTGGAGACGTTAGGATAAGCAAGAATTGTGAGAAAATAAAGTAGACAGATCTTTCTCTTTGTCTGCCTTGAATATTGCTTCCATGTATTTTGGAAAAGAAAATGATTTCATTTATAAATGAACATACTAAAATAGTCATGTATAGCCTCTAGCATTTTAAATTATTTTTATTTATTAGAAAGAAAATATATTTTTTCTTTTTTTTTTTCCATTGTCAGATATCTTCCCTATATCTAAACAATGCAAAATCAAAATGAATGAGTGGCCAGACTCCTTAATGCCTATTTCTCTTCTTTCTCTCTTTTTCTTTGAGGAGAATGATGGTCATTACCACAATTAATTATGATTAAGGGGAATGGATTATTAAAACAATTTTAAAATGGTCAACAGTGTATACATGTATTTTAGTAAATCCAAAAACGAGGACAATAGAGGACAGGTAACTACCTGCTCCTCTCCTGGATGGGTGTGTATTTTGATCCGCATTGACACCAGCTCTTAATAAATGGAAATTTATTTATTTTCACAATTGAAAGTAAAATTTTTGTAGTTTTAGTTTTTGTTCTGTATTTCTCATCCCTCTGTTCATATATTTGAAGTGAAGACCTTCTTGCAGTTTTTCTATGATTTTCAGATCAGATTTAACCAGACAATTATATTGGGGAGGTTGGGCCTGCTTGGGACGTGGAAGTTGAGATTCACTAAAGACATGGCTCTGTTGCTTGTTCTATGGCGGAGACTCTTTAACATGTTGTTCTGCTTCTCATTTCATATTTCTAAACCACACAAGCAAGCAATTTCAACTTTGGGAGGATCCAGTGAACTTTCCCTCCCCACTCTAAGACTCAGAGCTTTTAGCCTGAAAGTTTGTAAACATCAATGAATAGTAGTTTCAGCAATAGAATCTCAGAGGCACTCATTCCTCTCATTGAGTTTTTGTTTAAAAGCCAGAAAAATTCCATGATCAAGGAGGCAACTTTTGACCAGATTTTAATCTATTCGCTTTCCAGATTTAGTTACTAGAACAAAACACACAAACTTGCTAAAATGATTCAAAAAATAATAACAACAACAACAAGGAAAGCAACAAATGTAACTTAATATAGACTGTTAGAAAAAGGCCTTTGAAAATTACCAGCGATAAAATAAAATGTATCGGCCACTTCAAATAGTGGTCTAAAGATTTTTCTAGCCATCAGATGCAATCACAGTGTCTCAGAGCTCTGTTGTCACTTGCCTGCTCAGTGACTAGGTGCCCTGACCACTGTTTTGTTCCAACAACTCAGCAAGTCTTTCAACTTCAAAACTATCAGTCTTGGAGTTGCTCATCATGGTCTCTGGAGAAGCATGAATGTGATAGTGATTTTCATTTTCTTAAAAATGTAAGCTGTGGACACTTAACCAAAAATAACCAAAAGGTCCCCATGATATCTATTCCATTAACTCTTTAGGCCATGACCCTGTGGTACCTAGTGATGATAGTGCAAATCAGATCAGAGCAAAGCAACGAGATCACATGAAAACAAGTCCACCAAGTACTCCAACTACCAACGTAGGCAAAATGAGCTTCCACCTCTGTCCACTCCCTGCAGAGCCAATCTAGTTGTGCTTCCACTTCGTAGGCATCGTCCTGCAGTGACTTGTCAGACTGTGGTTACTCTGTTGTCACATTTTGTAGAATTAGTTCTATAAAAGTATTGTGAATATAACGTACGTCCAATTGGATTGTTAAAAAACTACTTATAATCAATCACTAGTCTACTCAGCAGACTACAATGATGTCAACAGTCTATATCCAGGCTTATAAACATTTCCTGGTTTCCAACAGAAGTCAAACATGTTTCTGGGGAGAATTCCCTGCTCGGATATTGACGGCTTTCCTAAAAGCTAGGCCTTCTTTTACATAATGATTTTTGCATTTGGGTCACCTTAGTACATTCGCATCGAGCAGGCTCTTCTTTCCTTCATGAACCATAGTGGGCTCTATTTCACTCGTGTTGCTGATCACCACCTCTGAATGTGCGATAGCTCATTGGTCTCCTATGGCGGGCAACAGTGATCACTGAAAGAATCTTATGCAATCCCCTCACCTGTGTCCCTTCATTCCTAGGTAGGCTGGAAACAGAAGTGTAAACTCCACCCCAAGTCAAGTCCCTTTATGTGTAGAGATTTGAATTTAAACTTTAAAAAATACACATAATGGACAAAATAGCTTCCTGCTGTGAAGGACGCCTTGGTTTATCAAGCATCCTCCAAAAACCAAGCTGGTAGAAATCCATTTTCTTCTAACAGAGAGAAATAAGCTCATGCTGTTTTGCCTTTGGATAATGAATTATACTAGACCAGAAAGCAAAATCGTGCATTTCTTTTACAAAGAGGTATGCAAAATCACTAGGTAGCTGCCCCTTTGACAAAAATTGGCACCTGGTGAGTTGAAAGTGAAATGGAAACAAAAATAAAATCTGTACGGTCACTGGGGTGCTCAAGGGAATACCAGAGCTTTCTGACTTATATGTGTGTTGAGCTCTTTGTCCCTGAGAAGTCCTCATCCATCCCTGCTATGAAAGACTGTCTTCTCACCTACATCCACCTGAGAACAGAGGTGGTCTTCTTAGGCATAGTCTATGCTATAAGGCTCTGGTCTCCCATCCCAGTTCAAGGTTCCAGAAAAGCCATTTTCACAAACTAATGCTACTTGGGATCTTTGTAGCCAGACTTACCAACAGGCTGTTTATAAGGCAAAAAACCTACTTAGAAGTTCATCAACACCAGCATCACCTTTATCATTGAGAACAAAAAATTATTTTGTCTAAGTAATTTTATATATGAGAATATTGCTTTGAACCAATATAAAACACATTAAATAAAAGTGTGACTAATGCATGTTGGAGAACACTCAGGAACTCTCTCCATCTAAGAGTGTGGCATCTTAAGACATTTTATAAAAAAGAAATTAATGGAATACTCCAAATAAACAAGGATAGCTGCTTGGTTGGGGTTAGAAAGGGGCAAATAAGAATCCATATGACATTAGGGTTATTTTCATGTGGGAAGCAAATGTGCCCTACTGATAGTCTCAGGGTTCAAGAGCAACATCTGCAAACAACTAGCTATGAACTTTGAAAATGCATTTTAAACTCCCCAAGTCTCAGTGCCCTTACAATGAAGGTAATTCATAGAGATGGCTCCAAGGCCCCTCCAGATCTGAGAGGACATGATCTAAAGTAGAAGTAGGATCATAGGAGTGGCTGTCTGTCCTTAGCCAGTCCCTTGGAGACGATCTTGTCCAGGGCTGGAAAAAATGGTCCATCCAGCTATATCATCCATGTTATATTCCTGATAAGAAGGTAGTGTATATTTTCTGCTCTGGACATAGGTTAGTCAGGTTCATTCCTATACTTTCCAGTTTGGAAGATTGTTAGATTCAAGATACAAAATTCTAAGTTCGAATGCACCTGAATTACATTAATCCAATTGTTCTGTCTGTTTCTAGGGTTATATTCTCAATCTTAACCCTACCTTCCCTTTCCCTAGGTTCAAGGCCAAGCTTTAGTTAATTCTCTCATCTCTAGCCCATGTCTCATCTCCAGTGTCCAGGCTGAAGTTACAGACTTGAGGCTCCTCTGATTCCTGCCATTAATCCCATTTAGGTGTTCCCGCACCACCATGATTCAGGAAGTAATCAATCTTACTCCTCATTTCATTTCCTCTTTATTTGATTTTTTTCATTAATACCCCAACCATCTCTTTGCTACTTTATAGATGTAATTTTGATCTATCACTTTTATCATGAAAGAGAAACTCACTGAAAGAAGGAAGGGCTAAAAAAGGAGGAAGAAAGGTAGAAAGGGAAAAAAAGATTATTCAATAAATTGGGATGTGAGTCACTTGACACATGTTCAACTTGGACATTGAATTCCAGTACAGAATCTGTCCATTTTCTATTCTGTTCCTATATGTTGCAATTGAAATGGTGGTAAAGCCACCAATCATGAGGCCCTTGAAAAGTGCTCATTGCTTAGGGCTTGACCCACTTTTGAAAAAAATATTTTTTAGTTGTAGATGGACACAATGACTTTATTTTATTAATTTATTTTTTATGTGGTACTGAGGATGGAACCCAGTGCCTCACATGTGCCAGGCAAGTGCTCCACCACTGATCCACAATCCCAGCCCCTTGACCCACTTTCTTTAGAACAGAGAATTCACTTTTAAACTTCCTGATAAAAGATCTCTCTACTCCTCTTCTCTTCGTCTTGTGTTCCAAAGGGCATTTTTCTTCTATCAAGCAGAGATGATTCAACATTTATATCCCATGATCACCAAATGAAGGGATGAGGTCCTTTGACTTTAGTTATGAGAGAGTAGTAGTTAGACATGATTTCCAGCTGATTTGTATTAGTGTGGCCATGTTGATAATTGAAGTGGAGTTCATCCTGATTGCTTGCTGCCCATGCAGTACAGTTGTGAATAATTTCAGTATTATCATGAAATAAGACAATGCAGAGAAATTTTTTTATTTCTCAAGAGACTACAGAGTCTACTTTGTCATCCTTCTGGTGAACTTGTTTTAACTTTTTCTGTGCTCAAAGGTAGCAAGCCCTTTCGCCCCACCATTGTTGGAAGTTCCATGATTTTGTAGTCCCACGTGGCTAGACTTGAGAAAGAATTCTGAGTTAGACTATCTTTCCAGAGCTTTCCCTTTTAATTTTAGCATGAACATGGGCCTGAGACCCATTTTAAACATTTAATTTTGCTTACTCCTAACGTGAAAATGGGCCTGAGACTCTTTATCTAAAGGGGAAATTTAGGACACACATTAAAGAACTGGGAAGAAAGAACATAATGAAAGAGGTACAGCAGCATTTTATGGTACCCTGGGCTAAGGGCACATACATACTGCCAAGAACCAGAGCTTAGAGTTGAAAGGAAGAAGAGGTTGTATTGACCTGGGGGCTTGGGAGAATGCAGAGGAATATAAACTTTGATGGATTTTGGAGGTATTTCAATAAGATATGGGGGACAGGACTGGAAAGATGTGGATTATGAGTGATTTCCAGAAAGAAGGGCTCACTGGGCTATAGTACATTCGTAGGAATGTGATTTTAAAACCACTATGTAGACCATTTTGTCTATTGGAAGGAGCTAGTAGTCCAAGGATCAAGCTAAACAATTTAGAGTTGATTTAAAAAGTTACAGAAAGCCCCTAAATGTTTTAAACAAAGAGTCTGTGCATTTTTTTTTAAGCTGAAAGTTTAGGGGTTGGTTCTTCCTGGACACCATGGTGGAAGTGCAGACTCTGTTTCTGAACATTTCCTCAACAGCATGAAGTCCTAAGGGCTGTACATCCATGCTCCCTACTCGCCATGTGCAGCTCCTGCCTTCCTCACATGCCTTGCTCCCTGTCACAGACGTCCTGCACTATTTAATTACTAGAATGTCAGCCACAGATCTATGGAGTAAATTAAAGGGAAGGAGTAGGTTTTTAGATTTTTTTAAAATGCACCTTCCAATTATACTATTTTCTGGGCATTATTATTATAACAATATGAGATAGACCAACAACAAATTGTAGAACATAATTACTAGTCTAGAACTGCCAGGTATGAATTCCTGGTATTAAAACATCCTGCCAAGTAATCAGGTAGCCATTGTTCGGTAACCAGTTAGCCACTCAGTAAATATTTGAAAGAAGAATGGAACAGGATAGCAGGATGATTGCATTTTAGGTCTTGCTATCAGTAATCTTATAATTCAACCCAAACCAGAAACATACAGAGCCCTTAGAGACAGACAGCACCACCTTTTGGTAATGGCAGGAGTTTAAACAAGGGAGATGTGCTATGGTACAAAGTGGTCCAGCAAGAAGGGCTTTCTGAATCCTCAGGGGACTTAGGAGTTAGGTCAGTAGAGAGACAGCATTCCAGACCTGAAGACAGACCATCTGATGTGTGGTAGTAGAGGTGATGTTACTCAGTAATGGCTAATGGAGATTTATTGAGCAGCCACTGGGCACTCTTTGCTGGATAAAACTTTTAGAGAAAGAGAGCATGCCTGCCTAACTGGGAGCACAAGGCACACATATATGAAGAAGAGCATGTTGCATGAAGCAGGTGTTCTAGAAATACTTTTTGAATGTGAGAACAGTGAGCAGTGAATAATGGTCATGGGTCATAATGGCTGTGGGAGCTTGGCTGGGGTTGCAGAGCTGGGTATTGATGCAAAGGCTCCTGGTCTAGAAAAGTTTCTTTGTAAAGGTGATGCTTCATTCTGACCTTAAGGGCAGGGCCATGCAGAGGCCTAGGAAGAAGAAAAGAAGACTGCACGGGGTGTGATCCAGTGCAGACATCTGGGAAATGTGCTGTGTGTATCCAGAGCAGAAGGGGCAGACAGCCATCCATAGGGAAGACCCCAGAGGCAGAGGGTGGAGAAGGCACAGCTGAGAGGAGGTTGCCGCCGACCCCCAGATGTAGAAGCCTGATGCTTATAGAGCTCGAAACATGAGGAGTTTGGATGAATTCTCTAGAAGAGAAAGTGTAGGTTTAGAAGATCAGTTGGTAGAACTGTTGGGTGGGGGGAGGTTAAACCATAACTTCAGGGGCTATAAAGAGCAAAATAAAAAAATATTTTTAGGATAAGAGATTTGCGGTACTCAAGTACTAGGGAAATAGGAAATAAGAGAGAAAAATTCTAAGAAAGAGAGGATGGCTCATTTGTGAGGTCAGAGATGAGGGTTTTGGAGATGGTGACTCAGATGTAAGGGACTCCCTTGCAGGAAGGCAGGGGCTTTGCTTGTTTTCCTTTATCTCCCGAGCTTGTCACCGAGCCCGGCTTGGATAGGCAGACAGCTGGCCATTCCGGGTTACCCTGGGCATCTTAGAAATGAAGGGAGCGCAGGACGCCTCGGTCGCTGGCACTGTCTTCTGGAGGACTCAAAGCAGAGGGATCTTGAGGTGACGCTTCTTTCATTTTCTGCTCATGTCATTTCATTGCTCCTTGTCCCTCATTGCAGAGTGCACACTGGCAGCTTCGGTTTCAGGGACCTTGAGACAAACGCTACAATCACCTTGCTTTGATGGCTTTTCTGGACTGGGAATATAAGGAGACATGTTTTGGCCTGGTGAAAAATGACCTTATTTCTAGGTAGAATTTAAATTTACAAGGGTTTCCTCCCCTTGGTTTATCCCCTCGAGGACCTCTGTGTTTCCCGTTCTCTTCTACCTTGCTCTTCAGCAGAAACAGGGATGAAAGGGACACCAGAGCTCTCCAGGGCCTGCCTCAGGAAGCACCGCTGGCCCCACTGTTTAGAGTCCTAGATAGAAACGTACCTACGCAGCACACAGGCCTGCCAGAGACCCCAGAGCTTCCCTCACGCGGGATTCGGGGTCAACACGAGAAGGCAGTCACAAGGAAGGGAGCCCTACTAACAAGGGGACCAAGCCCCACTTCTCCACTAAACCAGAGCCCTGCTGCCCCAGAGCGACTCGTTCACCTCCCCTTCCTTCCGCTGAACGCGTGTTTTGACCAGAACCTGCAACATTTCAAACATAAACCAAGATCTGCCTGGAAATCCTAATTAAACAAGTTCCACTCCCAGGCAGCACAGTCACATCCTGCCTAAAGTTTCTGGCCCGCAGCCCACCACCCAGACACCAACAGGAAATTTCCCCCCACTTAACACCAAACCCTGCACTCAAGGTTTCCGCAGGGGACAAAGGAGGGGAAAAAAAAAAAAAAAAAAAAAAAAAGGCACATAAGCAGAGGTCGGCCCACGGGTTCATTAAGGAAAAAGAGCGCGGCTCATTCATCTGTCTCTCACACTTGGATTGTTGGCGTGACATTGTGGTATGATGCGTTCCTAGGACTGAACAGGAACTGGAGAAGAGAATAAACGCCGGTGCTCTGAAATGACCTGCCCAACTCTGTCATCTGTAACAACCAGTGATAACTCTCTTGTCTTGTAAAAAGGGTTTGTACATAACTTGTACATGGTTTCATTTTTGTATTTTTCGCAGATTAAAAATTTATGTATTTGTGTTCTAAACAAGGAGTGTTTTTTTTTTGTGTCTTCGTAGCAGTCACATGGCTGGGGGGTTATGGGGTATGGTGGTGGCAAAGTCCCTAGGTTCCTTTGGGGTTGCTCTTGTCTCCTCTCTCTCTCTCTCTCTCTCTCTCTCTCTCTCTCTCTCTCTGATGAAGGCAAACTGGTGGGAGGATAGCAGTCATGTGCTTGTCTTCCCAACTGCAAATGCAAAGAGACCTTACCTCTCCAAGGACACTGGGTCCTGCTCAAGAATGTAAGGGGAATAAGCCAGTCCCCAAAAACCAAAGGCCGAATGTTTTCCCTGATAAGTGGATGATGATATATAATGGGGGAGGGGGATGGGGGTTAGAGTGAATGGAGGAGCTTTAGATTACATAGAGGGAAATGAGAGGGAGGGGGTGTGAAAAATGGTGGCATGAGACAGACATCATTACCCTATGTACATGTATGATTACACGAATGGTATGAATCTACATCGTGCACAACCATAAAGAGGAAATGATGGACCCCATTTGTATACAATGAATCAAAATGCAGTCTGTAAAAATAAAAAAATAAAAAAGAATGTAAGGGGTACTGGGAGAGAGGAGGAGCTGCTACCATCCGCGTCATACCCAGCAGGGCTACATCATGACCACAGGGCCACAGGCTGCTACAGAAGCCTCCAGCAAGCAGGCCTATAAAGAAATAGGTAGCGTGTGATGGGCCCTTGAGAAGCAAGGATGGTCTTACCTCAGTCATGTGATCTCAAGCTAGTTCTCCTTTTTGCCATCTTCACACAGAAGAAATGTTGGTTTCCCCTGCCTCTAACTTGTCAAAACCTAGGGCTGCCTGCAGCTGGTTTGAGCCATAAGCTGGCACCTCCCTTCTCCACCGGCCCCCAAGACCCTGCCACCATCACCATCTCTGACCCCTAATAGGTCCATGGACGACACTTGGTTTCCAGGCAAATAAAAGAAACACCTCTTAAATGCTGAAGTTGAGGCCCACGATTTAGATCTTCAGACTCTACACCAGAATACCTAATGTATAGAACCTATTGGTACTTGATGTCTTCTAGAGATGGTCTCATTGATTCATTAGGCAATTGTTAATGTTCACGATTCCCTACTGGGAGCTGGGTATATGCTAGAGAGTAATGTCACCGCTCCAGTTCCCCAGCCTGGGGAGGGATGGCACCAACAACGAGCAGGCGCTAGTCACGTGTTAAAAACTGATCCACAGAAGTAAGTACTAAATGACACCACGAAGACATAAGAGGGGCACTTAGCTGTTTGAAGAACAGTCCTCCCATCAACTGATACTTTCAAAAACAAATCCCCCGTCTAGCGAAGACAATAACAGCCCAAACCAGAACTCACTCCCAGGGGTCAGCAAATGCAGGCTTACCTGTCAGAATGTGCCAGTTCCTGACAGTCCTTTGAGCTCCAGATTCTCAACTTGCCTTCTCCAATATTTGCTAACAAAACTGAATGTTGTTGGGGAATGTAATGCAGAGCATATGGTCCCCATTAGTTAGGCAAACTCCACTGCCAAATTCAGCTCCAAGGAAGGAGTCTGCATAAATGATGAAGTATTAGGAAAAGATTGACAGTGACAGAGAAGGCAAATGGAGAGAGGAGACAGCGAGTTACAAAATAGCAGGCTCGGCAAACCCAGCACAGTGAGCGTGGAACGTATTTTTCTACTTGTTGAGAAAACAAAATACATGAATTTGTACTAAAAATCTCTCCGTAGCAAAAAATCAAAGCAGACCATTCACCAAAATCAATGTTAACTGCTTTGCAATGTCACAGAAGATAGATTCTGCCTGGGAGAAAAACGTTGGGGGAATAGAGCAGACAGTATGCTAGGGGACCAAGCAGAAATGACTTAGGAATGCAAATATGGACTTGGCGCTATTTTAAATGTTGCTGGGACTGGGTCTTTGAGAGGAGGAATAGGATATCCTGCTTACTAAGCCTTCACAGTATGAAAGTGTGGGCTGAAAGTCAGAGATGCAAAGAACCCCAAGATCTGGAAAACATGTTTGAACAAAGTGGGAGCAAAGGCGTTGTGGGGGAAGGTAGAGCTCCCCAGCCCTGCCCAGCTTCAGAAGAGTCCCAGATGAAGCAGGGCAGTGTCTGAGCGCAGACTCAGCCAGGTTCTGTGGCTGGCTCTTTTCAGAGAGTCTGGGCCTTCACCCTTCTTCCCACAATGAGCTCCTTGGTTTTAATTTTGTGATGATTATCCTGACCCAGACTTAACTTGGCAGACTTTTTTTTAAAAAAGAAATTTGCCTGAATCAGCTCTTTCCAAAAAAAAAAAAAAAAAAAAAAATCAACTTAAATTTTGTAGAATCAATGATTTCTCTCTTGTACTTCTGTTTCTTGGTTAACATGCTATTTAATTCCATGGCACACAAGTCCAAGTGTTTAAATTGCCTTGGGATGGCTAAGCTCACAAGCTTAGAGATGTGGCCTGCACAGCATACAACTTCTGTGACCACAGGAAGCAGCAACTTTGTTCACAAGGGAAGGAGAGAGGCACTAGCCAATTCAGCTAGTTGAGGAGTTGTGTACGGGAAGGAGAGACTCGAGTGGAAACAAACTTCGTATCTGTCAATGAGGACTTAGTTGGATGAATTGATTCATCTCTTCCACAAAGTACCAGCAGCCAATAAAAATACAAGGTAGACCTAAGTACATCAGGGTTTCACACGCTTTGTCTGAAAGGCCAAATGCTGCCTGCAACTTGTTTCCTAAATTAAATTTTTTTGAAACCTAGCTATGCCCATTTGTTTACATATTGTTTGTGGCTGACTTCCTGCTGCAAGAGCAGAGTTGAATTGTGACAGAATCTATAGGTCCTGTCCAGCATAAAATATTTACCATGTTACATTTATAAAAAAATAAAGCTTGCTAACTCTTGATCTATGGTGCATACGGGGAGAAAATAAAATATATAGTAGGATCTCATCTGTGTTAAACAATTAGGTATATTAATACCTTCAATAAAATCTGGAGGGAAATTAAGTCAAATCTTAAACAGTAACTATCAAGGTAGGTGGGAAACAGAGGGGAAAGGTATAGAGACTTTGGAGAGACATTAGCCATTTACTTTATATATTTCTGTTTTGTTCAGGTTTATGTTGATCAAACATGCATGATTTTTATCATCAGGATAAAGGCTAAAGATACTTCCTTTTAGGGAAAATTAACAACTGCCCCAGCCTCCACTGGAAGTAAGTGACTTACCAGGATAAGAATCCAGGTCTTCCATAGACTATTCTGGGGTTGGGTATCTCAGAGCTACCCAGTCCCAGGAGGCAAGCATGAGGCAGTGATAATTTGTCCATCATTCAGAGTTTGCCCCAGTTGTTGAGGTCTGCACCTCATATGCAGTCTTAATGATTTTTCACAACAATATAATACACAGATTATTTTTTGTCCATCATCAGTCTTTCTCAGAGCTGCATAATATTCCTCATAAAAAGTAACTTGTTTAACTTTTCCCCTCTTACCAAAATTGGGTTGTTTTCACTCTTGTACTATTTTACCCACAGTTTCAGTGAACATCCTGTGCACATATATTTGTGCACTGATGTGAATGAAGCAATAGGATTAATTGATGTGGAATTGCTTATTTTTTGAAAACAATTCAAATGTATTCGTTATTGGCAAATTATCCCCTAAAGAGAGTATCTTAAACCATAATTCTACCATCACCAAGCCTCTTTTTCCACATTCTCATTGACATGGTATATTTTGTTAACTAGGATGCTTTTACTGCCTTACTAAAAGTTGACCTTGGGAATTTAAAGTCCAAAGGTGAGTTAGTTATAACCTTGGCTGATTCCGCAGCTTCACATCATTACCAAGAGCCAGGTACTTGCCATGTTTGTGTTCTACTATCTTAGCATGTTGGAAGTGTCTGTGCACATGGCCAAAGGATGGCTCCATGTGTCAGTGGCCACATGTAGTAAGGTCCTATGAAAAAGAAGAGGGCATTTTCTCTCAGAGGTCTCTTTATGTTACAGAAAAAACATTGTCTAGAGTCACCTTGAACACTTCTCTTTCAGGTACCATTGACCAAGATGGAGTTCCATGACCACATCCAAGATAAAAATGAGAAAAAAAATTATTTATTTAATGATTCTTGTACCAGGAATTGAACCTAGGGGTGCTTAACTACTGAGCAGCATCTCCAGCCCTTTTAATTTTTATTTTGAGTCAGGGTCTTGCTAAGTTGCTTAGGGCCTCACTAAGTTGCTGAGGCTGGCTTTGAACTTGCGATTGCTCCTGCTTCAGCCTCCCAAGTCACTTGGATTACAGGCATGTGCCACCACATCTGGTGAGAAGATTGAACTGTGTGTGTTGGATGAACTTTGAGCCATCCCTGTGTATCCATGTTAAATTAGGGATGTGAAGATCTCTTTTATTACATGGATAGGGGATCAAGCAAGCAAAAAAAAAAAAAAAAAAAAGAAGGAGGGCCATAGAACAGGCAACCAAAGAATGACCAATCTGAAAAGTAGATTTTATTGTCATCTATATTTAAAAATTTTAATTATGGACAAAGTAAAACAGAATTTCATATTTTGTAATGATTTTCCCCATACACACACACACACACACACACACACACACATATATATACATGTATATATACATATATATTTTGTTCTGAGTTTGGTTTATTTCTCTTAATGCTCTCCACTTTAATTCATTTCCCTGCAAATAATACAATTTCATTCTCTTTATGGTTGACTAAAACTCCACTTCATGTATGTATGTGTGTATATTTAGACAGAGGTATATTGATGTAGATATATCACTTTTTTGCTTTTTTGTAATAGGGATTGAACTCAGGGACACTCAACCACTGAGCCACATGCCTAGCGCCCCCCCCCCAACTTTTTTTATACATTGAACTTCCAGCATGTTTTATTTTAAAGCCATCTACTTCTTTATTAAAATTCTCTTTATATATATACATATATATATAAAACAAGAATATACATATAAAACTATATATATGTGTGTATATATATATATATGCGCACACACAGAGAAATATATATATGACTTTAGGGCATATATATCATGTTTTATGAGGTTCCCATTGTTTTCCGCTCCTCCACCCTCTGGATTGCCTTTCTTCCTGAAGGAGAGGGTCGCTGCTCCCCTGAAGAGAACGAGTGGGCCGATGAAGAGTGAGGTTACCGCTCACAGCTGTGATGAGTGTGATCTGTAGGTCAGAGCTCTCCCCCGGCTCAGCCAATCCAAGCCACTCTGATCAGAGTGAAAAACCTGCTGTTCAGGGAGAAGTATGCTACTGGTACTGAAGGTGGAGTTCATACATTATGTAATTTCAGGACTAGCACGCTTTACACAACGTCAAGCAAACATAGGCTCTCAGTAAAAGATTAATAATCAAAAGAGGTCATAAAAATAGGCTAAAAGGTACAATGGGAAATACAACACAGAACGTGGTATATAAACACATAAAAATGGGGATGGGGGATGTAGCTCAGTGGCAGAGTGTTTGCCTGGCATTTGTGAAGGTCAGAGTTCAATTGCCAGCAGCGTGCAAAAAAACCAAAACAAAACAATAGCAAACCAAAAAAGAAAAAAAAATAGTTGAGAGTAAAAGCATATTCAAAGGCATTTTAGCCCATTGAAAATCTTTTTTAAAAACAATAGTAAAGCTAGATCAACTAGAGATATATTTAAGATTAAAATTAAAAGAATAGCTATTTATGTTAGTAAATTAAAAACTAATTTAAAAAATTCAAAATCGGTTTAGGGAACAACAGAAAAGTTAAGCAGATATAATACAATTAATAATACTGAGAGACTCTTTGTGAGCCAATCAGAGCTTAGGGCTTTCTGTGGGGGAAAATTTACATTTGAAGAATAAATTGTTTCTGTATAATGCAAATTATTTCAGAGTATAGAAAAAGAAGAATGGTTCCAGAAGAAAATTACATGCTAATGACATTCACTAACATGCAACATGCAGAACTCCTACCCAGAATACAAGCAGACTAAATTTGGTAATGTATTATAAAAAAAGAACAAAACTAAATTGGATTTAACACAGCATGCAATTTTGGTTTCATTTTTAATATGTATCACTGACCTTATTAAATTAATTTTTTTAAAAAAGAAAATGTGGTTTTGATCACGGCAAAGGATGCAAAGTCTTTGTAAAAGTCATTATTTATTTATTTTCTTAAACTCTCAGAAAACTAGGAAAAATAGGAAATTTTCATAAACTGATCAAGGACACCTAACAACGCTTATGGCAAGCATTTTACTTCATGGTAGAAATTTGAAATCATCTACTGTAAGAATAGGAGCAAGAGAGGAAATTTCAGTCACTATTTCTATTGAACTAAGGTTTCCTAGAAGTCTTGACCAGTTCAGTAAAGAAGAAAGAGTGGGGATGGGTGGAGCGAGAAAAGAAAAGAAAAAGAGAAGGGGAAGGAGGGAGAGGAAAACGGGAAACAGAGATGAAGGGAGGAAGGAAAGAAGGCAGTGAGGGAGGGAGGGAAGAAGACTGACGGAGAAGGAAACACAATACATCTTGCGTGATTTGATTTTTTATTATTAAGTTGTAAACATTCTTTATATGTTCAGGATACTGATCCCTTACCAAATAAATTATTTATACTTACTTTCTCCTGTTCCATAGTTTGTCCTTTCATTCTGTTGGTCATACCATACTTTTAAAATTTTTTATTTTATTTGTTCTAATACTAGTTGCTCATGACAGTAGAATGCATTTATACATTTTGATGAATCATACATAAATGGAGTATAATCTCATTTTTCTGATTATACATATTGCAGGGTCACATCAGTCATGCAGTCATACATGTACAGGAGGTAATAATGTCTGTTTCACTCTACTATCCTTCCTACCTCCATATCCCTTCCCCTCCCTTCACTCCCCTCTACCTAATGTAAAGTACCTCTATTCTTCAGTAGCTCCCCACCCCTTATTAAGAATTAGTTTCCACATATCAGAGAAAACATTTGACCTTTGGTTTTTTGAGTTTGGCTTATTTTACTTAGCATGCTATTCTCTAACTCCATCCTTTTACCAGTAAATGCCAGAATTTCATTATTTAAAGCTGAGTAATATTCCATATATCCCATTTTCTTTATCCATTCATCTGTTGAAGGGCATCTAGGTTGGTTCCATAGCTTAGCTATTGTGATTTGACTTGCTATAAACATTGATGTGGCTGTGTCCCTGTAGTATGTTCATTTTAAGTCCTTTAGGTATAAACTGAGAAGTGGTATAACTGGGTCAAATGGTACCATAATATTTTAAAAGGTTCAACCATGTTATATTAATAGTTAATACATCATTTCTTTCTATGGTTGAATAATATTCCATTATATAAACTACATTTTGCTTTACAATCACCATTTTTACTTATTTATACTTTTGACTATTATGAATAATACTGGTATGAACATTCAGGTGCAAGTTTTTGCATGAACAATCATCTTCATTACCCTTGGGTAAATGCCTAGTAGCGGAATTGCTGGGTCATGTGGTAATTATGGTCAACCTTGTGAGCAGTTCCCAGACTTTTTTACAGAGGAACTGCATCACTTGACTTTCCCACCAGCAGTGTATGTAGATTCCAAATTTTTCATATACTCACCAACACTTATTACTATTTTTAACTATAGTTATCCTAATGGATGTGAAGTGATATCATATCACCTTGTGCATTTACCTGACAACTAATGATGTGTGGTATCTTTTCATGTGCTGATGGGTCATTTGCTTAACTTCTTTAAATTTACATATGTATATATATATATATATATATTTAATTGTTTTAAATTGAATTTATTTGAGATGTAATCTTCTTCATTTTAGTCAGCTTTTTCACTGCTGTGACTAAAAGACCTGAGAACAATTTTAGGAGAGGAAAATTTTACTTAGGGGCTCAAGGTTTCAGACGTCTCAGTGCATAGAAGGCAGGCTACATTCCTTGGGGCTTGAGGTGAGGCAGCACATCATGGCGGAAGAGTGTGGCAGAGGGAAGCAGCTCTTATGGATGATGAGGAAGCAGAGAGAGACTAAGCTCAGCTCACCAAATATATACTTCAGTGGTATGATCCCAGTGACCCAGTTCCTCCATCCACACCCTGCCTGCCTTCAGTTACCACGCAGTTGGTCCCTATCAGGGGAGTAATTCACTGATTAGGTTGTGGTTCTCATAACCCCATCATTTCTCCTCTAAACCTTCTTTCATTGTCTCACACTTGAGCCCTTGGGGGACCCTTCACATCCAAACCATAACATTCTGTATATACTATAGATATAAATTTAGTATTGAACAAATGATTTGCAAAATTTTCTTTCACACTGTGGTTGTCCTTTCACTCTCTTAATAGTATTTTATGTAAATGTTTCTAATGTTGCTTAAGTCAATTTACCTTTGCTTGTGCTTTGGCATCATTTCTAGGAAGAATTTGCCTAATTCACAGTCAGGAAGGCTTCTTATTTTCTTCTTAGAGTTTTATGGTTTTGTCTTTTATGTTTGGGTCTTCGATATATTTGAGTTAGTTTTTATATATTTCCACTACTTAGTTTTCATTTTATGTTTTGTCTTTTTTTGTGATCTCCCTTATTGCTTCTCTTTGTATTAAATGAACATTTATTATTATAACATTGCAATTATTAAGTATTTTTCATTGAGTTTTTAATGGCTACTCTTTGGCTTATAATACATATCAGAATCAATTCCAATTACTGGTATATATAATTATATTTACTGGTATATATAATTATATTTTCTCTTCATCTTTTCTGTTATCACTTCATATATATATATAAATGATTAAAAAAATGCAATTGTTAATTCATTATAATTGCTACTTAACATATTGTATGTTTCTTAGAGAAGCATAGAGTTGAATAGAATAATATATATTTATAGAGTTTAAAAATGCTACCTTCATGTGAATCATTTCTCGTGTCTTCATTTGTTTGTTTGTAAGTTAATATCTATTGTCATTCCTTTATTCCAATAGAGCTTTGTTTTGGACTGTATACTTTGTGTTTTATTGTTCAGTATGTTCTATTTCTGTGTCATATGATCAAAAACACAATTATATACATATTACTTTATGCAGTCATTTAAAAATTAGTTAAGAGGAAAACCACAATAAATATGTATTTATGTGAATTACCTTTTCCATTGCTCCATTTAATAAAATTTGGATCTTTATGTCTACATCACCTGCTCTCTGAATGAAATAAGTCCTTAGTAAATCCTGTGAGTATATCTAGATTTTATTTATCTGATAATGTAGTTTTCCTTTTTTTTGCAAAATAGTGTTGCTGGATGTCTGATTTTTGTTTGCCAGTTTTCTTTCTTTTCATTTCTTTTTTCAGCACTCTCAGTGTATTTATTCTTTAGTATCTGTAGATATTGGTCCCAGGACCTCCTGAAGATACTAAAATCCACAGAGGCCTGGACCCCTGTTTCAGATGGCATAGTATTTGCATAGAATCTGTGCACATTCTCCTGTATATTATTCATCATCCCTAGACTACTTAAAATACCTAATACAATATAAATGCTATAAAAGTAGTTGTTCTACATACTGCTTAGGGAATAGAACAAGAAAATTGTACATTTTCAATACAGTGATAGTTTTTTAAAAGAAATATTTTTGATATACCATTGGTTGAATCTGTGAGGATTGAATCCAGGGATACGAAGAGCTAACTGATCATGATCCCATTGCCTGTGACTTTCATCATCTCTGATAAGAAGTCAGATGTTAATAGGGTTCTTTGCATGTGAAGAACTGCGTTTCTCTTGCTGCTTTCAGCATTTTGTTTTTGTCTTTCAACATTTTGACTGAGATGTACCTGAGAATGAATCTTGTGTGTGTTCATATGTGTCCTGATGGAGTATGTTGGAATTTCTGAGTATCTACATTAATGATTTTCATCAAATTTGGGAAAATTTTAGTTTTTCTTTCTAAAATATTTTTCTACTCCACCCCCTTTATCCTCTCTATCATCGTAACTAGTAACTAGCTGGTACAGTTTAACTGTTGATTCCATGGAGATACTAGCCTCCTTTCAATTGCTCACAACCAAAATCTCCATCACTTTTGAGAGTGCTTTTACTCTTTAGCTTTCCTACATCCTGTTTTGAATGAAGTTCATTTCATGAGGAGAGGCTTCGAACTCTTTGTTTTCATGACTTGCTTCTCTTCTTCAGTTCTCAGGCCCTGCCTCAGAGCTGTGATGGTGACAGTGTCGTCTTCTCTTAAGTGGTATCTCTGAATTGTGAGCAGAGTGCTGGTGAAAGCACCCTTAGCTTTTCTTGCCTCTGCTTCATCTTATGAGCAAGCTAAGGCAAGGTCAACCAGGAATCACAGTGTTCTTAGCATATTACGTATTGAACAAGGACCTCTACTAGTAGATGCTGAGTGAAGAAAGGGGACTTCTAACCTCTTGGTCACATTTATCTAAAATTTAGCCTCTTTGACATAGAGGGAAAAGAAGATGAAAAATGCTGGTAGTCTGCATCTCCTAGGGACATGAAGTAATTCTAGACTGGAAGGACAGGAATCCCCATTTTATTGACCTACGTCAAGCACAGTAATGCTTCACTGAGTTGTGAAGGGGGGGAATGGAGACACTTATGGTTCTAGAGTCCAGAGACTCACTGTTCTTACCATCATTTAATAGACTTCCTTGACTAAATATTCCTTCATTTGCTGTAAGACAATTTCAGTTGCCCTTAAGACAACTTCCAGAGACTTTGATGACATTTTAAAAATACTTTTTAAAAACCAATTACTGTGCTAGGTCAGTGCCATCACCTGTTGGTTGCAGTTGTGGAGTGAGCGGGTGGGTGAGTGAGGCTGCCTACATCGCGGAGGTAGCAGGCGGACACCCAACCCACCTGCCTTGCGGAGCTGGGCAGCGGGTAGCCAACCCACCCAACCACCAGGCCAAAGACAGAGGCCATCACTGAACAACCCCGCCCGACCACCACACCGAGGTTTGTTGCCATCAAGGAGCTAGCCAGAGGCTTTTTATAGGCTGGTGCAGGCATTTTGAACTACTCCTGAGGGCTTGGCCATCATCATTGGAAGGACAACACCCTTTCTGAGACACCTACAGGAGGCTAGAAGACCTTTGACAAGACCCAGGAGCCAAGAAGAGGAGGAATTAAGAGACTCAGGACCAACTCAGAGCCACCGGGGACTATACACCACCTGAAGGCCACCACCCTTATTAGGCCAGCTTCCTAGTAGAGCACTGCATTATCAAGTTCCTCCAAGACATCAGGCTACTGAAGGCTAAGAGGTGAGTTATTGGAAATCTACAGAGACAATATTAGTCAATAGAGGAAATCTGCAGTATCTCGGAGTTTCACTACTAGAGGGGTAGATACCTGAACAATATGAGAAAACAAGGGAAGAAAATGTCCCAAACAAACCTAGATGGCATAGCAATAAAATCCAATGACAAAATGGCAGAAGCAATATCAGAAAAGGAGTTCAGAATGTACATAATCAAAATGATCAGGGAAGCAAACGAGATGAAAGAGCAAATGCAGGCATTGAAGGATGAGATGAAAGGGCAAATGCAGGCATTGAATGATTGCGCCAATCAACAGTTAAAAGAGCAAATACAGGAAGCAAAAGATCATTTCAGTAAAGAGTTAGAGATATTGAAAAAAAAAACCAGACAGAAATCCTTGAAATGAAGGAAACAATAAACCAAATTAAAAACTCCATAGAAAGCATAACCAATAGGATAGAACACCTGGAAAACAGAACCTCAGATATCGAAGACAAAATATTTAATCTTGAAAACAAAGATGACCAAACAGAGAAGATGGTAAGAAATCATGAGCAGAATCTACAAGAACTATGGGATATCATGAAAAGGCCAAATTTAAGAATTATTGGGATTGAGGAAGGCTTAGAGAAACAAACAAAAGGAATGAACAATCTATTCAATGAAATAATATCAGAAAATTTTCCAAATCTGAAGAATGAAATGGAAAATCAAGTACAAGAGGCTTATAGGACTCCAAATACACAAAATTACAATAAACACACACCAAGGCACATTATAATGAAAATACAAACATACAAAATAAAGTCAGAATTTTAAAGGCTGCGAGAGAAAAGAATCAAATTACATTCAGGGGAAAACCAATATGGATATCAGCATGTTTTTCAATTCAGACCCTAAAAGCTAGAAGGGCCTGGAACAACATTTTTCAAGCTCTGAAAGAAAATGGAGGCCAATCAAGAATCTTATACTCAGCAAAACTTACCTTCAGATTTGATGATGAAGTAAAATCCTTCCATGATAAACAAAAGCTAAAAGAATTTACAAAAAGAAAGCCAGCATTACAGAACATTCTCAACAAAATATTCCATGAGGAAGAGATGAAAAGCAATGATGTAAATCAGCAAAGGGAGGAACTACCCTAAAGGAACAACCAAATAAAGGAGAAATCAAGTTGCGTCAAAAAACAACAACAACAACAACAACAAAACATGAGCCAAATGACCAGGAATACAAATCATACCACAATAATAACCCTGAATGTTAATGGCCTGAACTCATCAATCAAAAGTCATAGACTGGCAGATTGGATTAAAAAGAAAGATCAACAATTTGCTGCCTGCAAGAGACTCATCTCATAGAAAGAGATACCCATAGACTAAAGGTGAAAGGATGGAGAAAAACATACCATGCACATAGACACAGCAAAAAAGCTGGAGCATCCTCATATCAGATAATGTGGGCTTCAAGCCAAAGTTAGTCAGAAGGGATAAAGAAGGACATTTCATACTGCTTAAGGGAAGCATAAATCAGCAAGACATAACAATCATAAATATCTATGCCCCAAACAGTGGCTCATCCATATACGTCAAACAAATCCTTCTCAATGCCAGAAATCGAATAGACCACAACTCGATAATACTAGGTGATTTTAACACACCTCTCTCACAACTGTTCAGATCCTCCAAACAAAAATTGAACAAAGAAACCATAGATCTCAATAACACAATCAATAATTTAGACTTAACAGACATTTACAGAATATATCATCCAACAAAGAGCAAGTGCACTTTCCTCTCAGCAGCTCATGGATCCTTTTCTAAAATAGATTATATATTATGCCACAAAGCTACTGTTAGCAAATACAAGAAGATAGAGATAATACCTTGTATTCTATCAGATCATAATGGATTGAAATTAGAAATAAATGTCAGAGTAAAAAACAGAAACTACTCCAACACCCGGAGATTAAATAATATGCTATTGTATGATGAATGGATAACAGAAGATATCAAGAAGGAAACTTAAAAATTCTTAGAGGTAAATGAGAACAAAGCAACAACATATCAAAATCTCTGGGACACCTTGAAAGCAGTTCTTAGAGGAAAATTTATTTCGTGGAGTGCATTCAATAAAAGAAGAAAAAATCAACAAATAAATGACCTAACACTATGGCTCAAAGCCCTAGAAAAAGAAGAACAGAGCAACACCAAAAGTAGTAGAAGACAGGAAATAGTTAAAATCAGAGCTGAAATCAACAAAATTGAAACAAAAGAAACAATCAAAAAAACTGACAAAATAAATAGTTGGTTCTTTAAAAAAGTAAACAAAATTGATAAACCCTTAGCCACACTAATGAAGAGAAGAAGAGAGAAAACCCAAATTACTAAAATTCAGAATGAACAAGGAAATATCACAACAGACATGACTGAAATACAAAACATAATTAGAAGCTATTTTGAAAATCTATACTCCAACAAAATAGAAAATCTCAAAGACATCAGCAGGTTTCTAGAGATATATGAATTACCTAAACTGAATGCGGAGGACATACACAATTTAAATAGATCAATTTCAAATAATGAAATAAATGTCATCAAAAGCCTACCAACGAAGAAAAGTCCAGGACCAGATGGGTTCTCAGCCAAGTTGTACAAAACCTTTAAAGAAGAGCTCATTCCAATACTTCTCAAAGTATTTCATGAAATAGAAGAGGATGGAACTCTCCCAAACTCATTCTATGAAGCCAATATCACCCTGATACCTAAACCAGACAGAGACACATCGAGGAAAGAAAATTTCAGACCAATATCCTTAATGAACATTGATGCAAAAATTCTCAATAAAATCTTAGCAAATTGCATAGGAAAATATATTAAAAAGATAGTGCACCACGATCAAGTGAGTTTTATCCCAGGGATGCAAGTTTAGTTCAACATCAGGAAATCAATAAATGTAATTCAGCATATCAATACACTTAAAGTCAGGAATCACATGATTATTTCAATAGATGCAGAAAAAGCATTTGAAAAAATACAGCATCCCTTCATGCTCAAAACACTGGAAAAAATAGGGATAGTGGGAACATTTCTTAACATTGTAAAGGCCATCTATGTTAAGCCCATGGCCAATATCATTCTAAATGGTGAAAAACTGAAAGCATTCCCCCTAAAAACTGGAACAAGGCAGGGATGCCATCTTTCACCACTTCTATTCAACATTGTCCTTGAACTCTAGCCAGAGCAATTAGACAGACCAAGGAAATTAAAGGGATAGGAATAGGAAAAGAAGAACTCAAACTAACCCTGTTCACTGATGACATGATTATATATTTAGAGGAACCTGGAAATTCCACCAGAAAACTTTTAGAACTCATAAATGAATTCAGTAAAGTAGCAGGTTACAAGATCAATGCTCATAAATCCAATGCATTTTTATACATAAGTGATGAATCTTTAGAAAGAGAAATTAGGAAACTATCCCATTCACAATAGCCTTGAAAAAAATAAAATACTTGGGAATCAATCTCACAAAAGAGGTGAAAGACCTCTACAATGAGAACTACAGAACACTAAAGAAAGAAATTAAAGAAAATCTTAGAAGATGGAAAGATCTCCCATGTTCTTGGATAGGCAGAATTAATATTGTCAAAATGGCCATACTACCAAAAGTGCTATACAGTTTCAATGCAATTCCAATTAAAATCCCAATGACGTACCTTACAGAAATAGAGCAATCAATCATGAAATTCATCTGGAAGAATAAGAAACCAGAATAGCTAAAGCAATTCTTAGCAGGAAGAGTGAAGCAGGGGGTATCGCAATACCAGACCTTCAACTATACTACAAAGCAATAGTAACAAAACCAGCATGGTATTGGCACCAAAACAGACAGGTAGATCAATGTTACAGAATAGAGGACATGGACACAAACCCAAATAAATACAATTTTCTAATACTAGACTAAGGGGCCAAAAATAAGCAATGGAGAAAAGACAGCCTCTTCAACAAATGGTGCTGGGAAAACTGGAAATCCATATGCAACAGAATGAAATTAAACCCCTATCTCTCACCCTGCACAAAACTCAACTCAAAATGGATCAAGGACCTCAGAATCAGACCAGAGACCCTGCAGATTATACTAGAAAAAGTAGGTCCAAACCTTCAACATATTGGCTTAGGATCAGACTTCCTTAACAGGACTCCCATAGCACAAGAAATAAAAGCAAGAATCAATACCTGGGATAGATTCAAACTAAATAGCTTTCTTTCAGCAAAGGAAACCATCAGCAATGCGAAGAGAGAGCCTACTGAGTGGGAGAAAATCTTTGCCAATCATACTTCAGATAGAGCACTAATCTCCAGAATCTATAAAGAACTCAAAAAACTCTACACCAAGAATACAAATAACTCAATCAACAAATGGGCTAAGGAAATGAATAGACACTTCACAGAAGAAGATCTACAAGCAATCAACAGATATATGAAAAAATGTTCAACATCTTTAGTAATAAGAGAAATGCAAATCAAAACTACCCTAAGATTCCATCTCACCCCAATTAGAATGGCGATTGTCAAGAATACAAGCAACAATAGGTGTTGGAGAGGATGTGGGGAAGAAGGTACATTCATACATTGCTGATGGGGATGCAAATTAGTGCAGCCACTCTGGAAAGCAGTGTGGAGATTCCTTAGAAAATTTGGAATGGAACCACCATTTCACCCACCTATCCCACTCCTCGGCCTATACCCGAAGGACTTAAAATCAGCATACTACAGAAATACAGCCACAACAATGTTCATAGCTGCTCAATTCACAATAGCCAGATTGTGGAATGAACCTAGATGTCCCTCAATTGATGAATGGATAAAGAAACTGTGATATATATATATATATATATATATATATATATATATATATATATAATGGAATATTACTCAGTCATAAAGAAAAATAAAATTATGGCATTTGCAGGCAAATGGATGCAGTTGGAGAATATCATGCTAAGTGAGATAAGCCAATCTCAAAAAACCAAAGGACGAATGTTCTCACTGATAAGCGGATGATGACACATATAGGGGGTTGGAAGGGGGCAAGAATGGAGGAAAGAGGGACTCTATAAAGGGATAAGAGGGGTGGGAGAGGTGAGGGGAAGAAAAAAAATAACAGAATGAATCACAAACTATTACCCTAGCTAAATGTATGATTACACAAATGGTATGCCTCTACTTCATGTACAGAGAAACAAGAAGTATCCCATTTGTTTACAATAAAAATGAATTTAAAAAATAACAATTATTGTTTTTTCAGTCCAAAGAATTGAATAGCCCTATAATTGTAGAATTTGTCTTACTTTTTATTTTTTTTTTTTTTCCTTTTTGGCTGGGGACTGAATCCAGAGCATGTACTCTACTGATGCATACCCCAGCACCTGGCAATTTTTTAGCAATATGAAAAAAACACAAGCTGAAAAATAAAGGAAAAATACATTTAATTATGTTAAATTAAGGAAGTTTCTTAAAGCATAACAATAGTAAAAATGTAAGCCACATTGTGGGTTTTTTGTTTTTTTTTTTTTTTTTTTTTTTTTTTTCTGCAGTGACTAAAAGACCTGACAACAATTTTAGAAGAGGAAAAGTTTATTTTGGGGCTCACAGTTTCAGAGGTCTCTGTCCATAGACAGTCCACTGCATTCCTTAGGGCTCAAGGTGAGTCAAAACATCATGGTGCAATAGTGGGGTGGAAGGAAACAGCTCACATGGATGATCAAGAAGCATAGAGAGAGACTCTGCTCACCAGATTCAAACTATATACTGCAAGGATATGCTCCCAATGCCCTCTTCATCCATCCACATGCAACCTGTCTTCAGTTACCACTCAGTTAATCTTAGGGATTTAATTCACTGATTGGGTTAAAGCTCCCATAACCCAAGAATTCCACCTCTAAACCTTCTGCATTATCTCACACATGAGCTTTCTGGGGACAATTAATATTTAAACCATAACAAGTTGGAAAAACATTTTCTTGAAACAAACATAGCCAACGAACACTTTTGTGAACTATATAAAGAAAACTTCACCATCAATAAGAACAACAAGAATCCAATGAAACAAAATTAATAATACATGTGAATAGAAAATATTTGGAAGTAGAAAATAAAATAGTCAAGACACACCTACAACCATTCAACCTAAGTCTTATCTAGATAATGAAAATTAAAACCACAGTGAAATCATGTTATATGCCTACCAGACTAATAAGAATTAAAATATTTTACAAATAGAACTCTTAGTGTTCAGATGGTAGGCTCCACATTGTCATTTTCCACTGGAAAGAACCAGGGCTTCCTGGTAGAAATAGATGATTTCAAGTCTGGGTCAGAATTAATATAAGAAGAGCATGAGTATTTTATCAGCGTGAATTTAAAATAATACAAAAATAAATTAGTCGTCATTGAAAGATGATTACAAACCAAGTCATTTTTTCAAGAACTGGTAAATAAATGAAATTAATCATCTTATCTCAACTTTGCTATGTGTAATATACTGTGAGTAATCCAATAATGAAAGAAGGGAAAGTTCTTCTTCATAGAAGTATTGCAGCTACTTAATTAAGAAGAAGTGAGTGAATTAGCATGTAGCATTCTATGGCACCAAATGAATTATGAATTTAAAGGTTAAGCACCAACTGCTAAAATCACAAGGAGCCAGACAACCCGATATTATGATGGAAAAAATACAATACCCACACTATAGCTTGTAGAACTAACCAGTAATTTATGGGAACATATCAAATAATATCATGGAGATGCAATTAGCAAAACCCAGTCTGCAGGAAATTCTACAGGACAAAACATTTCATTTCTTTAGCAAGTAAAGGAAGGGGAGAGAAAAGAAAGGAAATATGTAAGCTAAATTAAGAGACATATCAATCAATTGCAATATGCCAATTTATTTGCTATTGGTTAAAGCAAACTACTAAAATGCTTATGATGATGTTGACACTATTGGATATTAAGGAATCATTTTTTCAGGTATGATAATGGAAGTATGGTCATTTAAAAATATTCTTTACTTATTGTTTTAATATAAGAATAAAATATTTATAGATTTAATGATAGTGGTATCTATGACTCAGGTTTGCTTGAGGATGACAAATGATAGGGGAAGTGTGTAGAAGTACAAATGAAACAATATTGATTGTGACATGATAATTCTTGAAATGGGCAATGGATAGAGAGAGTTCATTATTCTTCTATTTTTTATGCTTGAAATTTTCCATTAAAAAGCGTAACAGTTTCCAACAACACCAAATTTTAGCCACTACTACTCTTATAGATTTCTGCGAAGAAGGAAAATGGGTTAACATTTGGAGTAGAAATAGAGCACTCTGTAACATATTTGAAGATGTGCATAGCCTACAATCAAGAAATTCTGTTCTTGCATATTTGACGCCTGTAGAGAGGTTCCCTCACATATGCATAGGGGGCAGGCAAAATATTTTCAGGGCATCACATATTATGTAGGCCAAAAATTGGAGGCAACTTCAATGTCCATCAACAGGAGAATAGACAGATTGTGGTATATTCATCAAATGCATTTCAATAAAGCAGTAAAAGTTAATGAACTGTAGGTACATAAATCAACTGTGATGACTCTCATAGCACAAGTACAAGGTTAAAAAAAAAGTAAAAAGGAGGAAAAAAGAAAATTTTAGAAGAATTCATCTATTTTATATAAAGCTTTAAGCATGTTTAACAAAGTTATACTCACCTTGTATGAATCATTATAGATACTATAAAATTAGAATGGTATGTAAAGAAATGACAGGTTCCAAATTATGGTAGTAGGTACCTCTGTGGAAGAAAGGAAATGTGTTGTGGGACAGATACAAAATGAACTTCAAATGCATCCATAGAGACAGAAGAACGTGGAGTGGATCTAGTCAGCAACCCTAAAACAACTGACCAGAGAGGTGGGTGACAGAGTAAATACTCTGAAAGTAAACACTGGACAGTTTAAGATTTGGAGGGACTTGGAGTTTGATGACCAAAGCAGAAAATAAGGACAGAATTCCTTGACTCTGAACCCTGATAAAGCTGGAGTCAGGGGAGGAGTAACTAGGAGAGAAAGAGAGAGACAAAAACACATAAGCTTATTTCCTTAACAACAGCTGGATAGAAAAGCAGACCAATTTAAAATGTGACAGGAACAGTAAAGACACTGTTTTGACTAATTGTGGACTGAAACTTATGCCAGGCATGGCAGCCATTTTTTAGAGTCTACACCTAGTCAACCTACCTAGAATAAATTATACCAACACAACTTCCCTCCACTTTCAGATATCAGCAAATAAATCCAGAGGGAATACTTCTGAAATGGGTTGGGTCAGTAATTCATCTAGAAGAAACTCTTAGAGGGATTGCTGCTATCTAAAAACCACCAAAACTACCCTTCCTCTCTCTGCAGACCCAGGAGTTAATCACTCCTGGGTAGTGCTAGCCCAAACTCAGCACTCCACACAACCTCCACAGAAGCTCAGGCAAAGACTGACCAACTGACATCCTATACCCACAGTCGTGGTTAAAGCTTGAATGAGCTGCACCACCTAGGGTGGAGTCTTCTGTGCCATGAAGAGCCCACGGAGAGCCTCCACCATCAGGCCCCACAGTTGCAGACAGTTGTCAAGGGCTTAGACAGCACTGCCTTGAAGAACTCCCAGTGGTGGGGAGTGGCAGTCCTGACTGGAAGAGCTCAAATGCAGATAGACCAACCAACTCTACTCCACTCATAAGGAGAGGACCCTGGTTATCTACCTCAGTCAGGAGGGAGACTTTTGTACCAAAAACCACCCAAAGTTTCCACATTTGCAGATAGCCACAGACTTTATGCCACTTTAAAAAGGCTTTATGGAAAGGAATGGGTGCACAGTGTCCCATAGCATTCAGTACAAAGCCTGCATCCTGTGTTCCTACACCCAATACAAAGTCACCAGATGCAGTCTAAGAATGCAGGTGCAGGCTCAAACAGGATATAGTTCCTGAACCCCAGCACCTTTAGGAGGACTCAAAACTGAAGAATGGAAATCATCTTCTACAAGTTCCAAATCTTGATTAAATCCAAACCAGAAAGACTCAATAAGAAATTTCTCCACCTCGACTTGGATTATTATAAATAGCTCTCATACAAATTTTGATCTCACATATATTATTCTTCATTTGGAAGTGATAGTATTTCCTCAATTATTCAAGATGGTACCCTCAACCCATTTGATTGTATTTCTCTTAATATTTTAAGGCATTAATTGAAATCATTCTTTGTTTCCTTGCTCTTGGTTACACTTGCTACAATCTTCCCTCTTGCATACCCGCTACTGCCTCAAATCTCCCATCCATCTTTTTCTTCTTTTTGCCTTGACTTGTGTCATTCTTTTCTTTTCTTATTTTTTTCCTTTTTTTGCATGATTTTTCTCTCCTCCCCTTTTGAACCACATATAATTCAATAGTAACTTTACTATTTTAATAACTAATTTCTCAACTCTTTTCCAGAACATTATTACAATTTTATTCCTGGATTAGAGGAACAGTGCAGAACATTTTCAATTATGTTTTTTGGTTTTTTTCAACGTTGATTAGAATGTGGGTTTGTTCTGAACTCACTATAGTAGAGTTTAGTGTTGTTGATATTGAGAATAGCAGAGGACATACCTTAAGTGAAAGCATTAATACCTACATATTTGCCTATCCCAGGACACTTAAGAGAAACTCACAAAAGAAGCTCACAAAATAGTCCCCTGTGTAAAAATGGAAGTGACAATTATCCCAGCAGATGGGTAGATGTACAATCAGTATGAAAAAGTATGGGAACAAACCACCCCAGAGAGCCCACAACACTTTACCAACTGGTCCCATTGACACCACACTGGAGGAAATGTCAGAGTGTTTAGAAAGTTTATAGTTAAAGTGTTCAATGAATTAAAGCATAAGGAATGAATTTAGAAGTAAAATAGAGAAAAAGAAAGATAATTTCAATAAATAAGTAGAGATTCTGATAAATAACCAAACAGAAATCCTGGAAAGGAAAGAACCAATAAATTTCATTAAAAATTCAGTGTAAAGAATCATCAACATGTTAGGCCACTTTGAAGAAAGATTTTCAAACTCTGGAGACAAAATATAAAATAAAGTTGACAATAAAGAAAAGATGAGACCATGACCAGAATATTCCAAATTTCTGAGAGATAATACTTAACATTAAGAGACCAAACTTAAGAATCATTGGCATAGATGAAGGCACTTCTGAAATACAAACTAAAGGAATGCACAACCTTTTAAATTGTGAAAACTGTATCATCAAATTTCAGCCTATATAATTCTTTATATTGAAAAGAAATAAGAGGAAAATCCAAATACAAGAGGCATTTAGTACCCCAATAGGCAAGATCAAAAAAGATTCTCTCCAAGACACATTATTATTAAAATTCCACATACACAGAATAAGGATAGAATTTTTAAAGTTGTAATAGAAAAAGGGCTGGTCACATTTAGAGATAAACCAATTAGAATTTCTACTGCTTTCTTTACCCAGACCCTCAAAACCAAGAAGGTTTAGAATAATATATACTAAGCCCCGAAAGAAAATGTATGGCAACCAAGAGTACTGTATTCAGTAAAACTATCCTTCAGAATTGAACATGAAGGAGAAAATATGTGACTTATAAGCAGAAACTAAAAGAATTCATAACCACTAAACCCGCACTACAAAACATACTTGACGAAATATTTCATGGAGAAGAAATAAAAAGTAAAAGTAAGAAAAAACATAGGGATGGATCTCACTAGAAGAATAGCCAATCAAAGGGGAATCAAGTCTGAATTAAGAACTGGAAATAAATCAAAATGGTAGGGAATAAAAATAGTCTCTCTAATAGTTACACTGAATGTAAATGGTCTAAACTCTCCAATCAAAAGACATAGGTGGCAGAATTGGATTTAAAACAAGACCTAACCAAATGTTGTTTACAAAAGACTCAACTTATATGCAAAGATGTTCACAGAATTAAGGTTAGAGGAAAGAACAATATATAGCATACAAATGGAGACTAAAAGGAATCAGGAGTAGCTACTTTTATATCAATGTCAACTTCAAACCAAAATTAACCAGAAGAGACAAAGAAGGTCACTTTATACATGTTAAGGGAATCATATGATAATAAGATATAATGATTGTAAATATTTATGCCCCAAATAAGTGCATCTATGTACATTATACAAACCCTTTTCAATATAAAGAATCAAATAGACTGGAGTTCAATGATACAGGATGACTTCAAAACACCTCTCTCAATATCAGATAGTTTATCCAGACATAAACTTAGTAAAAATCCTTCAGAACTAAAAAAATACTATTAGTAAAATTACCCAAACAGACTTTATAGAGTATTTCACCACTAACAATTGAATTGACTTTCTTTTCAGAGTACACAAGATTCTCTCAAACAGATTATACTTTGGGGACAAAGCAAATCTTAGCAAATGTTAAAAAACAGAGATAATTCCTTGTATCCTATCAGGTCATAGTGGAATAAAATTAGAAATCTACAGACAGCAAGATAAAAAACATAAAACATTTTAACACCTGGGAATTAAATCATACCATTTTGAATGAGGAATGAATCATAGTAAAAATCAAAAGATATTTAAAAAATTGTTAGAAACAAATGAGAATAGAGATTAAAAAACATCAAAATCTCTGGGACAGTATGAAGGCAATTCTAAGAGGAAGTTTACAACATTGAGTTTCTACATTTAAAAAATAGAAAGATACCAAATTAATAACTAATGTTGCATTGCAATTCCCTAGGAAAAAAAGAAGAAACTAATTACAAAATCAGTAGAAGACAGGAAATCATTAAGATAAGAGCCAAAATCAATGAAATTGAGAATTAATTAAGTATCCATGCAATGGGTTGATTCTTTGAAAATAAAAATAACATTGATAAACCCTTAGCCAAACCAACCAAAAGAAAGTGAGAGAAGACACAAATAAAAAAAATAGAGTTGAAAAAGGGACTATCACCACAGACACTTCTGAAATCCAGATAATCATTAGAAACTATTTCAAAACTTCATACTCCAATAAAATAGAAGGTCTGGCTGGGAATAGTGGCACATGCCTCTAATACCAGTGACATGTGAGGCTGAGACAGGAGGATTGCAAGTTCAAAGTCAGCATCAGCAACTTAGCAAGGCCATGAGCAACTTAGCAATACCCTGTCTCAAACTAAAATATAAAAAGGGTTGGAGATGTGGTTCAGTGGCTGGGGATGTGGCTCTGTTGCCCCTGGGTTCAATCTCCCATATCACAAAAACAAAGAAAAGAAAATCTAGAAGATATTGACAAATTTCTAAACACATATGCCCTACCCAAATTGAACTATGAGGATATACAAAAGTTAAATAAACCAATATCAAGAAATGAGACTGAAGTTACAACTAAAAGTTTTCCAATAAATTAAAACCCCAGGACCAGATGAAGTCTCAGGCACATTTCTACCAAAAATATCTAATGCCAATACCAAATTATTCCATAAACTATATAGGGAGAGAACACTGCCACAATTATTCTATACATCCAGTATCATCCTGATACCAAAACCAGACAAAGACACATCAAGGAAAGAAAACTTCAAGTCAATATTCCTGATGAACATAGAGGCAAAAACTGTAAATAAAATATTGTTTCAAAAACACATTAGGAAGTTAGCACACCACAACAACATGTGCTTCAGCCCAAGAATACAGTGTTGGAGCAACATAGCAAACCAACAAGTATAATTCAACACATACATAACTCTAACATACATAGAGTTAAGGACAAGAATCACATGATCGCTTCAACAGATGCAGAAAAAGCTTTCAAAATCCAGCACTGGTTTGTGTTAAAAATGCTATACAACTCTGGATAGAAGGAACTAACTTCAATGTCATAAAGTCTATATGAAAAACTCAAGGCCAATATCACACTAATTGGAGAAAAACTGAAAGCATTTCCTTTAAAATCAGAAACAAGACAAGGATGTCCACTCTTACCACTCTTAATCAACATAGTTCTTGAAACTCTAGCTAGAGCATCAGGCAAGAGAAGGAAATTAAAGGGATACAAGTAGGAAAAGAAAGAAGCTAAATTATTTCTGTTTGCTAATGACATGATCTTATATTTACATTCCACTGAAGTTTTGATCAAGATCTGATTTAAAAATGAAGAGGATTAGCAGGATACAATATCAACATGCATAAATCAATTGCTTTCCTATACTCTAATAACAAATCCACTAAGAAACAAATCAGGAAAACAATCCCATTTACAATAATCTAAAAAAAAATACTTGAGAATAAATCTAACCAAGAAATTGAAAGACATCTACAATGAAAACTATAGATTTCACTATAGAACACTGAAGAAAAAATTGAAGAAAAACTTGGTTTCTCCTTTATTTGGCTATTCCTTTAGGGTAGTTCCTCCCTTTGCTGATTTATATCATTGCTTTTCATCTCTTCCTCGTGGAATATTTTGCTGAGAATGTTCTGTAGTGCTGGTTTTTTATTTGTAAATTCTTTTAGCTTTTGTTTATCATGGAAGGATTTTATTTAATCGTTAAATCTGAAGGTAAGTTTTGCTGGGTATAAGATTCTTGGTTGGCATCCATTTTCTTTCAGAGCTTGAAAAATGTTGTTCCAGGCCCTTCTAACTTTTAGGGTCTGGGATGAAAAATCTGCTGATATCCATATTGGTTTTCCCCTGAATGTAATTTGATTCTTTTCTCTCCCAGCCTTTAAAATTCTCTTTATTTTGTATGTTAGATATTTTCATTATAATGTGGCTTGGTGTGGGTCTGTTGTAATTTTGTGTATTTGGAGTCCTATAAGCCTCTTGTACTTGATTTTCCATTTCATTCTTCAGATTTGGAAAATTTTCTGATATTATTTCATTGAATAGATTGTTCATTCCTTTGGTTTGTTTCTCTGTGCACTCCTCAATCCCAATAATTCTTAAATTTGGCCTTTTCATGATATTCCATAATTCCTGTAGATTCTGTTCATGATTTCTTACCATCTTCTCTGTTTGTTCAACTTTGTTTTCAAGATTAAATATTTTGTCTTCAATATTTGAGGTTCTGTCTTCCAGGTGTTCTATCCTATTGGTTATGCTTTCTATGGAGTTTTTAATTTGGTTTATCATTTCCTTCACTTCAAAGATTTGTTTGGTTTTTTCAGAATCTCTATCTCTTTATTGAAATGATCTTTTGCTTCCCACATTTGCTCTTTTAACTGTTGATTGGTGCGATCATTCAAAGACTGCATTTGCTCTCATCTCCTCGTTTGATTCCCTGATCATTTTAATTATGTACATTCAGAACTCCCTTTCTGACATTTCTTTCATCATGCTGTCATTGGATTTTATTGATGCAGCATCTTAGAAAATGGAAAGATCTCCCATGTTCTTGGAAAGGCAGAATTAATATTGTCAAAATGGCCATACAACCAAAAACATTATAAAAAATTCGAAGCAATTCCCATAAAAATACCAATTACATTCTTCACAGAACTAAAAAAAAGTTCTAAAATTAATTTGGAAGACTGAAATACCCAGAATAGCCAATATATATTGAGCAAGAAGAGTGATGCTGGAGGCATCACAGTATTTTACGTCAGTTTATACAAGAGAGTTATAGTAATAAAAGCAGCATGGTATTGGCACCAAATCAAACATGAAGACCAATGAGATAGAATCAAAGGCACAGAAACAAATCCACATAGATACAGTTATCTGACACTCGTCAGAAATGCCAACAACATATGTTGGAGAAAAGACAGCTTTTTAAACAAATGGTGCTGGGAAAACTGGATATCTATGTGTTAAAGAATAAAATTAGATCTCTATCTTTTATCTTGCACAAAAGTAGTTCAAAGACTTTGATGATAAACATTGCAATTGTCTAAAGAAAACAGGCTCAACAGTCGAACATATTGTCATAGGCACTGACTTTTTAAAGAAGTCTCTTAAAATGCAAGAAATAAAATAAAGAACCAATAAGTAGAAAACAAATATATGAAAAAATGTTCAACATCTCTATAATTAGAGAAATGCAAATTAAAAGTACTCTAAGATTTCATCTCTCTCCAATCAGAACAGCAATTATCAAGAATACAAGCAACAATTAATGTTGGTAAGGATGTGGGGAAAAAGGTACACTCACACGTTGCTGTGGGACTGCAAATTGTTGCAACAATTATGGAAAATTTTCTTTCTGAAGTTACATATTTTTTAACTACTCAGAAAACTTGAAATGGAACCACCATTTGACCCAGCTATCCCACTCCTTGGTTTATATTCAGAGGATTAAAATCAGCATACTACAGTAATGAAGCCAACCTAGCTGTCCTTCAATAGATTAATGGACAAAGAAAATGTGATACACACACACACACACACACACACACACACAATGAAATATTACTCAGCTTTAAAGAAGAAAGAATTCATGGCATTTGCTGGTGAATGGATGGAGTTGGAGAATATCATGCTAAGCAAAATAAGCCAAACCAAAAAAAAAAAACCCAAAGGCCAAATGTTTTCTCTGATATGCAGATGCTAATTCACAATGTAGGGCACAACTAGGGAAGAATAGAGTTACTTTATATTAGGTAGAAGGGAATGATGGAAGGGGAAGGGGTACGGGGGTAGGAAGGATAGTAGAGTGAAACGGACATTATTATGTCATATACATAGATGACTGTATGACCAATGTGATCCTACAGTGTACAATCAGAAAAATGAGAAATTATACTCCATTTATGTATGATTTATCAAAATGCATAAGTGCATTCTGCTATCAGGTATAACTAATTAGAACAAATTAAATTAAAAAAAAAAAAAAGAACCAAAGTGGGATAGCATCAAATTAGAAATCTGCATAGTCAAGGGAACTGTTAAGAGCATGAAGAGAGAGCATTCCTACAGAATGGGAGATCTTTGCCTGCTGTTCCTCAGGAATTAATATCCAGAATATATATCCACTCATAAAACTTAACAGGAAAAATTAAATAACCCAGTTAATACATGGAAAAAAGAACTAAACAGACATTTCTCAGAAGAATAAATATAAATGGTAGACAAATATATGATAAAATGATCAACATCCCTAGTAATCATGGAAATGCAAAAGAAAACTACTTTGAAATGTAAGCTCATTTCAGTCAGAATGGAAATTATTAAGAATACAAACAATATTCAATGCCGCTGGCAAGGATGTGGGGAAAAAGGTACAACCCTACATTGTTGGTGAGACTGAAAATTAATACAACCACTCTAGAAAACAGTATGAACATTCCTCAAAAAACTCACCATATGACTCAGCTAGCCCAGTCCTCAGTATTTATCCAAAAGACATGGAATCAGCATACCACAGTGATACAGCCACGTCATGTTTTATAGCAGAGCAACTCACAATAGCCAAGCTATGGAACCAGCCAAGCCACCCTTCAACAGATGAATGGATAAAGAAAGTGTGGTATATATACACAATGAAGTTTTACACAGCTGTAAAGTAGAATGAAATTATGGTAATTGCTGGTAAATGGTTGGGACCAGAGAATATCATGCTAAGTGAAATAACCCAGACCAAGAAAGTCAAGGGTCAAAAGTTTTCTCTCTCATGCCACATATGATAAGGAAAAATAAGGGTGGGGGAATCCCATGGAAATAGAAAAGAGATCAGTGCAGTAAAGGAAGGAAGTTGAGGGAGAGGAAGAAAGGACAGGGAAAGGAAGGAACAATGGAACAAAATTGATCAACCTATGTTGTCTTCATATAACACAGTGAACTTCACTCATGTTCATCTATTAAGCACTAATTTTAAAATTCAAAATAAATAGAAAGAAGACCACTAGAATACAGGAAAGAAAATGGGGCAGGGAGAAGGGGAGGGAAAGGGGAAGTAATGGGGACTGAAGTGGAGCAACTTATATTCCATGTTTGTATATTATGTCAAAATGAATCTCAATATTACAGATAACTATAATGTAATCAAAACACATACTCAAAAGTTAAAAATTGCATTGATAATACATTGTTATGTTCATTTGTGCACATATTATGCAAGTATGTATTTTAATATTCTTATAACATTTCATGTATAAGACATTTCACAACTTTAAGTAAGGGAAGGAACAAAGCAAAGATTAAGAGCATGGTGGAGTCTGAACTCAAAACAGGGAATATGGACGCAACCTAGGTAGTCAAAGGGATCTCCATGGTAAGCAGATATTTGGGCTGATTCTTAAAGGATGAAAATGAAATAAGTACTTCTGAGATAAACAAAAAGAAAATTCAAAGTAAGAGTTATCACTGTTTTTTGTAGGGCTTGCAGGCTATACTCAGGAAGCTGATCTTTTTTTTTTTTTTAAATAGTCAGAAATCTAAAAATGCTTTTGACATTTTAAGGTGGTTATGTCTTAAATGATAACTAAAGCTACCTTAAACAAAAAGGATGAATTGTTTGCTTATAAGTTTGAAAGGCCAGTGTAATGGTTTCAGGCATAGCATGATCCAAGCATTGTATGGTATCATGAGGATTCCTCTGTATTGATTTCATTCTCAGGCAAGCTTTCCTGTTATGATGAAAAAGGTGACCAACTGCAGCTCCAGGCTTATAACTGAGCAGCAGTGTGACATCTCTTTCATGATTGTTGTGGAATACGTCCAAGGACATATATTCCTCATCCTGACTTGGATCGAGGGCCCTTTCTTGCCTCTAAGGGTAGCCATTACACTGTGACCTTGAAAAATGTGACCCCAAAGTATAAGAGGTGATTCTTCTAGATGAAAATAATAGGAGTTATATCTGTCCATTCAGTGCTGCTATAGCAGAATACTTGAGGTTGGGGAATTTATAACTAATGGAAGTTGAATTGGCTCATGGTTCTGGAGGTTAGCAAATCCAAGATTGAGGAATGAACTCCATGAGGGCCTTCTTGGAATGTTGTAATATGGCAGAAGATACCATATATTTCACATGGAGATTGAGCTTGTAAGACAGAGAAATCAAATGTGTAGCCTCATACCTTTTTTATAATTGGCATTAATTGTGGCCTAATTATCTCTGAAAGGTCCACTTCTCAACACACTTGCATTGGGGATTAAGTTTTCAACACATGGACTTTGGGGGACACATTCACATGAGAGCAGGATTATTCCACAAGACGAAAAAATGTGTCCAGGATGGGCAAAAACTTTTAGGTGTCCCTACAATTTATTTACCTGAGAAATGTTTAAACTCATTGGTGAATGGTGTTTTTTGTTCACCCTATTTTCTTCACCTCTACTGTTACATGTCTTGGGATTCCAAGTCTAACAAATGAATTCTCCCTAACTCTTTGGGTAAAATTAAAATTTCTTGTTCCCTATTTAGTCTTCTCACTTTTGGGCACACCAATATTTGTATCACCTCCATTTGGGTTTTCAGTATGGAGCTTTAGTTCACTTTTGCCACATCTTCATCACTCAATGCCTTTTTGCTTTGGTGTCCCAATAATGGTTTTGAAAATTAAACCTTCAAGCTATTTATTTTCTTTTTGCATTATAAACTATGTGCAATGCATCCATTTGATACCTGGAATAGTAACAGTCTGCTGCTAAGGTTTCCACTACAGGTGCAAGAAAAAAGGGTCCTTAAGTTTTCTGTTTGTCTTGATTGTGTCAGCCAAGATTGATTGAGGGAATACAGGGCATTTTAGTCAACTTTGTCATTGATCTGAACAAAAGATCTGACAAGAGCAATTTTAGAGGAGTTAAAGGTTATTTGGGTCTTCTGGTTTCAGAGATCTCAGTCCATAGATGGTCCATGCCACAGCTTTGTGCCTGAGGTGAGGAAAACACCATGGCAGAAGGGTGTGACCCAGAACACAATAATTGGGAAGCAGAGAGAGAGTTTCCCTCACAGAAGACAAAATATGAGGTCCAAGGACATGGCCCCAGCAACCCATTTCCTCCAACCACACCCTACCTGCCTACAGTTACCACCCAATTAATCCCTAAATTAAGTCAGTCAGCACACTGATTGTGATAAGAATCTCATAACCCATTGTTTCACCTCCAAACTTTCTTACATTATCTCACACAGGAGCTTTCCAGGGACCCTCATAACACAGGGGAAAACCCTAGTGAACCAGGGCAAAGCATGAAAGCGACTTTTGCAACTCAGAAATAACCTTTTCAAACAGCAAAGTGTCTGTGGTACTGCAAAGGATCTAATATTTAGATTTATGTGAGCATAGTCTAGTCAAAAAATTATGTTTACATACTCTCACTCTCACCTTTAAAAGCTTGAAAGTGAGAGCTAAGAAGAAAGAAAGAAGTACAACATGATCCACAAATAAAACCAACAATTAACTGAGAGTTTTAAGACCCATTAGACAAACCAACCTTCACCTCATCACACTTTCGTACCTCTTTAGTTAGTTTTACCAAAGTCCTATTCCCAGTGAGGAGAGGGAATTCAGAAAGGAGGAAAAGTGGTGGGGAGGTAACAAAATTCTGCCACATATATGGTGAAAGCTGACTACAGACATGCTTCTTCCTTTCTAGATAATAGTTTCCAGCCTTTGTAGTAGTCACTCACATGCCATCTGGTTAAACCAAAGTCTTTAGGTCGTGCCAGCAAGTCAAGCATGGTCAATATTTTCAGGCCCTGTTGCCCTGCTTATAGAAAGAAGTTTACCTAAATATAAATTTTATGAAAATACATACTAAAAGAAAAAAACACATACAGATATGGACAATCCAGACAAGTAGTTTCTTTGAAATTATATTTGGAGGCAGAGGTGTAGGCACTTCAGAAAATGTTTCCATTAGACTGGGCCATTTACTCATCCTGGCTACAGGACTACCCATGTAGTATCCAGCCCCATGAAAGTCTGCCCAAAACTCTCTAACCAGATCCTGATACAAGACCCTGAGTCTTGACCCACCTTGCCCTATTCTACATCCTATTTCCTATCTTCCATGTCCATGAACATCTCACCTGGACAATAGGATATTATTTCATCTGTGAAATAAGAACTCCTTTCCTATCAATATGTACACATACAATTTTCCTACCAGAGGTTAACTGTCCATGTCTGGCTTATAGGATTCACGTTCTCCCATGGTACCACCCAGCCAGGGAGCTACCTGATTTTGAATCCTGCTCTGCTAATCATTGACTCTATGGTCTCTATTTCACTTGCTTCCTCAGTTTCCCTGTTTGAAAACAATGGAATAATAATAATAATATCTCCAACCATGATTACAGCTGCTGAGTGAGTAATACTGGTTACTGTACTTAAGACCAGAACTAGAAAAGGAAAACTTCGAGGATAATGACAGACTGAGAAAGGACTGAGCAAAAAAGAAACCTGGAAAGGAGGAATGAAATGGCTACTCCATCACCTGCCTCAGGAAATAGTCAACATGACTTCCGTAAAGCCAGCATCAAAAACCTCAACTCCGCTCACAAAAGGGAAGACAGAGCCACAGAGGGAGAAGCAGAAGACTCCATTAGGAGATACAGAAAACTTCTGTCCATGAAAGAAAGAAAGGAGAGAAAGAAAGAAAGAGAGAGAGAGAGAGAGAGAGAGAGAGAGGGGAGAGAGAGGGGGGGGGGGAGAGAAATAAATAAATTCAGGCAGAAGTCCCTAGCTGTATCTACTGAGATGCTTCCTAGAGAAGGTGGCTGACTTTTTATCAGATGTGTCACTTGGTGAACTAATTGCTGGCAATAATTGTGCAGTAGCAGACAGCTAGGAGTACTATTTATCCATGTCTGTTCTATCTTTCAACTTCAAAACTCCCACTTCCTCCCAGCTCCCAACATCACAGAATGCAACAAATGACACTACTATGGTTAATGATGATGGTCCAATGCAACACAGAGAAGTCAAGTGATCTTTCTAGGTAGGCAAAAGAAAATACAAATTCGTGGAGCAATGAGATTTGTGTGCATATCCTCACACATCATTTTAATTCACAAGTGGATACATGGAACTAGATTACACATTATCCTCCTTCAGGAAAGAGCAGAATCTGCAGTGGAACATGGAGGAATAAAGTCAATTAAAAGATCCCAGAAAGGGGATGAGTTCTCTGGTGTCCCCATTAATTTGTTTCCATATTGGAAATAATCAAGTCTCTTTGTGATATCAGAAAAAAACCAAAAACACCCTGGACTCAATTGTGAATAAAAAAACAAGAGGCTTCCATCATGTTTGGCTCCCCTTCCAGTTCAGGAACCTACTTGTAGCATCACATCTTTATCTGACCATCTTGACTTCTACCTCTCCTGTCATTCATCACAGGAAACTGACACTTAGTTGTCATCACATCCTTAAGTTCCTTAACCTTGGATATCTACAACTTGTTGATCTGCTCCATCCTGTGATGATTTCTACTCTACCTGTATGGTTAATGTGATTTATCAAATCACCTATGTTCTCTTCATAGTTACCTCTTAGTCTCTTCAGCTTTATCTTCTTCTTGACCTTTTGCTCATGTGCCCTGCTCATTTCTCATGTCCTAAACCAATACACCCCTCCCATTTCCCTGAATCCATCTCCAAGCTCCCTACCAAGAGAACCACAGTCATGATAATAGGCTACTTTACCTGTTATCATTTCCAGTTCCACCTAGATCTGTACTTCTTCTAATCCATTTCCTTGACTCAGGTCAATTGCTTTTCATATTTCTATAGCATCATTTTTCTTACTTCACCAAATTTAACATGTATAATAGCTAGTCAAGGAGCTTTGTAAAATACATATTTCTGGGCTCCATTTCAAGAGAGTTCTATAAGTAGTTCTTGGGTGGAGTCTACAAATTTGTAGACAAGAATCCATGGTGAGTTTCCAGGGATTATCAATGAAAATGGTCCACAAGGGTTTTAGTCAGCTTTTTTGCCGCTGTGACTAAAAGGACTCAACCAATTGTAGAGGAGGAAAAGTTTACTTCATGGTTTTAGAGGTCTTGTTCCATAGAAGGCTGGCTCCACTTCTCAGGGCTTGAGGTGAGGCAGAACATTGTAGTGGAAGAACGTGGCAGAGGAAGCGGCTCACATGGTGATCAGGAAGCAGAGAGAGAGAGAGAGATTCCACTGTCCAGATACAAAATATATACCCCAGAGCCACACCCTCAATGAACCACTTCCTCCAGGCACATCCCACCTGCCTATGGTCACCACTCAGTTAATCCCATTAGGGATTAATCCACTGATTAGGTTAAGGGTATAGCTCAATCACTTCTCCAAACCTTCTTGCCTTACTTCACACATGAGCTTTTGAGGGACACCTCACATCTAAACCACGACAAGAGGTCACATTTTTAGTAACAAGAATATCAAACTCCTGGCATACAGTACATTTTCATTAAATAATTGTATTTGAAATACCTCAATTCTTTCCTTTCCCCACTTCAATAGACCTCTTCTACTTGGCAATAACAACAAAAACTACTGAAGATATGGACTCTACTATTTTCTTTTTCCCCTAAATTTATGCTTTTATTCATCCCTAACCCTCCTCTTCACATGTGAGAGGAAGAACTAGTGACTTGGTTGCTGGCTTCATATAAGATAGATGAGAGAGATGGGAGTTTTTCAGATGCAACCCTGGGGTCAGGAGATCAGCTGACTTAGACTGTCATCTGCCCTCCACACTTCCAGGAAATGTAAGCAGGAAAGATGAAGGACTGCCTCCTGGAAAGACCCAGAAGCCTGGCCATTTTCCTCTTGACTGTCGACAGTAGGAATGTACAATCTAAAAGGAATTAGAGCAGGATTCTGGAGCCAGGCTTTCAAGTTCCATCATTGTCTCACTACATGGCCTTTGGAAATCAGTTATCTATTTCTCCTACAAGCAATTTTAGTGAGTATTGCAGGTACAAATCATTGACCACAATTTAGCAATGCAAGAAATATAACTTCCTTTATTTTGCTCCACCATTAAAAGTTCCCGTCCTACCAGCAGGGAAATGCTCAACCTTGATCTTTTCAAGGCATCCCTTCTCTTTTCCCAAAGCCATTTATTTTTTTTTTCTAGGGACTCACAAAATTCTAAGGTTACTGCTGAGGACTTTTGCTTCTGATTAGTCAGGATCCGTCCAGGTTGATATCTGCTGAGATGCCTACTTCCTTCTGGTCTTTCCTTGTACAATCATGCATGTGTTTCTGAGTGATGCCTCATTCCTGAAAGCAAGACCTCCTGGAGTTTGTCCCTATCTGAGCTATTTGCATGTCTTTCTTGAGTATCCAAGAGCTAGTCTGCTGTTTCCTGACTTGATATGGCCATAAGAAACTTTGTGAGGATCTTCAAGAACTTCCTTGCTACTGTTCACTCTCCAGTTAAACACTTCTGTTCTTGCCCCTTGTTGGGACATGAATACCCACGGAGGCTGCCTGTGGTCCATCACCTTGAACACACAAAGGTGCCATTTTTATTCCAGCCTTCCAACTTCCCAGGGCTCTGAGAATCAGAGACACAAATTTATTTGCTTACAAATTTACTAAAGCGATTTGCTTTTGAAAATTAGAAGTCTAAGCTCTTTAATAAACCACTAGCCTTTTCCTCCTTTTCCTTTTAACCTCTGTTCTCTCAGTCAATAAGTGCCATGCAGAAAGAGGCCACTGGGTACAAAGAAGTTGCAGGGAAATATCAGCTGCTATTTCAAAACCTCACAATCATGTGGATAAAGTGGGATAAATTATTTTTAGACTCACTATGAGGATTAAATGCCAAAACACAGGTTAAGTTCCTAGTAGTATTTGATTTAAAATAGAATTAGAAAAATCTAAGTCCCCATTCCTTAGTTTCTCCTATCTTTCTCACCAATTTTTTTTTCTCCATGACTTTTCTTCCTATGCCTTTACTTTAAATCTAGTGGCTCCTTAATTCTTATATACTCATCTCTGAAGACATTTTTATAATCTTCTTGAACACCCCACAAACTCCTGTCACTCATCATATCAAAAACTGTACCCATGTCATTCCCCAAATCTCTCCCTCTTCTTGAATTTCCTGTGTTGGTACTAGCACAACATTCACAACTTTTCTTAAGACAGATACCCAAGTATCATTCTTGACATCTTCCTCCCATGACATTACCTCCAAGTAGTACATTCTCAGTTGATAAATATTTCTCCATCTGACCTTGCCATCTTTTCTCTCCACTGGCCTAGCCATGTTCCTTAACACATCATACTTCATGTCTTATCCTCTGAACTACTGGTCTCCTATCTTTCTTTTCCTGGCTGTCCTCTGATCATCCACTAACAATATCCTTTTCTAAAACTTTGATGTGATTATGTCACCCTCACAACTTAGATATTTACAATAGTGCTACATTTTCTACAGGTGATGGTATTCAAAGGACTGGACCTGCTAGCACTAACCTTCCATCCGTCTTTTCTCCTTTTCCTCTTTCTCCAATTGTCCTATGAAATGCTCAGTAGTGGTATTATCAAAATGTACTTGAGGGCATGAGCAACTTTGATGTGATGCAAGAATTTCTGTTACAATTAAAAAATAAGAGTTTAGAATACATAGATGTACAAACTCCTTTAATAACATCACTTTGAAAGGGGATGAAAGGAAAAAAGGAAGGCTATCTATATCCTAGCCACATCATTCTGGAATTTATTGATAGGATAGTGCTTAAAACCTAGGTGTCCCAAAGGAGAAGGAAGAGGATGAGTGGGAGAAGGAAAAGAAGAAAAATTCAATGGATGAATGAAAGGCTGTACCTTTGAAGGCTTTGCTGGGACACTCTTACTGAATGATAATCACGTGATTCCACTGTCCTAGGCACACTGCTATTGGGAATGTCCTTTAGCCATCCAAGCTGACATGCTTTTCACCTGACACAATCATACTTGTTTTCAAGCTCAAATGAAATGTCAGCTCCTCTGTTAAGCCTTTATTGATATTGTCAATCATTTCTCTCTTCCCAGAGATATTAATCATTTCCTTTTTTTGTACTTTCACCCACTTTGTAAATGAAGTTTCCAAATGCTTTGGTACAATAGATCTGTTATTTGGTCTATTATTGTTATCTTATTCTTCCAACACAAGTGAGCTCCTTGAGTAGCACATCTTCATCTTCTCTTCCAAGGCATGCTATGAATTTTCATTTGCTTTATTTTGGTGGAGAAACTGAAGGCAAGAAAACTTAGAGCTGTTAAGACAATCACACACTTGAACCCGTATGCCTAATTTTCAATTTTAGCTAAAAAATAATGATTGACCTTTTCAAGATGGCAGAATCATCTTGACATAACAATGCTTCCTTCCTCCTGTTTAATCATCTATCCTAGACTCAGAGAGAATTGAGCTTCTTGTCCCTCAGGGGCTTCTCAGATGACAGCTGACTGCAAATCCATGGATTTCTTTTTCAATTTTTTTTCTTTTGCCTTCGAACCTACCTTTGAAGACCTTCTATTCAAACCGAAGCAGTTATGAAGAATAAGTAACAGGAGTATTGGGAGATTGGACCCAGAAGGTAAGGGAAATCTCATCCTCCTATAACAGAGGGCTTTATAATACAGTGGGAAATACATTATAGTTCATGAGGAATAACAACTGCTTCCTTTCCCAGTGAACAATTGAAGTATATGGTACAATTTTTGAAGGCAAATACATTTCCCCACCTATCTCCTCCAAAGGCAGAGAAAAACACTTCTCATCAGCAAATTTCCATACTCTAATTACTTTACCCTGTTGTTTCACTATAAACCTTTGGTTTCCATTTATGTCCCTCCAGGGGAAAGAAGATACTCCAGAGACTTTGGAAATCAATATATTAAGATATTTATCCTGAGGGACTCAACTGAAAGGTTGTTGTGACATCCCCAAGGTACCCCAGTCCCCAGAGAAACATTACCCACAGTCCAGCTGATTTCACCCCAAAATGCAGAAGCTAATTATTGAAGTCACAGCCTTCTTGATTTAAGATGGACAGCTAGAAACTTGACCATCACTTTCCACCTGCCACAGTGTCAATCATTTGGAGGAATAAACCATTTTTACGTCAATCAAAAAATCATGGGAGATGTTATAACCTGTTATGATGCATTACCCTTTGACCACTGTGACTCAAAGTCTCCAATATTAAAGAGCATGTGCCAGAGACAATTAGAAGCTAATCTTAATTGCATTCACATATAAATGAATCACTTAGCAGTAGAGTGTTGGTATTGTCTGGAAAGATAACTGAGGAGTCCATCTTCCCTGGTACCACCATTAGCACCACTATTAATCAAACATAGTCGGTTGCGATTCAAAGCTACTGCCCTAACACTGCAAATATTTAATACGATTACTGTTACCCTGTATTAATGTCCTGCTACCAGGGTTAACAAGACCAGTATAGCAAACTGACTAATTTTCAATGCACCTAGCACCCCTTGGTGAAGGAGATGGATTTTCCAGGAAACAGCCATTGTGGGAAACAGCAATATATAGGGCCAAAGCTGGCCTTACACAGTTTAGTGGTTACAAAAATGTCTCCCCCTACCCCTGGTGAGTTACGGCTCACTGAGGTATGACACTGAATCACCTTATCTCGCCCAGTAACTGTTCTGTTGTGCCTGGCTCAGGGGCATTCATCTGAGTGACACCAACCTCAAAATCGGAATTTGGGCTCTAAATCTTGAGCGTGTGATATTTTTCTTTATGGGCCAGATTTCAGAGAGTCCAAAAGAGGAGGGAGAATCACCAACACACCTGGCTTGCACTTATTCACAACTCATCTTAGCCATTGCAGCAACCTGTCCTTAGAATGACCTTAAAGAAAGGGAGAGCTAAAGGGAATAGCTACAAAAATGAGAACGGCTGAGGAGTAAATAAAACAACAGGAAGGCAGGCAGGGGCCGCAGTGCCCAGACTGAACCAGAATAAAACAAATTCATTATACTGTAAATTGCTCCCACTATATGGGAGTCTATTACAGGGAGTGCGTGGGAACCGGGACGGGGATGGTGGATTCCTACTGTTATCCAGAGTCCATTGATCACTTCAAAATCCCCAGGGCCAGAGAAAGCTAACTCATGATGGATTGCTCATAGTTGTGGAGGGTGAGTAGAAAGTAGGTAAATTAAATCCCCAGATAGCCCTGTCCAGAGTATGAAGTACATTATAGGTCTTTCTTCTGCATTCAGGCTGTGAATACTGAGGATAATTTGCCATCTTGAGGGTCCAATACAGGACCAGCCAGAAAGTTGAGTTGCTTAGTGTATTTCTTTGTCTTCAAAAAGATTGTCTTGAATCTTACAGTACTTAGTACATTGTCTCACAGAGTAAAGACTCAATATCAGGAACTTGGTGGCTGGATTACCACTGCCACCATTTAAGCTTCCCTCCTCCACCACGGGTGTATAATCCACATTACTAGATATCCAAGTTTTCTAATTCTCATATCACTGCTGCTTGCCTTCTCTCATTCATTCATTGAATGAATATCTATTGAGAAGTCCCTATGTGCTAGGTACTCTCAATCAGTGGTCTGGAGTCTGGTAAAAGCTTTGGCATTAGATGAACCTTAGTTTAAGTTCGGCTCTGTGATGCTAAGTCAGTTCATTAAAGTCTCTGAGCTTTGGCTTCTGCTCTGCAAAATAAGCAAAATGATAACATCTACCTCGGGTTATTACTGTAAGGATTACTGTAAGAGGGTTTCAAAGCTATATATTTAGCACAGAGAGTTGTAGGTGGTAAGCTCCATAAATATAGTGACCTCAAGTTCCAGCCTAAACCCAGGTATCACTGTGAACTTTATACTGGCTTAGGTAACCTTTGTGAATTTTCTCATCCTTTGAGCTCAACTATATTTGTAATAGGTTCTTCAAGTTTAGTTCTTGACATTTTTGTATTTACTTGGTAGACTTTCTTCCTAAGCCTATTGCTCCCTGAATCCGTATTTTGGGGCTTTTGCTCACAGAAAGACATCATTGCAAAGAAGTCAAGGATGGGAGAAAATTATGAGCAACAGACTACATCTAGAGGAGGATCAGTGTAGGAAAAAGGTTATCTTCACAAATGTAGAGTAAGTCTTGAACGGAGATGAATGGAATTCTTGTAGGGGAAACCGAGATGGACTAAGGAAGGTGAGGAATGGTTTAGTAACTGATGGTTATTCCAAAGAGGGTGGTGCATGTTATTTTGTGTGGAAATCCTCCTGGGCATAGGTATTCATTATGGGAAGTTATGTTGAGGACAGTGGTTCACAACACCTGAACTGATAAACAGGAGGTTCCCAGTGTGAATTACCAGGCACTCAACCTAAGTTGGAGACCATCATCAGTGGTTTGTCTTGTATCTTCATCTCTAATCTTTAACTCTTGTTGGCTATAAGCAACTCTGAGTCCATAGGACAGAATATCCCATAGTGACTTCACCTGCAAACATCCTGAGTCCCTTGGCACATCCAGAAGAGTAGTCATGGATTGGGACCCAAGAATATAATTCTAAAGAATGGACTCATGAGCAATAAGACATGAGAAGGATGCAGTCATGATTTTCTGAATCTCAGTGTGACCTTTCATAAAGCAGGGTTATTAACAACCTTAGACTCTGAATGAAGTTTTATGAAGATGTGCTTTTGAGAGTGTTTTTAAAAGGGCTATTATATTTCTTTATTCTTAAAAAGAGCTGTGAATTTTTGTTTCTCTGCTTTGATCTGAGGGTTGATGTGCTATAGTTGATGCTCCCTTGACATCCACAGGACGTTCCCATGGGGATAGTAGAAAGGAAGGACAGAGAACATGGGCAAAAGGGCTCCATCCTGTTTTAGTAATCCTTTTTTAAAAAACGTTATTTGAAATAAGGTTTTACTCTTTAAAAGTTGGGGGGAAGTCAGAAAAATAAAATAGAGTGAAACCAGTCAATGTAGATTTTTTTTTTTTTTAGCAGCCAGGCATCTTTTAATATGGTAGCCACTGTCCACTTGGTGGCTGTGACCTTAGCTTTGTGCTGCAACCACCTGGTGTATTTCACATTTTCTTGAATTTCCTAACTGAGGACTCCAGTTTTCACTTTCCTATTCTCATTCATGTTATACCTGTTTAATTTTCTCTAATTTCTGGCACAACCTGGACTCTTTTCAAGCGTAAGTCTATTTCTCCACACTAGCTTGAATGCCTCAGATCTCCTTAGGTAACAGTTTCCAATTCACTCCAGCCCCAGCTCTCTCCAGGTCTGACTCCTATTACACAGATGAAATGTACAGTGGGCCCTCTTGGACTCTGAGTCCTATAAGCAAGACTTAGGTGTCTACTGTGCTTTAGAAAATATGACTAATGCATAGATATAATCCTTTAAATCTCTACACACATTCATCATACCTTCTAAAACCCAGAGGGCACCAACCTCTGATTGCAGCCCATTGCATGCACATGCATTGCAGGCTACATGAAAATCTCCACAACTTTGATTTGAATAGTGCAGAAAATGAAAAAATATTCACAAAAAATTAAAATTGGTCAGATGCACTGTGGAATATTTATTCAAGGTAACAGTGGACCATCTGAGTGATAATTTATGAAAACATATTACATGTTGTATGAAAAATTTATTTATGATTAAATCCTAAATGAAAAGAAAGTAAAATTCAATTATGCAATAGGTTCCTGAGACATGAACAATTAATAAGCAAGGTATTTCAGATGCTGCAGATCTTTATGACTGTCTAGCCTACTTCTGATGGGTGCAAGATGGCTGCCACAGTTCTAGACATCAAGTCTATGTTCCAGACTGGAATAAAGAGGGAAGAGTAAGGAGAGAAGTGTAGTACCCAAATAAGGAAAACAAAAGCTTCCCCTCGAATCCCACAGTACAATTCTTCTTATGTCCCATAGATCAGTACTATGACACATGAATAGGACTGGCTGGGAAGTAGATAAGGAGAAGGAGGTTGGGAATGGAGATTGGGTCAGCCAATCAATAGTGAGTGTTCCAGTTGGTAACTGAAAAGTCCCTCTGACTTCTGACCTTGAGATAATCTCCCATAGTAATCAGTGAATTGAGTAAGATCAGGATATAAATAGAAATTTCCTTCCTTTCTTCCCTCCTCCTTTCCTTCCCCTTTCCCTCCCTCATTTGTATTGCAAAATCTAAAAATTTCAAGAGCTGCCCTGATGTCACCCAGCCTCACAGAGCCTCAAAGCCCTGGCTGTGAGTTTCCCTATTCTTGGTGGATATGCTTCCCCCTGGTGGGAAAGTCTCCCCATCTGGTTACTTCCCCTGTTAGCTGGACCAGCTGGACCCTATCTGCTTCTTTTCCTGAAAGTCTTCTCCTCCCTGCCAGATTCCAACTTCTTCAAACAAGTCAATCAATCCTCTCAAGTAAACTAAAGGTCACATTAAACTAAGGGTCACCTCACCCTCATCATTGCCTCCCACAGCCTTGCTGGCTCTCTCTGTTCCCAAGTGACTCCCTACATGGTTTATGGTATTCTTCTCCAGACAGGGAGTATATATGACTAATGAACTGCCATCTACATCTGCCTGATGTCAGTCATCTCAAAATGTTTAGGGGAGAGGATGTCTCTCAAAAAATGGGTGAATAGGAGTTGATAAGTTTCCTTCCTTCCTTCCTTCCTTCCTTCCTTCCTTCCTTCCTTCCTTCCTTCCTTCCTTCCTTCCTTCCTCCCTCCCTCCCTCCCTTCCTTTCTTCCTTCCTTCCTTCCTTCCTTCTTCCCTCACTCCTTCCCTTCCAATACTCCCCTCCAGGTTCTTCTCTAGACACCAGCATTACAATTGTGAACTGGACATACCCAGACCTTTCCCTCAGCTAGCCTGTCATCTAGTCACAGATGCTGGTTTTACATTGTGTGCTCACTTCGTCGAGTACTGAAGTAGAGTGCTGTGGGACCCATGCCGGAAGGAATAGGCATGCAATGGTGTGTGTGTGTGTGTGTGTGTGTGTGTGATTCCTACATCAGAGAAGTCTGAGGCAAGTGAGGGGGAAAGACCCTAGGACAGGGATTGGAAAGGTGAGAGTGGAAATGGATTGTCAAGTCCAGTGTGACTGAAGTAGAGAGTGTGATGAGTTTGAGGAAATTGCAGAGAAGTGGCAGGACCAAGAACTGGTTGGAGAAGCTGGAGGGACGGCAGAGGCCAAATCATGGAAAGTCTTCTCAGAAGAGTGCAGAAGGTCAGGCTTTCATGAATGAGCACTGGAATGTTGCTTTCAACAGAACATAGGTGAGTATTTGGGTTTACTGACACCTCTATGGTGGCAGTGTGGAGAACAGGCAGGAAGGGCAAAGGAAAAGATAATGGTTAGGAGGGCTGAGGCAATGGTCTAGGCAGCAAGCATCATGCCTTGGACCAGCAGAATGGCAAAGTTCAGGAGAGAAGTGGGAGGAGTGTCTATGAAGTCCTAGTCCAGCCACTTGGGGAGAGGCATGCATGAGCAACAAGTGATTTTACTCTCGGGGCTTTCTGTTTCTGCCATCCTCAAAAGGGTCAGGGAGGTAAAACTCACCTGCTTACTTAGAAGAAGCGTTCAGTTGCCCAAGACACACACAATGTCCTACAATATTATACTGGGATTTTCTGCAACTACAATGTGAAGGCAGCAGATAATACCAACAGAAACTAACATTCAAACACAAAGCAAAATGTGATTGTACCAAAGATGTCAGAGCACACACCACTCCTGAAACTTCCCTCATTGTCTCAAGACAGGTGCTCAGGTGCAGCTGCACCCAAAATTCATTCAAGGCAGGGGAAAGAGTGAGTGAGAAAGGCTGAGTTAGCATTATGTATCTTAACTTCAGGAAGGAGAGATTCATTATGAAAGACTTTTTCCAAAGACTTCTGCTTATCCCTCATGGACCTACCACCATACATAGGAAGATGGAATGGCAAGTATTGGTTTCCTGGACTTTCTAGAAGCAGGCAGAAAGGGAGAAGGGGTTGGAGTCTGCAGTCAATCAGCTGTGTTTGCCACAATTGCCTTACAAGCCCAGGTTATATTTGAGTAGGGAGGGAGAAGCTGAGGAAGGAAGGATGTAGCAAAGGTCAGCCACAGTCATGAATTTTATGAAAGGTTTGCTGGGAAACTACATTTAAGAAAATATATATGGTGGCTATGATTCCCTCGACAGCACAGCTGAGTGATTTGCAACGTACTTGCTTTTCATGGCCCTCGTTCCAAGTACTGTCACTTGCTTTCATGTCAGACACTTGAGTTGTTTCAAAATCACCAGGCTGGCCCACTATTAAATTATATACACATACACACACATACACACACACTCCTTTAGAAGCCCCCAATGTACGGTAAGGTGTATACTTGCTCTTCTGATGGGTACAGCATCAACTCTATTGATTTGCTTGGGTAAATACGCTTCTTTGTAAGACTAGAATTCAGGGAGATTAAAACCACTCTTTGCCCTAAGATCTAGAGTCTAAATTCCATTAAGGTAGTTTTATACTCATGGTCTCATTTGATTTTCATGGAGATTCTGCAAAAGAGGTTTTAATCACTGGTTTAGGAAACTGACCCATATAAATAAAATGATTTGCTTAAGACCACCTAGAAGAGACTAAGAATTAGCAGAACTTCCTGAGTTCAAATCACAGCTCCTTCTATTGCTGGATGACTTAAAATATTGTTGGGGTAGCAAAAAAGCAAGGCCTTTGAGAATGAAGGAAACCCAACCTTAATAAGCTTAGTTATAATTGTAGCTTTGGAAGATCTGGAAACTGTTCTGTTATCTGTGCTAACAAATCATCCAAAACCTTACTATAAAATATCAACTATTTTATTATGCTCCTGAATTCCATGGTTCAAGAACGCAGATCAGTGGTGATAATGGTGTGTCTGTGTTATGGAGTCTGGGACCTCCCCTGGGAAGAGTTAAGTGGTTATGGGTCACTTCATGGTAGGACCCTGAAATCTTTTGAAGATTGCCACTCACACATCTGGATCCTTAGGCTGACTTCAAGGCTAGGCTCAGGTGGAATCACTGACTTAAACACCCAAGCCTGGCCTCTCAGTGTGACTTGGGCTTCCTCACAAAATGGCAACCTCAGGGTAACTGAACTTTTTATATGGATAGCACAGAGTTCTAAGAGGATGTGTTCTAGGAAACTAAACCCAAAAGAGGTGACCCCCTGTGGTCTGCCTGTGGAAGTCACGCAGTGTCACTTTCATCATACTCTATTGGGTGAGGCAGTCTCAAACCCACGGAGAATCAAGAGAAGGGGATTTCTCTTGAGAAGAAAAGAATTTTCACCCATATTTTAAAATGAATGTAGAGATTAATATATGTTGATTTCCTTTATTTTGCATGGATATTGGGTAGGAGAAATGTGTCATACTTTCCTAATAGAGGTTTTCTTTTTTTTTTTTTTAATCTCTTAATGTATTTATCTGGCCTTAATACTATCATTTACTAGCTGGGTGACCATTGATATCATACTTAATTTCTCTGAGTCCCAGTTTTCATGTCTTTAAAGTAGGGATATTACTGATATCCCATGGAAGCATTGGGCTTCTGTGAGAAGGACATGAGGTAATATATGCAGAAGGCTTAGCAAGGACCTATTCCACATTTATTTAGCACATATATCTGGCACTTACTATGTGCCAGACTCTGCTGCAAGCATTTTGCAAAAATTACCTTATTTACCCTATGACACAGTTATTGCCATTATCAGATAACTGATGAAGAAACCAAAATCAGAGAAAGTGGTGATTCATTCATGGACACAATGCCTATAAGTGGCAGACCAGGACTTGAACTGAGTGATACAGCAATAGAGTCCATGTTCTCAATCACTCTGCCATGATGCCTCTCAGTAGAAGCACAGATGTGAGTGTATAGATTTATAAACAATGTCTTGAGAATCCACAGGTGACAGCAAGGCCCAGGACTTGGGGTTTGTGAAGACTCTGCTCATCTAGACCAGAGGTCCACAAACCATGAATGTGGTCCAAATCCAGCCTCTCACATTCCTCGTGTATTACCCATGGCTGCTCTCGTGCTACCCAAGCAGAGCTGGACAGTTATGAGAAGCCATCTGGCCTGCAAGAGTGAAAATGTTTTCTATTTGGCCCTTTACAGGAAAAATATGCCGAGCCGTGTTTAAAACTTTACCCACAACCACCCATTTCCCTGCGTTTCTTGGAAATGCAAATATGTTCTGATTAAAACCTTCATTTGACAAGAGCTTATTGTGTTCCTGATATATGGCAGTCACAGTCCCAAGAGTACCTGGTAAGGAAGACGCACAAGGTCTTTGCTCTCATGGAGTTATGTTCTGGTTGAAAGAAACAAAACCATAAAATAATAAACCAAATCAAGAATGACATAGATTGCAGTGACGGCTTTGAAGGAAATAAAGAGGATAACAAGTAACTGAGGTTAGAAGGTGTATTTCTTATAAATAAAAGGCATTTTAGTTGGGAATTCTATTGTTCCAACTAAAAGCATTCTGATAAGAATGTATGTGAGGAGGAGAAAGTATGAAATTGCTGTCTCGCAGAGTGAGGGAGAGCTTTCCAGGAAGTGTGGCAGGAGTGCTGGTCGCTGTGGGCACCCACATGGGACACAGTGGTGAGAGAGTGAAGCTCGTCAGCCAGACTGCATGATTTTTCTCTTCGCAATGTGATATAACTTGGAAAATGGATAATGAGTTTAACAAAAATTTTTAGAGGATAGCGAGAAGTAGAAACAAGGTGAGAGGTGAAGTACACAATTAGCCCGGAAACAGATTGTTTGGGGCTCTCACTATATTAAAACTGTGCATTTGAATGCCTTCACCTGGTGCAGAAGCAATTCGGTTCATCTCGTCTGTACAAGTTCTTGCTGTCCTCTATCTGGTAGAACTTTCCTTTAGTTTCCTTCCTGACCCCGTAAGCATTTGAGATTGCAAAATTTGACTTGTAGCAAGACAGGATGGGTTCTTACCTGCCTGACGAGAGAATGAAAAGACAGAGAAATCAAGGATTATGAGTGAATGGTAAGATTAATTGAACTGTTGTTATGATAAGGTCAGACAAGAACTAAGGAACTGTTAAAGCAGGAACTGCAAACAGTAGCAAAGTCTTTTCACTATGGTATACTAGAAATCAAGATTCTGAAGGGATGGGCTGTTGTTTATAGATGGAAGAGTATAACATTAGGAGTGGGTGGCACTATACTTTTTCTACATTAAACTATACTTTTTCTACGTTATATCTTTATCTCTATCTGAAACATGCATATGATATGCGACATACACAGAAATTTACACATGCACAAGCTCTGAAGTGACTTGAAGAATTCATCTGCATTCAAATTTAAGAAAATGTCTCCACACAATGAAGGCATACTTTTAATAGATTTTCTAGATATGTAATGTAAAGAGTTATTAGGAAATTGACCAAAAGCAATCAGTCAAGGGCAAGCCTGGACTAGAAGACCTAGAAGATAGGGATTATTATTATTATTATTATTTTTATAAAATTCCTTCTTCTCTATGTCTATATTAAGATGTATTAAAAAAAATCCTCAGCATAAATAGAATACAGAGGATGTGCAAATTTCAAAGTAATTGCAGTTTTAAACAAACAAACAAACAATCAAATTTCAGTGAGCAATCTTTCACACTCTCTTTAGGCAGTTGTGAGGTCAGCTGGCAGTCGAAATGAAATGAACTAACAGAGGTGTCCTGACTGGATGTCATCAGTGGTACACCCTGGGTTCAGTCCCCAGTACCACAAGAGGTAAGAAAATCAGTAAAAATAAAGAAGCCACTCATTATATAAGCAATTGTTAGAATGTAAAGAGTACTATGAAAGTTGGCAAGGTGATGGGAAGGCTAAACAAGAAAACATGAGATAAAGGACATTTAATAAGGTACAAGTATGAAGGTGACCATCAGAACAAAACTTACAATACTTCTTAATACTTTCTTAGTATTAAGGAAAAAGGAATTAAAGAAAAACAAATTTAAAAATTTAAAAATATACATCAAGTAAAGAAATATGGCAACTAGAATATAAGCAATTATAAAATATTATTACAGGGTTGGAATTAAATATACAGTAACATTGGCAAGTTAGAATTACTTAATTTTATAACAATATTTATTACTTTAAATTCATTACCTACTGAAATGAACATATTATAAAATATTTTCAAATATTTTACAAACTTTTTACAAATATTTTACAAATATTTTTTTACAAATATTTTCAAAACAAAATAGGGCCCAAGGATATGTTGTATACAATAGTCATACTTAAAGTAATTTGAAGTGATTTTGTTTTTGTGTTTGTTTTAAATAGGTCTGAGTAGCCAAAGGAACACTAGGCAATTCAGGTAATTGGAATTAAAAAGTAAGTATAAAGAAAGCATGCTTATAACAGACCAGGTAGAATTCAACCACCCCCCAAAAATTAAGGAAAGGGAAGTTTTAAAAACTAAACACCACAATTAACAGTATAGCTATGATTCAAATAATAAGGACAACAAGCAACTTTATGAAGCAAAATTCATAGAAGATGCAAGGATGTACTCTAATAGCAGCGTACTTTAACATTTGGTCTCAGTACCAGAACTATCAAGTGGACAAAAAAATACATAAGCATATAGAAGAGCTAAAACATATAATGAACTAGGTAGATCTTATGAATATATATTGAATTTTGCCTCCTGGATGATTTATGTCTCCCCAAAAGATAAAGTCTTAAACCCCACCTCAGAATGTGATCTTATTTGTAAATAGCATTGTTACAGATGTAATTAATTTGGATCAGGTTATACTGGAGTAGAGTCAGTGTTCAATGCATTCTGAATGATCCATTAGAGGCATGCAGGAGAAGATGGTCAGGTGATGCTGGAGAGTGATGCTGGAAGTGGAGATTGGAGTGATCCATCTACCAGCCCAGGGACAACAAAGAGTGTTAGAAGACACCAGAGGCTGGAAGAGTCAAGGAAGGATTTTTCTCCCACAGGGTTCAGAGAGAGAATGGCCTTGCCAACACCTTGATCTCTGAATTCCAGTCTTTGAAACAGTCAGAGAATTGATTTGTTGTTTTAAGCCACCCAGTTTGTAGTAGTTTGTTATAGAAGCCCAAGGAAATTAATACACACCCTGTAATAAAGATTACATTTTAAAAGGTTCAAAGAGAGCACACACACACACACACACACACACACACACACACACACACACTACAAAGAAAACATCAGTATGTTCCACACATTTTCAGTATTTCAGATAACAATCTCTGATCGAAATATATTTGAATGATAAAGTAAATGCCCCCCAAAAGAAAAGAAATCAAATACCTTTTGATTTGATATTGGTATTTTACCTGTTGATAAAATAGCAACAAAAGGAAAAGAAATCATTGTAAATAAATTACCTGGAAGGTTTAAAAAATCATGTTTAGAAACTCTTGGTTGAATGAGGAATTGAATGAAGGAATGAATTAAATTCCAAACTCAAAAATAAAATTAGAAAAACAAAAAAAGTAAGCAAAAATAATTTATAAAGAAAGAACTACTAAAGAGGAAAATACTGAGAATAGAAAGCAGTAGATGCAATTAATAGATCAAACTCCTGTTTCTTGTTGACAAAATTGACAAAATATACTAACCACTAGCTAAGTTAATCCAGGGGGAAAAAGGAAGAAACATCAAACTCTAAACAAATCCAAAAGTTAGCTGAAACAGAAAATTTCCTGGGGAAGTACAGTTAACAAAAGAGCATTTAGACTAATCTCAAAAAAAAAAAAAAAAAATACTAAGAAACTACCACAAAAAAAGGATGAGACCCACAGGTGGCAATATAGATGGGGTTATAGATGGTCACAGAGGCAACTTTTATCATCTCTTTCAAGACCAGATAGTTCCAGTGCTTTCATATTATTCCAGAGTATTGAAAATGAAGGAAAACTTCCAATCTTTACAATGCAATTATAACATGAATAACTAAACATGATAAAAATCAATGCACGTGAAGAAAACTACAGACCAATACCACATACAAATATTGGTACCAAAGAACTAAGTTAAATATTAGCAAATATGATCCAATACTTCGTTGTGTTAAGAAAATAAAACATCATGGCCAAGTGACACTTATTCTAGGAATGCAAATTCAACTCAAGATTAGAAAATCTATTAGTTCATCACACTACATAAAGAAGTCTAGGAAAACAATGTATCTTTACAGATACTGAAGAATCCTCGGGGAAAACTCATCACTCATTCTTGATTAAATAAATCAAGAATTCAGAAACTGATTGATATCTTCTTATCACACACACAAAAATATAAACTCTCATCATAGAACCAAACTCTCTTTTATTGGGAAAACACTAGAGGCATTACAATAACATCAGTAACAAGGCAAGGAATCCCTACATCTCTAGTGCTTCAACATTGCATTAAAGGTATTAGATAGAGCAATAGGACAAGAGAAATCAATTGGACACATAATAGGTAAGGAAGGAGTAAAACTTTCTCAGTTTGCATAAATGTGAAGACACATCTGGAAAGCCCCAGGGAATTAATAATAAAACTTAGAAAAAAATCAGTAAGGTCACAGGATATAGAATTGATATGTAGAAATCAAAAGTCCTTTTTTAACATAAATGTCTTTTAAAAATATTTTTAGTTGTAGATGGACACAATACGTTTACTTTATTTGTTTATTTATTTTTTTTTTTATTTTTACAGACTGCATTTTGGTTCACTGTACACAAATGGGGTACATTTTTTCATTTCTATGATTGTGCATGATGTAGAGTCATACAATTCTTGTAATCATACATGTATATAGGGTAATGATGTCTGTCTCATTCCACCATTTTTCATACCCCCCCATTTTCCTCTGTGTAATCTAAAGCTCCTCCATTCTTCTCTTACTCCCCACACCTCCCCAACTCCCATTATATATCATCATCCACTTAACAGGGAAAACATTCAGCCTTTGGCTTTTTGGGATTGGCTTATTTCACTTAGCATGATATTCTCCAATTCCATCCATTTATCTGCAAATACCATAATATTATTCTGCAGCCACTCTGGAAAGCAGTGTGGTGATTCCTCAGAAAATTTGGAAAGAACCTGTGTTTTGACCCAGTTATCCCACTCCTCAGTTTATACCTAAAGGACTTAAAATCAGAAATACTCAGTAATACAGCCCCATCAATGTTTATAGCAGCTCAATTCACAATAGCTAGATTATGGAACCAACCTAGATTTATTTATTTATATGTGGTGCTAAGGATCAAACACAGTGTCCAGGGGCTGGGGCTGTAGCTCAGTGGTAAAGAACTTGCCTCGCACTTGTGAGGCAATGGGTTGGATCCTCAGCACTACATATAAATAAATAAAATAAAGGTCCATTGACAACTAAAATAAATAAATAAATAAAATCAATAGTCCTTATATATATAAACAATGACAAGTTAGATGACTTTATATTAGAGAAACTCTGTTTACAATAGCAACAAAGAAAATTAAATAGTTAAGAGTAAGCCGGACAAGAAGTGTGCAACACCTTTATAAGAAACGCTTTAAAAATATTCTGAAAGACAAAAAGTAAACATAAGTAAACCAAAAGACATTCCTGGTTCTTGAATTAAAGGCTTAACTTTATACATTTGTCATTGTCCAAACTAATTTTTACATTACTACCCTCCCAATCAAGCACAACTTTACATGAAGCTAGACTATTTTATTTTGAAAACAGAAATGATAGAGTCTTCAGAAGAACAAATATAAAGAAAAATATATGGGGTGGGGGTTGAGGTGGTAAATAGCCTCATTAAAACCTGCCATAAAGGCTTTATCATTGAAAGAGTGCCAGGAAGTCTTATATATAGGCAATCAGGCTAGTGGACTACAATTAAAAAATCCAAAAAATAAACCCAGGGTCACATAGACAGATGTACTTTTTAATAAATAATTCTGAAACAATTAACAATTGGAAAAGATCACTGCCATCCACACCTCACAGCAAATGAAAGAATAAAGTCTAAGGAGTTTATTTGTATCAAAGGTCTGTATCTAAAAAGTTCTATATATGCTACATTTTTTTTTTTTTTGGCATAAGAGAAGATAACAAAATATACATGTTAAGCACAGGAATCATGGGAAATAAAAACCAGAAGTTGGTTTTATAACTTAGAGAATACATCAAGAACTCACTAATCCATAAGACTTTAAATAATAACTTGAATAAAAATGGGGGAGAAGGGGATGTTTTGTCTTATATTTTAAGAAGTAAACATAGGAAAAATGATAGAAAGAGAAAATCACCACAGTAATGATCCTTTTAGGCAAGTCTCATGAATGAATGCCAAAACTGGGAGCTTCAAGAAAAGTGTAATGGCACACAGAATTTTCCTCCAGTCTCAAAGAAACTTCTTAGAATATATGAAGTTGTTCGGGGGAGTAGAGATAACTGGCACTATCACCCTACTGAAATAAACCAGAGTTGGCATCATCAGTCATGAGATACATTTACCAATAAGAATTGGTAAGGAAGATTTTAAGCTTCTGAATTATGCACTGATAAGGATACAACATCATTTTCATGTTATTGTTGTTAAAAATGCATGTCAACTTCCCCACAATAAAATATCTGAAAAATCCAATTGAGGGACATTCTATAAAATAACTGGTCATTACTCTTTAAACATGTCAAGTCATGACAAACAGAAAGAAACTGTTGCAGATCAATGGATACTAAGGAGAAAAAAACATTTAATGTGCTGTATTGGATTAGATCCTTGTTCAGAAAATAGACATGAGTGGGCCAAGTGATGAAATTTTCATAAGATCTATGGTTTAGATGATATTATTGTATCCATACAAATATTTTGAGTTTGCTCATTATATAGTTGATGTTAGTGGAATCTGGGTGTAATTCATTCAGGAATTCTTTGTACTGCTTTTACAATATTCTTGTAAATTTGAAATTACTTCAAAATGAGAAGTTAAAGAACCAAATTTAATAATCTAAGTTTTTTATCATGTTCAGTGACATGCTTAAGTGAGGTATGTGATAGCATTTTTTATTTTTCCTTATGTAATTATGCAAAAAATTGACAGATCTCACCACTGGTTCCTACAGAGGTTTTTAAAAATGTGTAGCAGTGAGGAAAAATAACTGAAATTTACCAACTTTTCAAGCTGAACATATTTGTTTAATCTTATATCCAGATTGATCATTGGCCATTCATTGAGTTTTCCAATTTAATAATGAAATAAATATTTATCTTAACTAGAGAATTTTCTTTAAGTAGTAAACTCATTGTGAACCATTAGGCATAAAAAAAGTTAGCAAAGGCATAAGACAACACCAAAACACTTATTCTAGATTGTTATTGCTGTTGGTTTTTGTTTTGTTTTGTTTCTTCTTTGTTCAATAAGGCAAATGCATAGTTTTCTTCACCTGTGAGCTACCTGTGGACCCCTTTACCTGAGTCAATGGAAGGGTCATAACTACTAAACGCATATGCTCAGCAAATGTTTCTTCTTGAATGCATACTTGCTGTTGTTGCAAGAGTTGAACCAATGTTGGTTCATGAGCCAGATTGGAAATTCCAAAATGTGTTTAAAGAAAATCTCCTCTTTGTGCTTGCCTGAGCCCTTCTGAGCATTCACTTTTCTCCTCCTAAAAACGATCCACACTAGCACTTGCTAGCCCATCACCATAGCTGGATCAATAGTTGTGCTGCATATAAAGTTATGTCTTACAGGATGTCAATATTAACCTTTCAAGTGTGCATCCTTCATGATTTATCCATCAATAGCAGTCCTAAATATGTTTTATATGCTTCAAGCACTTATTTTTACCAGGCAGGGAAACTGACATTTCAAAACTAACTACCTTCCATCAACACACTCTATCTTCTGGAATCAGGGCAACATTTCACCCACTGGGTTGGAACTGAACCATCCAGTACTTACCCCTTAGAGCTCTAAGGCGGCTTTCCTAAAACTTCATGAAGAACAAGTAAGTTTTAGCCTACCACAGCACCTAAGATTTTCTTGAATCCCATGTAAATAAATGCTCAACAAACACTTGCAAATTGACTTCACCATGAATCTAAATGTTACCAATTTTATCATCAATTATTTGATTTTTAAATAGTTATCACTTTTCAGTCACTGGCTACATGGAAGAACTGCCTCAGAGCTTCCTGATTTTATGTAATTTCATTTAATTTTCAGACAAATCTGTAAAGGAAGTTAATGTTATCCCTTCTGATAGATTAAAAAAAAAAAAAGAAAGGAAAATAGGCAATTACTTCTCCAAAGTCACACAGTTGTTACAAATTGGAGAGCTAGTCTTTGCAACTATGCATGATATGAATGTGATAAGCAATTATCACATGATGTACATCAATACCAACCTTGGGCTAATAGAACTTGGAACTTAGGAGATTACCTAGGTGTTTCAAGTCTTTCCTGCCATTACAAACATTATTTTCTATTAATACAACTATTCAAATAACCCAGTTGTCTGAGGGCATTTGGTGCCAGGTTATAAGATGTAAGATAATAAATTTTGTCTGAATCACCATGATGCCTGTATTACTTTCTTATTGCTATGCTACAGATTGCTGCACATTTTGTGCCTTAAAACAAAAGATCAGAGGTCCATCATCGTCTCAGAGGACAGAAGTCAAGGTATGGGCAGGGCTGGTTTCTTGGGAGGCCAGGGGAGAATATGCTTGCTTGTCTTTCTCCGTTTCTAGAGGTCACTAGTCTTCCTCAGCTCATGGTCCCTTCCACATCCCTCAGACCTCTTACTCATGTTGTTAGATATACTACTCCCGCCTTCGGATATAGATCCTAATGATGACATTGGACCTGTCCAGAAAATCCAGGACAAGGTCCTTAACTTAATCACATTGGCCAGCTCCCTCTTACGATGGTAGATAACATAATATAAATGTTCGAGGCTTAGAATGCAATCGTATTTGCAGTATCTTTATTCAGCCTACCATAATAGTACAATGATACAATTTCAAGATGAATTGACACACTGGCACACCAAAATGCAAATTTCCAAAGCCAAGAACTAAGCTGGATTTCATGACTCTTGAAACCCCTCAAGAACGCTAAGAGCTTAAAACAGTCAACAGTGGATTTTGAGAGCAGCATTTGTTTGATGAAAGTTGGGCTGAGTCCTTTCGGGGGTTGGGGGGAGAGGAACCTATTGCTCCATTCTGTCTTTCAGGAATCAGGTTATTTGGAGGTTGATATCTGTCCCTTGGTGTTTGATCACTGCTGGACCCTTGTCTGAAGAATCTCAACAAAGGGCTCTGGCTGCTTGCCTGAGCAGCAGGGTTAGGGAAAAGGAGGACTCTTCCTTTAAAACTAACCCTAAAACCAAAATATCCTCTCTAGGAGATAAAGAAAGTCTCTGGCCATAGAAAAATTCCACCCTTGAGTACAACCTGGCAGGGTTACAGGACCAAAGACAAAGTTCCATGAGGAGCAGTTCTCCAAAAATCTCAGGCTCCAAAGAGGACTGGAAGAAGACATGGACTTCTCACCACATGGTATTACAGTCAGTTGAATAAGAGGAAGCATAAAGCAAAAATACCTGTATGAGAAGTCATTTCCTTAAACTTTAGCAGAACTCACACAATGCCAACCTGCAATGATATTCTTCCAACAATAACCCTGGTGGTCTCTTTCTCCTCTTCCTGGCTCCACCTGGGTGGAGCTAGTGAGTAGAGAGGGTGGTGAGCAGGAAAGAGTGAGCAGGTCAACTGCAACTGCCTCCCCAGTGGATTTTCTGGTTTCCGGCTACTCTGGTGTGGCAGGGCATATTTAATTATCTAATTGAGACTGCATTTGAAACCTAAAGTGACTGTGCATTTTTCGATGCCCTAAGAATCAGCAGAGGAGCCTATTGCTGTTTTATATAGTACCAGAGGAAATTCTGCCCCATCAAATACATTTTTAAAAATGGGAGCTGATTTTATGTGGGGGATGGGGAAGAGCAGAAGGAAGGAATTCAGTCCTGAGAGTGAGAAACTAGTGCAAAGGCTGGAACAAAGCTGGGCAAAGGAACACTGGACCAGAACAGAGAAAATAGCAGGGCTTTGGGCAGAAGAATAGGTTAGGTGGAGGGAGGAGGTGGAAGATTTAGCGCACAACCAGTTTCCTTTCAGGACAGTTGCTGAATTCTGGGACTCTGCAGGGTCCTTTACTAAAAGCCCAGGTGACAAGTCTTTGAAAAGGAGAGGAAAGTTCTTGGCAAACTTGGGAGAGAAAGATTAGAATTCAGGATAAGCCAGTGGAAAGTGCCCAGGTTCTTGGTTGAAAATCATGGAACCACAGGAGTAAACCTGGGGACTGCATCTTACCAGGGCTTCAAAGAGTCCTACATATTTTTGGTGGGGAAGGGCGGTATTGGGGGTTGAACTCAGGGGTGCTCAACCACTGAGCCACATCCTCAGCCCAATTTGTATTTTATTTAGAGACAGGGTCTCACTGAGTTGCTTAGTGCCTCACTATTGCTGAGGCTGGCTTTGAACCCACAAACCTCCTGCCTCCTGAGCTGCTGGGATTACAGGCAGGGCACCACCAGGCCCAGTCAGTCTGAGATTTGAGATAAAAGGATCAGTTTTGTTTCTGCCCTGCGAAAAATAAAATAAAACGAAAGGAATCATTCTGCTGAAGATTTGCATCTCTACATTATTATTATTGCATATTTATAAGATAAATAAATTTTTAGAATTAATGAACATGTAAAAAGATGCTCAATGTCACTGGTCATCAGAGCGATGCAGAGTGAAAACATCATGAAATATTATCATACACCCATGTGAATGGCTAACCTGAAAACAACCTGCAGTAACAGGTGTTGAAGAGAACAAAGAACAACCGAAGTGCATCTGGGGATTTCCTGAAACTCTGTAACTGATGGGATAGTTGAGTTATCCTTGCAGAGGACACTATTATTTGAAGATTTCCGGAGTAGGTTTTATGGAGATGAGAATGCAATATTTGGAAAACCATTTGGAATTATCCACTGCAGCTAAAGATACATAGATACTATAACCCAGTATTTCTACTCACTGATAAATACCCAGTGGAAATGAAAGTTTATACCATCACAATAAATCACAAGAATAACCACAGCAGCTGTCTTGATAACACCACCAAAGTGGAAGCAACCTCTGGGTCCATCAGATTAGTATAGTAAACAATGTGCAGGAAATTCAGACTGTTGGAATAATAAACATGTTGGGAGAAAAACAGAACTACTGATACAGAGGACAACATGAGTGAGTAAGATTAAATACAAAAGAATACATCAAATTCTATTTCATCTAAATGGAATTTCAAAACTGAAAAACTGTAAAGATGAGAGGCTGAAGCTGGGCTGTGACTTAGTGGCAGAGCCCTTGCCTGGCACGTGTGAGGCCCTGGGTTCGATCTTCAGCCCCACGTAAAAATAATAAATAAGATAAAGGTATTGTGTCCATCTACAGCTTAAAAAAAAAAAAATATATATATATATATATACATGTACATATATATAAAACTGTAGAGATAAAAAGGCAAAATAGTAGTTCTCTCTAAGGGGCTAATGACTTAGAGGAAATGTAAGTAGGAAGTACTCTATCTATTAAAGAGGCGGTTATGTGGTCATTGTATATTTGGAATAATTCCTCAAATTGTAGACATAAGATTTTTGTGTTTTGTGTATGTGTTATACTTCAATTTAAAAAGTACAGGCTAATAGATATGGAGAATAAAAATTTCCCAAATAGTGAAACCTGGGGATAAGAAAAGGGAATAAAAATGAAGGTCATGCATGACAGCTTTCACCTCCCAATACGAATGTTTTCCAGATGCTGGTTGCAGGCAAAGAGGTTGTTTTAACAGCCTCGAAAGAAAACAGTCTCTAGGAGGCGTTATCTCCTCTAAAGCAAGATCCTTTTAAAGCACTGTCCACAGACCTTGACCAAAAGGGTCCACATTCCTGACTGTCCTAGCAAAACTGACATAAGTTCACTAGAACACCCCTCAAAATAACCTATATAAGCCCAGTCCCTTTCTTTGTTAAGCGACTCATTTTCCACTAAGAGAGTGGGTCCACGGGTACCATTTCATCCCCCTGAATAAAGAGCTGAGATGACAAGTGAGGTTTGCATCCTGCCCGGTCTTTTTGTGCTAACACTGGCCATATAAGATGACTGGACTATATAACAAAGCACAAAGAAAAAAGAAACTCACCAATCATTATTTAAAAGACTTTAAGATAAATGTGATTAATTTATTCAGGACAGTAGAGATAAAGGTGGGAAAAATCAATTTAAAGAAAACTTCACTAGAGAATCAAAATACACATTTAAGTAGAAGTCACATAATTTAAAAATACAATGTCTGAATTTAGCTTTTAGCTCCCAGGAAGGAATTGATTCTTTACAAGCTTTCTCATTATTAATAAATCTAAAAACACAAAACAAGCAAAGTTTATAAGGCAGGAAACCATAGTGGGTATCAAACTGTGATCCCTGCGGAAGAGAAACTGAAGTGCAACCTTCTCAGTAATGACCGTCCTAGATCTCTGCTCAGGACAATTTTCAGATCATGGTACAGCAAGGTGAAGTCAGCAAAGCAGAGTTTAACAATCATGCTGAATGGAAAAAATAGAGACCAGAGTTTAGGGAATTGAAAAGTATGGAATCTGATGATGGGAATGAAAAAGGAGGAAGCTGTGCAGACAGAAGAGCACACGTGGGAGTTCTCTGGAAGCCTGCAACACAGGCTGGGCTCTACTTGCACAGGACGAGATCACCTGAAGGTTTCCAAAGAGCACATCTTTTGAGAGGCGCACAGAGAAGGGAACCAAAGGTCAAGCAGTGCTAGGGAGCAGTGGGCGTTTTGCCGGCTTTCACGGAGAGCTCTCCATGACTCTGTTGGCATCCTAAGCATCTGGATAGGTACTAGAAAGAATAAGGACCCATTCCAGAAAGACTATTCTATAATCTTAAGAAAGTGGAGAACCAAGACCTGACAAAATTCGTAGAGGACGGGGTTTAGAAGGTTAGGCTTTCCAAGTTAAAACAAAACAAAACAAACAAAAAACCTTAAAAAAATACTTAAGAATTTTCACAGGAATGGTCTAACATGGTATAAAACCAAGCCTACGCAAATTCAACATCAATCCATAATTAAACTGCTTATCTGAACAAAAATAAACTATTTTCAGAGGCATATAATAAAGTCTACAGTCTCTAAAATGCACCCTCAACAATATCCAGTGGATATTGAACTACCTATAATACCTGAAAATAAATAAGAAAAATGTAACCCACAATCAAGGCAGAAGTAGTCAATAGAGACAAACTAGTTTGGCCCAAATGTTAGATTTAGCAGGTGAAAACTGCAAAGTAGCTATTAAAAATAGTCGAAGATCTAAAGGATGTTCAAGAATACACCCAGAGCTGGACAGAGTGGCACTTAATTCCAGTGTCTTGGGAGGCTGAGATGAGAGGATCGCAAGTTCAAAGCCAACCTCAGCAAAAAAGCAAGACACTAAGCAACTCAGTGAGACCCTGTCTCTAAACAAAATACAAAATAGGGCTGGGGGTGTGGTTCAGTGATCGAGTGCCCTTGAGTTCAATCCCTGGTACTCCTCCCCGCCAAAAAAGAATATGTCCAGAGAACGTGTTACAGGAACTAAAGGAAAATATAGTCTTAGTAAGTGGATAGATAAGAAGTCTATTCAAAGAAATGGAAACTATGAGAAAGAATGAAAATTGAAATTATAAAAAAATACATAAACGGAAGGAAAAATTGTTGTGCTTAGCAACAAATTGATGAGATCAGATGAACACGACAAAGAAAACAGATAAATAAACCTTATCCAAACTTAGAAAAAAGAGTCATGGAACATAGGACAGTATATATGGTACATGTGGAAAAATATTAAACAGCCCAAAATAAGTATAATAGGAATTTCAGAGGTAGGAGACAGTGATGATGAAGCAGAAAAATGTTTTGAAGATTTAATAGCCAAAATTTCCCAATATTTACAAACAACATTATATTTAAGGATATTTACAAACAACATTATATTTAAGGATTCAAGAAGCTCAAAAAGCCTAAGGCAGAATGAACATACACAGACACCATATCTAATCACAACACAGAGAGAATACCAAAAAACAAGATTTTCAAGAGAAAATATTGAAAGCATATAGAAAAAAAAAAACAGTTTATACAGGAGAAAAATAATATTAATTTAAATGAAGAGTAGAAGACAACAGAATAACAGCTTTAACCAAAAATATTATCGATCAAAAGTATCCTTCAGCTGAGGCAGGAGTATACCAAGTTCAAAGGCAGGCTCAGAAATTTAGTCAGTCCCTGAGCAACTTAGTGAGAGTCTGTCTCAAAATAAAAAATAAAAATAAAAAAAAGTAGAAAGAAAGAAAAAAAATAGAGCTTCAAAAATAAGAAAAAGATTATTTAATAAACAAAACCTGAGTTTTTCAACAACACATCTGCACTATAATAATTGCCAAAGGATGTGATGTAGACTAAAGAAAAATGATACTACACTGAATCTCAGACCTATAGGTATCTATAAGAAATAACTAATTTTTATTTAAAAAAATAACACAAGATGTTTATCTATTGCAGTGTCTGCTAAAGCATTATATTGCTGTAGCTATATAATTGCTTTAGCTATATAATATAACATGCTTAATATCCAACAATTTTGTAATTTGATTTTATTGTGTATTTATTAAATAAAAATCTATAAATGTGTTAGAAACAAAATCGAAGATCTATATAAAATAAAGTGCTCATGATACCTTCAATATTTTTCTGTTTTAAAAACAACCATTGCTTAGGTCAAACTCAGAAGGTTAAGGGTCCGGTTTTTTTCTCACATGCAGAAGTTAGAGAGGAAAAAGGAAAAGAAAGGTGGGAGTGATCTCCTAAATATCAAAGGGAGATCAACGGAGGAAAGGGACCAGGGAGTGGGAGGCAGTGAAGGAGGGGGCAGATGCTGGGAAATGATATTGGCCAAATTATATTGTTATATTGTGTGCATGTGCAAATACATAACAAATTCCATGAAGGTGTACAACGATGATGCACCAATAAAAAATGTGGGGAAAAAAACTCCAACCATTTCTGATTATTTCTGAGAAAAATGTATAAAATCTTCCACCATGCTTATATTTGGATATTCCTGGTATAACTGGATTCATAAGTTTATAATTTTTACATTTTCTGCTCTTATGTGTAGTCCTTTGTATTTATAATTTTACGTTAAGCTTTATATCACAGATATTGCCAAAACTGATTGATTTTCTTCTGGTTATATTTCCCTGGTTTAATTTTCCTCCAAATTGTTATATTTGACTTTTCTGCATCAACTTTCATGTCTTAGCTTGTAATTGAATTAGTTTTTTTTTTCTATTCAGTTAGCTCCTCCTTTTAATAAACATATTACATCCATGTAAGAAAAGACAAAACAAAATACAAGAATACATCAAAGTAAGTGAAATTCAGGACCAAAGTTAGAAGCAGGAAAGATAAACCTAAAGAAGTGACAAAAAACACAATAAACTGAAAAGCTTTTAAAAAATGATCAATAAAATATAGATCAGAAAGAAGAAATAAAATAAATAATGTTAATAATGAAAAAGAAAGCTGAAACATAGACACTAAGGAAATAAAAAGATTGTTGAAAATGTTATGAATAGCTATGATGATGAATTTGAAAAAACTATATAAAATGAACAACTGCCTAGAAGATGACTTATTTCTACAATTATCTTAGGAAAAGTTAAAGACCTGGATAAATGATAATTATTTCAATCAATTTTGAAGGCTCTTTTCCTTGAATATCAAAACATAATTTTATGGGAAGTTTTGTTATCCTTTAAGAAACCCATATATTATAAATTATTATTATTTTTTAAATTTTAAGTGACACTTTTATTTAAAAAGTAAGTTTGAAGACTACCCTCTATTGAATGGCTAACTTCCTTTTTTAAAATTATGTTTTATTGTTACAGACTGCATTTTGATTCATTGTACATAAATGGGGTACATATTTTCATTTCTATGGTTGTGCACAATGTAGATTCATTCCATTTGAGTAATCATACGTGTACATAGGGTAATACTGTCTGTCTCATTCCACCATTTTTCATAACCCCCCTCCCTCTCATTTCCCTCTAGGTAATCTAAAGTTCCACCATTCTTCTCTCACTCCCACCCCCCACCCCCATTATATATCATCACCCACTTATCAGGGAAAACATTTGGCCTTTGGTTTTTTGGGATTGGCTTGTTTCACTTAGCATGATATACTCCAGTTCCATCCATTTAATGTTAATAATGTATTTTACCTAATCCAATGTATCCAAAATTACCCTACTCTCAATATGTAACTAGAAAGTTAAAAATAAGAAAGTAGAAGGTAATTCTATCATTAGTGACATGGATAAACTTGGAGAACATGTTGCTACAAGAAATAAGCCAGACCAAGAAGGACAAACCCCACATGATCTCAATTAAAGTGGAATGTAGAAAAGTTGAATTTGAATAAACAGAGGGTAGCTAGGTGGATGGGGTTTGGAAGTTGGAGAATGGGGAGATGATGGTCAAAGGCACAAACCTGGAGTTACGAGATGGATGAATTCTGGAGACCTAAGGTTCAGCATTGTGAGCACCCTTAATAACACTGTGCTGTGTCCTGGAAATCAGCTAAGAGAGCAGATTCTGAGCTTTTTTATTGTATTTCAAGCATCTTCTTCCTGTTTGTAGTTCATCCTTTCCCTTTTTCTGTGGAGACTTTGGCTAAGCAGGTTTTAATAGAAGCAAACGTATTAATCTTTTTCTTTGATTTGTGCTTTCTGTGTCTTAGGGATGTCCGTCCTGAACAATCCCATAAAGTTACTCTTAGATTTTTACCTACAGGTTTTAATGTTTCTATTTTTTTCTGCCTTTAGTCTTCTGGGGTAGGTGGGGAGATTGTGTGGCCAAACGTAATTTGACTTGTTTCTGCCCACCAGTCCCCTCGCCCTCACTTACTTGATCATCCGTCCTCTTCATACTGATGGCCATTGGCATCTCCTGTATACCAGGTTCTACATCCATGTGTGGGTCTATTTCTTGGCTACTCTGACCTATTCGTTAATTTGCTATCTACACACAAATACTACAGCATCTTCACAAGGATCACTTTTAATAAGACATGACTTGACAGGTAAGATCCCCCTCCTTGTCTTATTTTTTAAATTGGCTTTGTTGGCAGTGGTGCAGGGGTACACACCCAGGAGACCAGCAGTCCTAGAGGCTGAAGCAGGAGGACCACAGGAAGGCCAGTCTCAGCAACTTAGTGAGACCCTATCTAAAAGCAAAGTTTTTAACAAAGGGGTGGGGATTTAGCTCAGTGGTAGAGCATCCCTGGGTTCAATATTCAGTGTCAAAAAAAAAAAAAAAAAAAAATCGGTTTTGTTATTTCTAATTGGTTGATTTGTTTTACTTTTTTATATGAATTTTAAAAATGATCTTAACTTCCATGAAGATCACTCCTGTGACTCTGTGTTACTTCAGATGGGTTCCAGTTTGAGGAAGGGAGGCCACCCACAGGAACTCTAAGTACCTGATTTGTTTACAGAGATCTACATTTGACACAAGTCAGGTGGCTATGAGTGCTTCATCAGCATGACTATCACAAATACCCAGAGTGTGCAGTTGTGGATGTTCATTTCTTGCTGCATCACTATTCTGTCATATCTGGGAATGTTATCACATGCCATAAAGATGCAACACTTCCACTCGAGGGAATATTTGTTGACTCTGGTCTGTCTCAGCATTTGACAGCAAATTCTCAGCAAGCTTTTTTTTTTTTTTTTTTTTTGCAGGACTGAGGTTTGAACCCAGGGCCTTGATGCTTGCAAGGCAAGCACTCTACCAACTGAGCCATATTCCCAGCCCAAGCATTCTTGATCATATTATTTGCTGTGGACTTTATAACATTACTAGAAGTTGTTTTTCCTAGCATATTTTGATGGAAATTGCATGCAATTTATACATAAATTGAGAGAAACTTTTTAAAAATTAGAGATGTTGGAACTTCTTACCAGGAAACATGCTGTGTCTCCCCATTTATTTAGTTATTTATTATATTCACAGCTAAAATTTATTCATTTTATCTATAATGTTTGTTGCTCTTGAAAATTATGTGTTTGGGTTATTGCTTGCATAAAGAAATACTACAAACTTTTGTATGCTGATCTTCTGTCTAGCAATGGTAATAGTTCTAATACTTTGAAATTTTTCCTGGACTTTTAAATGTAGAAATAATGTTCTTTCAAAAAATTTGACCCCTTATTTTCCCATACATATGCTTTTTTTCTTCTCTTATTGCATTGGTTAGGAAAATAAAATATTGATAGAAGTGAGCAGAAATACTTAGTTTGCATCTAGACAAAAAAAGTTTCTAAAGTTTCATCCCATCATGCTGTTTTGAGAATATTTTGAGAAATTTTTTTATGTTAAGAAAGAGTTCCTTCATTTTTCATATCAATAAGACCTTTTCCTTTTGTAAACTCCATAATATTATATTTCATTAAATTCCTTTTCTATCTTCATTATAATCATCTTAAAAAATAAAAATAAAAAATGACATACTCCCTTCTCCCTACTTTTCTAATTTTATGGTTATGTAGATAGATATTCTCATATTGAACCATCCTTGCTTGATTTAATACATATATAGGATAGGTAATAATAAACAAGAAAATTCAAATTTTAAAACTGAGATATTTCATGATCATCAGAGTTAGAAATTTGATACAATGAAATGCTGGCATGAAGTAAAGAAATAATGAGTCAAATACCCTGATCTAAACTAGTTTAATGACTTTGAAAAGTATTTTTGCAATTCTACTTATAAGTATACCCCTTAAATATACTATTGTATATGTGCACATAGGGACATGTTCAAGAATAATCACTGAAGAGTAATTTATAACAACAACAAATCAAAGATGTAAGAATAAGTATGAATGAGCTTTATGTATCTCTTTAACAGCACATTAACAGCACATTCATTATACAACAGACAAGATGGATCCACTGCAGCCGAATATGTAAATAGATAAACTATAAAAGCTAGTGTGTAGTTTAAAACAGACCACACAATCACCATACAGTGGGATGCTGTTGATACAAAAGTTTACATAAAACAATAGTATGAATTTTATTTACATATATGTAAAAATTTCAAAAATATACATGATTTGAATATATAAAAGATTCTGATGGTGTCATTTCTAGGAAGGGGATAAAGAAGACTAGAGTTTTGGGTCAGGTATGAAAGTGGGTTAAATTGAATCTATACTTTGTTATTCCTTTAAAAAAGATTTAAACCAAAAAATATTTTAAAATGTCAAAATGTATTAAATCTCAATAGTAGTTACATCAATGATCATTATATTTTCTTCCTACTTTTTTGAATGTTCAGATTTTCCACCATAATAAAGCATAAAAAAATAAAAATTAATTTGAAACCTTTATATTCTGATCCACTATTAAGAAACGAAAATAGTGACCTGAGTGTGTGAGTGAGTGTGTGTGTGTGTGTGTGTGTGTGTGTGTGTGTGAATTAGTTTGCTTGGACTTCCATAACCAATGCTACAGACTGGGTGACTTAATCAATAGAACTTCATTTTCTCACAGTTCTGGAAGCTACGAGGCTGAGATCCAAGTGCTGGCAAGGTTACTGCTCCTGAGACTTCTCTCCTTGGCTTGCAGTTGGCAGCGTTCATACCGTGTCTTCATCTCTTCTCCCTCTGTGTATCTGTGTCCTCATATCTTCATTTTATAAGGAAACCAGTCTTACTGGATTTGGCCCACCCTGATGACTTCATTTAATTTAATTACCTCTTAAAGACATATTTCCAAATACAGTCACATTCTGAAGTACTGGGGAGTAGGATTTCAACATGTAAATTTGGTAGGGGGCACAATTTGACCCACAAAGAGGAGTATATAACAAATATTTTTCCATCTTCTTTCCTGTACAGTGTTCCAGTCTTGATGCAAATTCTCAGCTCAAGCTGGTATTCTTTCATCTAGAAAGTCAAATTATACACTCACGGGCCTGTCTTATGAGCATTCTGCTTCTTCCTCCATCTAGGCTACTCCAAATACTCCTGTCCCATTAGTGGGTACCCCTAGGAATTTGGAAACCATCTTTCTTCCTTTGGAATATCATCTTATAGCTGAACTCCACAAAAGCAACTCCACCATGGGCCCCATGGATCATATTTCTGGTTTACTCCATATTTTTCGTTTTCTTTTCATGGGTCTTCTTAGAATGTTTTGTGGGTTTTTTTTTTCCCTTCTACTCTATTTCCATCTAATGAAAGCACACAATAAGAATGATAAGGTCTATAAACCTGAACACAAACAAGTTTATTTTTTAAGAAACGAAATTAAAAATTATCATATCAAACCAAAATGCTATAAACAAGAAAATCTTTGTGTCCAACTTCAACCTTTTTCATTCTACCTCAGTTTAGTGCATTTTCATTAAGCCTGCCCCTCCCCCTTATTTAAAAAAGAAACTAATTTATGTCAAGTGACCAGAACTGGTGCAACTTCACTTACAGAAAGAGCACATTATTAGAAGTTATGACCAAAGTCATTTCCAAAAAAATTGTTTAATAACCATCTGCCTTGCTTCTGGTGTCTGTGGCTAAATTCACATGGATAAATCAAAGACGGACTCACTTTTTCTAAGACTTAGTATTGCAAAGATCAGGAGAAAATCCAGGTCGAAGTATGATTCCTAACACTGAATCCCTGTGCAAAACACGGAAGAAAGAAAAAAGTTCTGACCTTTGGGAGGAAATCAGGAGAGGAAGGATTTTAGACATTTTGAAATTCCTATCCCCACCTATTGAAAAACCACAGATCAGCAATTATTTTCTCAGCATTGAGAGGGTGCACATTTCTGAACTTGGTGCTTGGGGTATGCTTTGAAAGAAGACCAGGGAAAGTGTAATATGCATTCCTGCAACCACCCTCGGCTGTCTTCCAGGATTATTAAGTACCCGGCACTGTAAACTCCTACTTGTTTCTTTAAAAATTGTTAAAGCAGAAATGCCAGCATGTCAATAGCAGAGTAATATCCAAATCATATATTATTCCTTCCAAGAGGCTGAGAGAAGGCAACGTGCATCCCCCAATGAGGACAAGACTAATCACAGAGCAGTGCCAGGCCTGTGGAGATTTCCCCAGGGAGCTCATCATTTTATCACACGTCACAGCTTCTCTCCATCAACATGCTCTCCAGAGCAGCTTCCCTTCCCTCCACAGGCACCGCCATGCTGGGGAAAGTGCTCTCTAGCAAAATCTACTGGGGATTGAGCTGGCCTGACATGAGGAGCCATGGTTACAGCACATTGAGAAGACAGAGAGACACAGAGGCCCCTCGGACCACTGGGACTTGGTCACACCAGCATCTAGACCACTGATCGGTAATTCATGGTGACTTCTTGCCTTGAAAGCTTAAGCAAAACAATATTGGCTGCTACCACACATAGGCCGTTCTCCTCATACTGCTGCTTACCTTCTTTATCTTTCTGTGTGCGTGTCTCTGACAGGCTTTGGAAGCATGAATGTGCTCCTATGCACATGTGCATACGCATACATACGTGTGCAAACATACAGACATAAACACATAATCAGAAGGGGCGTTGTCAATACAGTTTGTTAGTATGCTTTTGAAATCCCTGCTTAGCTAGATCAAGATCTGCAACTCATATAATCATAGCAGGCTGTAAGATTTTTGCCTTGTTGCTTGCCTCTTACACCTGGACCATTCAGGTAGGGTTTGCCTCATTACTTCTCCCATCATCTGAAAAACAAAATCTCCCCTCCATTTTGCTCATTTTGACTCAGTCTTGCAAGTCCAGAGGAAAGCATTATGTTAGCTATTCAGGATAGGCAAAATTAACCTCCCGATGGTGGAGGGGACATCAAGTGGTTCCATTGTGTGAAGAATTTAGAAATCACAAGAGCACATTGGTTGACCTGGTCCCAGGTCACGAGAACTGAGAGCTGCCTCAGGTGATGGGGGTCAAACGATGGAGCATGAGGCCTACAGAAGCACCATACTGGCCTTGGGCTTGAAGGGTCCTGGTATTCTTTGGGGTTCCTGGAGATTGAGTGGAAGTCTTCCCACCTTGAAAACTTCCCAATTGAGGCCCAGAGTTGTCTTCGTGTGGTCAGCCACAGAAAGGTGAATGTTCACTGAGGTGGCATTGAATTAATCTGTGCAGAGATTAAAATGTTCTTTCCGTCCTTTATTCTCCCAAGTCACACTGCACCCTCTCAGCCCACACTTCGAGGGAGCTAAGATGGACAACAAGGTGCTGCTAACATATCTTGCTGACAATGAATAGAAATGAAGAGCTTGTCACCAAAGCCTTCTGTGAAGGTGGCAGGGACAGAGAGGGCAATTGTTTTCCGAAGTACAGTTGTCACTCTGTGTTAATAACTGCACATGACCTTTCCGTGACAAAAGTTCTTTGCTGAGATCCACATTGAATGGCCGAAACAGTTTAAAATTTAAGCCCTGACAACAGGGGACAATCTATTTCAGAGAGCAAAGCACTGCACTTTGTTTTCTCCAAAGTCATTGCCTGTCATGGAAGCTCTGTGGAAGGCAAAAGAGAAGCCTGAAAAATAACGTTAGTGCCACTCCCCAGGACATGCAATGCCTGGTAACTAAAGGATCTCCAGCTTATTGCTGCCATTCAAGTACTTTCTAAAACTCAAGCCAGGCTCCCTTTCTTTTTGCCTCCAGGGTAAGTGACTCAAAATAACCTATAAATATTTGTGAACCTTTCTCCACTGCCAGACCACTACCTAACCTTCCATCATAGACACCCCCCTTCATTAAAATGGAACTCCTTATTCAGGCCCAACTCTTAAATTGTTGTCTTTGTCCCATTCTTGTTCTGCATTCCTCCTGCCAACTTCTCCAGGGTCTCATGCACTCTGATAGACCACTGTCCCCTGAGCACTGACTCAAGCTATCCACAGAGCTTTATGGTTAAGTATCCTTAGCTGTTACTTAGCTAGGATCTTCTCTCTTTTCATGAACCTATCAAGCTGGCCTTGTTTCTAGGAGCAATAGAAATTCAGTAAGAATTTAGCCAGAGAGTAGGTATAAGGTCCTAGGGAAAAAGCAGAAAGGGTCCACTGTGAGTTATATACTCAAGGGACTTCTGATCAAGCAGTGCAAAGACAACTGGGATAGGAGGTGATGGAAGAGGCCATTCAAGTCTGAGGAAACAGTTTCCAGACTGAAGGTAGCAGGAGTGTAGGACCCCAGATGAGGAAAGTCCTAATACTGAAGTTCCTCCACATTGCATGGGACCACACTGGGGCTCAAAAAAGTGAAATGATTTGCTGTTAGCGAGGATCAGCAGTCAGAATGGTGTCATGCTAGCACAGCTGATAATGATCACAAATATTTCGTGAGCATTTACTAAAAGCCAGGGCTTATCCTTTTGTGCTATCTTTCATGTTATCCTCACCATAGTTAAAGAGGTTGGCCCTATTATTTTCTCCTGGTTTATAAATAGGGAAATTAAGAGATAAAGCAGCTTTTCCAAGGTCATGGAGTTAAAAGTGAGTAAATTCAGCTGAGAATCCAGTGGTCAGTCACTTTAATCTGTACACCTTTGGCCCACGCTATTCTTTATCTAACTTCAGTCAAGCAAGAAGAAAATAAATAAACCAAAATGAAGCTAAAACTCCTTACCTATGTGCATGATTTCCTTGTTCTTCATGAGTTGTGGGCCTGGCCTCTGCTGGTTTGGGCCTCCAGGTATCATTAAAAGCATTAATCACAGGTAAGGATTTCCACTAAAGGGCTTTGGTTCCCTCACTTGGAAAATGAGAGGGTTGGACCAGATAATCTCAGTGGTCCTTTGTGATTTTTACTCTCTGATTCCAAACAAAGATTACCATCTTCAAAGACCGTAAATTTCAACCTCCTTTACCAGCCCTAAAGAGGAAGGAAAGGAAGGAAAAATTGATCGTGTGCTTGTTCAAATTTAAGTAATAGAGAACAGGGATGCTACCCTTGTGAATTCCTGGGTGATATGCATGACTTCAAAAAAGAAGAAAAGTATTTCATGCAATACCACAGAGCACCTTTAGCTCAGTCCTTCTTCCTGAAATGAAAATACAACCGAGTGTTTCAAGTTGGTTGGTTGATGTATCACCCCGTTTCTCCTCATCATTCTCATATGATTCAGCAAACATTAGAGAGAAATTTTTCTGCTTAAATTCCTCCCTGTAACAGGAGTAAATATCTTACTTTTATAAAAATACATTTCTTAAAGATAAAATACAGTTCTACATTGCTGTTTCAGATAGATTTGCCATAAGTCAGATACCCTAGTTCAAATAATGGTCTATGAACATAATCCATCTCAGGGAGTCAAGAAGTACAGAACTTGGTCTTATTAAGGTGCTCTGTTATGAGGCACAGTCACCGATACAATGAATTGTTTTTCAACAGGGCTGTGGCTGCCACCATAAGTCTCTGGCTTGAATGAAAAGGCAATTAAGAAAGGAACTAGGAACAGAAAACTCAAACTAAATACTCTTCTTTTTCCACTTCTAACATAATTAAAATGGTGTGTAACTGCCAGTTGGCTAAAACTTAAAAGAAAAAATGTACAAGTAAGTGACAACAATAAGGTCAACCCTATCTCAGAATCACTCTCTCCTCCTAGCGCTACTTGATTCTTCCTTTTCTTTCTGCAGAAGTTTCTGCTGAGGTGTTGGAAACTCTGCATGTGGGAAGTGGAAAAGTAGCATGTTCCAACTTCCTGTTTTATAACCTGCTAGTTAGCCTTGAAGGACATGATGTGCTTTCTGCTGCTTTGCACATGAGACTTTACCTGGCTTACCTTCTTCAGGAGCCATGATAAGAAAGCTTTAATCTTTTAAGAGGAGGAAACAGCGTATGAAGGACAACATTAGCAATCTATAGTTGTGAGTCCTCTAAAACTTGGTGGCTTAAGGAAATACAAAATTATTATCTCACAATTTCTGTGGGTTGGAAATATGGGCATGGCTTAGCTGGACCATCGCCTCAAGGGTCTGTCAAAAGACCATGATCAAAGTTCAACTGCAGGTGGCCTGGCTTCCTAAGGCACTCAGTGGTTATTGTCAGATCAGTCCTTTGAGTGTGGTAGGACCGAGTACCTCAGATCTCAGATGGCTGTAATGGAGACACCTGCCCTCTCTGGCACGGCACCTTATTTCATCAAGACCAGCAAGCCAGAGAGTCAGCTTGCAATCTTTTACAATTTAGTCACAGAACTGGAATCACTTTACAATACCCTCTTGATTAGAAATAAACTACTAGTTCAGTCAGTCTCTGCTCAGGGGAAGAAAATAACACAAGGATGCAAGGACCAGGGTCAGGGCATCACTGGAGGTCATGTTAGACTTCATCTACCACAAGAACAAATAGGAGTTCTAAGACTTGACCATGCATCTAATTAATTAGCCTCCTTCCCAATTTTTCCAGCAAAATCATCATTCTAAGAGGAATTATAATCCTACATGCACCCCCCCCACTCCCACCACTATCTACACAGGCATGATTGTCATTGCTACTACTTAAAAATGGAAAATCTTCCTTTATGGTACCTATACGTACACTGTTGGATTATTTCTCTCAGAATTTTTAATAGTAACTCTTATAGTTTAGCTGTTATTGATACCAATGTGACCAACATGTATAAGACTGTTCTGAATTCATCAATAAATCCCTGTGGAAGCTTGGACAAGTCAATTTCCTACTTTGAACCTAAAAATGTCCTTATTTGAAAAAAGAGTTTGCATTAAATGTAGACAAAGATACCTATGATATTGCCCTTGTGTTATTTTATTTTGAAAGAAGAAACAGGATTGAAAACCTGGTTGGATTTCTTATGGTGGATATAGCCAGCTGTTGTACCCACTCTTTATCTGTTAGAATTCTTTGTAGAAACTAATTCTGACTAGCTCAAGCTCAAAATAATGGTTTGAGGAAAGAGGGGATTTATTAGAAGAATAACAAAGGCTCACAGAGTAAAAGGAAAATGCAGTAGCTGAGCCACTGCGGGGGAAGGAACCAAGTCCTCTTCAGGGCTTGGAGTGGTGGGTCCATCTCTCCTCCATATTAAGGGTCAGTGCGATGTTACACCCCCATATGTCTCTTCTGATTAAACAAATATTTAAATCATAGGGGAGATATTCTGATTAGCTTCACCTAGATTATCATTCTACCCTCAAGTCAAGGAGGAAGAATCTTATGATTACCAATCCCATTGGAATCACACACAATGGGGGAAGAACCAGTAGATTAAAACAAATAACAGTACTTCTTGGACATTTGTGGGGGATAATTCAGTAATGTATTATTCATGAAGGTTTTTTCCATTCTGATTTATCAGGCAAGTTAGAGCACGGAAAATATTCAGTTTAACAAAGTTATCTTTGTTCTAAAAACACCTTCATTGATCAGGTATCCTTTACAGTAGCCACAACCATTCCATTGAAACTAAGACCCTTGAGGGCAAGAATCTCTGACTTACTGATGAGTTACAGGTGCCTATAATAGGGCCTGTCATATAATTAATTTGACATATTGACTGAATAAATATACCTACTGCACATTGGTCATACAAATGTACACTGATGCAAGTGACCCATTTCTCACATAGTCAATATGTCTAAAGTCAATTGGTAAGGGGGAGATGACTTGTTCACAAGAATTACCCCACAATTAATACCATTAGGAATTTTTAAACTGCACTGAACTCTGACATTTGATTGCTTATTTTGGAAGGGGTGCTGGTTCTGGGGATCGAACTCAGAGGCACTTGACCACTGAGCCACATCCCCAACTCTATTTTATATTTTATTCCTGTTTCAGCCTCCTGAGTCACTGGGATTACAGGCATGAGCCACCACACCCAGCTGAACTCTGACATTTTAAACCATGTTTATACATAACTCCATCAGGGCTCTTCCTAAAGTTTCTTTGGTTGAGCCCATAAAACATATTTCCTTTGCATTTGGTGACAATGATGTATGACAGTGTGCATCACTGAACATTTCATGATAGGCCTCAGGAACCAACAAGGATTGAACATGAGGATTGTTCTGCCTGATCTCATGCTTCTTCCAGAACATGCCCTCATGCTAAGGTTGCTGTCTTTTTGGAAAACATCCCTGAAGATGTTCACGCCATTGGACCTAGTATGATTACAATTTGGAAATTGTCATAGGAAAATAACCAGAGATGTTCAGGGATGTGTATTGTGGTGTTATTTTAATAGCAAAATGCAAAGCAATTAAAATGTAAAATAGTTGGAGACAAGATAAATAAGCACGTTGGGTACATATAATCAAATACTCTGTAGCTTTTGAAATTCTTGCTTATTGGTAGTAAAATTCCAGTAGTGAGGAAGCCAAAGTCAGTGGAATTCAGGTCCCTGTACAGTGGTAAAGTGTCACAACCTCTAAGCTGGAAGACTGACTTCTGACCATTTAATCCAACTCAAATTCGTGAGAAAGCCTTCTGCATACTATTTCAGGTGATCCTCCAACATGTTTGCTACCTCTGATGGGTGGTATAACAGGCAGAAAAATGGACCCCCAAATAAGCCACTGCCTAATCCTGGGTAGCTGTAAATATATTATTTTACATGGCAAAGATGAATTGACCTTGCAGATGGGATCAAGATTGCTAATCACTGACCTCAAAATAGGTAGATTTTCCTGTACTGTGTGGTAGACCCAGTAGAATCTCAGGTCCTTAAAAGTGAAGCAGGAGATCAGAGGGAGACATGACTATGTAACAATGATCAGAGACATGCCACATTTCTGGCTTTGAAGATGGAGGAAAGTAGGGACAGGAGCCAAGGAGAGGGGGGTCTTCTAGAGAAGTTGGAAAAGGTAAGGAAACAGAATGCAACCCAGAGATTTTGGACAAACTCAGCTGATACATGATTTAGCACCATGAGACTCATTTTGGATTTCTGACCTCCAGAATTGTTCAGATAATAAATTTTCAATAAGCCATTAAGTTTGTGGTAATTTGTTACAGCACCCATAGAGAACTAACACAGATGGGTAGCTCTCCATTTACCGAAGTGCGTTCCACATTCCAGATCTTGCCAGGCAATGTGGAGAAATAAGCTAAATATATATGTTGACCAGAATAGACTTGAAAGACAGACTTTGGGATGCATATCTGAAATCTTAATGGAAAAGCATATTCCAACCCATTGAAATTGTATGACATGACAGATCTCACCACATTATCTTGCAATTGGGTTCTGCTTTGCTGTCTCAGTTCGGGCTACCTTTTCAAATGTGCTCATGCATGGTGTCTTGACTTCCTCTGGTTTCTTAAAAATTCATACACGTAGAAAAGGTGATTAATTAAATTTCTTTGTTGAGTGAATAGCCGGTAATAATTGATGGAGATCTATTGAAATGCTAATTCATGACCTGTAGCCTGGACATTCTCCTAGGGATATAAAAGAGTGGTTTCCTCTTACATAGTCTACCAGCCTTGAATTGTTAGGAAATACAAGATTCATTAGATCACATGGTTATACATTAATCATTAGACATCATATTTGCACATAGTTAATTTATTACCATTTTATGTGTAACATACAATACTTAGGAGTACATAGACACTTGCATATACTAAGGGGCTTATAACCTAGGAAAAGTGGGCTTGATTTCTCTAAATGGTTTTTGTTTACATACCTGAACCAAAAGATGTGCATTTCTAATTATGTCAGAACATCACCCAATGATGCTCCTGTTGTTAAAATATCACAAATTAAATGGCAAGAACTGAAGGCAACCCAGAGTTTTTTGAGAGCAATCTTAGAGCGTGGAGAATTCATAAACCAAGTAAACCTTCTGACATAACTATAAAATGTGGTATAAACCCTAGAAAAAAATGGCCATCTTGAAAGGGTAACAGCACTTTTATGAGAATTCCAACCGCACCATGGCAACATCAACCCGTCAAAGCAAATGAAGGGTAGTAAAAGTAAAATTAAACATGATGAAGGGGACACCAGCTTGCTAACAGCTTTCCAAGCAGTAAAGCTTTCAAATGTTATCTCTTCATTGGTCTGTTCAATCACACATGCCTGCTACCAAGCTTTATCATATTATGTATCTTTCTCATCACTGCAGCCTGCCACGGGTTTGATGGACTTGTCTGTATGTTCACAAAGGAGGGAAGAGCAAGCTCCCCTATCCCCCATGGCACCCCCTGCTTGTGTGCCCTGTTCCTCCTCTGTAATTCTTCCTCCCACCGTCCTCTCTTGCCCTTGTTCTGGTGCCCAACGTGAGTCTGTACTATCCACAAAGATTGCACTGCAGCTCCGAGTTTTGGGGACTAAATATAGATCAAAGTCCCATCCTACCCTCCATCATCCTAGAAATAGGTTCCAACATGAGTCTGACTTTGTCCTCTCTCTTTGCTTCAAAAAAATCATCATCTATCATCCTTCCTCATGATTCTTTTCTTCCCAACTAATCCCTCTTCCCAGTCCTTCTGCAGCCTCCTGCAGGGTACGTTGTGAAAGCATTTTCATGTGTTAACTCATGGACTAGCTAATCCCCGGACTGAATACCTTTCCCTGTTTGCAAGGACCCAGAAACCTCAAGGTTACATTTATTCTCAGATCTAATCAACCACCAGGGTGTCAGGACAAAATTCTGGCCCTTTTCTTTCAATATCTTAAACCTCTCCCCAACTCTATTTCCCAGTTCCAAATAAATAAGGCTCCTATTCATTGTGTGTGTGGTGTTTGCACATGCCAAATTCCTCAGCCTTTAGACCATATGAGTTATTCAACTCTATGGGAAGGAAAAAGAAAAACAAATGACTAAACATCCAACTCAGCCTTCCCATAGCCCACACAGTGACAAGGAAATACAGCAGAAAAATAAAAAGCTGGGATACCATGCTGTGGTGCTTACAAATAGTCAATAGGGGGTGGAAAGGGAAAGGAGAAACCAAGAAAAGAAAGGCAAAGTTGCTGCTGCCAAGTGTCTCATAAAATTGCCATGTTTTAGCCTGAGTTTATTGTCTGTTAGTGTTGGTAATTGAATTGCTTTCTCCACTGCGGGCTGGTATGTGAGCACACCTCCCTTTTCTATGATCAACATTGAAGTGTGTTCCCAGTTAAATCAGCTCCTTTGATTCATTCATCCGTTCAACAAATACTTATTGAGCTTCCACTGTTTGCAGGGTAAGACTCAGAATGCATTTGAAGTCTGAGAAAGGGCAGCATGGAACTTATCCACGGTGCTTAGGGGAGAAGGTTCCTAGATGGGCTTTGAAGACTCCCTCCATCACTCCTCCCTCACCTCAATTACTGTTTACCTTGTGTGAGTCCAGCCTCAGGTGTTGCTGTCCAAGTGCTAGACTCAGCCAGGAACCCAGATAGCTGCCTCTACTGATTTTCTCTTATTGTGTCCTTAGAGGATGACTGTATATTCCCCATCTTTTATAGACAGTTTCTGATTACAGAACACACATTGAAGTATGAGTGTGCTTAAAGAATGAGTGAAATCATAGTTCCAAAGAGAGTCATGTGATTGCACACGCACACACACACACACACACACACACACTTTAAAAAAATTTCTATTGCTACATTACAATTAAGCATAATAGTGGGACTCATTGTGACATATTCTTACATGCACATAACATAATTCCCTTCTATGTCTCTTTCCTTTCTCTCCTTCCTCCCCCTGGTTATACTTTGTTTCAGTTGATCCTAATATAATCAAAGCTATCAGCATCTTCCAAAGAGTAAGGATTTGGTTATATGGTTTAGGCTGTCGAAGTTAACACATTGTTGAAGGGGTGGCGTCATATAAGCTGAAGGTTGAATCAGAAATTTAGGGTTGGGAACAAGCTTGAAATCTTAATAACTAGAGGACTGTTTTTCTTTTTTTAAAAAAATATTTTTTAGATGTTGATGGACCTTTATTTTATTCATTTATTTATACATGGTGCTGAGAATCAAACCCAGGGCCTCATGCACATAGGCAAGTGCTCTATCACTGAGCCACAACCCCAGCCTTAGAGGACTGTTTTTCTAATCACAGTTTTTCACCTGTGATCTTGAACTAGTCACTTTTATTTTAAAATATACACATAAATATAAACAAAAGCATCAATATAAATATGCATCCACCTATAACTTTGGCACTGACTGTATAAATGCTTTGTACAAAGGTGTTAGTTTGCTAGAACTGCCATAACAAAAGACCAGAGGACTGAATGGCTTCAAAAACAAATTTATTTTCTTACAATTCTGGAGGCTAGGAGTTCAAGATCAAAATGTCTGTGGTTTTGATTTCTTGTGAGATTTCCCTCCTTGGCTTGCCAATGGTCACCTCCTCACCATGTCTTCACATGGTCTTGTCTCTGTGCACACATAGCCCAGTGTCTCTTCTAATAAGGACCTCATTTTAACTTAACCCCCTCTTTGAAGACCTAATCTCCAAATACAGTTATTTTCTGAGTTATTTTCTGAGTTTCAGCATATAAATTTCGAGGGAACATACCAGGTTCATAAAATGAGGTTTTGGGGACCCACATTAAATGGAGCACAACCACTTCTCCTCAATGATCCAGTCATGAGACAGCAGTAAGCTTCAGTATACAATGGTGTAAGAGGTATGGCCATATGGACTAACACTGAGCTGTGAGATCTCCGAGGCAAAACTGAAAGTCAACTTGACAGGGCCACAGGTGGTATCGGTAGGAGGGTGGTTTTTATACTGGGTCTTGCAGCCTTGGTAGGAATTTGCCAGAGAGTGAGGGAAGGGGATGAGGAAATAGGAAAGGATGAGAAAAAGGAAGGGCTCTTCATAAGGGCAGACACTTAGGACCATTGCAGTGGCTAGGTGGGCAGTACTGGCTGATTCATAGTAATGACTTCTTGTGACGTTTGGGAGAAGAGAAATGTACTCCAGTCACTGTCAGGCAAGTGCACCCGTCACTGTTGAAATCTCACTGGAGCCTGGTTGAGACTTGGTGAATTCTATAGGTCTTTACTTTGTGTGCAGTGCTGTCCTAGGGTCCCTGAGTGGATGGAAAAGACACTGACCCTGTCTTTTCACAGTCTAGATAGGACTATCAATCACATCCGTGATAACTGGAATAACATTCCAAAGCAACAAATGGATAATTCTAAAAAGAACTAACTTCTTCCCCTTCGGGCACATGTTTCTTCATGGTTAAAAAAGAGAATGTTAGACTAAATCTTCTCTAAGTTTGGCTCAAGGATAAAATGGACTATGACAGTTTTATCAAAATTGAGTAATAAACTCAAAAGAAAAAAAATTTCCTACATTACTTTGAAATTTTAAAGTGATTTAAAAGCATAGACTCTGGAGCCACATTACCTGGGTTGGAATCTCAGATTTGCCACTCATTTGTTTCAGTACCTCCACCAAATCACTGAACCTCTCTTTGTCTCTGTTGCCTCATCTGTAAAATGAACATAGTGGGGATAATAATAATATGTATATTCATATATTATAAAATTAAATGAGTCAATATTTCTAAAGTACTTAAAACTAGTGCCTGGCATAATATAGGTGATATTTATAATTTTTTTTTTATAGATTATAAGCATAAAACTAAAAATAAAGTCTTCATGAATATAACTCATTTGCAAAAATGATTTGAAAACTACTCACCTATGAAGCAAAATAATTGGAAAATCAAGATAAAACAAAACTATAAAATGCATAAAATTCAAATTTATAATGTTAATTCAATGTGATAAGTAATATTGTTTTGTTGAAACTAACTCATAGCAGTTGTCATAATTATATAGAGTTAGCTTCAAATCTGGTTCTGCATTGAATTTGTTTCTGTATCTTTGGCTTCAGCAATACTCACAGAGGAGGTCTGTGTGTGTAAGTAAGCTTTTCAGAACACTGAATAACTTCAAGATTTTGTTTGCTAATTCAGAGCAACCAGGTCTCATTCTTTATCAGCAATCTACCAGAAAGCCCTCCTGGAATGCCAATTTAAATTAAAGATAATGTCATTAACACATTTTTTGGTGAAACCTGAATGAAATTGTTCTCTAAATCACTAAGTTGATCAAGGCTGAAATGTGGGGGTCATCCATAATTTCCACCTTTTCATTCCCATCCTTAAACTGAACTAATCCTAACAAGTTTACTTTCAAAATATTCTCTGAGTTTGTCTTCTCTTTCTATTTACTGAGTGGCCATCTTCGTTTCTCTGCCCAGCCTCCTAAAATATCCCTTTCTATTCACATGCTCCCAAATTTCTTTATAGAAATCGACAAAAACTTAAGAATTTATCATGGTGATGTTTGCACAACTCTGTGAGTACCAAGAACTTTTGGATTATATACTTTTGTGAACTGTGTGGTTCATGAATTATATTTCAATAATATTTAAACAAACACACACACACACACACACACACACATATACACACACACAATCTGATCACCTGAAGGGCCTGGTGTTATTGGGAATGTCCCATTTTTCCAACCTCTCTCAATACCATCCCCCTCACATACTACTTCCAGTCATGCCAGCTTGTGTACATTTCTTCCCAAATACAGTTAGGACTTCCTAAGCCTTTGAGGCATTTGACCGTGACCTTTCCTCTCTTTTTGGAATGTTCACTTCACATGGCTGGGTCCTTCTTATCCTTCAGATATTTCTGTAAAAGTTATCTCCTCAATGAAGCCTTCTCGAACAACTTTAATAAAATTGTCCTTGCTCCCTGTCTCATTTTTTATTCTCTAGTATACTACATTACCCATTTCCTTCATGGCACTTGCCACAACTTATAATCAAGTTATCTTTGCATCTGTTTATTTTTTATCACCTATGAAAGAAAGCAAGCTCCCTGAGGGCAGGCATCAGGTCAGATGCCATGCACGGATGAGTACTTGGTATGTAGCACAGTACGTGGCACATAGTAGGTTCTTAGAAGATCTGATGAATAAATCTTTCATCTAAACCCATTATTGATGGAGTTCAGATCGGAATTTTTTCATCTTATATCTATGTCTACATTAACTCCAAAATGTACTTCTAGTTGGTCCATACAAATGTGGGATGGAGGTAATACATCTTGAAGAGTGAACCCAGCATCTGGTGCCATGTGGCAACATTGTTCTTTTGCATTTGACACATTGTATTATTTTCCTATGGCTGCTATATCAGATTCTCACAAATCCATCAGCTTAAAACAGCACAGCCTTGTTCTCCTAGATTCTGTAGGTCATAAGTCTGCCATGGGTCTCACTGAGCTAAAATGAAGATGGAGGGCTGCATTCCTTTCCAGAGATCTGAGGAGAACCCATTTCCTTGCCTGTCCTAACTTCTAGAGGCTTCTTCCATTTCTTGGCTCATAGCCCCATCTTTTCATCTTCAAAACCAGCAGTGGTGAGTTAAGTCCTCATGTTGTATCTTTATCACCCTTATTTAGTTGTGTATCTCTCTCTGAGTATAGTCAGTGATTCTGAGTGATTTAGGACTCATGTGATTAGATAATGGCCACCAGAAAAAAATCCAGGATAATCCCCCACTACAAGGGGTGCAACTTCAGTCACATCTGTGATATCCTTTGGTCATGCAAAGTGACATATTCATAGGTTCTGGTGATTATTCAACACTTCCAGCATTATTTTCTGTTTAAATTACTATAAAACTTTCTGTTCACTGGACATGGTGGTATATGCCTCTAATCCCAGCAGTTTGGGAGGTTGAGACAGAAGGAGTGCAAATTCAAAGACAGCCTGAGCAACTTGGTGAGGTCCTGAGCAATTTGGCAAGACCCCACCTCATTAAAAAAAAAAAAAAAAAAAAAAAAAAAAAAAGGACAGGAGATGTGGCTCAGAGATTAAGTGCCCCTGGGTTCAAGCCCTGGTACCCAAACAAAATAAAAACCCTTTGTTCTCAGGTCTGCAATGATGCCATTGTCCCTTGTTATCCTGAAATAATTGTAAACACAAAGCAAATAATTGTAGACCTTAAAAGCACATAGTTATCTATACCTATATAGAAAAAGGTGCATATGCATATGTGTAATAATGCCATAATGTTTAAAAATTCACCGTCTCCTATATTATGGATGAATCTCAAAGACATTTTTGAAAAGAAATAAGCCGATCAAAAAACAAATACTGTATGATTCCATTGGTATGAGGTACCTAGAGTAGACAAAGTCATAGAAACAAAAAACAGAATGGAAGCTTGCAGGCACTAGGAGAGAGTATAGGGAGCCATTGTTTAGTGGGTACAGTGTTTACTGGGTACAGTGGACAATATGAAAAGATGAACGGTGGTGATGGTCACACAGAAATGTGCCATTAATGTTGCTGAGCTGTACATTTCAAGGTAGCTAAAATGGGAAATTTTAAATTACCTAAATATTTCCATAACAAAAGTTCTCCCAAATATATGAATGAATATGTGTTCAGACTCTGAGGGTGGAGTCCCTAATTTGAGCAGTGGAATGTCCTATACATGCTTTTGATCACTGAGCAGACAGCAGGGATGTTGCAGGAGGGAGCTGCTTGCTGAGGTGATGGTGCAGGGCACTTACACAGGAACCTCTTTTGGTGTTTCTGTTGGATGGATCCTGGAGTTACCCCTTGGTATGATGTAGTCCTTCGTAAGTGGAGGTTTCACCAGTTATCCTATAACTTTCTGAGTTCAAACTCTTTGTTACAGTCAATTCTAACCTATAATCCTCTTTCCCCAGGCACCCACTGGGATGCAGCCTGTGGTCCTCACCATCCAAAATCAATACATTTCATCATTCATTAGATGCATGTCTTTGTAAAAAGCTTTGCTTTTGGCTCTGGGTTGGGGATGAGGCTCCAAAAGACATGTGAACCTTGGGCCACTGGCCCTTAATTGAGCCACAGAGATTCTATGTTTAAAGCAGAGTCATGGTTCACCAGGATGCAGTGAGAAATCATCAAGTTCCACCTCCTTGTTTTATATGCTGAGTAATCAAGACTGAACTTTCCGAAGGGACCAGAAACCCTAGAGATATCCCATTGCCTTTTCTTACTAGAAGCACTGTAGTCTAGGTCCAGATGTTCTGGGATCATCTCCAGACTTCTACCATTTGGCTATATGACCTTGACTCAAAGGTGGAAAACTTTGTGGACCCTTTGGTTAATGCTGAGGTGGATAGGACCCTTCCATCCTCTCTGCAGTTTGTACCAAGCAGTCCCAGCCCTCGTCCCAGGTCAATGCTTGGGGTTTGCATGTTCACCTCCTTCTACTGTGGATTTTCTAAGCACTAAGAATAAATGTCTTGCTGGCAAAGAGACTCTGTGGTCAAAAATTTATTCAAATGGAATAAATAAAGAGGTTTCTCTAGGACTTGTTAGTGCATTTATTATTCCCATTAAACAGGTGAATAGGTAGGAGGTGGAAATCCACACATTGGCTTCTGAACTGGAAACATTTCTTTTTAGGGCACATTGAGAGGGACCTTGAAACACTTTTATTTATCTATTTTTTAGATTCTCATACACAGGAACATGGTTAGTACCTTGTAGTCCTCTTGGTGCCAAAAACATAGCACTCTGTTGAGTATGTGATTGGGTATTAAATACATTTAATGAAAGAATGAGTGAAGTTATGATTTTCCATGATCTATGAGGATCATGTGTTATTTCAATTAGTGGCTTTAAAGTGTTGAGCAGAAATATTTGAATGAACATGAATTGTTAAACTGGAAAACACTTGGTGTCGTTTGTGTCACTGTCAATGCCACTACAAGCAACGCCATCTGATTATTATTAACCCATTTTGTCCCATCATCCCAGATGTGCAACACCTATAAAAAATTAAATCGAGCAAATATGTCACCTATGGTAACTTTGAAATAATTACTGTTTGCAGAATTGAAAACTTGGAACTTCGCAAAATAAGTGCTTCATGGAAAATTATTTCTTTTAACCATTGCTGTTTGAGTGGTATCAATTACCTCCCACATTTTATTACTTTATTACATATAGTTTTAAAGCAGAATCATGTACAAAACAGAGGTGAATAGATCATTTGCTGAATCCTTGCTTTCTGTGTTGTTTAGGTATGAACAAGAGGATACCTGTATGTTGAAGCACTCACCTATAAGTCTCATTCATCGGTTATATTTTCTTGGAATTATAATTGTCCTTACTATAACTATATGTGTGATAATTATTGTTACTACAACTATGCATATGTTCATATTTGAATAGTGTATTTGTGTTGCATATACACAAGCATGTATCATTTATTGTGCACTACGCACCAAATATCATGACAGGCACTTGATATATATTACTGTCATCCTCATAATAGTCCTGCAAAACTGGCATTATTATCTCCATTCTAAGAAGAAACTAAAGCAGAGATGTTAGGAAATCACCCAGAAATATAGGGACCTTGTGCTTTAATTCTCTGAAAGGATCCTCAGGAACTACTTACTCAGCTTAAAACAGACTTGCTTAGCTGGGCACGGTGGCGCACACCTGTAATCCCAGTGACTCAGGGACCAGAGGCAGGAGGATGGCGAGTTCAAAGCCAGCCTCAGCAACTTAGTGAGGCCCTAACCAACTCAGTGAAACCTTGTCTCAAAATAAAAAATAAAAAGGTCTGGGATGTGACTCAGTGGTTAAGTGCCCCTGGGTTAAATTCCCAGTACCTGCCCCCCCCACTGCCAAAAAAAAAAAAAAAAAAAAAGAAACAGACTTGCTCATATCTTGCATTCATCCTGTTTCCTGTGGTGAGTCATGGCCCATACCCAGATCAAGGATATCTGACCTGAGCATAGGGCAGACAGTCAGCAAGCAGCAGAGAGTACTATTTGGAGCCTAATGCTATATTGCTCTAACTCAAAGACCATCTATGGCCCAGAGGAAGGGCAGTTTTTCTAAAGTCATAACGAACATTTCTGTGGTTCTGCTCCTATGCCCAGCATTATTTTCAGATTTTTTTACTTTGCTGAACCAATCCTTGCAACATCCACATGAGAGCTACAATTATTTAAATCATTTTCCAGACAAGGTTAAACAGAGACCTAGAGAGCTGGAAGAATTTGCCCAAGGTCAGAGTTAGGAGCAGTGGGAACTGGAAACACGGCAAAACTAGATTTAGCAGCAGAGTCCTAACCCCTGCACTGGTACCCGCCGCTTCAGCTCACCTACGGCTTCCTTAAATCCAGCTCCTCCTCGGTTGCCAAGTGCCAATAAATCCAGGGTTCCTTCTAACCACGTTATGTGTCGTAACCATTACCTTGTGTTGTTTCATTACCGTAACTGTCTCCCAAGTGGCTCAGAGCTGGTTCTCCCATCTGTGCCTCCATGAACCCCCACTGAAGCTGATGGGCCACAGGCATTCAGCTGCTCTCCCTGGCAGTACAATTTCACTCCTCCCCACTGCTCAAACTACTCCTGGAGTTTTGCCTTCTGATGCAAGGTTTACAAGGGAGTCATAATCACACAATTACCCTCCACCATGCAGTGCTGACAATGCAATCATCTCTCAGCAAATGACCTGAGCAGCTCCTGCATGGGGCTGTCTGGACCACTTGGCAAAATCAGGTTGTTACCAGGATGCCTTCTAACCAAAAGAGGACAATGGAGCTCTCCATTACCCAGAACGGGAGCACAGTTTTCTCTGGCTTCTGTGCCCACATACTGAGATTCAGATAGAAGTCACAAAGGGAGGGCAAAAGTATCTCAAGACAAAATGCCTTTGTCCTGTCTCCTTAACTAAAAGAAGGTGGACATGTTTTGCAGAAGTCTCTTAAAGACCAATTCTAATAGTCTCTGCACATGTTTTTCCTGAGGAGTGGGTTCCTGGGGTTATGTGACAAGTTGGTGTTCTGATAGACCAAATTTCATCATTATTTATAGTTGATGGATAGGGGGAAAGATTGATTCAGAGACCTGTGGGTTGTTCAAACAGGGCACAGAGTCCCTTTGTGTTATTAATGCGGACCAGATAAGGAAGAAACTCCATCTCATTGCGTTATTAAAAAAATACCCCCCTAGCATCATATTATGAAAATATCCTAACGTATGGAGAAGTTGAAGGGATTTTACTGTGAACATCCATATTTCATCCCTTAAGCCCACTTAGGCTTTATTTTGTACTTGTTTATGCCATATGTAGCCATTGTTCATCCCTCTATTCAGTTATCAATCCATCTTTTTTTTGAGGGGGGTTACTGGGGATTGAACTCAAGGGCACTCAACCACTGAGCCACATCCCCAGCCCTATTTTGTATTTTATTTAGAGACAGGGTCTCACTGAGTTGCCTCACTTTTGCTGAGGCTGGCTTTGAACTTTTGATTCTCCTGTCTCAGCCTCCCAAGCCGCTAGGATTACAGACATGCGCCACCCTGCCTGGATAATCCACTTTATTTTTAAACGCACTTCACGTTGCAAATTCTGATGCACTTTATCTCAAACATCTACCACTAATTAATTCAATATTTATTTACACTGCTGCCTCACTTTTTAGCTGTGAGGTGACATTTGCATACAATATAATATAGACATCTTAAGTGGGCCCTTCCCTGAAGTTTTTATATATGCATCCACCCATATGAGCAAACTTCTATTGACATATAAAGCACGAAGTTCAAAACATGATCTATAGAACATGAGATGCAGAACATCACTCCAGAAAACTCCCTAATGCCATGCCCAGTCCATCCCAACTCTATCTCCCTAGAGGTAATCGCTATTCTGATTTTTTTCCTGCCACAGTTTTATCTACTGTACAGTATCAGTTAATTGGAGTCATCAAGGAGACTTTTTTATTAAATACACGTAAGGTATCTTCCTTTGGTATAACATTTTTTTTTTTTTAGATTTATCCATGTTGCTGTGCATATCTGCAATCCATTCCTTTAATTGCTGGTATATCCTCTTATAAGGATATACCACAATTTTTTCATCTACCACCTGTTGGTGAGCGCCTGGGCTGTTTCCAGATTTTATCTGTTGAAAATAAAACTGCTATGAATATTGGTGTAGAAATCTTGGTGCGGACGTGTGTTTGTGTTTTGCACCCAGCTCACTGGAAACTTCTTGGCCAATGTCTGTTTTCATTTCCCGTGGGTAAAGGCATAAAGTAGAAATCGTGCTCCATCCTCACTGACACTGAGTGGTATCAATCTTTACCAAGATGGCAGAGGTTCCTCTCTGAGGTGTCAATTTACACTTCCAAGATGATTAATGGGGTAAAGCATATTTTCATGTGCTTATACCCATCCATATATCGTATTTTTAAAATGTCTATTCAAATCTCTTGTCTTCTTCTTCTTCTTTTTTTTTTTTTTTTTTTTCTTTAAATGAGAGCCTGGTCAAACCTTGGCTCTCTTTCCAGGGAATCAGATTCACAGCACATGTGCGCATGCGCATGCATTAGGAGGCTCCAATTCCTCTCGGTACCTCCACCCCCTGCCCTGGCTCAAAAGAACTTGAAGAGATAATTTTTGAATAAATGTTGGTTGCACTCCTCATTTGCTGGGCGCTGCCAACAGGCAGCAGGAATTGACGGCTTGTTAGTAAAGCCTGGCCCCTTTGTGAGATGTTTTCAGAATGATTGATTTACAATAAAGTGGTTCCTGGTGGGTGCATGCAGGTGGAACTGATGCGGATCGATTCCAGTGGCGCTAACTAATCAGCTGTTTAAACTGGCAGGGAGAGCGCTCAGTGACAGACACAGTGCGACCATCATTTTCCCCCTAAGATTACAAATTAACTTGTTCGGGTGTGCTGGGGTGTGTGACAACTTGGGGCCAGCCTCAGAGGAGGGGAGGGCAGCTGTGGCTTCAGGGAGGCCTCTGTGGGATTCGCCTTTCCTGTAAGGCTGGACCTGCTCATGCAGCAGAAAAGAGATCTCATCATGGAAGATGTGGGGCTTTTTTCTCATTGAAATAACCCCCTCCCAAGTGATGGACCAGCTGAATTTTAAAGGGTCCACTCCTCTGTTTCTCTCTCTCTCTCTCTCTCTCTCTCTCTCTCTCTCTATCAGCTATTTGCTTGACCCCATGGTATCTGGTGTCTCTTCCCTGTTTCCTTTCTCCACATAGGATGAACACAGAGGGAATCAAACCAGCCTCTGCTTTTGAAAAAAAAAAAAAATACAATATTCTCAAATTCAAGGACTTTGATTTGAGGGTGGTTGTTTATTTGTTTATTTATTTGTTTATTTTTGTTCTGTTCTGTTTTAAGACTCTTGCCTCTGTGGAAGGATTAAATTGTGATGCTCTTTCACCCTAGAAGTCTTTGCTCTTAAAATATGAATTTCAAAATTGATCCTGAAAATCATGGGGTTGTGGGATAACATGGCTAGATAATGTCTGGAGAATAAAGACAGGGGAACTGATGTGACCATGACCAGTCACAGCCACCAACTGGAAGGTCAAGCCTACCAGTGGACTCTGGAACAAATACTGGCCTAGTGCATCCAAATCACAACTACTAATCCACAAGAGCTTGTTCTTATGCTAACTCAATGAGATGCACAGGGGCCACCATTTCATCTATGTACATAGTAGAAAATAAATGACACCCTGAAGTAGTGATGTTGGAAAGAGAGAAGATAGCACCTCAAAGTCTAGTAAATATCAAATAGATCAAGATTTCAGTGCAAAAATCCAATTTCTAAAGGTCTTCAAAACATTTAGATGATTATTCAAGACAAATTAAGAAAGACTTTCTAAGAATAAAAGCAAAGGGAAAACTGATCAAAGCTAATATTTATGAATTTAATATATAAAAATTCTGGTTTTATTGTGCTGTATTTTTGTTTTCACAAAATAATACGAAGATTAAAAGTCAACAACTAATGAGCAACATTTACAACAACAATGCTGAACGGTTAGCATCACTTACTACATAAACTCTTGTTGAAAAACATAAGAAAAATGAAAATCTCCATGGATATATTGAGGCCAAGGATCTGAAGAGTTAAGCTGTAAGAGAGGAAATAAAAATATTGAATTACTATTTCTTTTAAGTTCCTCAGTAGACAAATGATTGAAATTGAGATGAGATGCCTTTTTGTCTATCAAGTTAGCAAAGATACAAATATAGGAATAGTGTTAGAATTATATAATAAAATAGACTCACATTCATATAGATGTAGGTAAAACTGTACAAATTTCTGGCCTATCTGCTGCTCATACTGATTTTCCAGTCTTATCTCAAATTGCATTCTGCTCTGCTCTCTGTCTGGGGTCAGTAAGTCATCATATGCATTCTCCATATGCCTAGGAACCCCCCAGACTTACTCTGTCTTCCCTCCCTCTCACGTCCTCCTCTTGTTTTCCTGTCTTCTTGTCCTTCTGCTCTTTGTCCTCCTCCATTTCCTTGATCCTTCCCTTCTTCCATGTTTTGACACCCCCTCCCTTTCCATTCTTCCTCTCCTGCTTCCCTTCCGCTCCATCTCTTCCTCCAGGCTACCTAGGTCAGATTTAACTCATCCTGGAAATTTCAGATCAGACATTACTTCCTCAATGTAGCCTCCTTATTCTTCTCCCTCAAAGAATCACACTATCTGCTTATCTGCTCTCGTAACACCTTGTAACTTTTCCTTATAACTCTAATCACAATCGGGATTTACAATTACCATTTACAATTTACAATTTACATTTACAATTATCTAACTAATATGTTTCTCCCTCATAGGATTTTTTTTTTTTTTTTTTGGGCCATACCACTGTTAAGAAATCATAGAATCCCTATAGTCCAACAAGGTGTCAGGAAACAAGAGTTAATATAAATTTGTTGGATGTCTTTACTGATGACTTCCCAAAAGGCTGCTAATGATAAAGTGTTGACAAACACTATTATTAAACCTTCTGTAGTAACAGAGAACATCAACTCAAAAGTCTTAGTCATGTCTCAGAAGAAGGCAGTCACTGGTGGAAATCCTTGGGGTTTAGAGATCTGGGCTCAAGTGGTTTAAGGTAGGTTTTTCAGTGTGAGGATTTTATTGAGAATGGCCAAAGTCTGTGATACAATAGTAGCTGATACTAGTGAATAAAAATAGTGAGATAAGGATCTTGAAGGAAGTCTTGGTAAGTCAAAGTAGTTTAATATATGAGCCATTTGTACCCACAGCAATCTATTGCTTTGACAAGAAATCCGTCCAAATGTACAAATTACTTATTCATAAAACTTAGTTTTCAGAAATATTCTGAGCTACCAGTGAAGTTATTCATTGGTTTACAACCTTATCTTAGTGGGCAGTAATTTCCTGTAAGAATGATTAATATCATATTGATATAGCTGGTTTTAGGCCTCAACCCTGAGCTAGGTCTTGGGTTTCAGATAAATAAATGGAACTCCATTTTGGTGATACACACTGCAGTCCTTAAAAATGTTTTTTATACCAGGCATGGTGACACACGCCTATAATCCCAACAACTCAGGAGACTTATACAGGAGGATCACAAGTTCAAGGCCAGCCTCAGCAACTTAGTGAGACCCTATGCAGCTTGGTGAGATGCTGCCTCAAAAAAAAGAAGAAGTGCTGGGGATGTGACTGAGTAGTTAAGTACCCCTGGGTTCAACCACTGGTACCAGTAAATAAATAACATGCCCTTACAATATTTTGTAAAGGTTCCTTTCTAGGAGTTTATCATTTATAAAAAGATCAGACCTACAAAGTTTTAGTGAGCTGTTTTCTAGTTGTGAAGAATGACATTGGTATTTTGATGGGGATTACACTGAATCTGTATGCTGCTTTTGGTAGTAGACTGTTTTGACAATATTAAATCTGCCTATTGAAGAACATGGGAGATCTTTCCATCTTCTAAGGTCTTGTTCTTCAGTTTCTTTCTTCAGTGTTCTATAGTTTTCAATATAGAAATCTTTTATCTTCTTGTTTAGATTAATTCCCAGATATATTAAGATCTTTAGATTAGACATTTCCTGATTATTCCTCAGCAGAATCAATGTTGGAGTATAGGAAAGTTATTGATTTATAAGTATTGCTCTTGTATTCTGCTACTTTGCTGAATTCATTTATGAGCTCTAGAAATCTGCTGGTGAAATTTTTTGGGTCTCCTAGATATAGGACCAGCAAACAGAGATAGTTTGCCTTCTTCTTTTCCTAATTGTATTATTTTATTCTTCTTCTGTTGCCTGATGGTTCTGGCTAGAGTTTTGAGAACTATATTGAATAGAAGTGATGAGAATAGATTGAAATCAAATTCCTTGCATGTATGATTTCATCAAAACAGACCCAACTACTAGGTATAGCTATAGTGATCTAATTAAAAAATGTTATCTACAGGGTTTGGAATTATCTCTGTGGGAAGTTGGGGGCAATTATTAAGAAGCAAGATGACCCAGTCAGTCTTTTGGGAAGGAGAAGTAGAGGTGAAATGAAATTCACCAAAGATTTCTCAGTGTTGCTTTTGATTCATTTATAGGAACATGTTTACTATCTACTGAGCGTTTCTCCTCTTCTCTGTCCTGGTCACGTGTTTCTAAGAAGCACACACAGATGACTTAAGCTTGAGAAAAGCCTATGATTCAGGGAGTGATAGAAATGTCAGTCTCAGCTTGTCAGTCCCATAAGCACATGACACAACTCTGTGGTGGAGAAGATGCTAAAAATTCCATGTGTTGACAGGACTAAGATTTTCCCTGAGTATCCAGAATTCTCTCTCTAACTCTTCATCATAACCATGCATGGAATGTGCAGAATAAACTCATATTTCCTTTGGTTTATTTTTTTTTTATCAAAGCTGTTTTTTTGTATTGAAATCTGTGCACTGAGTATATTGCAACTGAGACCCTAGATGGTAAGCAAGATTATAGGAGAGAGTGAATTGTAGTTTTAATGAGTTCATAGCTCCCTAATGGCCAGACTTATATCCCAAATAAGAAAATAAGATCCCTAAGATTGGCATTGCCAGATGATAATAGGGACAATATTTTTTTTCCAAAAGGGAAAAAGTGCATGACATACAATATATCTTGGAAAAAATTATATCAGTGATAGAGTATGGAAAAATACAAACCAATTTATGACTACTAAGGAGAAAAATCCCTGCCAGAATCCAACATGAGGTCATTAAGAAAGAATTATGATGGACATAGGCTCAAGTCAAAGAACTCTTTAGCAATTGAAGAAAGTAGATGAGCTGCAGCTAATTATGAAAATTAGTGGAAGTATGTGAAAATAAGGAAGATATGAATATTATGTTGTGTCATCTCATCAAGAGTCATTCACCTACCACATACCATTGTGTTCACATCACTCATCACTTGGAGTGTGTAAGGAAGTCAATCTATTTACAAGTAGATGAGAATTCATAAATAATATGTTTATTGGTATTCTATTTCTTTGTATTTATATATGCATAATGAAAAGCTCACAATGCATGTGGTAGCCGAACAGAGAATAGACTGCCACTTTTAATATGAAAATGTTATAGATTCTATAAAGTTATGGGAAAATATCTTTCATAATTATTTATTCAACAAGTATTTATGTATTTTCTCTTATGGTCCCAACATTCTTTTAGGTACTAGGGGTGCAGCAGAAAACAAGACACACAATCAAAAAGGAAATATAGGGAAGCGAGATATTCAATAAAAGAAATAGAGGTGGTGGGGGTGAGGGGATACTTTATTTTGAATGGACCAATGAAAAGATGACCTTTGAATTGATTCCTGAATCAGTAGGCCAAATCAGCCAGCCATGTGATAATGGGGGCAAAGAATTCCAAGCCTAGGGAAGGAGGGGGAAAACCTTCACCTGAGATTGAGCAGTGTGTCCTAGGAACCAGAGAAGATTTTTGTAGCTGGAGTGAAGTGACAGATTGAGGGTGGATCTTGTTGACAGTGGGAGGTGGGTGAGGCCTGTTTACTTCAGGACTTGCATTCCGTGGACATGAGATGCTATTTCAGTCTAAGCCTGAAAGGGGAAGCCATTGGTGGGTTTCAGATAGAGGAGCAATATTATATTTACAATATTTGTTTGTAAAAGGGTCTCTTCCTCTGGGTTTTGGGGGGATTATGGAGGGTTGAACAGAAGTGGGGATTCAAGTTAGAGAATGATTAGGTGGGAAGTGATGCTGGCTTGCATGAGGAAGGAAGCTTGAAGATGAGATAGCCTTCAGAGTTATTTTGAAAGTAGATCTAAGAAGATTGGATAAGATATGGATGAAGCAGGAGTGAGGAAAATAGAGGAATCAAAGGTGGCTTGTGTGAATTTAGTGGATGCCAGTGCTCTTAATTCTTTTACTTTTCTTTTTTTTTGGTAGTACAGGGGATTGCACTTGGGGGCACTTGACCACTTAGCCACACCCCCGGCCCTATCTTGTATTTTATTTAGAGACAGTGTCTCACTGAGATGCTTAGCATCTCACTTTTGCTGAGATTGGCTTTGAACTCTGAATCTTCCTGCCTCAGCTTCCCCAGCTGCTGGGATTACAGGCCGGGCCACCGTGCCTGGCCAACTGGTGCTCTTAAATAAGTATTTTTAAATACTTATGTACTACCTTTTGCCGTGCTACCTTGGGAGGGGTTCTTACTTACAGCAGGCATTGTTCGTGATTCCAATTGCAGCTTAATGAGAAACTGTCACAACGTCCGGAGCTCTTGACATCCTGCAAATGAAGGAAGAGGATGTCTGTAAATTCCTTGAGGGCAGGAACCCACCTAGGTGGCACAACCTTGATTTTTAGATGGAACAATATAATCTACAAAAGGAAAAGTGACAGCATATACATCATAAATCTGATGAGGACTTGGGGGTGCTTCTGCTGGTATCTCGTGCCACTGTTACCATCGAAAACCCTGCTGATGTCAGTGTCCTATCCTCTAGGAATACTGACCAGCAGGCTGTGCTGAAGTTTGCTGCTGCCACCGGAGTCATTCCTATTGTTGGCCCTTCTGGAACCTTCACTAACCAGATCCAGGCAGCCTTCCGGGAGCCACGTCTTCTGGTGGTTACTGATCCCTCTTACAGAAGCAGCTTATGTCAATCTGCCCACCATTGCTCTGTGTAACACAGACTCTCCTCTGCGCTATATGGACTTTGCCATTCCATGCAACAATAAGGGAGCTCGTTCTGTGGGTCGGAGGTGGATGCTGGCCGGAGAAGTTGTGCGCATGCGTGGCACCATTTCCTATGAACACCCCTGGGGAGGTCATGCCTGATCTACTTCTCCAGAGATCCCAAAGAGATTGAAAAGGAAGAGCAGGCTGCTGCTGAAAAAGCTGTGACCAAGGAGGAATTTCGGGGTAAATGGACTGCTTCAGCTCCTGAGTTCACTGCTACTCAACCTGAGGTTGCAGACTGGCCTGAGGTGTTCAGGCACCCTCTGTGCCTATTTGGCAGTTCGCTACTGAAGACTGGAGTGCCCGGCCAGCCTCTGAAGACAGGTCTGCAGCTCCCACTGCGCAGGCCACTGAGTGGGTCGGAACAACCACCAAAGTGGTCTTTAGCTCTTCTGCAGACACTTATTAAGCAAAATGGAAATAAGGTTACAGAAAATAAATACCAGTTTCTTAAAAAAAATATGTACTAAGGCAAAGGATCTACAACTTAATTGGCTATTCTTCCAGGCAGTTGGTCAATGTTTATATTCAGAACAGCTCCAAGCAGAGGTAAGAGTCAAGAGCCATGAGAGCATTGCTTGAGAACTTTAATCCAGCTATGTCTTAAGCCAGAGACAAGTCTGTTCTTCCAGTCATGTAAGTCAATAAACTCCCTGTTGGTTAAAGATAGTTTGAATTGGATTTTGATCAGTTTCAAGAAGATTATAACTAAAAATATTGCCTCATTGAATATAGAAGAGGAAGACAATTAGAATTTGATTTCCTTGAAAATCCAAGCATAGTACATGCCAGTCTTGGTTGAACTTAAAATAACTTCATGCTTCAGATTAAGAGAACTAACGCTCAGAGAGAAGTGATTTGCCTGAAGTTTTTTTATGTTTTTGGTGAAGTTACTCTTTCCCTGCTAATGTGTCTGCCCCCAAAGATAATGTTATTTATATTGTGCAATGTAGTAAAGGAGAATAGAAACTAAATTTTAAAATAATAAAACACAATTTCTGGATTTCTCTATCTCTTTTAAATCAGTTTCATCTAGGTTTCCAAAACTGAAGGAGAGAATAAAGACGGTTCTCAAAGCATCATAAAGATAGCTGAATGGCCAAGAAGATTCTTTTGTGATGGAGTATAGGAACTGTTAAGCTATCAATCATGAGTAGATTTTGCAAGCTGATTGGAATTTTAAAATGGAATGTTTCTAGCCTAACTGTCCATGGGCTAACCCTGGAAAGTGTTGTCTTTTTCTTCCCCTTGCTTAAAGAGACAGATTTTATATGAATGCAGAAAATGTGGAGCCAAGCAAACTCTTCATTTCTACATCTCTAAGTAGGCTATGTGAGCTTGACAAGGAAGGGCAAGTTAGGGATATAAAATCACCATCCAAGATTCATGCTGAGGAAACTCTTCTTGAGAGCTCTATAGAGACAGGAGTACAAGAGGGGTTTCTTCTGAGGTGGAAAGAGGTGATAATTAAACATAATTTGTAGAAGAAAATTAATAGTGATGGACTTGAATCCTTTATAGCAAATGTAAATTTCAAAGCAATTTTGTGTGGAGAAGTAAAAAGCTATAATATATGGCTGAGTGGTATATGCTGACAGTAATGGTCCTCTTGTGCTGTGAGTTATTAAAGACTTTCATCTCGTGGTTTTCAATAATGAAAAGGGAAGCAGTTTGGGGGCATTTTCTGAGATACATCCCTTGTGTTGATTTAGCTGGTATGATCAGTAGGTTATCTCAACAGCTGTGTGGAAAAGGTGAAATTTGCTAGAAGACTAAAATGTGAGAAGCATGTTATTTTAGAAAGATGTATTATTTCTTCTCTGATACTAACAAATAACACCACGGGAAATTTGTTTCATCTGTCTGGACCTTGGTCTCCATGTAGTGTCCAGGGATCTTGTCCACATTTTTTCCCCCAACTCCAATAATCTATGATTCTTCTGTTGATAAAAGTGTCCTCTTTGAAAAAGCTTTCTTCCTCTCTGTAGGAAGTTTTCTCTGAAGAGACTCAGGGACATTTTGCTTAGTCATTTCCCCCTCTGTTCCCTCTAAGACTGCATCGCTTTCATTGAGGAGGGTATTCATGGTATCATATCACAAGTCCATTGCTCAAGCTTTCACAAAGACCTGCAGAAGGAAATTTTGTCTGGAAACCAATAGATCTACTTTACTGGGTCACAAAACAAATGACTATGGTTTTTGACTATTCATGAATATTCCTGGCTTTGAGTATTAGACTACAATGAAATGAGATATGGAACTCTGGAAGAAGGAAGAGATCAGATATATTTTTGACAGTTCACTCTATTTATTAAACATCAGGGCACTTAAATATGAAGAGTCAATGTTAGTGGATTTTGTAGACCTTAATAAAAATGCATAAAGATATGCACGAAGATAAAACAGACATCTTACAATAGTGTGATACATTTGCCAATACTAATTAGCCAATATTGACTCATTATTGCTAACAGAAGTCCAAACTTTATTCGGTGTTAGAAATGTTTTTAAAAACTGTCATTTGTCTGTTTCAGCAATCCATGTAGGATAGAATATTTTACTTGGTCACCATAACTCCAGAGCTGTCTTGACTGGGACAATTTCTCAGACATTTCTTGTTTTTGATGACCTTGATATTTTGGCCAGGTACCAGGCTACATGTTTCTTGACTTGGGTTTGTCCCGTATTTTTTTTCCCTTATGATTAGACTGTAATTGTAGATTCTTGAAAGACCACAGAGTTTACAGAGTGCCATTTGTTGTCATATCCTCTCAGGTGTATGTACTATCAATGTGACTTAACCACTGGCGAAGTTGAACTTGATTGCAAAACTGAGATAGTGTGTGTAGGATTTCTCCACTAGGGTGGAAAGGCTACCCATCCTCTTCCCACCCCACTGCCCACTACTATACTGTTTGGGAGGATGGCAATAAGGGAAACTGACATTCGGGGAGGTGAAGAGTTATACTCTACTTTTTTTGAAGAGGAAGACACTATTTAAGTTATTTGGAATTCTTTTGTATGGTAGAATTGTCTATTCCCATTTATTCATCAAATCAATCATTAATTTACATCAAAAACGGACTCATAAATTGTTATGTTATAGTCAGATCACATTCCAGTACATGCTATTTGTTTCGTTACTCAAAGCTTTCCAATGCTGGCCATCAGGAGCTCTTTCAGTTGGCTCTTGTGTGCCTCTGACACAACTTCATTGCTTTGCTCTGTTTTATGCACTTCTGAAGTTACAGGATGCTCCAGGATCATCCTGTACATTCCTTAGCCCAGTCCTATAAACTGCCTTTTCCCCTAAGATCCCTACTTTTTATTATTAAAGGATGGCATTTAAAACTAAGGTCTGGTGCTGGGTATGCTCTTTGCTAAGAAACACCTGTTATGGTTTAATAGGGGAACTCCACAGTTCCCCTAAAGTTCATCTGAGACAATGCAAAAACATTCAGTGGTGAATGATTAGATGATGAGAGTTATAACACAATTAATATATATGGATTAACTAGGGGGGGTAGCTGTAGGCAGGTAGGGTGTGGCTGGAGGAAGTGGATCACTGGGGACATGCGTTTGGGGTATATATTTTGTCTCTGATCAGGGTAACACTCTCTCTTCTTCTTGTTTTCCATGTCCTAAGCTGCTTTCCTCCACCATGCCCTTCTGAATACAGATTATGTCAAAGGAATACAACTGTATTACAGATGTATGACATTTGTACATCATACATATTTCTCCATATTTCTTCCTCACCACAGACCCAGAAATATGGATTCAACCATCTATGAACTGAGACCTCTGAAATCGTGAGCCAAAATGAACTTTTCCTCCTTTACATTTTTCTTGACAGGCCTTTTGATCAGAGACATAAAGCTAGCTAAAACAACATCATTGATTTTAGACACTTTCAATGGACCAAGTTTGGAAATATATGTGTGTTTATTAATTTGTGTTTAACACACACATCTACAATTATTTCCACATGTATTCATCTATTTATATATTAAGCTTAATATAAGGTCGTATTGATATTTCCACCTCCAGTATCACATGACCCATTCTAACCCTCTCCTTCTGCTAATCTGAAACCTCCAACTCTCTAGTAGTAAGCAACCTGACTTCCAAGACCTGCCATTCATTTAGTTATTTGTTCAAGCTCATCATTCATGCATAAGTCTTGAATTGTTAACTTGTATCCTCATGAGAAACAACTTTACCAACTAGAGTACTGTTCTTATAGACAGTTTCTTTTGTCTTTAGTCTTAGAGTTCTCATTTATTTTCAAAGTTACTTAGGTCAGTACCTCTTTTTCTCTACCCCCGTTAGTGAAGTTATGTCATACATTTGCAATATAGTTAGATTCCTTTGACATAATCTGTATTCAACCTGGCATCCCCAAACCTCATGATTTTTTAAAATTTGCACATATTAAACATACATTAAGATTCTTTCTTTGCACTGTAAAATTTTATGGGTTTTCACAAATTCATAATGTCAAGTCCATCATTACATTATCATAGCAAATAATTTCACCACCCTTGGAAATCTGCTGTGCTTTACATATTCTGTCTCCCCATCCCCCACCACCCTTGTAAACCTCTAGTGACCACTGCTCCAGAATTCCATCTAGCGTAGTACGTTCCATTTGGTCATCACAATTACTTAGAGTCTCTTGACAGTGACAATTTCTCAGATATTACCTTATTTTTCCACTGTCAGAGATTAAACCCAGAGCCTTGCACATGCTAGGCAATTCTTACACCACTGAGCCACATTCCCAGTCCTTTATTTTCAATTTTATTTTGAGACAAGTCTAAGTTGCCCTGGTAGGCCAAAAACTTGCGATCCTCCTGCCTCAGCCTTCCAAGAAATGGGATTATAGGTGTGCACCACCATGACCAGCTAGATAATTCTTGTTTTGGATGATCTGTTTTCTGTCTTTATATTTTTTCCCCTTTTCCATATAAATGAAATCATATAGTATTTGGTGCTTTCAGTCTGGTTCTCCCACTTGGCAATATGCATTTAAGATTAATCCATGTAATTGCTTGAACTGACAGTTCATCCCATTTTATTGCCAAACAGTATTTCATTTTATATGGATACCTCAGTTTATCTATCCATTCACATTTTGAAGGACAACTTGATTGATTCCAGTTTTTAGTAAATATGAATAAATTGCTATGAGCATCTGTGTATGGGTTTTTGTGTGGAGCTAAATTTTCAGGTCAGTGGGGTAAATATCAAAGAGAAAAATTGATAGATTTTATAATAAGACTATGTTTAGCTTTGTAAAAAATAGCTTAGTTGAAAGAATTGGGAGTAAGAACTTGAATAGAAATGTGTGTGCCAATGTTCATAGTAGTGCTATTTACTATAGCCAAAAAGTGGAAACAACTCAACAGATGAATAGATAAACAAAATATGGTACCTATGTCCAATGGAATATTATCTAGCCTTAAAAAGGAAGAAAATTCTGGCACATGTTATAATTTGGATAGAACTTGAAAATATTATGCAAAGTGATATATTCCAGACACAAAAGGACTAATACTGTATGATTCCACTCAGAATAGTAAAATTCATGGAAATAAAAATCTAGAATGGTTGTTTCCAGGGACTGGAGGAAGGGAGGAATGGGAAGTTCCTTTTTAATGGATACACTTTTTAATGGATACAAAAATTCAGTTTCACTATGGAACCAGCCTAGGTGTCCATTAGTGAATGAATTAATAAAATGTGGTCTGTATATACAATGGAGTTTTATTCAGTCATAAGGAAGAAAGAAATTATGTCATTTATAGGAAAATGGATGAAACTTGAGAGCATTATGTTAAGTGATGGAGGAAGGTCTAGGATCATATTATTCTCTTATATGTGGAATCTAGAGAGGAAAAGGGCAAAGAAAGGTGTGCATGGTGAGGTGATCTCACTAAAATTCAAGAAATATTAGTAGAGTAGAGGAAAGGAACCTGGGAAATAGAGGGTGAGAGGCAAGGGAAATATTGGAGATATTGGTCAAATTACATATTTCAGTCAGGTTTTTCCCTGCTGTGACTGAAAGATCTGACCAGAAAAATTGTACAAGATGAAGAGTTTATTTGAGAGCTCACACTTTCAGAGACCTCAATCCACAGACAGTTGGCTCCATTCCTCAGGGCTCAAGGTGAAGCTGAACATCACGGTGGAAGAGTGTGGCATTGGGAAGCAGCTCACATAATGATTGAGAAGCAGAGATTCCACTTGCCAGATACAAAATTTATACCCCAAGGTCATACCCCCAGGGACCCACCTCCTCCAGACATATTCTACCTACATTCAGTTACCACTCAGTTAATCCCCACCAGGGCATTAATTCACCGATTGGGTTAAGATTCTTACAACCCAATCATTTCTCCTCTAAACCTTCTTGCATTGTTCACACATGAGCTTTGGGGGACTTCTCACATCCAAACCATAATATTATAGTCACATCGTGTGCATGTACAAACATGTACCAACAAATCCTACTATCATGTATAGCTATAAGGCACCAATAAAAATATGGACAAAGAAAAAAATTCAGTTTAGAAAGATGTAAAAAGTTCTAGAGATGAATGGTGGTGATGATTGTACAATGTGAATGTACTCAATGCCAGTGAGTGTATTATTGAAAATGGTTAAAATAGAAAATGTTATGTTACATATATTTTACCATAATTTAAAAATGTTTTAAAACCAAAGCAAAAAACTGGCAAATAGTCTTCTTCATGAAGTGGTTGTACCGTGAATGAGTGAATGAGCTTTCCCATTGCTTCACATTTTCACCAGCATTTGATGATATCAGTTTGTTTTTATTGTTGTTTTAGCTACCCAACAGGTGTGTAGTGATATCTCATTGTTGTTTTAATTTGCACTAAGACGTCAAGTATTGTTTTCATCTTCTCACTTGCTTTCTGTATATTCCCATTGGTGATGTGTTGGATAGACATTTTGCTTCTTTTTAAAATTGGGTTGTTTGTTTTCTCATTGCTGAATGTTAAGTGTTCTTTGTACATTATTAATTCAATTCCTCTATCAGATATGTAATTTGCAAATATTTTTGGCCAAGTCAGTCTGTGGCTTGAGGTGTAATTCTATTAACAGTGTATTTTACAGAACAGATTTTTAAATTTTAATAACATTCACCATATCTGTTTTTCTTTCATGGATCATGCTATTGTTTTTGCATCAATGTAATAACCCACTACTATGCAGATTTTCTTCTAGATATTTTGTAGTTTTGCACTTTATATTTATGTCTGAATCTTATTTGAAGCTAATTTTTGTGTAAGTTGCTACTGTTTTAATCATTATATTTATTATTTTCTACTTTTCATCTCATTTCTTTGTCTTCTGTGGCTTTGAGTGAGCATTTTACGATTCTCCTTTATCTCCTCCCTTACTGCATCATTCACACTTCCTTTAACAATGTTCTTAGTGACTGCCTTGGGGTTCATAAATACAAGTTAAAATAATCTAAGTGCACTTTTAAATAACACTATTCTACTTTTTGTGTAATACAGGGATCTCGTAACAAAATATTTCTAATTCCTCTTACCATTCTTTATGAAATTTTGATAATATATTTCACTTTTCTATATGCTATAATTATTCAATACATTGTAACTATCTTTCCTTTAAATTTAATTTTTTCTTTTAGATGAATTAAGAGTAATGAAAAATCCAAACTTCTGACCTGTATTATCTTCTACTTGCCAGAAACACTTCTTGTAGTATTTCTTTTTCTTTTTGGGGGGAGTGGTGTAACAAATTTCCCTTTTATTGTTTGTCTGGGAAACTCTGTCTCTTAATTATTTTTGGAGGATAGTTTTGCTGAACATAAAATGTTATGTGGATAGTATTTACGTTTCCCCCCCAATACTTTACATATTTCATTGCATCCTCTTCTTGCTCACATGGATTCTGATGAGAAGTTAGCTGTATTCTCATCCTTGTTCCCATTTGGGAAGTTTTTCTCCCCTCTCTGTTCGCTTCAGAGTTTTCTGCATTTAAATATGATATGACTAGGATTTTTATGTTTAGTTTTGGTTTTGTGTTTATCTTGCTTGGTGTATCGTGAGCTTCTGTAAACTGATTTGCCTGTCATTAATTTTAGTAGCATCTCAGCCATATGACTTCAAAAACTTCTTCTGTCTCTTTCTCTTTCTGGTTGTCCAGTTATGTATATCTCAATGAGTGTGTTGAAGGAATTTTAAAAATTTTGCCCATGTGTTTTTTACTTCTAACACATTGGTTTTCCTTTTAATGGTTTTAAACTATGTTTAGTAGTTTTTACTTCCAGCTGAAATTATCCATTTGATCTTGCATGTTATCTATTTTTTATTAGAATCCGTCATATATTAATTATAGTTATTTTAAATTCCTTATCTATGGAATATCTATTTTAGATCTGAATATTGTCCTGTTGATTTCTTTGTCCCTTCAGACTTTTTTCTTACCTTGTGGGACGCTTTTAGTTCTCAGCTGAAAGTCAACACATAGTATAAGTAGTAGCTCTTTAGAGGGGGAGGATTTATATTAATCTGGCTATGCCTTGGACTGTGTTTAATGTTTGTTGTAGCTATAAGGACTAGCAACTCCTAATTCTCCTAGAGTCATTTTTATTTGCTTCCTCTCTTGGTTTTCAAGTTTTTCTAGTGCTATCCCTCAGAAGGAGTTTCCATCTTTCCAGCTATGATCCTTTGTTGGCATGGGAGTGAGCGTGAGGGACAGAGGCAGTCTCCATCTCCTAGTGGACCCATCTCAGATCTTCACAAAGGTGTTTCTCCTTCCTCCAGGAGTATGCTCTCCCAGCTTCCTCAGGTACCAAGCTATTGATATAATTCTTAGAAGTTCTGTGTTACCTGGGTTTCTTTTTGTCATTGTTATTTATTTTTTCACTTAGATAAAATGCAAGGACTAGAAAAGCATGAAGAGGAAGGAAATCCCTTTCCCTGGTTTCAATGGGGTTTTGGTATCACTCTATGGCAAAGTATTTCTTCTTGAAGAATAATTCTTTGTGATGGAGAAGGAAAAGGGAGGGAATTCCACTTGCTACTTTTCTCTTTTCCTTGTTAGAGTCAACAGGAGATTTTTCTGCATCCTCACTCGGATGCCTGGTGGAGATCCTGGATCAAAAAATCAGGAAAGTGTGGGGCTCTCCTTTGATTGCAGCCTGTCAGAATTGGTCATGATAGAGAGAGTCAGCACTCAGCCTACAGGAATTTGTCAAAATTACTAATAAATAAAGCAGTTCTACAATGTATGGTCTCCACTGACTTTCACTCCACATAAACAAATCTAGTACTTCATCTCTATGGGCGTGCCAACTTCTCCAGATTCTGAGGGGCAGTTTACCCTGTGACAGCAATTCTCTGATGGGGTTAAGAACAGTTGTTGATTTTTATTTGCCCAATTTTTTCTTGTAATGACAGGAATGATGACATTCTAGCTCCTCACACGTCAGATCTAAAATGGGAGATGCCATGTCTGCCAAAAAATATATATATGGGTTCGATTTTAACCCTGGAGACCCACCCACTTGACTCAATAGGAAGACAAATAAATTAAATAATTAAACAACTTTATATAAGATAAAGGCAATAATTTAAAAATCAGTAAATACATAATGTAATATAGGTTTATTATACCAGCCAAAGGATGAGGAGATAATTTCAAAGCAGAGTTGGTGAAGAGATGCAAGGGGTGACTCTTGGAAACTTGCAAAAGTCATCATTCTGCACTTGGTTAATATTTTTGAGTTCATGTTGTATTTTGCACTCAAACTCTTAGAAATCAAATAAAAGACCAGAAAAACACCTATTCAGGGAAATGAAGGTTGAATCCGAAGGCCTATTGAAACTTGTGGAAAAACACACATACTTGGCAGTATGTTGAGTTGAAGCAGCTCTTATGTATCCTTCTCATTTGGCAAACATTCACAAATAAAATGTTTTGGTTCATTGAACTATAACCTGCAGTTTAAATATGTTCCACACAATATTTGCTGACTAGGAAGTGTGTCTTGAAAATTGGCAAATGTGCCTTTGCTTGGAACAGTAATATTGCAATACCACATCTTAGAGAGTGTTATTTACTTAGTGTGTTGTTTTGTTTTGTTTCAGTGAAAAAGCCATTATACAAAAATGGAAAGAAGTTGGGTCCAGAAAATAGTATATTTTCTTCAAGAGCTATTATGGTAAAATATCATTAACTAAGCAATCCCTATGTGAAGTAATTCTGTCATTAGTTATAGTTTTGATTTTTTTTTTTTTTTTAAAGTCTGGGACCGGTTAATTAGTAACCATTTTTCCTCCAGAGCAATGTAAACGTCATAGCACACTTTCATTTTTCTCAGTTTGCCCCTAGCTTCCACCAATACCCATGTGGCAACTGCCTGGAATTTGAGTTCACATTATTGTTAAAACCCTTTTCTTTTCATAATAGGTACTTATTTAGACCTAACCACAAGCGATTCCTGCATCTTTGCTGACTATTTCTTCGCACATACCCCCTCTTTCTGGATTCGATTTCTTTTTCCTGATGTAACAATAAGTAGTTAGTTTTAGATACAGTCTACAATTTTTAGACTTCTGAGTCCCAACTCACCTTTAACTACAATGAATGTAGGTATAGAATTCTAGAATCAAAGTACTTTCTTCACTCGCAAGATATTAATCCATTACTTCATTGTGTCCAATATGATTATTTCAAATCTAGTGCTCTGAATTCTTGAAGCAAAAGATGTGAGAATCTAAGGCAAAGATGTGAGAATTCATAATTTATTTGGGAGGTGATTCCAGGAAACCACAGTAATTAAGTAAGTCAGATGCCGACGGGAAACTAGTCCCCCCAAAATGTGAACTCTCAGTGTGATCATCACTATGGGCAAACAAGGCTTAATTCCCTTGAATAAGTCTGGGAAACATTGGTAGAACCCTTGCTTCAGAATGATCCACTCTAACAGAGACAGAGCTGGACTATTTGTACCCCAATCCTTGGTCACCTCCATTGCTCTAGGTTTGCTTCTTGAGTGGCATCAATTTTTGTTTTCAAATCATTGCATTTAAGATTATGTAGCCAAGCAGGGAACTGATAGCAATTGCTGCAGGAGGTGACCTTTTCTTCTTGGAGGGTGTTAAAATTTTCTCTCTACTGTTAATGCCTGAGGTGTGTCTATGCTATGCCAACGTAGTATGGAAGGTGAGTTTGTTTTCTTCTTAGTCTGTCTTTGTAATTTAAGCATGCTTGTCTCTCTTCATTTCTTAGAAATTATTAGTCTTCAAAAAAATATTGCTTTCCCTTCATTTCCTCTATTCTTTCCTCCCAAATTCCTATTATGTGTGTGTTTGGATTTCCAGGTTTTTGCACTCTTTACATATTCTGGATACAAATAGTTTATTAGTTATGTGACTTACACATACATCCTCCCAGTATGTGGCTTGTCTCTTTTTTCTCTTAAGAGAATAAATACTTCAAAATGTCAAAATTCCTAATTTTAATGAAATATAGTTTAGCATTTTTTTAAGTATGGAGGATTGAACCCAAGGTCCCACACGTGCTAGGCAAGTGCTCTGCCTCTGAGTTACAATCCCACCCTAGCTTAGCAACTTCTAAATGGTTTTTCCTTTTAGTACTGAAGCTAAGAAAGTCGTTCTCCCACAAATTCTTCCAGAAATTTTAAAGTTTTAGATATTGTCTTTAAGTTATAGGTCACCTTGAGCTACTTTTTATAAATATCACAGGATATGAATTAAAGTTAATTTCCTTTTTACATGTTGATATGAACATTTTTCAGCAACATTTGTTGAAATGACTGTTTATTCTCCACTCAGTAGTTTATTTCCTTGTTTTTGGAAGACAGCTAATTGTATATGTGGAAGTCTCTCTCCCTTTCAAGTTGTAGGAAGGAAAATTCCTCAACATGATGAAAAATCTATTATTGACATCATCCATAATGGGGATATCTCCCTAGGGTCAGAAATAAACAGGAATTTCTGCTCTCGCTCTTTTTATGTAACATTGTATGGTGATCTGAACTAGTACAGTAGCCAAGAAAGACAAGTAAAACTGAATAGATATAAAAGCAACAAGAAAGACTGAACTTATTTGAAGAAAATCCAGAAAATCTACTACAAACAGCTACATGAACTAGTAAGTTATTTTAACAAGAAGGTAGGGTGTAATGACAATATACAAACAGTTGTATTTCTATATACTAGCAATCAACAATTGGAAATTGAGATATAATTAATACCACTTGCAATATCATAAACACAAACTGTTTACAGATTAATGAACAATCTATGAAAGCATAATATAATGAACACTGCCAACCTATGACAGAATTGTTCATGCATCTGGAGGCTGAATAGTGTATGTCAAGTTTTCCAAAATGGATCTATACATTTAATGTACACTCAATGCAAATCAAAATCAGGGCAGCATTTTTTGAAATCAACATCTGATTGGAAATATTATAGAAAAGCAAATGTCAAGTCCACTTTGAAAATGTTGACCGCTGGAGTAAATAAGCTGTTAGCCAGATTTACTATCAAGCTACTGTAATTAAAACAGGTTGATAGACATATAGTTTAATGGAATAGAGTAGACCATCCAGAAGTAGTCTCAAACCTATATGGTTAATTGATCTTCAACAAACGTGACAAGATAATTCAATGGGCAAAAGAAAATTCCTTTCAACACAGGGTGCTCAAACAAATGAGCCTCTTTGTGGGAAAAATATGAAACTCAACCTTTATCTCACACTGTATATAATACCTATCTCATCATGGATCATAGAAGTAAAACTAAGAGCTAAGACTTTATTATTTCTAGAAAAAAATTATAGAGACACCCTCTGTGATCTACACGGTCTTTCTTGATAGGACACAAAATATCATGAATCATAAAATTTCAAAAATGATGAAATGGACTTCATCAAAATTAATAAATACATAATTTTGAAAATGAAAATGTAAGCCATTCATTGGGTGGAAATTTGCAAAATACATATGCTTTTAAAAAGGGCAAATGATTTGAATAAGTTTTTCACCCAAGCATCTACATGGCTTGATAATGATATTAAAGATAGTAAACATCTCTATGAAATGTAACTTAAAATTAAAACCAAAATAAAATATTATTAAACCTCTAGTAAAATCGATAAAGTATGAAGAGCCATCACCCGTGCTGGCAAAGATGTGAAGTGACTGGATTTCTCATGCCTTGCTGATGTCAACACAGTCATACAGCTACTTTGAGAAACCCTTGGCAGCTTCTAATACAGTTAAACGTGCCGTTACCATTCAGCTTGGCCTTCCCATGTCTGTGTATTTATTAAAGAGATTTGAAAGCATGTTTGTCAAAAGACTAGTACTGACTGGAATGTTCATTTCTACTTTGTTACAATATCTAAATACTGGAGACTCCAAAGGCATGTGGATTGGTTAGTGGATAAACACATTGTAGCAGATCAACTCAAGGAATCCTACCCAGTCAAATGAAAATACAAGCTATGGAAATAATCAATTACAGGATGAATCTTGAAAGTATTATGGGAGTTAAAAAAGTCCTGTACAAAATACTACACATTGTATGATCCCATGGAGATAAAATTCCAGAAAAGGTGAAACTACAATGACCCAGGGTTGCCTTTGGCTGAGATGGCAGAAGGGATTGACAGCAAAAGAGCAAGAGGGAAACTTTAGGGTGATGGAATTGTGCTGAATCTTCAGTGTTGCTGTTATAGGACTCTGTTGTCTGTTTATTCATCCATCTATCTGCCTATCTTTCTGTCTATCCATCTGTTCTTCTATTCACACACACACACACACCAAACTCACAGAATCATATTTTTTTAAATTGATGATTTTTGCATATGAAATAAACCTCAAGAAAGCTGGCAATAAAAGAAAGGCTTAGAAATGATACAGAAAACAAAGAGTCACATTTTTTAGAGGAAAAAAAGCTGAGAGTAATATAATAAACCAATTAGAAGAGTTCTATTACATCACAATCACAAGTTACGCTAGTAGGAAACTCTCTTAAATATCTTCTCCATCTTTTCTCTTTTTCTTATTGTTAAAAATTAACTTTTAATCTGTTTGCAAAGTAGATTTTCAGTTTCAATGTAAAAGGGTAAGCAAATCCCAGGATTCTCATTTCCCCATTTCTTTAAAGGCACAGGGTAGAGGGTCTAAGGTCCAGCTGGCAAAGTTTTTCCCCACCTCCCTCCATCCCAACACATAACAGGCTCATGCTACCTGTGGCTCTGAGACAAATTTCCCTGACCATCCACCCTGACATCAGCCTGACTTTAGACAAGGGTTTATAGAACAAAGGGCTTTGGGAATCTTCCCCTTACTTGTCTTAATAATTGCTTGGTCTTAGAAACCATTTAGCTATAGAAGATTTGTAACCCAGGAAATGTGGACTCAAGGTATTTCTAAGTACCGTAGTGTTGAGATGGAAAACTGGAGGTGGAGGCCATTATCCTCCGCCCTCTGTGTGAGCCTGCCACTCGTATCTTGGTGGCTTCATTACCAACACAGTCACACCGAAGTATTTAAAAGTTCACTTCTATTTGGAACATCTCTATCCCACACCTTTTATGGCTTTTTCATCTTCCGTAACTGTCATCTTCAGCATTGGCAGCCCTTCTCAAGAGAGAGAAGGAAATATGTGATGTATATAATGTATGATGACTGATCCCTGTAGCTGTCATCACTCATGGCCAAGATGGGGACTCGCAGAGTATGAGTTATCCCTCACCTCCTCATTCCCAGAGATAAAAACATAGAAATGCCATCCCAGCACTTAGGCAAGATATACATACCAAGAATGACGGGGAACAATAAATTGTCCCAGGAACGCCTATATTCTTTCCACAATAAAATGGTAGGACTGAAGAAGGCAACACAAACCTTTGGAATAAAAGTATCACTTCTCCAAATTCACTTTTATATTTATTTGAAGAAAGGAAAAAAAAAAAAAAAAAAGTTTTCAGTGTCTGGGTGTCCCAAGGCAGAAAATCTAAACACATCTCTTTGCCTATGCAATGGGCAGCTTCATGTAGTTTGGTTCAAGGGTTGAATTTGTTTGAGGGATTTAGAAAACTATGACATTGCAAACGTCCTGAGCAACAACTCTACAAAAGAGCTTGGGCTTTGTAACTTTGAACTTGTTTGTCACCTCCACTTCAGCATAGATGTACATTCTGTAGCACTGTTGATGTTACAGTCTATGCACCCCAGCCTGTTCTTGGATTTGAACTTGAGACCCTCTTTAGATGTTTCCACATATTATAACTTTGCACATTTGGGCTTCTGAAAATTGTCATTTATGATCCTTGGTTAAGATAAAAACTGTCCCGCCAAAGTTCATGCCCCAAGTTGTAATTTCATAAGAATTTGTGTGATAACTCTCATGAGACACGTTAGAATAACCCAATGATATTTACTATTCACTATTTTTTTTCTCTGGCACATGTAGCACTTTAGAGAATATTCTTACAAATATTGAAGACAGTTTGAATTTTCTTGCAGGTATCAACTCTGTCATACATTGCCCTTGCAAAGCAATACAAAAACTTTTTTGAAAAAATATTAGAAGACCATTACAGGAAGGCTTTACGTGTGGACCCTTGTTTGTGGCAAAACCATCTTTCATTCTTACTGAGACTATTAGAACTGCACAAGAGCCTTAAGGACTGTTAAGATGATTAAGAGCCACATTTAATAGTTGCTCCAGTAGCATCTTGACAAACATTTTAATTTTATATCTCTCAAGTAAGCCCATAAAACAGCATGATCTAAAAATTCTTAACAAATATATTAATAAAAATTTAAACATGCATGGATCACTTATGCTACTTTGAGTTAATTACATTGTAATATTGCCTTGTGTACACCTTAATTAGATTAAATATTGATCAGTGCACTTCCCATTGATGTTTCATTAACACACAATAACTGTCTTGTTATATCTAGATGTAACTTTAAATTAACTTAAAAGTCTGGGCTGAATGAAAACTTACAGAAAAATATACAAAACAAGCCCTTTTGAACATAAAAAGGGATGGAAAACTCAATCTATGAATTAAAGCAGAGAAGAAAAATTAGACTCTACCTATTTTAAGGGTTTAAAGCAATTAGACAGAAGAACAATGCTCCACAATATTTTTTTCCATAGGGGCTGGTTGTAATATCAGTCACACTAAGTTCATCTATCACTCTGTGCTAAGGAAGAAGATATGAAATATTACAATTATTCCTAAGGATTATGGTCTTTGTTTATTTCAGAAAGAACCTAGGTTTTAAACAGCGGCATAGATTTCTTAGCATGTGATTACGGCTGTTTATTTTCATGCTGATGAGCTGAAAGCTGTTTCAATGGGAAGATGCCGTAATTTTCCCATGATCTGGAAAATAATTCATGGCACTTTTATGTTGTCATTAACTGTCACATCTCTTGAGTTAAATATGAGCCCTGTCATTTGGAAGTCAGAAAGCGGCTCCTAAATTTCTCAATTTCATTAGCAATTGATTCAAATCATTTCCCGAAAATAGTCTGAATTGACATATGAATTGTAGTGGTTCCTCAGCTTGGTGATTAATTAATCAAGCCATCAGGTCCACATTAAACTATTTATCAATCTTACGATTTCCTGCTTTTCAGAAAAAATTAAAAAGCACTCTAATGATATTTTATGAGTTTTGAGAAAAATTAAAACGGGACTAGAAAAAGTAATTTGTCCCTCCTAATTCAGAAGCTCTACAAAGTCAATTTCTGTAAGGCAAGTCACAAAAAAGAGAGAGGGCCAAAATATATGCCCCATGGAAGACAGCAGAGTAATTTCTGCAATCCTAAGTTTCTCCATCTGCAAATTAAATAAAAAGAACTAATAATTAACGTAAATAATCTCTCACCTTTAAAATTACATTAGTCTGGACTGGGGTCATGGCTCAGTGGCACAACACTTGCCTAGCCTGCGTGAGGCCCTGGATTTGACCCTCAGAACCCCATAAAAAATAATAAAATAAAGGTATTGTGTCCACCTACAACTAAAACAAAATATTTAAAAAATTACTTTAGTCTATGAAAGTATGAAATATGTTATGGTTACTTTCATTTTTATTAGTTTGCTATGTGTCCATTGTCTTTACATTGAAAAATAAACGTACTGATAGAGCCTCAAAGATTCCAAATTAAAATTGTAATCGACATCCTTGGAGCCACACTGGCTGCTGTTCTGCAATTTGTGTTTGAAATGCTATTTTCCATTAAAGGCTACATTCCGTCTGGGTCTCTTCTACTGAGCTATTATAAAAAGGACCCACAGTTGATTGCTTCAACCCAGAATGACAGTATCAACCGTTCCAAGATTAGGCCACACCAAAAGCCATTTGTTAGCTGAGAAAACTGTTGGCAAAACATCAAGTTGTTTGCTTATTTAATTTCACTCAGACTTTGCTGAGTTCAATTAATAGCTAGTTCTTTTCAAAATAAATGACTAGCCAACTGAATTCAGCCCCTTTCTTTCAAATTTGCTGCGTGCACAACCACAAAATGAATGTCTCATTCAACACAAATCCCTCTGTTGTTATTTACAGAAAACCGAGGTTTCTTTCTTAGAGCTAACTGCAATTTAAGTGCTGGGCTTCCTCTCATGTTCTAGAACTCAGGGTGGGAGCCAAATAGAAAGGACCCATACATGAAATTGGAGTGGACATCAGGAGGACTTGGTAAATCCTGTCCTTCCAGCCCTGCCTGCCATGTCCAAGAAAGCACCAGAGGTTCTGTTGTTGGAAATGACAGAGGAAGTTCCATGGTTTTATATCCTCAGCCAGACCCTTCTCAGGAAGCTCAGGGGGATGAATAGAAATGAAATGTCCTTTTGCTCCATTTCTTCTCATCCTCAGAGAGAGTTGTGGCCGATTTGCTCTGTACAGCGCACACTTCAGAAAAGGGGCCTTGTTCAAACTGAGAGCGGACCACAGGAGAAACCACCGCAAGAGCAGAGCCCTTGGAAGTCTGCGTGAAGCTGCTCTCCCTTTTGGATGGTGACAAGAACGACCCCACCTTGGCTCAGGAAATGGTCTCTTGCATTGGGGTTGGGCCCTCCCTTTGAACCACTGCAGCCCGAGAATGTCCCACCTCTACCCCTGCCATGATCCTGTATGTATTTTATGGATGATGAGAGTAAGTCCAGATAGAAGAAGCAACTTGCTCAAGAACAAAACAAGATTTTTGAATTTGTATTCTTCTTAAAAAATTTATTTTTAAAACAAATAATAATTGCATATACTTACAGGGTAGAGTGTGATAGTTTTGGTTTATGTATATATTGTGGGATGATTAAATCAATAAATTAATCTATCCATCACCTCACATACTTCACATGTTTTTAAACTTACAACATTTAAAATCTATACAACCGTAGTCTAGCAGGGAATGGAGTAGAAACAAAAAAGCAGAGAGGGTATTAGACACAAAAATCCATTAAGGACCTTAAATCTAGATTTGATCTCTAAAGGACATTATTCAGAGAGTTGCTGAGATACACAGCAGAGTTGAGAAAGAAAATGAAGTTCATCACATAGTCAAGAAACTTGTATTCTGTTATGAAAAAAATACTGTCCATAATCTCTATATTTATCAATTCTGTGGATTGTCTTATGCAAGCATAATAATACTGCATTTTTGACATTAAAAGAATTAATCTGTTTAGTGTAACAATTTAAAGACACAACAGGACATTCACAACCCTGTTTTAATGTTGCTTCTGTTTTATTTTCTACATACCAAGAGCCCTAAAATAATGGAGAATCACAGACCTCTGTGGGCCTCTCAGACCCTGCACGTTTGTGTTATGTAGCCTTCATTTTAATCTCACAATGCCAGAGTCCTACCTTTAAGGAAGACAAAACCTTGTCGTAAGAGGAGAATAACATACGGGACAGGGAATATTACAAGCATCTAATGAATGACCTGAGCCCTGTAACTGCCTTGGTACATTGCCAAAAGACACCTCCAATTACATTACTAAAGAGAAAGAAAAATCCCTCTCTTTCAGATCATATCCTAATCCTGTGACTTTGTTATAAAGCACTTGTAATGCGTCGCTGTCCCAAAGCCTTTCTGGAATATGCTATGCTTTCGTACTCCTGGGCTAGCACCGTGAGGATGGAAAGGAATTGCATTTGCAAATGTCAGCCTACCTCATCCATCTCCCCTCATTCAAACAATACACATTCGAGGTTCAGCAATCGGAGTTATATATTTTTCCTTAATGTTGTTGTAAGGTAATGGTTCTCTTATCTGAAATTCATCAGCCTGCTATAAATTTAAACTCCATTACTGCCAATAGAGAAAAGCTAAGCACCAAACCACTTTCAATAAATTTGCACTTATGCAATTGAACTGATACGGCCTCAGAGGAAAAGGTGAAACTCGTCTTGAGATATTTAAGTTAGTCTGAGTCACTGCTTCGTCTGGTGTTAAATTGGATCCATCGAGAAATGTAGGGCAGCACTCATCAGCCCTGAGTTATAAGAAGAGATTTCAGCCTGAAAAAAAAAAAAATCTGTCTCCAGCATTCATTATTAGACGGCATAATTTTAAGAAACCACTGGCTCGCTCTGTTATTTGGCACAACTAAATGCTACAAATGGAAACCCTGATGGATGAATATTTTTATGAACAGCATTAATCAGGATGAGGCCAGCCCAAGCCCTAGGGATTTGTCATGTCCAGTCCTGAAGCTGTAAGTGAGGATGACTATACACTCAGAGGTAATTACTAACATTTGCATGGAGCTTTACTACGTTCAGAAAATACTGCACTTAGTTACACATTCACCCTGGGTACAATTGTTTACCATCTGCTATTTCTGATGAGGAAATTGAGGTTCAGGTATGTCAATTGACCCCACTTTCTGGGCATGGGTCAGCTGTGCCTTTGTATCAGGTCTTCCTGGCTGTGTTTTAGTAGTAGAAGATCAAGAAAAAAAATATGCCCAGTTCAGCAGCCTCAAAAGAACTGCTAGGATCTTTTGGAAAAGAAAGAGCATATTCATCCAGAGCCGAAAGAAGAAATGAGCTACCCACAGTCATCATAGCAGTCTCCTTGGAGAGGAAGCTTCCAGAAGCCACCCATCTGAAGCAATCCAGATTCTGGGAAGAAGGAGGTATCTTCTGGCCAACCTGATGTGATGGTTTGGCAGTCAGAGGGCAGAGTAACCAACAAGAGTTCCTAGCCTATTAAGGAGCAGGTTTAGGAGTTAGAAATTTAAGATAAGTTCTATTTATGGTTAGAAAAATTCTCACATCTCATTGAGGACTCCAGCGTGGTAGTTGAACTCCCAGGAGGTAATGAGCATGCTACAAGTTGTGGACGCTTAGTTGTCAGATGCACATATCCGGGCACCCAACTGAAGGAAGCAAACCCAAGCCCTCCTCCCACCACCAGCTTTGGTGCCCATTCTAAGGCCAGAACTAGCATCACATACCAGTTGCAAGAACTGAACAGCATTTGCACTTAATTGGATGATATACATTATTCATGAGCCTTGAGTCTGTGATGATTTTGGCATTCATTAAGGGGGAAAAATGGGGCATTAGTTTTCCTGGTACAAAACATTCCATATTAAACTTCATTTGCAATCCACTTTTCAATGTGAGAAATTAGAAGTGCTTTTAAGCAAAGTTAGAACTATGAAATAGCTGGGAAACAAGGAGCAGCAACTTTAAAGAGGGAGAAGAAAGGAGTAAGAGGTGAGATTTTTTTTTTCAAGCTCTGAATACAAGAGAAGAAGAGTCACTCTAAAATGATTATAATGATAAATGTTTATATGGATAGGCATTTACTTAATATAGGCATACTCTACATAGTATATGAATATACATATAAATGTATAGTACATATATTATGTTTTTTATAAATATATATGTAAATATATATATGTATTATGTATATATAGAGAGTCTCAAAATTTATTTTGAAGCACTGAGTGAGTTTTGGGATTTGTCATCCTACCCCTATTATTTCAAAACATAAAAAAAATCTTCTTGAGTTTAATGAGGTCTAATTTAGAGTTTTATGGTACCCATCTTCATTCCATTTGGAGTAGACTTCAAAACTGACTAAAATCTTCCGTAGACTTGAAGTTAAATTCTGTCTTGTTTCCCTTTTAAAGTACATCTAGCTTTCTGGAATGGAGATAACCTACATCAATCCCCACGTTTTGGAAGTGAAGAAACTGAGGCACATGAGGGATCTGGATCCATAGCGTCTCGGCGGAGGGGACTTGGAGAAAGCTGGGCGACTCTGGGGCACCACCCTACCCACAGGACCACAGCTCCCTGGGGAAACCTCCTAGGGGCTGTGAAGTCAAAGGAATCTGAGTGCAAACTGTGTAGAATCACAGGCGATTTCTTCATCTCATCATCCCCCAACTCTTCAATTACAAGATGAAAATGATTTCTCCACTTTTTCTTTTGGCAATTCTAAAATGAAGATAAGCCATCTGTGTTTGTTATGGAGTTTCAAGGCAATAACTACCGGTTATCTCAGAACAGGGCCTGGCATACACTAGACCTCCACAAACATTTGTTGCCCTTGTCTAATTTCTACTATAAAATCTGAACACAAATCTGCTTCAATATCCTCGCTGTTGTGTTTTAGTTGTAAACTAGGAACAACTGGCTAACTCCTCCTTCAGGTGCTGGATTCCTTAGATCAGAGTTGACTTTTAGTCTTACTTTGTATCTCCCAGCACTTGGTTCAAGTATAGGTGTTCAATAACGATACAAATAGTGTTCTAGGTGGTGTTGACACTTTTTTATGGTACTGGAGATTGAATCTAGGAGAGCTTTACACTGAGCTACATCTCCAGTCCTTTTTATTTATTTATGTTTTATTTTCAGGCAGGATCTTGCTAAGTTGCTTAGGACCTCCCTACGTTGCTGTGACTGGTCTTGAATTTGTGATCCTCCGGTTTCAGCCTCCAGAGTCACTAGCATTACAGGCATGTGCCACCACACCCAACTGGCGTGCTACTTAGAACATGCCGTTTTTCACATGTCCCTACTGATGGTGATAATTCTGTGCTTTCATGTGGCAGAAAAATCCTGTTGATAAGAATATTGACAAGCAATCTCCCTTTTATTTCAATTGCTCATGGGGTCCCAGGCAGTCAGGTCGTTCCCAATAGAAGGTCATTCTATTAGAAGGTCATTCCTTAATAGAAGAGGAGGAAGTGGGGTGATGGGTCTGAAATCACAAAGAGTTTGGTCTGGAAAAATATCTCAGCGTACCCATCTGACGTCTCACAGGGTTTTAGTCCATGCAGCCGCCCTGCTGCCAGCTAGACTCCTTGTCCATTGTTGTGGTGCTTTCAAAGGAGCAGGATGAATATGTGGGCTAGTTGCTGAGTGCATTTCATGTGAGAAGGTCCCAAAGCAGGAATAAAGTGATTGCCTTTAACCAAGGGTGTGAAGCATAGTCCAAAAGCCTCATCAAAAAAGTGAATGATATTTCCTTAGAGGTTCCCATTAAAATTCACATCCTTTTCCATTGAACATATTTATTTTTATACACATTTACCCCTTAAATGTTAGAAAAATAGATATTCTAAGAAAGTGTGCCTTGTTTATCCTGTAGTTCAGGATCCCTATAGCACACCTCTATGGAGCTCAGATTAGGAGGGGTGGCAGCGGGGGACTCTCTTTCCCTATAGTAATCCCCAAACCTCAGGTCGAGCTTGAGAATGAGATGTGCCCCCCACCCCAACACAATCCATTTTCATCAGGGCACAGCTAATGGGCCTCCATGACAGTGTGGACAGACAGCAACCAGACGGACCCACCTGTCAATGTTTCTTAAGGAATCGTCGAGGGTGCTTGCCTCCCCGCCAAAGCCCTAAGAGCAGCTGAACTCATTTCTCTTCTGTCCGTGTGTATTAATTCCTGTTTCTGTAATGAGATACAGAAGAGAAAAAGAGGAAGAGGACTGATGTGGAGTCAGATTGGGCCTGATGAGTTATGGAGCCTGCCTTCTCATCAGCGATGTAAAACAGCCTGGCTCTATTTACTGCCGCTGTCAGCGGGATCGATAAATAACATTTTCAGTGACATGAAGAGGGGACGCGTGAGCTCAATGAAATGAAGGGGAGCCAGAGGTAGAAGCAGATAAAGTCCCTTTTCTCTTTGCCCTGGAAGGAGTCACTCATTGGCAGGGGGTGGGGGCATAAATTTGACTTGACTTTTAAGGAAGGAGGAAGACACATCCCCGAAAGCAACAGAGGGGGTCCTCTGTTGAAAGGAGAGACAAAGAAAGGCAAGGTCCTTTGTCACCATAACTTCCCTTCTCTAGAGAGCAGTAATCCCATCTGAGCCTCCAAATTGTTACCTGGCCCCAGCAGGCAATGACCCCATCTTCTTGGTCACTCTGGAAGGAGGTATTTGCTTATTGTCTATCATTTAGGAAATGCCCAGGGCTATGATGGAACTCAGAGGAGGCACATTTTCATTTGCTAGATGGCTTACAGGATGCTGATCACTAGGAAAGGCCTTGGCACTCACAGGTTTGTAGGGGCATGGGGAAGGTAGTGACCTGGAGTGTGTAGTCAAGAGGTGACACAGTGGCAGGATTTCTACTTGAAAGGATTCTCTGAAGTCATCTTGACCAACATTCCACCAAATGTGAGAATCACCTCCTTAGCAGATGTGAGGAGACTGACCCAGCCCCTGGGCACAGTGAGATCACTACCTGCAAAGATTGCTCTTCCATGGGAGGCCCTCTCTGAAGCATGTGCCCAGCTACCTGCAGTGTGTCTACCTCGTGGTCCCTTTGAGACAGGCATCCAGCAGGTAAGGCAGCGAGACCCAAAGCACCAGAGTGGCCTATCCTGCCTTTGCTTTGTGCACAGTTGTGCCATAAACCTCAGTCAAAAGAAACCCAGTTTTAGGTTTGGTGAAAAAAATGTATTTTTGATAGTTTCATCTGCCTTAATTTTCCTTTTCCTTTGACATTTCAGTAGCACATTCATTTGCACTAAGAGCTACGGGCAGTTGAGTGGGGACTTTTGTGTATCTCAGAGTCTTTGTGGCAACTGTAAGTCTGGGCAGAAACCAATGGTAATAGTTCAGGAAGCATTTAGAGGAAAGAGGGGAAGAGAAGCAAGGAAGTCATTTAGGGTAGGCATGGAGCATAATGGCAGGTAGAGAGAGGGGAAGAAAGACAACAGCAAAGAGGGAAACAAAGTAAGAGGAGACAGAGAAAATAAAGGGGTGGGGAGAAAGGAAAGGGGAGCAGGGGAGGAGTGAGAGATCATACATCAAATCCCTGCTCCTGTCAACTCTGCTTCCAATTTATAAACACTATTATCTGGATGGAAAACAACACCACCCGAAGGAGCTGCTGTTCTTTAGACATTGTGTTAAAAAGTGCTAGGACATGGAATCAGAAGATATTATTTATTTATACACACACACACACACACACACACACACACAGTGTCTCTGCATCTGTACTCACAGATGTATATGCATACATACACATACATGCATATATATGTATTGTGTGTGCATGCTTGTGTGTGAGTTTGTATTAATTCCAGGTATCTTTTGGGAAAATCCAATGAAATTCCTCTGATTTACACATCAGAATTAAAATTCTTTTCTAAACTAGCATAATATTGGGTGTTTACTAGACAGCATGCATTGTTCAAAGCACTAATGTACTTTGTTTAATGTACAGTATTAATGTACCCAGTATTAATGGATCCAATGCACATGCCAATTCTATGAAATAGGAGCCATTACAATCTCTGATTTACCTGGAAGCGCAGAGGCTGAGTATGTGTAGGGTCACATAACCAGAAGTGCTGGAGTCAGGATTTGATTCCTGGTAGTCTGGCTCCAGAGCCTGGGCATTTGACCACCATAAGTCTGCCACACATTCACTTTAGAGTCATTCATTCATGCAATAGATACTGACAGAGCTTCTGCTTGGTGCCAGTCAGGCTTGGAACTTCCCCCAGTACCACCATCTGGGCATAAAAGATGCATGTGAAAACAGGTAGATTGTCTGATTTGAAGTGCAAATGTACTGACTGATGGGTGAGATTTCTTAATAAATGGTAGTGGTGTGGTCATTTGTCTCCATGCACTGCAAGGGCAAGCAAGAGAGGGAACGCAAGGATTTGCCTCTCTAGCAATCGTTATGTGATGTCCATGTTGCTGGCCTGGGGATTGTGCTTTGAGGACCACTGAATTAGAAATTGGGCCCTTTGCAGAAAGAGCTGAAAGTAAAGTTTCCAGGTGAAGAGGCAGGAGGGACTGTCTCCAACTCTGCAGGAAAGAGGCAGAAATAATTCTGGGAAATGGAGGTAATGCTGAATGGCTGGGAGATGAAGTTTAAAACTAGAGAATGAAAGGAAGTGATGCAGAAGAAGCAACCCAGGGGCAGATAAATTTCACAGAGTTCTCACCCAGGCTAGGAGGGTCACTCCCCTCTCAAAATGACACTGAAGTACTACACAGTTCATTTTTTCTAAAATGTAGAGTCAGCTTTTGATATGAAAGTCAAGTCAGATTTCTAATCATTTATCTGTCCTTCCCCGTCTTTTCTTGGAGATCTGTACAACAGTCTGACCTTGGAATTTTGCTGCTTGAGACTAGTAAACATGTACAAGTTGAGGATGCGCTCTTGCTATGGTAAAAGTCAGCTTTGATAGAAACCACAGAGGTGGTTACTTCTGCAGAAGGTCTTGAGAGGAATTGGCAGGTTTTTCTCTCCATCCAAGAGACTCCAATTTCCACTGTTGATCACATTCATCTGCAGGAAGCTATGAGGTCTCCACATAACTCCTACTAATACTTGAATGTGTACACTGGCTAGGTCACTTATTACTACTGTAATCCTCATGAGTGCAGTTTTAGGGGGGATTTTATCAGATGCTCTTTTGTTATCCATAATCTGGGCTGGGTTAGTAAGGGGTATCAGCATTACCTGATAAAATGCCCACATAAAGACCACTGCCCTTTTTGGTGGCTACGCTGTGACAGATACATGCAGGTGTGCCCAGGATCATCTGTTCACACCTCCAGTTTGATGTTCATTGAAGAGTTCATTTCAGTCTGTTTGATAGTAGCCTGAACTAGACATACACATTCTTTCCAGAGTTGTTTTATGGCCCTAGCCACACATGGACAACAAAGGTTTAGGAGCCATATCTTGGGAGTGGAATGTGAGAATGGGTACCTAGATGAGTGGTTAATGCGAACAAGTAAAAATATGGAATGAGGAAACAGAGAGGGTGGATCTAACTTGAAGTGGAACAGGAGAAACAGGGAACAGAGTAATGATTCAGTAACAGGGTACCACATAAAACTCCTTCCTGCCTAGCTCAAGGGTGAAGATTTTGTTGGAGAAGTGGTGGGCTGGATTTATGTGAATCGGCAGGCTTGGTTGGGGGCCCAGTAGGGGCATGGCATTACTAATCTGCTCTCTCAGCATTATGTCCTGGAGTGGGGCTGTAGGAAAAAATATTTTATCAAGGTAGAAATGAAAACCCTAAAGCATTTTTGAACATTGTCTTAGTCCATTTTCTATTGCCATAAATGGATACCTGTAACTGGGTAATTTATAAAGAAAAAAGAAAAGAAAAGTTTATGTTGGTTCACAGTACTGGAGGTTGAGAAGGCCAATACCATGGTACCAGCATCTATTCAACTTCCTGTGAGGACCGTGTGCTGCTTTAAACCATGACAGAAAAGCAAAAGGGCATGTATAAAAGAACAAAATGTGAGGGTGGACTTTATTAGAGCAACCAGATCTTGTGAGAAAGGCATTGTTCTCTCTAATGACCTAATCTTCTCTGAAAGGACCTACCTCTCAATGCCACCAAAATGAAAATCAAATTTCAACAAGAGTTTCAGAGAAAATGTGGCATGTACACAATGGAATATTACTCAGCCATAAGGAAGAATGAAATTATGCCATTTGCTGACAAATGGATGGAACTGGCAACTCTCCTGCTAAGTGAAACAATCCAATCCCAGAAAACCAAAGGACAAATATTCTCTCTGATATATGAATGCTGACTCACAACAAGAAAGGGCAGGGAGGGAAAGAATAAAAGTTTATTGGATTAGACCGAGGGGAATGAAGGGAAAGGAGTAGAATGAATCTGACAAAACTTTCCCATGTTCATATATGAATACAGGACAAGTGTAGCTCCACATCATGTCCAACCACAAGAATGGGAAGTTATACCCCATGTATGTATGATACGTCAAAATGCACTCTACTATCATGCATATCTAAAGAGTGCAAATTTTAAAAGCCACATAGAAAATCACAAAAATGGAGTTTCAAAGAGACAAACCATATTCAAACCATAGCAAACACAAAGAAAGAAAATCATTTTCAAAAACTCCTAACAATGAATAAGCCTTTGGTTTTCCTTGTGTCAAGAAGTTTGCTTGGTGAGTACCTTAAGGTATCTGCCAATTAATCTGGACTGAAGAGTGGGGCTGTGGCTTAGGAAGGGGGGTGGTCCTAATGCTCCTGACTATCACAACCACAGCTGGTACCAGAGAAACTCTTCTCGTAAGGTTGAGGTGAGCACGGCCCAGTGAACTTTTACCCTCATTGGATGCTGGTAGGAGGACCGTCAGTGCACGACCTGATGTATGTCAGGCCCCCTGCTTGTTAACTGCTGATTTAGCCATCATTAGTTCCTGCTTCAGTTGAGGGCCTCCTTTACCTTGGCTTCATCCATCACCGTGCCAATGTTTGATGGTATATAGGTTTTCTTATATTATGCTCAAGTAGCACAGTGAAGCATGTTTCAATTTAAAGTGACACACAAATCTAACTTTCCTCATCCTTTAATTTGACTCAGTGGTATCACTGTATGGGAATAACAGACCACGCACAGTCTATTAGCAATTTTGCAGTGAATCACTGTTAGAGTCTGTCATCTTAGTATTTATTTAACAGTCTCAGATGGTCTAGTTGAACATTACGATGTGCTGGTATTTTGCTTCCTGACATCTTGCATAGCAAGCACATCTAGCGCAGCATCTGAAACAAGCATGCGTCCTCCCACGAAAATATTTATAAATACATGATGTTGATAGTCAAAAAAATTAAACACGGATGACACAATTGATTCTGTTCCAGGATGCAAAGTCACTGCATTTTTAAGCTCATTAAAGGAAACAGTATGAAGACGTGGCTTTCCGAGCTAGGAATCGCTCATCAGCTTGTGTGGTTCTGATGCTCTTTCTGGGGTAAAGGGAAGAGAGCAGGATTTGCATATGGCCACCAAACCATGGCAAGCAAACATACAAAAGCAAACCCCCAAATCCCCTTCCTTGCCCCTTATCTATTGTAGGGGTGGTGGTCTTTTCTGCTACTTTGATGCTTGAATAAATGATCAAAAGGACCCTGGAGAAAATTGAAATATGTCTATGTCTATGTCTATGTGAAGATATAGATACAGAGGTAGATGCAATCTCCAGGATCGTCTGTGTGTCTATCAATTGCAGATAGAGGGATGTGAAGGCAAGCCAGATCTCACCCTCTGAGGTCTCAGTCTTATTTTTGAACCACTCTTTCCCACCCATTTCATACTTGTCCTTAACCAGCCTTGGATAATAGCCCTGTTGACATTCCTTTAAACTTTTCAGTTGACCTCCTTGGCTTTATTTAGCGACAATGCTTCATTTCGAGTGTATGGGGATCATTTTTACTGAAAGTGATTGAGACTTTCTGGACGCACCAGACCAGGATTTTCTTTGCTGTTGTTGGCTTGTTTAACCTGGTCTGGCACACAGCATTGGGCACTTCTGGATCTGGGTACTCACATGAAGTTGTCGGGGCTCTGGTTACTTTGTCTTCTGTGACTCTCCTTCCTGGGTGTGATCGTGTCATTCTCAGACAGGTTCTACCTGGATGGTAGGAAAGGTGATGTCCCCAGCCTCAACCCTCATGGCTCATGACCTGAAAGGAAAAGGCGCATTCCTTCTTTTCAGAGTTCATGTGTGGAACCTCAAAGGAGATTTCTGACTGGCCCTACTTGAGTCACACCCCTAGTCACTGGACCTGTTTATACCTTTGGTTTTCCATGATGACTTGAGCCCAGTATGGGGCCAGAGGATTAAATAGGGTTCCATAACTAACAGCCCCATCGGAACCACATGGAACAAGTGTGTGTGTGTGTGTGTGTATGTGTGTGTGTGTTTAGGGGGTGAGAAGCACAAAAGCTCCCACAGAAGAGGGGGACTAGAAGAACAAACCACTTCTCAATTTACCTCAGCATCTGCTAAATCACAGCGGCAGTAGTTCAGGATTTTCTCAGGGAGTCCCGAATCAACAGGACCCAAGACATAAAACATGTGCATGGTCAGTAAGCCTTAGAATAGGCAGGAAATGATGGGCACATGGTCTCCACTCAATGATCTTAGGAAAGCAGACAGACATGCTGGGCCTACTTAACAAACACCAAGCAAATAACAGGCACATACACAGGGGGGGTATCGCTCAGGACCACTGGCCAGATCCCCAGGAAAAGACAAATGTGTCCTCAATCTGTCTCCTAGCCCAGTTTCTGCCTTTAGTCACAAATTATTTCATATGTAACTACTGAATATGAGCCTTTTCTGTGTCACTGTGTGGCAGGATACTCAGGGCTTAAATAATAGGGTGAGAGAGACTCAAGACCATGAAGGCAGGTTACCCATGTCTCTAAGTTCAACTCATCATTTAGCTGAGGTATTTTTATCCCATGCCAATATTTATTTCGTGGGACAGGATCAATTGTTCAACCCCTTAAAGTTTCAGTTTCATGATCTGTACAATAGGCAAACCCTAGAGTGGTCTACTCAATATTCATTCTACTTGTATTCCTTAGCATTGAATTCCTAGTTTTAGTGGTGATAGCAACATGCCATGATTTTAAAAGTTCTAGCTTCCTTATAAATAGAGGTGATTAGTGGAAAGTTTTAAGAGCAAAGTAAAGGAATCTTTTTAAAGGGAGCTATATTAGTTCATCTTGTGTTACGGTAACAAAATACTTGAGGCTGGGTACTTACACATAGAAGAAGTTTATTTAGCTCACAGTATGTTCAAGGACTGCCCTGGCCGATCCCAGGGCAGTGCAGGACATCACACAGCAAAAAGACAAGGAGCACCCTTGTTTGGCTCTTCTGTCCCTGTCCCTGTTCTTATAAAGCCATCAGGATTTAATCACGGGAGCTCCACAATGACCTCATTTAATCCTAATTACCTCCCGAAAGTCCCACCTCTAAATACCATAGTCAGATTAAATTTCTACCCACTTAACATCTCACAATGGAGATTAAAGTTCAACACATAGACTCATGGGAACATACTCACACCGTAGTCAAACCACAGCAGGAGCTGTGAGGCTGATACCCACACTCTTTTTACCTTTTGACTGTAATTAGAATATGACGTCTTCAGCCTCAGCAGCTACCTTGGCCCCATGAGGAAGAGACAAAGAAACTGGTGGGGCGTTGGTTCTGACATCCTTGAACTGCTAAAATAATGCCTGCGACCTTTGGCTTCTAGACTTCTGGTTATGTGAGAAAATAACGTAACATGTAATTGTGTGAAATTTTTTTCTGGACTCAAAAAAATAATCCATATAAAGCATTCATTACAAAATCACAGCACTGAATCGAAGACACTTGGCTCTTGTTTAGTTCATGCTAGAAGGTGTCAATAGAAGGTTTTCTCTCAGCTATGTCATAACACCTGGCTGACAAATGTAAACCACAATTGATTTAGAAGATGTGCCCAATTTCTGAAATGTGAGGATGGGAATATTGGTTATCTTAGAATCAATGAAATCGGATAATAAAAATAGCTAACATTCACAGAGAAGTTCTTATTAACATGCATAATGGTGCCTAAAATATTGTCAGTTACACGGAGGGTGCCCCAAGGATTGTGTTCTTTCCTTCAGTTCTTATTCTTCCAATGCTGGTGTGTGTCCATGTGGGAAGAGATACCCTCTTTCAACCGACTTATAAATAGCGGTAAGTTCCAGGTAATGGCCACGATGAACAATGTGTTCTTACCAGGAGGAAAAAACCAAGCATAAACTTTGGGAACCTAAGGAGTTTTGTAGCAAACGGTCTTTTACCAGCTGAGAAGGCTGGTCTCTAATTCTGGTTGGCTCTTCAGAGTAGGTCTGATTAATGGGCTGGAATTAGTACTATTGGGACAGACCAGTTCATTGAAATATTCAGAGGCTCCTATCAATGTCACCCTCCACCCAGGCCTGGTGGGGAGGCAGCGTTTCCATGACAATGCAGTACATTTAGTCAGCAGCACCTCCCGAGTAAACAGTAATCCTTCAGAAAAACAAGAAGGTCATTACAGCAACTTGTCAAATCAATGCAGAGGGTGTCGGGGCCGATTAAGGCATCTTCTCTCACAGCTGACACAGTGTCAATAGTACTGGGCCACCACTGCTCAGGCAGATGATTGAAGTGAAGTGCCCATCAGTCAGGGCGTTGAGGTGGACTAACGATTCCCCGCGCTGCCTATTAGAGCTACATGACAACTCAATCCTGCTTGCTGGCAAAGAGAGAGAAAGGGAAACAGAGAGAGAGAGAGGAGAGAGAGAGACCGAGAGAGAAAGAGAAGGGAAAAAAAATGGTGACCTTGTTGCTTTGTTTGAAGCTGAATTAAATTGACAAGAGCAGCTAATCTTTACCTAGGGCGATTAACAGAATTAAGGACCACAACAAAGACACCCAAGGTTCTCACATCTAGGCAAGGGCTCAGAGATGTTTATGATGAGGAAGCTTTCCTTGGGCATTCAGGTATGATCCAGACAGATACTCCGGGCCAAGCCTTCTCCAAATGAAGCGTGGGTAATCCCATTAACACCCTGCCAAAGCAACGTGTATGGATGCTAGGCGCTCACTGAACATGCCTCTTCCCCGCAGCAGCCGGAAGTCGGCTCTTCCCAGTGGCAAGGGCTGATTATTTCAGACTTATGAATCCAGGCTGGGTAAAATCATAATACACAGGGTTTCTAATATATTTCCCTCAAGAAATATTTTGCTTTATTTTAAATCTTCTAAATCTATGATTCCACAACAGCCTTTTACAAACCATCCAAGGGTTCAGTACACACACACAAAAAGTGCCTCGTGGCACAGAACAGAATGCCTGGAGAAGGAAATGAGCAGTTTGAAAGATTCTTGGACAGAAATTATATTTTTTTCCCTCATTTACTGGAACTTTCTATCCTTGATGCCATTAAAGGCATGGGAACTAGCCTGTCTTTTTCTATTAGAATGAAGTTGGAACAATATCAAGGATGAAAAATTTATTTTTATTTGAAAACATCACATTTAACATTTCCTAAGAATACTTCAGTGACCCAAAACAGGGTTTGTCAAAACTTTTTCAATAGAGCCAAACAGTAAATATTTTAGGTTTTATAGACCTTATGATCTCTATTGCAACTACTTAGTTCCACCCTTGTAGTCTGAAAAAATGCATAGATAATATGGAAATGAATGGCAGTGGTCGTATTCCAAGAAATTTTTTATTTACTAAAATAGTCAGAGGCTGGATTTGGACTGTTGGCTACAGTTTACAGATCTCTGACCACAAAGAATATCATAATTCTGTTCAACCAACTAACAGTCATGGGACTAGCTGTGAGGGGGGAAAAGATAGAGTTGATACAGTATGTCCATTTGAAGAACTTGAAGTTCAAAGGAGAAGACAGCCCCCTGAGCACATGACTATAATACATTAGGTGCTATGGTTAAAAGAACAAGAAAAAACTCCAGAAATAATTTTAACCCATGGAGATTGAATGACAAATGGGTCCTAAAGGAAATTAGAGGAGAAATTAAAAGAAAAAAAAATCTTAGAAACAATCAAGAACAGAGAGAGATAAAACATATGTCCCAGAATCTCTGGGATACTAAGAAGTTAGTTCTGAGTAAAGTTTATAACACTGATTGCATTCAACAACAACAACAAAAATTAACAGAAAAAACGAAAAAACCCAATGATTCATCTCAAGGTTTTAGAAAAGTAGGAAAAAACTAACCCCCAAACCAGTGGAAGATAGGAATTAATAAAATCAGAGCCAAAATTAATGGAATAGAGAATTTTAAAAAAGTACAAAGGATCAATGTAACAAAAAGATGGTGCTTTGAAAAGATTAACAAGATTTGATAAACCCTTTCCCAAATTAAACAAAGGAGAGAAAAGATCCAAATCAACAACAACAAAATACAAATGAAAGTAACACCATCTTCCAAGGGCAACGAGGTCAGAAAACATGATAGAAAAGAAGAGATTTGGGGATAACCCATTCAAGAATTTCTAGATAAGTAAGGTGGGAAAAGGCTTTCCAGAGTCAGTGTGGCCATAGTTTAAAGTGTGTGTGTGTGTGTGTGTGTGTGTGTGTGTGAGAGAGAGAGAGAGAGAGAGAGAGAGAGAGAGAAAGAGAGAGAGAGAGAGAGAGAAGACAGGTGAAATGAATGAAGAGGGGATAAGACAGGGGGACACAGTAGTTGGAGAAAAGACTGCAGAGGCACTTTGGGTCACATGAAGAAATTTGTGTGTCCAGCAAAGAATTCAGATTTATTAATCCATTGGCAATAAAGAGCAATTAAGCAGAGGACTCTAAGCAGGGGCACGGTGCTATTAGCTGGCTGTGTGGAGACAAGGAAGGAGTAGGCAGACTATTACAATAGTTTCAGGCAATAAAATAAAATCCTGGATTAGAGTTGGTCAGGGAATAGAGAGAAGGACAAAGATATAAGAAATGTTTTATAAATAGAATCTGTCAAGCACCTGCTCTTAGGGATAGGGCAAATATGACTGGAAGGTTTCCATGGCATCTGTTCCGAGAAGTTGGTCTTGAGGGAATGTAGAACCTTGAGAAGAATTTGCATAGTGCTAACCCAGGCAACACGGCCAAGGGAGAAATGTAGTCTTAGCGGAGACCCAAGAATATCACCATGGAAACAGTCTCCAGAGCCAAGTATGGAAGATGATCCAAAGGTAAATGTGAGGTCATAGATTACAGAGGTGAGAAATTCGTATGATTTGGTGCAGGTCAGAATGCAGCACTGAAAACAGAGTGGCTGCAAATTATTCAGGACTGACTTGAGCGAGGAATAGGTGGTTCCTCACCCAGATTTGATGCCGGCATGGGGAGATTTGATGATCCACAGATGGGGCTCATTTACACTCAGCTATGATGGCTAGTGCCAGAAATGATTCCTAGAATTCTAGCTGGGTAATGCAAAGCAGGGTGATGTTAACAGAGGTAGCAAGGGTGGAAGATGAGGTAGGCAGGTCCGTGTTGAATTGACTCTTGGGTGTGATGAATTAGAAGCACCTACATACAAACAGGTGACCTAACAAACGTGATGATATAAAACCTAAAAATGGAGATAGAACTGTGAGACACGTCAGTACAGAGCTGCGGTTGACAACTTGACAGTGGATGAAAACATCCAAAAGGAACATCTGAGAACGGGGAGAAATAGAATCCTGTAAAGAACACTTTGGGAGAGCACAGTACAGAGAGTTAACTAATTAAAGGAAAGTGAGTCTGGTCAGAGAAGTAGGAAGAAAGTCAAGGAGAATAACTTTTCCATAGCCGGTAGGTAGTTAAGGCCAAACACTCCAGGGAAGTGAGTTCAGAATAATTAAAAAAAAAAAAAAAAAAAAAAAACGTTGTTCTAATTGTTAGCAGTCCTTCATTGAAATTATCCTGTGAATAAAACCTGTATTATTTTGGGCCAAGGACTGACTTCAGTGCCTCTCAATGGGAGGCACTGTTATGACTTTTGATGATATGAAGAGAAGAGAGATACTACGGTAACTTAGGAAGATTTATACTATAGGACATCATTCAAGAATGAGAAATATTTACAGAGTATGAAAATATATTACAGAGGAGATACAAAATGTCTAGGGTAGTGTTTCCTAAATTAGCCTGTAAAACAAGAATTCTCTGTGGTTACTTTGAACTGTATTCCTGAGCCCCACTACAAACCTTCCAGGTCAGTGTTTCTACCAGAGAGGCCTGGGAAATATGAACATTTAAGAACCATCTCAGGTCAGTCTTATATCCAGCATGGTTTGGAAGATTGCTCTCAGAATATTGTACAGTGTTTGAGATTTGAACAGTGGTCCACAAGTTTGTCTGCTTATTGAAATAAACACACCCACATAAGTATAGTAACCTCATACTAGATGAAGGTGCCAAAAACTTACAATGGAGAAAAGATAGTCTCTTCAACAAATGGTGCTGGCAAAACTGGAAATCCATATGCAGTAAAATGAAATTAAACCCCTATCTCACACCCTGTACAAAACTCAACTCAAAATGGATCAAGGATCTAGGAATTAGACCCAAGACCCTTCACCAAATAGAAAAAAAAGTAGGTCTGAATCCCCATCATGTTGGCTTAGGACAAAACTTCCTTAACAAGACCCCCGTAACACAAGAAATAAAAGCAAGAATCAATAAATGGGATGGATTCAAACTAAAAAGTTTTTTCTCAGCACAGGAAACAATCAATAATGTGAAAAGAGCCTATAGAGTGGGAGAAAATCTTTTCCACACACACTTTAGACATAACACTAATATCCAAAGTTTATAAAGAACTTAAAAAACTTTACACCCAAAATACTAAGAACCCAATCAATAAATGAGCTAAGGAACTGAGCAGATACTTCATAGAAGAAGACATACAGGTGATCAACAAATATATGAAAAAGTGCTCATCATTCCTAGTAATTAGAGAAATGCAAATTAAAACCACTCTAAGATTTCATCTAACTCCAATTAGAATGGCTATTATCAAGAACACAAGCAATAATAAGTGTTGGCATGGATTTGGGGGAAAAGGCACCCTCATACATTGCTGGTGGTGTTGCAAATTGATACAGCCACTCTGGAAAGCAGTATGGAGATTTCTCAGAAAACTTGGAATGGACCCACCATTTGACCCAGCTATCCCACTCCTCAGTTTATACAAAGGACTTAAAATCAGCATACTACAGTGATGCAGCCACAACAATGTTATAGCAACTCAATTCAATTCACAGTAGCTAAATTGTGCAACCAACCTAGATACCCTTCAATTGACGAATGGATAAAGAAACTGTGGTATATATACACAATGGAATATTAGTCATAAAGAAGAATAAAATTGTGGCATTTGCTGGTAAATGGATGAAGTTGGAAAATATCATGCTAAGTGAGATAAGCCAATCCCATAAAAAACCAAAGGCCAAATGTTTTCTCTGATAAATGCATGACAATATATAATAAGGGGGGAGTGATGGGGGGAAGAGAAGATTGAAGGAACTTTGGATGGTGTAGAGGAAAAAGGGGTGGGAGGGGGTGGGGGACAGAAAGATAGTAGATTGAAACAGACAGTATTACCTTATGTATATGCATGATTACATGAATGGTGTGAATATACATGGTGTACAACCATAGAAATGAAAAGTTGTACCTCATTTGTGTACAATGAATCAAAATGCAGTCTGTAAAAATAAAAAAAAAGATTTTAATAAAAAAAACTTAAAAAAAGAAACAGGTTTTAAAAGCATATCAGTGCCTGGATTCCATGCCAAGAGACATTCATTTCATTGGCCTGGGATTCTTCCTGGGTGTCGGGAATATTACCATTCACTTGGGATTCTACAATATAGCCAAATTTGTCATATAGATGTAAGAAGATGAGGGTGAGTGAAAACCAGCCTGGAGAAAGGAGGGAGGAATCTATGGTGGTCATGCTTCCATGGCCTCTACTATAGTGGAGAGAGAAGGGGCAGAAGTAGAATGGTGGATTCAAGGAAAGAGACAAAAGGAGTAGACAGGAATATGGGGTCGTAGGGTCCTGAAGATGCCATTAACATGACATGACTTGGGCTGGGGACATAGCTCACTTGGTAGAGTGGTTGCCTTGCCAGCATAAGGCCCTGGGTTCAATCCCCAGCACTGCAAAAAAAAAAAAAAAAAAAAAAAAAACCACCACCAAAAACAAAAACAAAAACATGACATGACTTGTTCAGTTGGGGTCAACTGTTTAGAGTACCTGAGTGGATCTGGTGTTGGGGTTGGTAGAGCAAATGCATCAGTTTAAAAAGAGAACCGCAGGGGATATACTGCAATGCACTAACATTGTTTAATACGGTGGCATGCTGGGGATATAAATGAATACAGTCATTATGAAAAGTAGCATCACATTTCCTCCAGAAATTAAAGCTGAAGCACCATGTGACCTAGCAATTCTTCTTCCAGGTATGTATTCAAGGAAAATGAAATCAATGCTTCATGCTTCTGTGTTCCTAGCAGCATCATTCACAAGAGTCAAGACACGGTGACAACTTAAGTGTCCCTCAGTGGATGAATGGATAAAAAGTTTGGCACATTTACACAACGGAATACTACTCTTCCTTTAAAAAGAATAAAATCCTGCCATCTGCGACAACTTGGATGATCCTGGAGGACACTGTGTAAGTGGAATAAGCCAAACACAGAAAGAAAAATACTGCATGATCTTGATTATATGTTGAATCTCAGCAGAGGCTAATATTTAGAAATAGAGAGTAGCATGGTGTTTACCAGTGATGGACCTGGGGCAGAACAGCAAGATGTAGACCAAAGCAGACACACATTTGTAGTTAGGTAAAATGAATAAGTCTAGAGATGTAATGTATAATATAAGAACTATGGTCTATAATAATGTTTATATATTGGAAACTTGCTAAGGAGTACATTTTTGGGTGATTTCATGAAAAATGAACTGTGTGATGATGAATAAGCATAGTTGTCCTCTCCCTGTGTATATTCATATCAAACATCATGTCTTACACCTTAAATATATACAATATAAATAAGTGAATAGTGAAAAGGGACATGGCTATAGAGGGACTATGTGATTAGTAAGTCATGATTTAGTTTATCACACTGGGTCTTCAAGTCCTCATTGTATGGCCACAGGGGTGGCTTGCCCAGGTGGAATGGGGGTGACCATCTTCAGTGCAGTGTTGGCTAAGCACCTATGAAGTTTGAGTTTGGATTGTAGGATTGCCTAATGGGGTAAAGAACTTAAACCTAAATTTGTTAAACAGTCTCTCTTTTCCTAACTAGTTATTTTACCCAAAGGAGCCTCAATATTTCCATCTGTAAAATGAGGATTATCATAAAAATTAGAAAAATGTATGGCGAGTGGATAGTCAACAATATCAAAGGCTTGAGGAAAAGACCCCAAAGGGTAAGAAATGAGAAGTGTCTGAATTGGTCAATAAGCTGACTATGGTGGATGAGGATAAATATAATGGCAGGAGCTAAGTTCCCACGGGCTGCAAAGGAAGGTCATGATGTCGAGACTTTGTCAACAAGTCTGGTGAAGAGAAAGAGGTATTCCATGGTAAACTGAGGCAAACATGTTGCCCATGGAGGACATAGAGAGTTGCCATGATCACTAAGTAAAGAGCATAGAACATTCAGCCCAATGGAGGCATCAGTACCCAATGAAGCTGTCTTAAGATGATTATTAGCAGGACTGCTATTAACAGTATCACAGTTTTGTGGATGACAATCACTGATTTGGGGAAATAAGACTATCCTATCTTTAAGGATTTGGTGATTGTATTAAATAAGTGAAACATGTATGGCCTAGGCTTGAAATGGAGAAACATTGAAACCCGGGACATGACGGGCATCAGAGTTGTGCAGACAACCTCAATCTATTAAACAACGTTCTTTCTATTTTGTAGTTGTATCTGCTGCTAAAGTGGGGTCCTATGACAGGTCTAGTTATAATTATATTTTAAACTTGGGGCTATTCTAAACTCATTTGATGAAAGCCTTTATAGGTACATCATATGTTAATGTAGAGCATCAGTTTATATCACTGACCTACTCAATCAAATAGAACAAAACGCTGGCAGCAGTGAGGGAGGAGGGAGTTAGAGTGAGAGAATCCATTCCAAAAAATGTGGATAAGAGCAAAACATGAAGAAAAACAGCTATGATAACTCTCATTACTGGCCCTGAGTCCTGATGGGCACCTGTCTATAGCCTATAACTAGATAATGAACTTCATCACCAGAAAGAGTAATCACTCCAGCAACACCACAGATGCCCAGCCGCATTCTAGAGAAGATCCAGAACTGGCCTTTGCAGAGAGGGTTCTGGCATACTTAGGGATCAGTGAGAATCATCCAACTTTTATCTTAGAGACAATCAAAAAGAGCCCAATCATTTCTACAAATAGAACAGAAACAACTTCCAAAACAATGAAGGTTCCATTGTGTGCGAAGAATGCAGTATGTGGTTTTAAGTAGATGCAATAAGGCTATTGGGGCCCTGGAGCATAGGGCTATTACAGTGAGTTTTAGTAGGTAAACTGGAAGTTAAAGGGAGAGAGATGTCAGAATGACATAAAATAGGTGCTTGGACAGATATCAAAGTGGGAAAAGAGTTCTTGAGAAATAGTGGGTTTTTTTGTTTTTGTTTTTGTTTTTTAATTCACAATAAGAGAACTAGTATATAAGATGAATGACCAATTGCTGGGGGACATGTGGAGGGGTTTAAGCATCTAATGGACTATTAGAGTTCAAAAGTTTATTCTGACTCTGAGATATCTGATGTCTAGAATAAGTTGGGGTCATGTATTATATTCATATTCTGAGATGAACTTAACTCTTCTTTATGGTACACCAAGATTGGGTTGGTCAAAGATCTTTCTGACTACATAGTCAGCATGATGTTGTGGGAAGAACTCTGGAAAAAAATGTAAGAAGACATTTTTTGGGGAAGAGGTTTCTTATGTATATTCATTGTGACATGTTAGAGAATATACTATAGACATTTATGGCCTCTCTCATTGAATTTTCACTATAGAACAATGGAGCACTATAATCTCTATTTGTTAGATGAAGACAATAGGGGGTTAGAGTAATTAGGTGGTTATTCATGATCATATAGCCAGAAAACCAATACGTGAAACCAGATTTATCTTATCCTACAGTCTGGGCTCATAATCACTGCACTGTATCATTCTCAGAATCTCTTACTAGTTGCCTGATACAGGGTATACTACTCATATAGTCTCAAAATTTTATCTATGATTATAAAATGGGATAGTGTTGTTTGACAATGACACCTGGGAGAATTCTGGGTAATAAAAATTATAGTAGCAATTCAGATCTGCATTATCCCATATATCCTGCAAAAACAACTGAGAACAATGAGAATAATAGCTGAAACTACACAAAATCCACACTCTCATAGAACTAGAAGACAGAGACTTACCAAACATCAAAATGACTCTTTGTAGAAAGAAAAAAAAAAAATCCGACTGAAACTATCACTCATGATCCCACAAAAGGTTTTTGAGATGAAAGGGTAGTTTGAGAAACACTACCAAAAAAAAGATAGGAGCTAAAGATGGACGTCAACTTGTCTACATACACAGCCAAAAAGAGAAATTCTACCTTAGTGTGAAAAATTTCTTTTGATAGATCAGATTACTAATGACAAGAAAGCTTCTTAGAAGTACACATGATTTGAAATGGCAATTTTTGAAAGGCTTGGTTTCATGAAGAGAAAGAAGCAAAGAGGAAGAGTGAGCAACCTTTTGACAATTGGATAGTGAGGGGGAAAAGAGGAGGAAAGGCCATTTTTTTAGCCTTGCAAGGCAACAAATAAATAAAATAAAAAATATAGGACACAAAACATCTGCCCTGCATCCTGCACACGTTCACACACTTGAAATCCACTGAAGGAATCAGTCTTTGCTCTACTGGCAGAAGAGAGTAGCGTTAAATTGGAGATATTTTGTTTGCTTACTTGCTTTTTTTGTGGTTCTGGGGACTGAACCTAGGGCATTACACATGCTAGGCAAGTGTTCTACCACTGAACTACACTCCTGGCCTTCTTTTAAAAAATTTTATCTTGAGACAGCTTCTCACCAAGTTGCCAAGGCTGACCTTGAACTTGTGATCCTCTTGCCTCAGCTTCCCAAGGGCCTAGGATTATGGGTAAATGTCACCACAACAAGCTTAATATCATTACATCTTTTAAAAAGAATGGAAGTCAATTAAAAAGTCTTCTTAGAGTTATTATAAAACATTAGGAAACAAGAGTAAATACATTTCAGTTGATAAAAATTCTCCATCAAAAAAATATATAAAGGAATCAATTTAACAAAAGAGGTGAAAGACCTCTACAATGAAAACTACAGAACATTAAAGAAAGAAATTGAAGAAAACCTTTGAAGATGGAAATGTCACCCATGTTCTTAGACAGGCAGAATAAACATTGTCAAAATGGCCATTCTACCAAAGGTGCTCTACAGATTCAATGCAATTCCAATTAAAATTCCAATGACATTCCTAAGAAATAAATCAATCATGAACTTCATCTAGAAGAACAAAAGACCTTGAATAGCCAAAACAATACTGAGTAGAAAAAGTGAAACAGGAGGTATCACAATACCAGACATTAAACTATACCACAGAGCAATAGTAACAAAAACAGCATGGTATTGGCACCAAAATAGACAGGCAGACCAATGGTACAGAATAGAAGACACAGAGACAAAATCATATAAATACAGTCACCTCATACTAGACAAAGGAGCCAAAAACATACAATGGAGAAAAGATAGCCTGTTCAACAAATGGTGCTGGGAAAACTGGAAATCCACATGCACTGAAATTAAACCTCTATCTTTCACCTTGTGCAAAACTCAACTCAAAATGGATCAAAGACATAGGAATTAGACCAGAGACCCTGCACCTAATAGAAGACAAAGGAAGCCCAAACCTTCATCATGTTGGCTTAGGATCAGACTTCGTCAACTAGACTCCTGAAGCACAAGAAATCAAAGTAAGAATCAATAAATGGGATGGACTCAAACTAAAAAGCTTTTTCTCAGCAAAGGATACAATAAAGAATGTGAAGAGAGAGCCTACAGAGTGGGAGAAAATCTTTTCCACACGCACTTCATATAGAGCACTTATCTCCAAAATTTATAAAGAACTTACAAAACATTATACCAAAAGTACAAAGAACCCAATCAATAAATGGGCCAAGGAACTGGACAAACACTTTACAGAAGACACACGGGCAATTAATAAATATATGAAAAAGTGTTCAACATCTCTAGTAATTAGAGAAATGCAAGTTAAAACAACTCTAAGATTTCATCTTACTCCAATTAGAGTGGCTATTATCAAGAACACAAACAATAATAGATGTTGGCATGGATGTGGGGAAAAAGGAACACTTTTACATTGCTGGTGGAGTTGCAAATTGTTGCTGGCACTCTGGAAAGCAGTATGGAGAATCTTCAGAAAACTTGGATGAACCCACCTTTGGACCCAGTTATTCCACTCCTCAGTTTACACCCAAAGGGCTTAAAATCAGCAAACTATAGTAACACAGCTACATAAATGTTTATAGCAGCTCAGTTCACAATAGCTAGATTGTGGAAATAACCTAGATGCCCTTCAACAGATGAATGGATAAGGAAACTCTGGTATATATACACAGTGGAATACTATTCAGCCATAAAGAATAATATTATGGCATTTGCAGATAAATAGATGGAATTGGCGAATGTCATCCTAAGTGAAATAAGCCAAGCCCAAAAAACCAAAGGCCAAATGTTTTCCCTGATAAGTGGAGAATGATATATAATGGGGGTGGAGGGAGGGGTGGGGAGTGAGAGAAGAATGGAGGAACTTTAGTTTATGTAGAAGGAAATGAGAGGGAGGGGGTAAGAAAAATGGTGGAATGACAGAGACATCATTACCCTATGTACATGTATAACCACATGAATGGTATGAATCTACATTGTGTACAACCAAAGAAACAAAATGATGTACCTCATTTGTGTACAATACAATGAATCAAAATGCAGTCTGTAAAAAATTGAAAGATAAATTAAAAATTATATAAAGCAGGAAAAAACCTCTAAGATAATATTGAAAAGTTAATTAAATATACTTGAGCAAGCATTTGTGAATGTGGAGGAAAAAAATCTTGAATCAGAAATTCAAAGAGCAAAAATAAGAAGTAGACCAAAATCAGGAAAGAATAAAAGGAGAGTTAATTGAAACAGGAAAAGGGAAAACACCAAAATTACATAAAATGAAGACAAAATTATAACAGGCTTAAAGGAAAAGAGATTTAAACAAAAATTCTATAAGAGGCATTAAAGGTAGGAAATAATAAGCAGAATGGAAATTAAAGAAGAATGTAAGAGAAAGTGTTGGTAATGGAAGATAGACAAAGAAAAATAGCAAACAAAATTTGAGACCTTGTTTGATCATAGCTAATATTTAAAACTGTAATTAAATAAAATTTTCCAGAAACAAATGAAAATTTGAATCCATGTATTGAAAGGGCCATAAAGTTCTTGGAAAATTAACCCAGGATAATCAACACTGAGACACATTTTGTTAAACTCCTAGATATCAAAGACAAGAGGAAAATCCTTGAGATATCTAAGACAAACAAAACAAAAAACTTACAATGACAGAAATATTGATTGGCATCAGACCTCTCCAAAACAGTATATGAAGCAATACAACAATGGCTACATATGTTTTAAGGAATTCAATTAAAATAGAAAGGATACCAGTAGGGTAGAGGAAGGGAATCTATGAGGCAGAGGGGAGGGAAAGAATAAGTACTGAGGAATGACCAAATTGCATTATGTGCATGGTATAAACGTGTCATAATGAATCCCACTATAATTATAATCCATCAATAAATTTTTTTAAAAAAAATTCAATAAAATTAAGTGTGAACAAGTAATTTTATTTCCAACAAAGTTGTCCCTCCAGGAAAGGACTGCAGACAAATGATAAACTTACTAAATTCTGTACCCGTCAGAAGTCTACTAAGAGGGAAATCTTAAATTGACTGACAGAAAACTGGGGAAACTTATGAATAAAGATTGACAATGACCAGGAGAGAGAGAAAGAGAGACAAATACTGTGGATATAAAATTCATGCAGAGGAGAGATGGATATATATTATCTATTGTTATGAAATAAAAATTATACAACTAAAGGAAGATATCAAAAGGAAGAGGGAAAGAAGAAAGTTAAATGACTCAAGTTTTGCCTAGGCTGAGGGTAGGTTCTAAAGAATACTATTAAAAGCTGACAAACAAGAGACCTAAAAGATGGAACAAGGAAACAAGCAATTAAAATCATCAAAAACTAAAAAATAAAGATGAAAGCTAAAAACGTCCCTAAATCCTAAACACCAAAACATATTTTAAAATAAAAAAGCAAAGACTATGCATTAGGTAAGAAAACTGACATAGGTAGTAAAACATAACACACATAATTATAAAATAATGTGAAGACAAAGAGACCACACATAGCAGTTTTAAAAAAGATTTTCAATTTGACTCACAAAGATACACACACACAGATACAATACATATTATATTCTGATAATAGAGGCTATATATACTTCTAAAACACTCACAGGACCTTCTTAAAATTAATCCTATTTTACAATCAGGTCAAAAAGAAATCAGCAGTACGTTTCATAAAGTAGAAATATTATAAACAATAATTTCTAATTACTATGCAAAAACATACACATGTCATTAAGAAAATAAAAATTTTTAAAAACCTTCCATCTGGAATTGGAGAACAACCTCATGTAAAGGAAAAGTACAAATTCAAAATATGGAATTTATAAAAATTAATGATACCAAAACACTATAAGAACCAATGAATACATTTAAAATAATGATTGGAAGAAATATTGGAGGAAATGCTCATAAATAAAAATGAAAGTACGGAAGTAAGGAAATTAAATATTCAACTCATCAAGAATCTTGAAGTAGTCTGGAAGCACAAGGAAGAAAACAGGATTAAAACAAAGGGGTCACTCAGGACTCTACTGTTCAAAGTCATCCGAGTCCTTGGCCTTCCCTACCTGGTCCCTGTTCACCTCACTGAGATCCAGGTCCTGCTGCTCCCAGCCCTACCCTGCCTCTGCAGCATCCTGAGTTCTCTGAATGCACCAGGTTTTCTTAAGCTCATGGGTATCAGAGGCCCCTTTCTCTGAACCCACAGTTCCAATGTCAGCCCTAGAATACTGAACATCCCAGCAGGTTGTTATCCAGAGCAGATTACTTTTGAACACTTCTGTCCTATACAGGGTGAAATGAATATTCATTGAAATCACATAATAATTAATAATAATCATTATTTTTCTAATGTGGTTCACTACTTTAAAAATACTCCACAATTTTAAAAGATGATGAGAAGGCTTTATTCAAATCTGCAAAATATGTCCTTATCTGTAGCAAAATCATTGTAAATTGTAGTTGGTATCGTTTCTGTTTTTCATTTTAAACACAGGTTTACGGTCATGTAGCATGAAGTAACTCTAGTCCTGTCTTCTTTGCTCAGATGGGGGATGGAAGGAGAGGGGTTGACTAGATAACTGGGAGTTCTCTGGGTTAAACTCTACTAAACAAAACGTTTCCTAAGGAACAAGTTATAGAAGTGTGCTAATTTCTTGCTTATGTGTATATTGTTCAAACCTGACAGCAATTACTTATAACTTAGATCTGCAAATGACTTTAGAGGGGAACAAGAATTTATCACTGACATTGTTCAGAATTGCCAACACATGGTGATGATAAAAGGAAGTCTAACTCTCAGCTGATTCTATTGTTATTTTGAATTCCTCCACAATGGACCCCCTCATTACCCACACCTGGCTTGTCCTCTCATCAGTCCACCTCTGGGACATCACTGCATACTACCCTATGCATTCTTCTCTCACTATCTCCACCACCCTGCTTTGTGATAGTTTACTAATAATTCTCTCCTGGGAGTTTATGAACTGTTTGAAAGCAGAGACCAAGCCATGCTTTATTTATTCCTATATCCTTAATTTCAATGCACAATAGACTGTCAATAACTGTCGGCTGAAACAATGTTTCATTGGATATATGGACACAAGAAGTGACTAGGAGCCCTCCCTATATACCCCTGGCAAGGATAAAAAGGATTTCCCTCACTGGATTTTGTTCAGACTTCTGATTAAGCAGATGAGATGGTCTCAAGCAAAGAGTCAAGATCCATTATCTGTTCAGCAAATATTGCAGCAGTGCCAGGGATAAATAACTCGAAGTTGGTGTCAGGCAGTGCTAGATTTATATCCCACCTCTGCTACTTAGTGGCAATATTTGAAGTGATTGGAAACTTGCTTGGCCTCACTAAGATTCAGTTTCCTCATCAGTAAGAGTGGACGTGATCCCTGTACCATGTCGGGTTTGTGATATAAACAAAACATTTCTTTGTTGTCATTTCACGGCATGGAGTTGGGCCAGAGCAGGGGATCTGTAGCTATTGGCTGCTAACCCGTCCCATTCTTTTTCTCTGAGGACTGATGCTCACATACACCAAATTCATCGGTACTATATTATAAAATTCAACAATCTTCAATGTAGGTTGACATTTCTCTTAACCTAGGAGACATTTCTTACAATCTGGGGATGAAGCGGTTGTGAATATTTTTTATCACTTACAAGTAGATGCAGTTTTGGAACTTCAGTCTTCCCTGTCAGGACCATCCAAGGGGCCTGCCTGGTGGGGGGCTGACTGAGCAATTGGAGAATAGTTTCCTAAATCCCTGCTGGAGGTCTGTATAACACTAATAGGGGACTGTGAAGTTCAAAAGCAAGAACTAACTACCATTATGTTCTCTTCTTTCAGTAGATACTTAATTGGTGTCTGATAATTAACCTGACTGGCTTCCAATAATCACAACTTATTTTCCAATTTGATAGGACATGTTTAGAGGAAGAGAAAAAAGAGAGTACACAGGTGATAGGTGTGGCAAAGGATAGATCATCAACATTTTAAATTGAATTTCAGGCTTTAACTTAAAACTCCCATTGGAGATTCTGGATTGGATCTATCATTAGCAGAATAATTCTAGTCTCTTTCTCTCATTATTTTAAGTTGACCAGCAAAAGAGAAGGCTAATTCTAAATGTATGCATTTCTTGGAAAAAATAACTGAAATGATTGAAGCGACGGTTTAATTCAGTGTTACCTCATAAAAAAAAAAAAAAGTTTTTAAAAAATTCTATTCTGGGCTAGGGCTGTAGTCAGTGGTAGAACACTTGCCTAGCATATGTGAGACCCTGGATTTGATTCTCAGCACCATGTAAAAATAAATTTTATAAAAGGTATTGTGTCCATCTATAACTAAAAAAATAAAAATTAAAAAAAATTTTTTAAATTCTATTCTGTACTATGTAGTATGGTAGCTACTAGGTACATGGGGTTCTTGAGTATCTGAAACTTGGCTAATGCAACCAAGGAACTAATTTTTTTTCATGTAGATTTAATTTAAATAGCAACATGTGGCTAGAACAGCACAGATAAGAAACCACAATAAATGCCAAGTCCACTCTATCTCATCATGCTATCAGAGTATTGGTGTTGAGCTTGAACTGTGGGAAGGACTGCCAGACTCCATATTCAAACATACTGCATACTCCTGTCCAGCATGTGCAGCTCAAAACTGTCTTTAAATTGCTTCACCTGGACTTCAGCTAACTGTTTTGTGATATTTAACTTGTAAGCCACCTTCTGCCTGTTTTTTCCCACACAACCACAATTGATTTCTCTTATTGTTATTTGCTTTGTACATATTTCCTCTTTAGATAATAGTTTCCCCATTTTCTTTAGATTAATGTCTCTTTGAATGGTGTGAGTGCTGCTGACTACATCCCAGGACTTTGAAGCTTGTACATGGGACACAATGAGGAAGGAATCAGTGAACCTGAAGTTATGTCCATAGAACTTTGCCAAACTCAAAAGCAAAGAGAAAAAGAATTAAAACAAAATGGATGGAATCAATCAACAACCAGGGAGTCATTGCAAAAGGTGTAAGAATGCCCATAATTGCGATATTAGAGGAGAAGTAAGTGAAAAAGGAAAATAAATATTTGAAGAAATAATGTCTGAGGAATATTGTCAAAATTAATGACAGGAATCCTTAGATGCAGAAATCCCAGAAAAAAAAAATCAAGCACTGTAAATACCAAGAAACCTATACCTACACCTACAAATATCATATTCAAATTGCAGATAATAAAAGACAAAGGAAAAATCTTGAAAGAAGCTGAGATTTTGGGAGAACACCTAACATACATAAAGAAGAACAAAGTTAAGAATTATATGGTACTTTTGTTTAGAAACCATGCAAGTGAGAAAAAATGGGAAATATTTAAAGCCCCTTCCCCCCTATAAACCTCATTAATCTGAAAAAAAAATTTTTTTTTAATCCTGAAAAACTATCCTTCAAAAGTGAATAAGAAATATTCTGTCTTCAGATAAACAGATATCAAAGACTTTCTTTTCTGGAGATCTGACTTAAAAGAAATGTTAAAAATATTCTTTAGAGAAAAGGAAAATGGTTTAGATCAAATAGTGAAATACACATTAAAGAAAGAAAAGTCATTAGAGAATATTAGTGAAGGTAAATTTCTTCTTCTCCTCCTCCTTCTTTCTCCTTCTCCTTCTCCTTCTGTTGAGGGAATTCAATGTAGGTCCTCATATGTTAGGCAAGAACTAAACTACAACCCCAATCCCTTATTTTTCCTATTCTTAACCAATCTAACATATATCAGTTTATTCAAAACAATAATAGAATCAATATTGCTTTTATTATTATTGCCTTTAGATAAGTGAAATGAATGACAACAATGTTAAAAGGGATGACAAGGAGGAAAGGATGACAAGGAATTGGAAAGACAATTATTTACAAGATACATTTACTACCTATAAAATGATATCTTGTTATTTAAAAGTGAACTTAAATCATTTGAAAATAAATATTAAACTGTAATGGAAGCACTAAAATAGATTTTTTTAAAGTGTAATTGCTATGACGACAGAAGAGAGAAAATGGAATAATTAAATGCTTGATTAAAAGAAAAGAAGGCCAAAATATAATAGAAGACAGAAAAGAAACAAATATATCATCATCCACTTATCAGGGAAAACATTCAGCCTTTGATTTTTTGGGACTGGTTTATTTCACTTAGCATGATATTCTCCAATTCTATCCATTTTTCTGCAAATGCCATAATATTATTCTTCTTTATGTCTGTATTGTGTATATATACCACAGTTTCTTTATCCATTCATCTAGGTTGGTTCCACAATCTAGCTATTATGAATTGAGTTGCTATAAACATTGATATGACTGTAGTATGCTGATTTTAAGTCCTTTGGGTATAAACTGAGGAGGGGGATAACAGGGTCAAAAGGTGGATCCATTCCAATTTTTCTGAGGAATCTCCACACTGCTTTCCAGAGTCGCTGCACCAATTTGCAACTCCACCAGCAGTGTAAAAGTGTTCGATTTTCCCCACATCCACGCCAGCATCTATTATTGCTTGTGTTCTTGATAATAGCCATTCTAATTGGAGAAAGATGAAATCTTAGAATTGTTTTAATTTGCATTTATTTAATTACTACAGATGTTAATGTTTTCCATGATAAGTGGATGATGATATATAATGGTGGTAGGGGGATGGGGAGTGAGAGAAGAATAGAGGAACTTTATATTACATAGAGGGAAATGAGGGGGGTATGACAAATGGTGGAATGAGACAGACTCACTACCCTATGTACATGTATGATTACATGAATGGTATGAATCTATATCATGCACAACCATAGAAATGAAAAGATGTACCCCATTTGTGTACAATGAATCAAAATACAGTCTGTAAAAATAAAAAAAAATTTTAAAAAGTAAAAAAAAATAAAAGCAATAAATAGAAAATAGTTACAAATAAATGAAATATTTAGCTAAATATATCAATAATAACACTAAATATGAAAGGTCTAAATATACTAAGGGCAGAGATTGTCAAAGTGCATTGTTAAAAACACTCAACTGTATGTTGTCTATAAGATATCCATTTTAAATATAAAGAAACAGAGAGACTTAGAAGTAAAAGGGTGGGAAAAGATATACCATGCTAATGCTAATCAAAAGAAAAGCAGAGAGGCCATACTGATTTCAGATAATACAGAATTCAGAGCAAGGAAAATTATTAAAAATAAAGAGCAGTATCACTTAATACTAAAAGATTCAGTTTTTCAAGTTCATAGCAATTCTTAATTTGTTTGTACTTAACATTAAACTACATGGGGCAGAAATTTATGAAGCTGAAAAAACCAGAAAATTACTATTATAGTTGAAGATTTCAACATAACTTTGATAGTAAGGATACATTCAGCAATTAACTACATAAGGATAGTTGAATAGGACCACACCATCAATCAACTGAATCTAGTTGACATTTATATAACACTTCATTCAAGAGCAGTAGAATGCATATTCTCCTGAATGTTATGTGGAAAAATCACCAATACAATCATAATACTAGGCAATAAAACATGCCTTAACAAATGTAAAAGAATAGAAACTATAATGGCTGCTTTCAAACCACAATGGAATTAAAGTAAACATTAATAGCAATAAGATAGTTGGAAAATTCCAGAATATGTGAGCATTAGGCAATATATTTCCCAATAACATCAATCAAATAAGACATTTCAAGAGAAATGTTAAAATCTTTCTAAATGTAATGCATGGCATTTGGTTTTATCAAATACTTTTTCTGTATCTTTTTGTATGATCGTTTTTCTTTTCATATTGGTGTGAAGGAGTTTATTACTTGATTTTAGAATGTTCACCCATCCTTGAATACTTGGGATAAGTGTAACTTGGTAATGGTATATCATTCTGTTTATGGGTACAGTTGTCTAATATTTTATTGGATATTTTTATGTCTATATTCATAAGACATATTGTTTTAAAGTTTTTCTTTCTTGTATTGTCTTTGTCTGGTTTTGGTATTAGAGTAATTCTAGTTTTATGCAATATGATGGGAAGTGTGCTTTTACTTCCATTTGTTGTACAAGATTATATATGTATTTGAAATAATTTCTTCCTTAAATGTTTGATGTAATTCACCAGTAAAACAATCTAGGACAGGTTATTTCTGTTAGAAAATGATTTATTATCAATATTGTTAATAGATATAGGCCTATTAGGGTTTTCTATATTTTCTTGTGTCAGTTTTGGTAGACTTAAATCATTCAAAGAACTGGGCCATTTCTTGTAAATTATATAATATGTGGGAATAGAATTGTTAATAATATATTATTACTATCCTTTTAATGTTCATGAGATCAGTAGTGGATCTTCTGTCATTTCTAATATTAGTAATTTGGATCTTCTGTCTGCTCCCAACATGGTTAGGCCTGGTTAGAATATTACCCTGTTGATTATTTCATTGATCTTTCAGAAGAAACGGCTTTCATTTTCATTGATTTTCCCTACTGATTTTGTGCTTTCAATTTTATTGCTTGCTGTGAAATTTTTACTCTTTCTTTTCGTCTACTTAGTTTTGATTTAAGTTGATCTCATCTCTATAGTTTCCTAAGGTGGAAACTTTGATTATTGATTTTGATCTTTCTTCTTCTAATATATGCCCAAGGTCAAGGAGAGCCAATCTGACATGATCCCAAGAGCCACAGTTGCCTTACATTGTGCCATTAGCTGTATGCTTAAGATATAGCACAATTGGCAGAAGCCAGTGTTGTGCAGAAAGAAGCAAGAACAAGATTGTCACATCAAGTGGCAAAATCTCTTTCTGTTGGAGATTCTCTATGATAAACCTTCTATAAAACCTTTTATGGCTATTGTAACTCTACTTCCCTGAAATTAATTCTACAGTGCATTCACATTTTTCTTAATATTTTGAGGAAAAGCTCTGGAGTCATACAATCTGGGTTTATTTCTGATTGCCAAGTGACACTGGATACTAGGCCTTGGTTTTCTCATTTGTAAAATGGGGGTAATTATACTACCTATTTAATGGAGTTGTGATGAATAAAGTCAGTAAATTCATGTAAAGGGAACATAATGTTGCCTGGAACACACCACTGAATTCCTTCTGTTGCCCAAATGTCATTAGCAACTGACAAGTGTGCTTTCATCACTGGCCCATGACCTGACAGCCTTGCCAAGTGATTTTATTGTCCTTCTTTCTGTATGATATTCTTCAGGTTAACAATTATGATATCAGAAAATAATTGGGGAAGTATTCTTCTAGAATCAAATATTTAATATTTCGATCATCAGTCCTAAAATATGTTTCTTGGGAAGAGCATTCTTTGCTCCAAACTCTTCTAGAGATGCATAAAGCACTATGTATTAAAAGCACAGATAAGTCCTATGATAAAAAGTTCTTAACCTCAGCCTTTCTAAATTCATAGTTGAACAATCTCTCCCCTTTTACAATTATTATTAAATATTATCCAGAATGTTTATTAATTGGAAAATACTTTGAGTGATGCTGGACCCCCCAAACCACACTCTCTCTGCCCATTATTTACTTCTTTGACCTCTTCTCTCAACATTGCCCTCATGATCTGAATAAGAATTCCAGACTTCCTAAAGCCACTGTACTATTGGATGGAGTATCCTCTTGAAGAAAGATAAGGAGAAGAGAGTGATTCTTGGGTGTCCTCTCTCTGATACATAAAATTTCCCCTTGCTGTTTGTGAGATCCTGTGCCTCAGAAATCCACAACAACAGCAAATTGTAAACTGGTGGGCAGATGCCCAGTTCAGGGCAGGTCTGCTCTATGTCATGTATTGAGTGCTGGCAGTTAGTAAATATTCTACAATAACCAGTACCAAAAACCATGTGAAACCACAGAGGAGCTTCTTGGCAAGAATGCCTAGGGGCACAAGTTCCAGGAAAGTAATAGAGAAAGGAGAAAGGTGAGAGGAAACCAGCCCTGGGAGGGCTGGTTCATTCTTCTTTCGGCTTAGAAAAACCAATCACGAAATTACCAATTTGCAAGAAAATTGTAATTACAGAAATAAATCAAGTGACTATTAGCAAAGCAAAACTCAAAGAAAAGGAAATATCTGCCATTTGGTTTGGGGACTGTGGGGTTGCCTTGAAAAGGAAGTCCTGGTCTGAAGGACTGGATCCAGTATTCAGGGCCAGTAAATATGTACCAGCCACAGCACACCCATGGGACTGTCAGAAAGAATTAGAGCCCCACTGAACTGGGAAGAGGCGCTTCTCCTAGCGGCAGGCACTTATCTTGCTCAATGCCATGTCAATATGACCACACAGCAGAGTCCCACATTCTACAGATGAAAGACATTATCCCACCCAGGCAGATACTACTTATCCCCCCATATGAATCACAGGAGGCCAGACTCATATGGACACCATTTGTGGAGAGTTTATGTGAAAACTATGAAATTTAGCTTAATAGGCTGAAGGAAATAATAAACAAACAAAATGTTTTAAAAAGGCAAGTATGAAAAAAAAAGCACAAAAGATTTTTATAGTTGCCTCTAAGATCTCTCTTAGGAAAGTCATTATTTCTCAAACTGAATTTCTTGGGATACTAGAATTGAGAAAGAACTTCTTTGAAGAAAATGTTAGGTATGTCATTGGGATTTTAATTGGAATTGCATTGAATTTGTATAGCACTTTAGGTAGTATGACCATTTTGACAATATTAATTCTTCCTATCCCAGAACATGGGAGATCTTTCCATCTTCTAAGGTTTTCTTTAATTTCTTTCTTTAGTGTTCTGTAGTTCTCATTGTAGAGGTCTTTCACCTCTTTTGTGAGATTGATTCCCAAGTATTTTATTTTTTTCCAGGCTATTGTGAATGGGGTAGTTTTCCTAATTTCTCTTTCTGAAGATTCATCACTTACGTATAAAAATGCATTGGATTTATGAGCATTGATCTTGTAACCTGCTACTTTACTGAATTCACTTATGAGTTCTAAGAGTTTTCTGGTGGAAATTCCAGGTTCCTCTAAATATATAATCATGTTATCAGTGAACAGGGATAGTTTGAGTTCTTCTTTTCCAATTCGTATCCCTTTAATTTCTTTGGTTTGTCTAATTGCTCTGGCTAGAGTCTCAAGAACGATGTTGAATAGAAGTGGTGAAACAGGGCATCCCTGCCTTGTTCCAGTTTTTAGGGGGAATGCTTTCAGTTTTTCACCATTTAGAATGATATTAGCCATGGGCTTAGCATGTATCCCATTTGTTTACAATAAAAAAATAAATAAATAAATTTTAAAAAAAAAAGAAAATGTTAGCTCAAAATCGGCTCAGAATAATCTGTGCTTTATGGTCCCTGTTGGAAAATGGTACATTAAGGACTTTGAAAGTCCTAAGATGAACAAAATTTTGCTTGGGTTTAACTTTCCTCTAACTAATATGAGCATATAGTCATTTTATCTGGAACTTCTTTTAAACTCATTACAGTCTAGTAAGCCATAATATTAATCATCATCCGCTCCCTAGATATCAAGCTGTTAATATTTAAACAGAATCAGGTAACCCAAAGACAAAAAAAAAAAAAAAAATTCATGCCCCTTCTGATTGGGTAGGCAGAGAACTTTCCTGGATAGAAGAGCGTTTGAGAAGTTGAGAATATTTGTACAACTCTACCTCAACTTTCATGTTGCTAAGGGGTCATAGAAGTGAACCTGCCCTAGTTAGTATGACTATTTGTTTGAATGAATCTATCCAGAATATGCCACCATTTTTAAGGCTCCCTTACAATGACAGATTTTTTTTTTTTTTTTTTTACTGGAAAAGAAAATAGAGGGCAAACATAAGATGATGTAAGTTGTTAATTGATTGAAAGAGAAAATAATAAACTCCATAAGCTGAAAGAGGCAGATTGTCAACAATTAATTAACCTATTTATTTATTTTTTTTTCAATTTTTCTATATTGTATGGCTTTGATCTGGAACATTACCCAGAGTCTCATATTTATAGTGATGGGCCTTTTAGCCAATGAGTGGATCATGAGGGCACTGACCTCTTCAGAATGGACTGGGAGGTGGGGCATACTGGGGGGAAATAGGTCACTGAGGGCGTGTTCTGGAAGGGTTTATCATGTGACCCTGTGTCTGCCTGCCTGTCTGTCTGTCTGTCTGTCTCTCTCTCTCTTCTTCCTGCCTGCTGTGAGCAGAGCATCTTCTCTCTGCCTTGATATTCTGATGTTCCACCTCACTTTTCCACCATGATGTTCTGTTTCACCTCAGGTCCTGAACACTAGTGCCATCTGACAATGGCTGAATCCTCTCAAACTGGGAACCAAGATAATATTTTATGCTTGAATTTGCTCTTGTCAGGTATTTTGTTCACAGTAATGGGAAGCTGACTAACACATACATTTAGCAGTCTTCTGTGAGGAGTAAAAGTCCTATTTACATTTATTAAAAGGCTTTGTGGCACATTCCACTTGACAAAAATGAGCACTCTCAATTCTGGTCCCACAAGCCCTTCTCATTCTCTTGGACTTGAGTCAGTTTGTGAATGCTCCAACCAATGGAGGCTAGCTGAACTGCTGCTCTGTGACTTTCCATGTTGGGTCATAAATAGATGAGGTTCGTGTCTTGTTGTCTATTTAATCAGGGGTGAGGTGGGAAGCTCCTTGGAAGAAAACTTATCACTGTAATGTGAGAAAACCCAGACTAGCCCATGAGAAAAGAGCATTTGAAGAGGTGTGTGAGGACCAGAGCTGCAACCCAGTTGATGACTGGCATCAACCAGCAAGACCTTGAATGACCCTAGCCCCAGCCCCAGACCATGATTGTGGACTCCTGTGGAGTATGTCAAACTCTCTCCTTTGAAGCCTTCCAAAATTGCACATTCATGAGCAAAATACATGTTGCCATTATTTTAAGCCACTGAGTTTAGAAGTGATTATTTTGTAGCTGTCATCACTGGGACAGGGCTCATAAAAGGAAGCGTCTAGATGTGTTGCTGGCTTCTAGTGCGGATTGATTAGGGGTTCTCAAGAGCCTCAACAAGATCCTCCTTGTTGATGCTCGTCTCAGATATGCTCCACCCTGTTGGAAGAGAAACAGTAACAGTAGTGACTTGAATCTTTCCAGATTTTGTCCAGCAAGGAAAGGCATTCTTCTCTGACCCAGGAATTCCAACCAAAGCTTCCTAGGACTACCCTGGCTATGGTGAGGTCATACCTCTATTTCTGATCAATCATGGAACCAGGGAAATTCACAACATTGGTTAGCCAGACCTGATCACTAAGCCTTCTGGAAATGGGGGTCAAAGACATGTAGCTTTGTTGGGGAACTCCAGAGCCTGAGGCTTAGGGGAAGCTGAGTCTTCCCACTCCAAAATAAATAAATAAATAAATAAATAAATAAATAAATAAATAAATAAATAAATTTTTTTAAAATGGAAATAGAAAACAAATCTCAACTTTAAGAACCAATTTTAAATAAAAAATAAATTTTCTTATTTTTTTGAGTCACTTAATTTGTAATAAGCAGAGTTCCAAGTGCTTTACATTAATTAATTCATTGAACGCCTCACAACTGTTCTGAGATAGAGGCCTTTATTCTCTCCCTTTCACAGAAAATGAAAATGAACAAGCAGAGGTTACATAAATTGACCACCATCCTCACAACTAGCAAACCTGAGAACTCAGATTCAAAAGCACACAAGTTCAACTCCAGAGGCAGCACTTCAGCCACTGTGCCACAGTGACTGGTAATAGTGTCATTCTAACCCATTTTAGTAGGTGTGGAGAACACAAAAAAGAAAACAAAAAATGGGTGTGTGATTAATAAAACTTTCTTACTAATTGAAGAGAATAATGTGTAATCTGGCAACTGCAATTCGATGTGTCCATTTGTCTAAGAAAAACAAAGTACATCAAATGCAAGGAAGGAAGCTCTGGGAGGAAGCTCAGGGGTAGAGGGCGTGCTTAGCATGTGCAAGGCTATGCACCATCACACACACATACACACACACACACACACACACACCACACACATACACACACACACGTTCAGGACCAGAAGTGATCACCTATACCCATGGTGGAGACTTTTGCTTTGAAAAAGGGTAAGAGAGGGAAGGATATTCCAGGCGGTATTTGTAAGGAAAAGTGATAGAGTTTTCTATAAACAAACAAACAAACAAACAAAAAACCCTAGTTATTCATTCTTTCAAAATGTATTTATTATGCACCTAATACATCCCAAGCACTGTAGAGACTTTAGGTCTCCTAAGGTGCCCTGCCCTCATGGATCCTGTGTTCTCAGCACACCAGGGATGCTGGCCATACTTCAGCAAGGGGAGGGAATGGCCATCTGTGTCTTTTCAGCAGGCCAGGATGCCCTCCTCAGCCAAGACAGCTGACTCTGATGTTCTCTAGTTTTACAAAAAGAAAGGTTCAGCTGTTGCTGCCTGCAGAGAGCAAGAAAACCATCCCAAGAGCCTATAAATAGAAAAGAAGTAAAAACCCTTCTCCTTCAGTTAAGCACATTGGCCCAGGTGGACACAGCATGGAGCTGATTGGGGTGTGCACATGTGTGTGTGTGCACATGTGTGTGGTCTTGCATGCATGTGAGCACTCCAGTGCATGTGTATTGTGTTTGCATATGTGCTGTGTGTGGCAGGCCCCAGGGCCAGGAAAGCAGTGGGTTTTCAGGCTTCACTGGTGGTTCAGTGGTTCAAAGTTTGGAGGGGTTGCCTGGGCATTAATAATACAGGGAGAGGATGGCAGCTCAGTTTTCAGTAAATGGCAAGCTTTATTAGAGAAGAGGGAAGACGCAGGACAGCCTGTTGCTTCCCATAGTTCTTCATGAGGAGTTGGAGTTCAGTAAGAGACTGGACGAGGAAAGAACAAATGTCCCTTTTCCCAGGGATAATTGAAGTGGTCTGCACTATTTTATTAGGAATAAAAATCCTCCTTCCAAGCTGGCATCCTCACAATTATGTCCTGAAAATTTCCAAAGAGAAGTCATACTAGCAACAGAAATGTTAAAGATAATTGTTCTTGTCATCTGTTCTGGAATCTGAATTCTGGGATTTAATTCAAAACTTGACTCTCAAAAAAAAAGAAATAAGAAAGCTATGTCTGTTGGCCTTTTTTCCTTGAATCATGAGCCCTTACACTCAATGCTCTTTCTTTTAAAAACAAATGAACAAAAAAATCCCTGCTCATCTCATAATAATCTCTTCATTTATTCATTCATTCATTCATTCAGCACATTTGTTTGTTGCACATACTCCTGGCAGACACCGTGCCAGGCCATGAGGCAGGATGGATTTAGGGCCTGTCTTCAGGGAGCTCACAATCTGCTTTATGACTTGTATCTGCAATGGAGCCAATGAAGGCATGCTTGGAAAAAGAAAAGAGCTCTGGATGCTTCAAATCCAGAATTTCCCATAGGTCTGCATGTGGCAGAGGCTAGCAATAAATTCCTCCCCATGTATATGATTTACTCACATTTTCTTCCAATCAGGCTGCCCCAGATCATAATTTTAAAGTTACTTCATCTGTACCCATCGTGCGGCAGTTGGAAGACTTGAGCACCAATAAGATAGTTAACCCATCGAGATGGCCCTACTGCTTGTTAGCTGAGACCCCGTACTGAGGATCTACATTGTTGGGTCACACCTTGGCTTCTTCATTTGTTAGCTTTGTGATCTTGGACAATTTACTTATCTCAAACACATGACAGTTAAGTATCATTTCTAATTATGTTCATTTCACAGATGAAGGAATGGAGACAAAATAATTTATGTGAGGCCTGTAGGGTAGTATCTCATTTATAATAAGTCCTTTATTTTTGGAATATTCCCTGTAGACACTGGCAGTCATTCACTCAGCAAATATTTACTGAATGTCCACTGTGCCAGGTGGCACTGTGGATATAAATGCAATATAGGACAAGAGTGATCCTTGTTTCCACGTAGCTCTCGTTAGTCAAGAGGAAATGCAAAATTACAGATGACATAAAAGTTGTTCTTGTTTGGAATGGGTTTATTTCCTGGGTTTGGGGATATTTCCTGATAGATGTTTCTCTGCTATTTTGATTAAGGCTGCTCTGATCACCTGGGCTTCTCTGCACATGGAGGCCTCAGGCCAGGGTTTGTCTAGAGAACAGGAGTAAGGCATTAGGCATGGCCCATGGAGGACTGGGGTGTCACCATGGCAGCCCAGTGTCAGCAACTGGAATGCTTTCCTCTTTTGGGCACAGAAAAGTACCCCCCCCCCATACTTTCTATATAAACGAAGGGTCTCTATATCTCAGGAAATGTAAATACATTGCCATTTGGACTGATATGCTCCCAGAAGTAGACAAATGGAGCCCAAAAGGTCAGGAGGGGTCAGTCCTTCAGACACACTCCCTCCCTGAATACTGTACTTCCATACATCTGACAACTGGCACATCTCACCCTGAAGAAGCCCCAGGCCACAGAATCACTGAACAACCCTCAATCCAGGAAATCCAGCTTTGCAAAAGGTACAGTGCTGGAGGCAGGGTGTCTGCTGTCTGTCAGCTTGACAGATGCAGCGGGTGCTCAATAAATGTGTGTTAAGTAAGAGAAAGTACTGAAGTTCCATCTCTAAGCTCAAGGTATTTGAAAAAATAGGATGGAAAATGTGGAAGACTAAATATCAGGAAATAGGAATAGAAAGAGTGGGGCATCTTAGAGTATTCTAGCTCTGAATTCTGCCAGCCAAAATCTCCATCTCTGTTGTGGACGCACCTTATAACTATTAATAGCTATAAGATTTTCAGCACTTAGAATGATCCAGACACTCCTCACACTTTACCTAATTTAATCTATTTTAATGTTGCATCTAATCCAATCCCTATGAACACATAGTTATGATTACAACCCATTTTACTGATGAAGAAACCAAGACCTAGACTAGCTTATTAAACTGACTGAGGTCTCAGAGTTACAGTATGGAATTTGAATTTTAAAGTCCAAGTTCTTGGTCATACATGATCCTGTCCAGATAACAAGTGAAGGTGAGTAGGAGGGAGGGGAGGGGGCGGTTGACCAGCTTATGGGAAAGCAGTCACCACACAGGAGGCCAGATCTGTATTGGCAGCAAGGACTTGGCTATATGAAAGTCACATAACTGCCAGAGAAGTCAATACCTAAATTGGATGCTTCTTCCCACTTCAACTGCTTCCAAAATAATACAAGACTCTGCTCAAAGTCCTACTGACATCGAAAGAACCCATCCCTTTCCATCTTGTTATAACCTCACTTCCCACCAAAAAAACAAACAATGGAGTAGTTTTAATAAGGGAACATAATAATAATTATAATAGGAACTAATAATGATTGAGGGCTAATTATGTTCTGGTTTTGTGCTGAATGCCTTACATTCCTCAATTCATTAAAACTCATAATAACACTACTATTATTATCCCCATTTTAAAGATAAGAAAATGGAGTCTTACGACAGTGGGGGAACTTGCCCCTATTCCACAGTAAGTGAAGAGGTGGGATTCCAACTCATCACAGTCTGACTGAAGAGCTTCCCCAAACCTACCTGGGACAAGCACCATGTGGCATTGCCAGAACACTTTTCTCTCTCATTTTACTTCTTACTTGCTGTGTCCTGGGGCTTTGACCAGCCCTCACCCAACTTCTGAGTTTTCTCTCAGAATTCTCCTGGGTCCTGAGTCAAGGGAAAGTAAGTAATAGTCATGCAGTCTAACTATTGCTTCTCTTGTTTAAAAAATTAGTTGCATGTCCTTCCTTTCAATTAAAGATAGCACATCTTTAAAGCAAAACAAAATTTTGTGCCACTCATACCAGTCTTCCAGTCATTAAACTGGATAAAAGTAGATATGGACAAATTTTATTCTTAATAAGAACATATTTTTATTAAGGTGTGGGTAAATTATGGCCACAAGTAGGAATGGGGGCACTTTGGTGCTAATAAGAAGATGTGGGGGGAAGGGAAAAAAATAACAGAATGAATCAAACAACATTACCCTATGTAAATTTATGATTACACAAAAGGTATGCCTTTACGCCATGTACAAACAGAGAAACAACATGTATCCCATTTGTTTACAATAAAAAAAAAAAAAAAAGAAGTGACCCCCACAGAACCTATGGTAATCATGGCCACCTGGAGGTATCAGTGTGGCCCGTTCTGCAATATTGCATACTGCTATATCATTTCTGGGACTCAACTTGCTCTAAAATAAATAAAATTAGTTTTGGAGATTTGGTTGAAGGTCTAGTTCAAATCCCAAGTTCACCATTTGTCAGTTGTGTTGCAACAGGTATAACATCTCCAAGCCTCAGTTTCCTCATCTCTAGATTGGGCCTAATAAAACACCATAGGATTTATGGGCAAATTGAATATTGTAGCATGGTATAAAATATCTAAAATACTGACTTTCACAGAGCAGAAGCATCTTATTGGTTCCTATCCTGTAATCTCTTGACCCTATACCGAACATTAAGATCAGATATGGTGACAAAGAGGAGTTGCCCAAGCTGACAGGACTGGGAGGGGCCATTCTGTCTACAGGAGAACATGACAAGCTTCCAGCAGTGACAACTTGAGAGTTCCTTCCATTTCCCACACACCATGCATCCTTTGTGTGTGGAATATGATGGACCCAGCTCACCCGTGTGCCTTGGTGATAACTTGGGAAGATAACCGTTGGTGGACCCTTTCCTACCCATACAGAGGACGCCTCCTCCGTCAGAGTTCTTGGCAGCATCCAGCAATCAGAAGTGCAGGTGGAAAGTGCGGGTAGAAATGCGTAGGGATGGGTAGACTAATCCTATTGATTATTGTGTGGGTGGAGAAGGGTGAGTCTGGTAGGAGGTCCCATCGGCTTTCTTCTATCCCTCTGTTAGCAGGGAAGGTTTTGTGAGAAATGCTTAGATCAAGGGGGACCCACAGTTAGCAACAGCATTCTTCAATAAATCACATTTAATGTCTTTCATAATTGCCACATCCTGGAAGGATAGGAGTTAAATGTTGATTTATAACACACTATTGCTTTTCTCTCCTAATAATTGTAATCTGATTTCTGATCCTAAAACATTCCCTCTGGGGAATTGTCAGACCAGGGCCTAACAGCCCATGCTTACAGAGGTTTGTGTATCTCCATACCCTTCCAAGTTAAACTCATTGTAAGTTTGTTAATGGGCTCTGACCAGCCAGGATCTCATCTTGGCCTGCATGATATTTGTCTCCACAGAAGCACCTTTTCTGAGACAGGTGCTTCCCACTGTTGGGGTCACTTATCCACCACCTCCTTGAGCTCTCAGTCCACTCCATTCCTAGGCCAAAAAGTGACTAAGGAGCTCAGATAGGATGCTCAGAGAACACCCTGGCTCTGAGCATGGGTTTCCACTCCACTTATCTCTGGACTAAGGCTGCATACCTGCTTCTAATGATTGGGTTTTGCCTTAGGACCATGGAACTGTGTCAAAGTTGGATGAGTCAGCTCAGGTTGCCATACAAAATACCATAGATCTGAGTTAACAACAGAAATTCATTTTCCCATAGTTCTGGCGGTTGGAAGTCTAAGGTCAAGGTGCCAGCCTGCTTAGTTTCTGGTGAAGCCTCCCTTGCTGGCTGGCATACAACACCATCTTGCTTGCCTTTGCATGGCCTTTCCTAGGTGTGTGAGTGGAGAGGTGTGCACATGTGGATAGGGGGTGGTAGCAATATCTTTCTTCATGTTGCAGAGTCATGGATTCTATCAGAATTGGGCCCTACCCTCACATCCTGAATTAACTGTAATTACCTCCTAAAAGTCCTATGGCCAAACATAATCACATGGGGGTTTAGGGCTTCAATATTATTAGTTTCAGGGGACACAATTGAGTTCATAGCAGTGATGGTGTCCTGGTTTTTCTTGGGTCTCCCACAGTCCTGTATGTATCATGCTGGTATATTAAGGAGTCTTTAACATGACTTTGAAAATAACAAGTACAATGGAAATGATTTTGAATTTTTTTTTCATGGTCTCCAAGCAACTGCCACTGAATAAAGCAACCTGGTAAGATGCCAGTTCTTGGGGTTACTCTCCACCCTGGTCGCCTACTTGCCTGGCATTCTTTGAGTCATCTTCCACTTTCCAGAGCATATTCCAGCTGCTCACCCACCAGGATGTGTGCATCTCTCCTGGGTCACCCCTGAAGCTGGCACCCACTTCCCACACTGGATGGGAGAGGTCAAGTTGGAGGTCAAAACTTACCCAGCTGCCCCATCCTGGTCTGTTGGACATTGCAGTAGATTCTTCAAGTGAGGAGCAAGAAGCAACAGAGGGACACTTACCAGTGAAACAGAATGAATTAGAACCTGGATCTAAGGTTCTACTTAGGCCTACTGCAACAAAGAAAGAAAGTGAAAACCTAATTTATTTATTTGATGTCCTACAGCACAGACAAAATTCTGAATGAGCAGGTTATAGATGAGGAAGCTAAAGTAAGGTTATCAGTTCCCGCAAGCAGAATGTTTTAGAGTGCCAGATCTAAGCACAAAAAAGAAAAACTCGCATGTTACAAACAAATTAAATCATGTTGTATTCCTAATTCTGAGCTAAGAAACTCTCTCCTGTGATATTCCATCTTTTAACAAGAACTTATAAGCCACCTACTGTGTATGAAGTCCTTTGTCAGATACCCAACTCAAATAAAGCATGGATCTTGTATAAAATAAGGCAAGAGAGAATGGCCCCAGCAGAGACAACCAAAATACAACTGGGAAAAGATAGAGAATTATAAACACACTCTAAGATTTTAGAAATCATAACATTCTCTCTCTGTTATATGGATGCTAACACACAAGAAGGGGGAGGGAGGGAAGAAGAGAAGTTCGTTGGATTAGACCAAGGGGAATGGGGGAAGGGAGAGGTGATAGGAATAGGAAAGACAGCAGAATGAATCAGATATGACTCTCCTATGTTCATGTATGAATATCCGACCAGTGAAACTCCACACCATGTCCAACCACCAGAATGGGAAGTTATACTCCATGTATGTTTAATATGTCAAAATACATTCTACTGTCAGGTATAACTAAAAAGAACACATTTAAAAATTCAAGAAATAATAATAGTAATAAAAAAGAAATCATAGCACTCAGCGTTTCTACACCTCTAAGACCTGGTTGCTTTATTCAGGGAGAGTTGCTTGGAGAACATGAAAAGAAAAATGAAAACCAAAAAAAAAAAAAAAAAAAAAATTCAAAGTCATTTCCATTGTACTTGTTTGTTCCAGAGTCTTATTAAAGTTCCTTAACATATCAAGTTATGGAAATTAAAATGCATGTTCCCAGTGACACAAAGACCTCATGATTGCTAAGAGGATGCCAGCTTTCCTCTGGTCTTAGTGAATGCTGAGTTCTTACTATTTCAAGTTCTAGTGGATTCAGTTCTGTCTCAACCTAAATAAAATAAGTAGATTCATTGCTGGGGATGTAAGACTGCTCTAGCCATAAACCAGAGTGCTTCCTACGGAGGGTTACAACTGGGAACAGATGGCTGAATCTTTCACCAGGTCGGGAGCAGCCTCTGACCACAATCATTCTCCTGTCTCCTCTCTGGCGGTGAAAAGCTGAACAGGACTCCTAATGGCTGGCTAATGAGCATGATTAAAACCTGGTAATTACTCATCCTGGAAGAAAATGCTCAATCCTGCAGAATACATTCTGCTTTATTATCTGTTGAACTTCTAGCTGATGGGGACTGAAGATTGACGGACTTCCATTATGGAGGGTGTGTGGTTTGCTGGAAATGGAAGGTACCTTCAAATTGTCACTGCTGGAGACTTGTAATACTTGGGGAGACAGGAGGGATCCTCCCAGGGATGTTCAAAGGAGCACTTTTATTTTTTCTCCCTTAAAGCCCCAGTCTCTGCTCTGGCAAGAGAAGCAGAGGTTGAGTTTAAACAGAAATGTGTTGTTTTCTGCATAGATTTGATTAACACTGTGCTGTCGAGTCTTTACGGTCAGGGCAGATTATATTACAGCCATGACAAATAGTTAATGAATTTACATTGACTAATCCATACAATGCTAAAGATTTTTCTGTCAGGATTAATATCCAAAATGTGCAGGACACTCTGTCTGATGCATGACCCACACCCTTGTGATGGGTGGCTGGTGTTTAATGTCCCATGGTCAGAGCCAAGTGTCCAGATAGGACCTGGATAGGGATTTGGGATTGCTTGGAGAATTTTGTACACAAATGCCCAGGCTGGTCTGATGTCTCCCTGACTAGGTATCTGATCTCTTGCTTTCCTCTCCTCTCACAGTTGTGGTCAACACCTTTGAGAATCCCCATGGGGTCCCTGACATCTCTGGAAATGACCACATATATTCCTTGCTCCTGCAAATTTTCCTACCACTGTTTGATGGGACTCCTTGTGTCCTTACTGTGTCTACTCCACATGATTCTGACAACCTGACTTGGTTTGACCTTGCCATTCCCTCCACCCAAACCACACACTCCACACTGTTTACCTCTTCCAGAACCATCTCTGCCTTAACCATTACCTCACCCTCCCCTTTAACCTAAACTCAGTTCTTCCAGCCATAGCTTTGCTCCAGAACTATGAGCCCTGTTGACAGGTGTCTCTTGATGCTGGTGGACTCTGCATGATTAAAACCAAAGTATGGCGGGAGTCTGGCATTGCCTGAAGAACACACCAAACATGTCCGCTCTCCACCCTCTCCATTAGGTCTGTACAGAGTAGCATGAATGTACTTCTTTTTTTAAAAAAAATATTTTTAGTTTTAGATGGACACAATACCTTTGTTTTGTTTATTAATTTTTTTTCTATGTGGTGCTGGAGATTGAACCCAGTGCCTCACATGTGCTAGACAAGCATTCTATCACTGAGCCACAACCCCAGCCCATGAATATACTTCTTATCCAGTAGCATGGGGCTTCTTCACGCTTTGATGAAAGGGGACACGTGGTGCACATGTGAAGGATCAAAGATGTCCCTCGTCAGGTCATCTTCAACAGGTCCCTTGGCAGCAGTGTCTGCACTAACAAGGTTATTGACAGACTGATATGGGTAAACAGCCCTTATGGGATCAATTCTCTGAGAATAGACTATTTCTATCATATAAACTTTGTAACCTTTCCCATAGCTTGATCTAGGCCTACCAAAATCAAAGCCTTTGGCTACCACTGTATCTTTATACCCCAAGGCTTATACTTAGTTCTGGCACTTAGCATTGATAAAACACATTCTATGGATTAGATGAGAGCCCGTTTAGGAGAGACTCTCTGGGAGAGACTCCAGTGGGAAATTTTCAGGACAGATAAGGAGGAATGGGCTGATGGTTCCCATGGCTGCAACCTACACATGACCCTTTATATCTCAATTAATGATGACTCTGTGGCTCACATGAAATTTACACAAGTCTATGGGACTTGGTTTATACTCACGATAAATGGAAGTCAAGGTGGGAAGTAAGAGAACATCACTATAGACTGAGGATGAAGAAAAGCAGCTTGAATTGGGACTCTGAACAGTCCTGATTCTGTGACACATTGGGAGGGGAGCTGACCTGGACCGAGGAGCTGATAGGGCCTGGGGTTTTCCAAGCATTTGTTTCCCTCTTCACAACAATCCCATGTTGTGAGTAAAATTGCTACTATTTCCCAGTTGAGGAAATTCAAATTCAGAGGATCTAAGTAGTCTGCTCCAGGTCTCACATGTAGCAAAATCAAGATTCAAACTGAGCTCAGTCACTGCAAACTGCTATGCCTTGAGGACATCAGAGACATTGATTTGATCCGAGACTTCAGTTTTCTCTCCGTAAAACTGTCCCTGCCCTCAACTCTCACCTTCATATCTTCCTTCTAAAGGAAAAGACAGACTTTGTCAGCCTCAATGCTCCTTGGATAGCAACACAGGACTATTGAGATGTATCAGACATGCAGACGGACCAGTACTTGGACATTGCATGACATGAATATTCAAGACCAGAATCTGGAATGTACACATTTTTTCCAAGTTAATCTCATCTCTGCAACCATATAATCACATTCATTCTTAGAGCCTCTGAAGGATGAGTGGAACATGTGCTCTCTATTTTCTTCTCTGATTGTCTTTTAAAAAAGAATTTGGTTCAAATACCTCCTCCTCCATGAAGCCTCCTGGAGTTTCATAATTACAGTTTGTACTGTTTCCTCTGTGTCTTCCAGGATTGTTTCTGGGTACATCATCATATTCTGCCACTTAGGTTCTACATCTAGGTGCCCCCTGCAGACTGTACATGCCTAAAGGGAGAGTGTTGAATTTCATTCATTTTCGTTCAAAGCCAATTCAATGTTCAATAAATAATGATTGAATTCACAAATGGGGAATAAACCCTATTGCTAAAATGAATGCTTTGCCCAAGGCTTCATACCTACTATGAACCACAAAGGGCTGGGCCCTCAGATTCAAAGTCAAAGAATCACAAATACACAGTGCAAGGGATTGATTGAGAACCTGGTGTTGGCAGAAATGCAGTAACTTAAGTCAGCACCTGTCCTGGGCAGCTAAATCCTGGCCAGCCCAGCCCCAAAAGGGCAGATCTGGGCTGTTGGGCGGCTGAGTCCTCCTCATTTCTCTGCACCAGGAGAGGACCAGTTTTGTTTGTTTAAAAGAGGCTGTAGACTTGTCTTCTTCTTTCATGCCAGCTCACTGACCCCAGGCTTGCCTCCCCTCAGAAGAGGTCTGGCCACTGCAGCCTTTCCAGTCCGTCTCCTCTGAACTTCTCCCAACAGTCTGAATGGCATTTTCCACTTTTCTGGGGCTGGAGCCATGGCCTGGAAGAGCCTCCAGGTTCATGTTGAAGACTCGTCCCAGCCTGTGTATCCCAGCCGTGGGGCTGGAGCACCTCTGGGCTTCCAAGGAGGCTCATAAAGGGTTGGGTTGTAACACTCACACTCCCTCAGAACACATTCCTGTGCCTCAATTAGTTTTGGCTGAGGGAACGATTGGCCAAGAACAAGGGGCAGATGCATTTCCCAAGTCCTGCCCATGAGACAGGCACTGCCAGGACCTTGGTGGGAGACCTCCCTTCAAGTCCTTTCCAAGGTGGCTGTCTCTGATTCCTTCACATTCCTGGTATTTTACTCTCGAAAGTCATTTTATCTGGATGTTGTGTGATGTCTGTTTACATGTTTCAGACTATTCCTCCCTGATTTGAAAAATCCTTTTTGAGCCAGATTTTAGGTTTTTTTTTAGAGTGAAGACATTTCTGCCATTCTTTAAGCATAGCTGTTGAAAGAGCTTTCTCATCCAGGGTGTACTGCTACGAGAAGAGAAAAGCACAACAAACCATGATTCTTCTTGAGGCCTCGGATGATTGGAAAAATGCTAGCTGTGCATCTAGCTTGGGAATCAAGTTTTCAATATTTATTCATTTGACTTGAACTTATTAAACACTTATCACACATTTGGCATTGCACAGGGTGTCCATATGCTAGAAAAGAAAATGGGGCTCCTACTTTTGAGGAACTTCCAAACAAGTTGCAGATGCAAAATCTTTACCCAAGAAACAATGGGAGAATATAATTTCCAAGCAGTGAAGAACACTGTACATGTGGATTATATGAAATCCCTGGGATCTCAGGGTTAATGAACAGAATTCTGTGTATAACAGTGCTTGTGTATACATATGCACATGTGTGATATTTACCTGTATAGAAACACATACACATATGCCTTTTTCTGGGGAGAAGCATCCATAATTTTCTGAGATTCTCCAAAAGTCCCCCAAATAAACTCCACTGTGTTAGACGAAATTCCCCACTTGCATACTGTGGCTCCCTCCCAATCTGCCTCTTTGGGTTAAAACATGCTGAAGTGGACAGACATCTTGTCTATCTTCTTACCTTTTGCCCATGACCTTGGATTTTCAGAGGAGGTTGTGTGTTTCAGATTGTCGTCACTCAAGTTTTAATAATCAATGTGTTAAAAGTTGTATTTTTAAGTGTGGGAAGACAAACTCTCTCTTCATGGATAGGATTTTGTTAGCAAGTCTTTCTCTCCAAAACAGCTGAGTATCATTGATTGAACTTTCTCCTTCCTGCCTTGTCCAGGTTAGGGAAATAGCACTGGACTCCCAGAGCAACTATCATAACATTTGTTCACAATAAAACTGTGCCTTAACTGAGTCTTTCCCCTAGAGAAAATGTAAGTTCCCAGAGGAGAGAAAGGGTTATATCTTAAAATGTTTTCACATCCAAAAAAGGCTCTGGATTTAAGAGAGCCAACATTCCATTTAGTCATCATAACTGAGTATGATGATTAATAAGACCTACTCTCCCAGACTTCCCCAGGCCATCTCTGTTGACAAGATGCTTAGTAACTTTGGAACCATCCTTGCTGGCTAGGGAGACTGTAACACATAACCGCAATGTCAATGGCCCAATCTGGAGTTGTGCAACATAGTGGCCCAGATGTGGCTAGGAGAATATCTTTCCTTACACCACATTACTATGCCCTAAACCTGTACTGTGTCCTCTGGAACCACCTAGAACAGGTTGGATCTCTTTTGTGAAGGGATTCCACTCAATATTATAAGGTCCATCTTCTAGCCTAGCATCAAAGAACACTGGAGCAAACCAATTAGAATTTGAAGGAGTCTCTCATTGAACCTGTATGAGAAACAGAGGAACCGTGGAAAATGACAATAATCAGAGTCATTCAGAGTTTGTCAGGTAAGCTCATGGCAGCTCATAAACCACTCTTAGTTCATTTGTTCATTTGTTTTTACCTCTGGTCTCTAGTTTCTGAGTCTTTGATTGGTTAGTGGGGACATTTAGAGTACAGTGCCAATAAAAGAAAGATCTCAGATGCAATCCATCTTCCAGTGCCTTATTGCCTTGCTCTTCCTGAGCCAGGGACTGTATTAATTACTACTGCCAGAAATATTTTCCTCTCTTTAGTACGTAGAGAAACACTACTCTCAAAAGTTTCTTTAAAAGAATATAGAATTACTGTGAATAGAAGGATAGTATCGAAAATTTGAAAGAAAAATCTAGAAGTCATTCAGTACCATGTCCTAAAAGGATTCCCACAACCCACCTATAATATCTTTGACCCATATTCTCTCAACCTGATGATAGCAATAACTACTCATACCGCTCTTGCAGTTGTGACTTATTGACTGTTATGCTCTATGCTCTATGACTATTATGCTCTATTTCATTTAATCTTCACAACCCTAGGAGATTGGTATGACTAACATGAACATTTTATAGATAAGTTGGAGCTGAGAAAGGTTAGGTATAATTCCAAAGGTCAAATAAACTTTCAAGTTGAAGTGGTCAAATTTTAACCCCATTCTGCATGATCCCAAAGAGTTCAAATAGAGTATTTTTTAAATCTAGAGTATTTTTTTTTTTTACCCACCTCTGTGACAGGAAGTTTTCACTCTCTTTAAATGATGTTGATTATGAGAAAGTTCATTTTCAAATTGATTTACTAATATTTATTCCTCTATTCAACAAAAATATATTGTATGTTCTGTCTCAAGTACTGGACCATGCAATTCCTCACAACTACAGCTTGTCTGCCTGAGGTCATATGTCATCCCTGTTTCATTCAGACAACCGGAGGCAGCATGGATGAACCTGTGAGATTCATTGTTCTTCAATAAAGTGTTCCCAGTTCTTTCAAAGCTCTTTACTTAGATCTGGGCATGATGGCACATGCCTGTCATCCCAATTATTTAGGAGGCTGAAGCAGGAGAATTGCAAGTTCAAGACTAGTCTGGGCAAGTTAGTGAGATCCTGTCTCAAAAAACAAGACCAAACAACCAAAGAAAGCTCTTCATTTAAGACAGTTTGCATTGCTTTCCTCTCACTGAGTTCTCTATCTTCTCACAGTCATGTTGATAGAATGGAAGCAAGAGCTGACATCTTCCTCGGGATGAACTCTAATGTCAGGGGCATCTGGCACAGTCATTTCCAAATGATGTTCTAGTTTTGCCACAAATAGTAATAAACAATAATGTTGCTGATTGAGAATTTACTATATCCCAGCTACCATCTAAAAAGCTTGACATGAGTGAATTCATTTTCTCTACATACCAACCCTACAAAGTACACACAATCATTGTTCCCAATTCACTGGTGAAAAAACTGAGGTTCAGAGAGGTTGAAAAACTTGTGCTATTATTTAGAAAACTGGACACAGGCAGTCTTGTTCCAGAGGCTATACTTGCACTTTATCTCTCACAATTCTTTTTATTAGCACATGGACTGTGGTTCCAAGGACTGTTGTCAACCAGCCAAGGCCAACCCTTCCACAGCACTGTACCTTCTAAGAACACTAATTTTCTCCCAGAATCCATGGAACAAGTTTCCCTGGCCTGAGACATATAGTTGGCCCTCCATCTCTGTGAGTTCTACATCTATGGATTCAACCAACTTCAAATTGAAAATATTCACACACAAAAAATACATCTCTACTGAACATGTAAAGACTTTCTCTTTGTCGTTATTCCTTAAACAATATAACAGCTATTTGCACAGCATTTACATTGTATTAGACATTGCAAGTTATCTAGAGATTATTAAAAGTGTACTGGAGGATGCGTGTGAAATTACTACACCATTTTACATAAAGGACTTGAGCTTCCAAAGATTTTGGTACCCATGGGCTTCCTGGAACCAGTCTCCTGTGGATACTGTACTCTCCAGCTCAGTGACCCTTAGCCATGCCTCCCTGAGCTTTATTCACTCTTCCAAAGTCCCTTTTAGAATCCTTCACCCAGTTTTCTTCTGTTCACCTTTCCAAAGGTACACTACATCTTATTTGAAAAGATGTCTCCATTCTCCTTCCTGGTATCCTCCCATTAGGAGTAAAATGCAAAATTATTCCTCTCAGTAACCAGCAGCTGGAGTTGGGCATGTTTGTGAACCACTGAGCTCTTGAAAACATGTATTCCTTAAAGCAGCAGATATTTTTAAAAATTTATACCATACCCATTTTTTAGTGTGTTCCAAAAAAGTCCTTCTTATAAACTGTTAGTTAACATTTATTAGTTCTGCCATTCTCAATAGGAAAAGGTTTTCGAACCTCCTATTTTATCTGGGCAGAATGTACTCTCCAAAGAGAAAAACTATGCAAACTTAATAGCTCCTTTATTCATAGCTTAAAGATGATTCTTTTTTCCTGAACATGTATAATTTATGTTTGTGCATTAATTCTGTAATTAATGGTTATAAAATACATCAAATATGTAAAGTGTTGCATAAGTGCTTAATTAAAATAAAAACAAAAAAGTGATGATAATTAATTGTACATCCCAAAGGCTAGACAGGATGATAGTTCACAGTGACTATCAATTAATATTCCTATTGTTAAAAATAAGTTCATCGTTTTATGTAAAATAGAACATGTTAAAATTTCCTGGTTAGACACCGAGTCAAAAGTAAAAAAGTTCCTCAAAAATATTTTCATGATATAAATTCTCTGTGGGAAAACAGCCTTCAAATTTCTCATTTTAGATCCTTGGTTCAATTCAGTTTCATTATAAAATTTTTGACTCAGAATTGTACTATTATAATGCTACCATTAAAAACATTCCTATTCTTCCCCAAAGAATCTAAAAAAATACAGCAAAATCCAAGGAGAGCGATCATCATTATAATGAAGGTTCACTAGTGTTTTAAGTGACTAATATGCACTCATGTACCTAGTATAGGGAAGGAACTGTCCTAAGCAATCTGGAAGGATTCTTGTTGTTAGTCTGACAAACATTTTGAGTGCCCTCTCTAACCTGCATACCGTTCTGGGTTCAGCAGAGAGCACAAGCTGCCTCAGTTCCAGCTCACCCTGGTGATCATGACCTAGGGAAGGGTGTAGACATGAATCAAGACCTGCAAACAGAATGAGCACACCCAAATAGCAAATGCTCCTTTCCTGAGTTCTCCTTTCAGGCAATTCCCATACCAAATGGTAAATGATTAAATATTGTCACCTAACTTTATCTACTTTGTTTTTAAAAAGTAGGTTTATTGAGGTTCTTTTTAAAAATGACCTATTCATAAACAATCTGTCCATTTTGACCTACTTAACCAAGAACAGATTCCTATTCCTATTCCTATTACTATTATTTTACTTACTTGACTTAGCAGGCCAATTCACTGAGAATAAATTACCTAATGTGTGTTTTTGAAGAACTCTTTATTTGCTAGGTGTCCTAACAAGTTCACTGAACTTGCTTAAGCTTCCTATGTCACTTGCACCAGTGGCCATGACTGGGTCACTGGGCCAGCCCACCTTTTCCTTGATTGTCTGGGCTGGAGTGTTGGGGGTAGAATCTGGGGGAGTAGGAGAGAATGGGTAACTCCTGCCCTATAGAAATCCTAGAACCAATTTCTACTACCTATTCTGCAGGCTGAATTGTCTCTCTCTGCTTATGTCCTCTCCAGAAACTGTAGGCCATTAAGGGAGACAAATAATCTTATTTTGAAAAGTGAAATATAACTTCCTGTCACTATGCTAATGAAGCAATAAAGTTAGAATTCATAAAGTATTGCATTTAATGAAAATACTGCCAAGAAAGGATTTAAGTGTGTTTCATTCTAGAATACCCACCCACACAGAGCTCTTCTTTCTGTATACTTTTCCACCAGATCTTATACTTTTCAGTCTCAATTCTTTTAACACTATGATAGAAAAATTCCTGTTCTCAACATATGAGCACATCTTCTACTTGGAAGACCTTCCTGACACACTGTTAGGCAGGTGTCTATCTCTCCAAATAGAAATACAGTGCCACCCTGTTGTCCACAGACTTGACCTTCTTGGCCAAAAAATTTTAGTAGGAGGTCCATGGAAAAACTTTAAAGTATGAATCAACTCCAGAGACATAAATACATTTTTTCATATTAGGGATTTATCTCAGAAGAGTTTGCATTTTTTTGTTATGTGACTCAAAATGGTCTGCTGATTTAAAAAAAAATGTTTTAAAAGTTCTGCTCTTTTTGGATCCTGTGATACATTCTGTTAATGGTGGAATTCATCACTTTTCTGTCTATTCATACTTTCATCATGTGATTTTCTTCATTTCGTGTCACTACAGAGGAAAAGTCTATGTTCTTATTACTTGAATTGGGCTCAGGCTTGTGGTTTTGAGCAACTGAATGAGGAGAAGGTTTAGCGTATCAATTCCAAGTACAGGCCTCAAGAGACATGTTTTTCTGCATGGTTTCATTAGCTTCCTCTATTGCCATAGGAAAGATGTTCCTTGGCTAGCCTACTAATTCCAAGAAAAGGATCAGGATATCCTGAGCTGATACAACAAAGGTGTCCCAGCCTAACCAAGCTCAGAGCAGAGTTCCCACTCAACCCTGAGACACATGAGAAAGCTCAACTGCAATGAATCAAACATAGGCTTGATCAGGAACACTCAGCTGATCAACAGATATGTAGTCTATGATAAGAAATGATTGTTATTTCAAACCACTGAATTTGAGATAATTTGTTACATAACATTTGCTAACCAATGCAACTCCCAATCCTTAAGGAGAAATTCCTGACCTTCTCTATTATATCCAGAAAGTTCCTTAGAATTTGATACTCCTATCAATATAGACATATCATTAAGTTCAATAGTTGGTAAGTTTTCTCTATAACTGTCCCCTGTGCACAAGTGAAGATAGTGCCAAGAGTTTTTCCTCCAGCATTGTTATATCATGTCCTCTGATAAGCTCTCCTGTCACACGTTGCACATGGCCTGTGACTCTTGTTCATACATTATTGTAGACAGAAGTCTTGTGACATAAAGTCTTCTATTAACTCAGGTTAATACCAAGAGAGGACATCAGCAGAATAAAAATGAGATGATACTAGAATGCAAATGCATGAGTTACAGAGATTGGAAAGAGGGGTAGGCGCCTGGTTATTGATTATTATTGAAGAGTAAATGCTTTGCTATCTATCCATTCTCTGTTTTAATTCTCCTTTGTATCCTTCACAGTATTAAAAGAAAATTCTTATTGTTCAAATTGGTTCTTTGGACATAATCACAATTCATATAATTCCTTTACCTACAGGGTCAATGCAGCAGAAATATTTGTGGGAAGGCTCAGGTCATCTTCCCTTTGTCTACTGGACTTATGATAAAGACCACAGTCTAGTGTCCAACCTAAATAACAATACCCAGTTTCACGTCCTCTCCCATGACTGCCCCACCTCCAAGGACTCTCAGGTATTGTAGCTGTATGACTTTGAGTAAGTCCTATCACCTTGGTGTCTCCAGTTCCCATTTTTGCCAGACAAGGGAAGTATATCTCTATATGGCCTTCATGACTTAGAGTCATAAAATTATCTGATGAGTTTTATCTCTCATTCAGATTCATATACACATCAATGCTTAACTTTGGAAGGAACTATCACTTTACTTTATGACAGAGGATACATTGCCCGAGACAGATAAAGCAATATGTCTGGGCCCACCTAGCAAATTAGCAGCAGAGCTGAGAGGGGAGCTCTGAGCCTCCTCCTTTTCAATATTGTCTCTAGGTCAATGGCCTTGAAAATAGGGAGTCATTTCAGATTCAACTAGCTTGCTTTCTGGCTTTCTTTCTTGCTTTTTGTTTTCTTTTTTGTCTTTAGTTACACAGTCCCAGAATTGTAAGCAGCACTCAATAAATCTCAATAAATATTTGTTGACTTGAATTGGGAATGAGTAAGCATGGGTTACATGGCCAACAACCAAATTCAGAGCCTTTTCAGCCAAGAGAGATGGTGGCCATCGTCATTCCTTTGGGGAATTCTTCCTGCGTGTGGGGGAAAGTATGATTATACATAACTCGTTTCTTAAGTTACATTTTTGATCAAAGAGTCAAAGCAGCTCCTTATCCAGTGCTAGGTTGCCATCAGTGGGTCTTCAAACACTAGTACTGCTCACCACAAAGACATGGTGTGCAGCTGACACATAATTTCTCACTCGTGTTTTAGGGTTTGAGAGAACAGATAGGCTGTGGTTAAGGAAATGATGGATTGCACTTAGGCAGACAGTCACTAAAATGTGTGCATTGTTTCAGAAGGAGCTAAAGTTTCTCTGAACCAAAAAATGTATACCCACCAGGAAGGTGAAGCAGGAACAAACAATTGAGGACCCGCCAAGTTTGGGATAATTATTTCTGATGGTCCCAAATATCCCTCTGCTGTTTTTGCAGCAGTGAAATGTTGAACACTATCTCCTCCTGGGTGGCATTGCTGTTGAAACGAAAAGACAAAGAATCACACATCACCCTGGCCTGTGCTCTAGGGGAACCGCATTATAAGTTCAGCTTACTTTCCAATCAAGTACTTCAAGTGCTCCAAGATCTGCACATTAATAAAGGCACCATAGAAAAAAGGTCCTGTTCACAAACAGGGAGATTCTCAGCTGAAGGATTTTTTTAAAGTTTATTTCCCCTATAAATATTATATGAAAATATACTATTTAATATAGAAAGAGTATACATGGCATAGGTAAATTATGAACTTGATAATGAAATAAATATCCATGATCTCCAATCAACTTAAAAAATGAGAATATTGCCAGTAATCTCTGAACCTACATTTAAACTCTTCCCTACTTTCCTCAACAGCCTCCTTGTGTGTATATATGTGTATATATACATTAAAGAGATTTAATTTTGCTTGTTTGCCATCTTATAGAGAATGAATCATACCATACATAGTCTTCATAGACTTGTTTTTTCATTCATCCTTATATGTCTAATGTACATGTATGTTATTGGGTGTAGCTGTAGATTAAGTAACATATTCCATATTGTGAATATCCCTACATTTATTATAGATGGACACTTAGTTGTTAACCACTTCTAGCTAGTGTAACACTAGAATGATAGTCCTATAAATGATTCCCATGACAATATGCAAGAGATTCTCTAGTATGTACATGTAAGTGTACAAAACCTGGTTCCTAAGTAATGTGCATTTTTAAATTTATAAGATAAAGGTAAATTATTTTCCAAAGTAGTTGTAATGATGCATTCTTTACCAGCAATATAAAAGAAGAGTACTGCCTTTAGACCCAGGCAAGAAGTCTCTGCCAGTTCCATGCATCGGAGGGTAGTGCACTTTGGACTACCTTCCTGAAATTTTTCTAATTCTCCTACCAGTGCCCAAGACTGTCTAGGACCAGGAAGGCTGACTGCACAGGGCAACTGTGCCTTATCTCTCATCATTGGTGGGCTCTTTGATCCTCTAATCCCCTCCCACCCCCCACCTCTTGCTTTACACACAGCATTTACCAAATGCCCTGAGGAATTCTGGCCACACTCCCACCTATGGGATGGTTCTGGGGCTCCCAGGGTGGGGACCTTATTCCATGGTTAGCCTGGCTAGCACACGTCTCCTGGTAGCCAAAGTAGGATTTTATGAAAGTGGGCTGCCATTATAGTGCTGACAAGCTGATTTGGTGTGACTCTTATTGTTTATATGGACAGAGTCCCTGAAAAACATATTTGTTAAAAAGCCCACACATCCCAGGGTGGTCATATATGAGTTCCCAGAATTCCACCATCTCATCCCACTCAGTACTGTCAAACTTAATTTTTGAACCCACTGGGTGTGAAATCATATTTTATTGTGGTGTTAATTTGCATGTCCCTGATTACTATTTAATCTCATCATTTTCCCATATTCTGTCATTATAATAACTTTTTGTGAAATAATTTTCAAGTACTTCAACCATTTAAAAATATTTGGTGAAATATACATAACAAAGTTTACCATTTTATATTCTGATAGAGTTAAGTGTATTCACATTGTTGAATAACACATATTCAGAATATTTTACTTTTTTCCATATTTTTATGAATGTATTATAATTATGCACAATAGTGGAATTAGTTGTTACAAACTCATTCATGCACATAATAGAACAATATAATTTGGTCACTATCATTCCCCCATATTACCCTTTCCCTTTACCTCCTCCCTTCCCCTGGTCCCTTTCCTCTACTCTACTTTTCTACCCTTGATTTTCATGAAATCCCCTCCAATACAACTTTGTTTCCTTTTGGTCTCTTTAGCTTCTGCATATGAAAGAAAACATCTGATCCTCCTTGGTTTTCCAAGTTTGGCTTATTTCACTTATCGTAATACACTCAAATTTCCTCCATTTCCCTGCAAATGACATAAGTTCATTCTTCTTTATGGCCTAATTAAACACCACTATTCTATATCACCCATTTTCTTTATCCATTCATCCATGATGAACTCTTAGACTGTTTCCATAATTCATCTATTCTGAATTGTGCTATTATAAACATGTATCAATAGAGTGTGCTGACTTTAATTCTTTGGAATAAGTATCTAGAAATGGTACAGCTGGGTCAGATGGTGCTTCCACTCCTAGTCTTTGGAGGAAACTCCCAACTGATTTCTCCAGAACATTTTCACTTGCAAAACTGAAACTCAGTACTCAGTAAACAACTCATCATTTTTTCCTTCCCTCATTCCTTGGCGACTTCCGTTTTACTTTTTCTCTATGAGTTTCACCATTCTAGGCAACTCATAGACATGGAATCATAGGGCACTCGTCATCTCGTTACTGGCTTATTTCACTTAGCACAATGTTCTCCAGTCCCATGCATGCCATAGCATGTGTCCGGATTTCCTTCCTTCTTAGAACTGAATTATAAGCCATTGTATGTATACACCACATTTTGTTGATCCATTTAACCATCCATGGGTACTTGAATTGCTTCTACCTTTCAACTCTTGTGAAATACTGCTGCTGCAGACATGGATGCACAAAGATCTCTTTGAGATTTTACTTGAGGTTCTTTTGACATAAAACAAAAAGTGGAATGGCTGCATCATTTGGTGACTCTAAATTTCTTGAGGAACCAGCAGAGACTATTTTCTACAGCAGCAAACCCATTTTATATTCTCACCAGCAGTGCATAAGCATTCCAATTTCTCTACATTCTTGCCAACTCATTGTTTTGTTTGGTTCAAATAGCCATCCTAATTGATGTGGTCATATAGTAGTTTTGATTCCACTAATGATTATTGATAGCATTTTTTGCATTCTTTTTGGCCATTTTTAAATATTATTTAGAGAAATGTATATCTGAGTCCTTTGCCTATTTATTTATATTTGTAATAGGGATTGAACCCAGGAGTGCTTTACCTCTCAGCTACATCCCAGTCTTTTTAATTTTTTTTTATTAAAAAGTTGCTTAGGGCCTTCCTAAGTCACTGAGGTTGGTCTCAAACTTGTGATCCTCCTACCTCAGCCTCCTGGGTCACTGAGATTACAGGAGGGTATCACACACCCAGCTTCCTTTACCCATTTTTAAAATCAGGTTTTTGTTGTTGTTGTTGTTGTTGTTGAGTTGCAGGAGCTGGTTATATGTTGTAGATATGAGGCCTTCTTCAGATACATGGATTGCAAATATGCCACTCTGTAGGTTTCATTTCCCCTGCATTGGTTCTGTTCTTTGATGCCCAGAAGTTTTGTGTTTTGAATTTTGATATAATTAAATTTAATTTTCCTTTTGTTGTCTGTACTTTGGGTGTCAGAGCTAATAAATCATTGTCAAACCCAAGATCATGAAGCTTTTCTCCTGTTTTCTTCTAGGAGTTGTATGGTTTCAGGTCTCATGTTTGAGTCTTTCTTTGGTCCATTTTGAATTAATTTTTGTAGATGATTTGCAGTAAGGATCCATATCCATGTCTTCAAGTGTGGATATCCAATGTTCCCACAGCTATTAAAGAGTTTGTTCTTTCCCCCATTTAATGGTGTTGATACCCTTGTGGAAAACCATTTGACCATTAGGTGAAGACTGATTTCTCTATTCTATTCCATTGGTCTATAAGTTTGTCTTCATGCCCATAACACACAATCTTGATTATTATAGTTTTGTAATAAATTTTTTTGGGGGGGGGTATTTTTCTTAACTTTATTTATTTTTTTGTTTTGTAATAAATTTTGAGATTTCATTTCCTTTGGTTATATCCCTCAGAAGTGGGATTGACAGATCATATGATAGATGTTTTCCTTTATGGCTGTACTAATTTACATTTCTACTAACAGTGTATGAAAGTCCCTGTTCCCCATATCCTCACTTGCTTTTCTTTCTCTTTTTCTTTTTTTTTTTTTATCTTCTTCACACTAACTATTCTAGCTGGAGTGAGATGATATCCCATTGTGCTTTTGATTTCCATTTCCTTGGTGAGTAGTGACATTGAGCATTTCTTTTCATATGTTTGTTGATCATTTGTATGTTTCTTTTGAGAAATGTCTATTGAGATAATTTGCCATTTTTAAAGTAGGTATTTGTTTCATTGCTGTTGTTTTAGTTCTTTATATAGTCTGGATATCAATCCCTTGTATGATGAATATTTTGGAAATATTTTCTCCCATGCTCTTATTTTTCTCTTCACTCTATTGATTGTTTTATTTACTGCGAAAAAACTTTTTGGTTTGATATAGTCCCATTTGTCTATTTTTGGTTTTGTTACTTGTGATTTGGGGGACTTAAAGAAAAAAAAACCTTGTTCTATATTTATGTATTGAAGTGTTTCACTTGTGCTTTATTCTAATAGTTTTACATCTTTTTTAAGTTTGTTATCCATTTTGAATTAATTTTTATGTGGTGAGAGATAGGGTCTAGTTTCATTCCCAGGCATATGAATTTCCAGTTTTTCTGCCACCATTTATTAAAGAGACTGCCCTTTCTCTAACATATGTCCTTGGCACCATTGTTGAAAATCAGTTGGCTGTAATTATGTGAATTAATTTCTGGGTTCTCTGTTGTATTCCATAAGTCTATTTTTAAGCCAGTACGATGTTGTTTTGGGTTACTGTAGCCTGTAATGTGTTTTGAAGTGAGGTGTTTTGTTGCTTCCAGTTATATTATTCTTGACCAGGATTGATTTGACTTTTCAGTTTTTTATTGTCCCATATGAATATTAGAATTGTTTCTGTTTATGGGAAGAATGTCATTGGAATTTTGAAGAGGTCTGCATTTAATCTGTACACTGCTTTTGGTAGTGTAGAAATTTTTGCAATATTAATTCTTCTGATATATGAACATGGGATGTCTTTCCATTTTTGTGTATTTCAATTTCATTCATCAATGTTTATAATTTTTATTGTAGAGTTCCTCCACTTTTGGTTAAATTTATTCTTATTTATTTATTTTTTGTGGAAATTGTGAGTGGGATTGCTTTCTTTGATTTCATTTTCAGCCATATTGTTATTGATGTATAAAAAAGCTACTGATTTTTTTCATATGTTGATTTTGTATGTTTATTAATTCCAACAGACTTTTGGTGGAGTCTTTTGGTCTTCTATATTTGAAATTATGTCATCTGTAAACTGAGATAATTAGATTTTCTCCTGTCAATTTGAATATCCTTTATTTCTTTCACTCACTTAATTTATAATTTATTTTCATACATTAAACTTATGTCCAGCCACCTTAGAAAACTCTGACTAATTTTATAATTTGCCTTTAGGTTTTTTAAAAATTTTCTCTGTAATCCCTTGTAATATTTGTGTCTGTACTATTTCTCCTTTTCCTTTTATTCTTTTCATTTCTTATCCTTTTCTTACTGGAAGAACAAGAATTTCTATTATAATGTTTAATAAAAATTGTGATATTGGAACTTCTTGTCTTATCTCTGACTTTTAATGAAATAATTATAACTTCCCCATTAAGAATAATACTTGCTGTAGATTTTTTGTCTTGTTTTTAGTTTTTGCTAAATACTTTTAAAAAGTTAGAAAGGACTTTACTTT